>NC_141700.1:138142038-138742038 GCF_964263255.1 Lissotriton vulgaris | reverse complement strand
TTAGCAGCAGAGTCCCGGGCGAATGCATTTCGGCATGTGTGCCTTCGTCAGCGCTCCTCTCCTACTGCTTGCTGTGCTGTGGCGTAGGCAGACCTGTCTCGATGCTGGAGTAGTCCATCTTGCTCCGCCCCCTGGTGTCGTCGTGCTCTCCCATTGCAGTCCCAATGGACAAAGACTACACAACCCAGAATGCCTCTGTATGGTGCACCCAGGGAAGGAGATGCTGTGTGGGGAAACTCACACGGAGTAGGTATCAAAGACAGATATATATATATATATATATATATATATATATATATATATATATATATATATATATATATATATATATATATATATATATATATATATAGAGAGAGAGAGAGAGAGAGCAAGAGAGAGGAGGGGGTGGAGGAAAGAGAGATCTTCAAAGTACAAAGATTTGGAGCTAGGAATAGTAAATGTATGCTTACCAGATTGTACTTATCTTCCAAAAAATGTATAGTTGGGTAACAATAGTTTTTAACACACTGTTTTTGTGTTGAATGTTCTGACATACATCCCCTAACTAAGAGAGAATCTGGTGCTCACATGTTTCAGAAGCTCTTGGAGTGCCATATATGATACCAACGATAGCCGATTCTATTGTTAAGTGTATGTGAAGACGTTTAGTGTCGCTGGCTTGAGCATGCGCAGTAGCAAAGACTACTATAGAGCGTGATCAGAGCTTGGATATCGAGCTAATTCAGTAATTCCAAGTTAAGCACTGTAACAGGACAAACACATTTCTTTATCAATTGATCTGCAAATCCTCTGGCCATAGGGATTCAGTGTGTCTTCATGAAACATGTCATCACCAGCTCCTATCTTTGCATGAGTGCTGGCAGCAGGGCTTGGCCGATGGGGTTCTTTGTGCCGAGTACCTCTGGGGTATGGCTGTTAATGGTGCCTGCTGGAATACTGAGCATAGATATTAAGCAGAAGACATGGTTGAAGGCCAAAGTCTTGGATTGCTTCCAGACCCTGCTTGCAATGCACTCTAGGTAGGCTGGGGATGAGAACTGAGAGGGCGACCCACTCTTCGGTACCACACCACGTCCACTACCAACCCTACGTTGTAGTAATATGCGGGCCAATAGCAGTAGTGTTTCTTTTTTAAACAGGTACCTGAGATGGCCAGCTAGCCGCCGCCTCACCGCTGTCATCCTCTTCCCGACTCCGGCCCTGTAGGAGGATGTAGGATGCATCAGGAAGCACCCGGCTCCCAGCCTCCCGATAGCCAATCACAGTTCTACAATGCAGCGTTGTGATTGGTCTGAACGGTGTAGATCGGCGCTTGGCCAGCGAATAGAAGTCTGGGCATGCTCTTCACACAGGCTGGAATGCAGCCCGCATGAAGAAGATGTGAAGTGCGCATGAATGTTTGGCCGGCCTGAGAGGGCCAGCCAAACAGTCATGTGTATTTAGGAGTGGGCAAACCCCTCCTCCCCTGCTCCTCTGTCGTCGGAGCAGCCCCGCCCCAAACGCAAAGTTGCAGCAGAAGGAAACATAAAATGATAATACGCGAGTTATTATCGCTTTATGTTTCCTTTACTTCACTGCTGCGAAGCAGTGGGGTGACGCTCCTCCGCCTTAGCAGAGGAGCCGCCACTGGCCAATAGTGAAAACGGGGAAGGAAATGGGAGAAGAGAGAAAAAAGGTACAGGATATCACCGTCGGGCTTGTCACTCTGCTCGCACTGACATTTGCAGGTGGAAAAGAGTATCTGAAGGTCACTTGGCATAGGATCTAGAATTACTGGGGTTCTATTCTCCTCTAGCTTAGGCCACGCCTCTAGTACTTTAGTTTTTTCTGAACGGCATTCAGATTTCTGATGTTCCAATTGAACCACTAGAGCGGCGACCCCAGCATATTCGGTGGGTGGATTTAAGACTTGCGTCAAGATTTAGCAATCCATGATAGAATGAGAACACACTTTTCTCTTCCAACCAAACAGCCTTCACTACCAAGCGATAAAATGTAATACAGCTTAATAAATATTCATGTCAGTGTTAATAACTCATCAAAGTATATCACTTTCTATCAAACAAAATTTCAGCATCTGCTCCCAAAAGGCAGAAAAATGATGCAGCTAAGTATCATTTATCGCTACTAATGAAATATTTCCTCCTAAATCCGACAAATCAAAGGAAACTTTAGTTTGGTCATTTGGGACACCCGTAGATTTACATAAAAAGTGTAACTGACTGGCTAAGAAGAAATGCTAACTTCTTCAGATCTCCAGAAAACCTTTCTTGGAGAGTCAAGTGTATAGGAGTAGCCATGATGGGGCAAGGATATGCAAAAACGACAAGGTCTGACTCACAGAGAGGCAGGCAGTACACTCAGTTGCAAATGCGTCGGGGGACTCTGCTCATCATACTATACTATAACTGATATATTTCAGCGTTTTTTTGTTTTTCTAACATTAGTGCTTGTCTCATTTCAAGGCTCACATGTAATTTCACTAGGATCTTTTTCCACTTGAAAAAAAAATATATATATTTACATATATATGATTATACATTATATATATATATATATATATATATATATATATATATATATATATATATATATATATATATATATATATATATATATATATATATATATATGAATATACATTTATATATACATATATATATTTATATATATGAATATATATATGAATCTACATATATATACACACACACATATACATGAATATATACATATATATGATTATACATTTATATATATGATTATACATTTATATATGAATATATGTTATGTTATGTTATGTTATTGCGTGTTTTGTATAGCGCTCAGCTACTCCGAGGAGTGTCCCGGCGCTTCTAACCTGATGTGGAGAGGGGCAGGCAGAGGAAGACCACATCTACTGAATGAAGAGCCAAGATTTCAGATCTTTCCTAAAAGCTAACAATGTGCCAGTCTTTCTCAGAGTGATAGGCAAGGAATTCCACAGTTGTGGTGCCATGCGTCTGAAAGAACGGCCTCCAATACGGGCACGCCGAATACCAGGAACGGCGGCCAAGGCTTGCGAAGCTAACCTCAGTGATCTAGATGGCTGGTAAAAAGTCAGCCGCTTACTAATATACTTCGCACCAGTTTCGTGGAGAGCTTTAAAAGCCAGTGTCATCGTCTTAAAAACAATACGCTTCTGAATGGGAAGCCAATGTAGAGTTTTCAAGAGTTCTTTAGTGCTGGATCTCCGATGAAGGCCAGCGGTGGCGCGTGCAGCGGAATTTTGGACTATTTGGAAACGCGATAAAAGGTACTCCGGTAGTCTGAGATATAACGCGTTTGAATAGTCCAAGCGAGAGCCTATTAAAGCCTGCACCATGAACTTTCTGTGGGCGAAGGACAGCAGCGGAAGAAATTTCCTCAACATCTTAAGAATGCCAAAGCATTTACCAGCTAGGCCAAGAATCTGGGGCTTCAGAGTGAGACCGTTATCAATTACCACTCCTAGGTTCTTGGCCAAGGTAGAAGCGGCAGAAGGAGGAAACGTGGCCGCAGGCCACCAGACCTTCCAACTAGGATCCGAAAGACAGCCGAAAAAAAGCACCTCAGATTTATCCGAGTTGCATTTAAGGCTTTTGGACTGGAACCAATTGAACACAGCTTCGAGGCAGCCTTTGATGCTCTCTCCATCGAAATCCCCACCCCTCCTACAGGAGAAGAGGAGCTGGGGGTCATCCACATAAGAAACGATCTGGGCACCGTATGACTCCGCCAGTGCCGCCAAGGAGGTCATAAAGGTGTTAAAAAGAGTCGGGCTCAAAATTGAGCCCTGAGGCACTCCCACCTCCAATGGCGGCACCATGGCAGAGTACGGTGGGGCCCAGACTGTTTGGCGGAGGTTTGCTAGAAAGGACTCAAACCAGTTGAACACCGTCCCCCGGAGTCCGATCTCACTGAGTCTAGAGAGGAGACCTCCGTGGGGGACGGTGTCAAAAGCCGCCGAAAGATCCAGCATTACCAGCATCGCCTTTCCCCCTGAATCCAAAACCTCCCTGATGGCCTCCATAACTTCCAATAGAGCTGTATCCGTGCTCATATTGGAGCGGAAGCCGGACTGGGTGTTATGCAAGATGTTGTTTGTCTCGAGGAAGTTGAAGAGGGAACAGTGGACATGCTTCTCCACGACCTTGGCAAATGCTGGAAGCAGAGAGATGGGCCTGTAATTGGCGTGTACCAAGGAATCAAGATTAGGCTTTTTTAGAAGTGGTAAAATAAGAGCATGTTTCCAAGCCGAAGGAACCACTCCTGAACTAAGTGAAAGGTTAAGGACTGGATTAATTAAGGCATTGATAGCTTGTGCCGATTTTGCAAGAAATTTGGCCGGGCAAGGGTCCAAAGGGGAACCTGATTTAAGTTTGGCCAGAAGATCCAGTGAAACTGGCAGGGAGAGGGCGGGGAAGGAGGAGAGGACAGGAACGTCAGCAGAAAGGGGCGGGGAGGGAAGGACCCTCGCACTGGAAGCCACTGTATATACATATCTACATATTTAAATATATGAATATGTATATAAATATATATGAATATACATTTATACATATACATATATATATACACAAACATATACATGAATATATATGCATATATATTTGAATATACATTTACATATATATATATATATATATATATATATATATATATATATATATATATATATATATATATATATATATATATATATATATATATATATATACATACACACACACACAAACCAAGATCGCCCCCACAGTGAACAGACCAGAGTGCACAGCGGGCTCATAGAACTCCATTTTAATTCAGACAGCATGGCGCGTTTCGTTCAGTATGCCTTTTCAAATGCTGATGACACAGGTGTTGATTATCAACGTTTAAAAAAAATAGGTAATGCCTCTCTGTTACTGGCGAATACTTCATTGCAAGCACAGAAAGACTTGCATGGACGTTAGCACTTTGGTTTAGTTCGTAAGAGCGCCCTCGTCACATAATTGGGATGTATGACGTTACAACGCATACTTTTACCACGCATATCATTACAACGCGGTATTTACAACGAATACCGTTACAACGCATAGCGCTTAGAGGTGCTGGATAGTGGTAAGTATAATTTTATATTCTAACTCCAGTCCCCGTGGACACTAGGGAAGGTGTTGGATATAAAATTATACTTATTCCCTATCCTAGAGCGCCCCCCAGCGCAATGCGTTGTAATGGTATGCGTGGTAATGCCTGCGTTGTAATGGTAGTGCGTTGTAAAAACTTCGTTGTAACAGTTGTATACCCATAATTGTTTCATGGTAAGTACCTCATGGCGCTTTCTTATTGCCTGCACTGTGCAATGTCCTTACCGTTAAAACACCAATGTCACATCTCAAAACTATTACTGTATCTGCAAATCCATCACCTAATGGCTTCTTGCCCTTCGATTTCATATACCTAAAATCACAGCTTCGGTAACCAGCGCCAAGCCATACCGTGATGGTCTGGCTAGTTGTCAGCAATTCTCCATTTCTGTCGGGCTGGGGCGGTTCGGCAACTTCCAAGAATTTTGGATAACTCCTTTTGGTCCACTGCTGCCGCCGAACTGCTTACGGTTGGCCGCTCCCAATAGCCTAACACAGGCCCACGCAGCCAGCCGCTGCGGTGCAGAGGGCCCTAAGCTCCAGTGGGCCCCCCTCAGCACAGTACTCTGACCTGAGAGCTCCTGATTGAGTCCGTATGAGGCCCCTCAAGCTTTGTTACGCCACTCGGCACTCTAAACATATAAACACACACATACATACACAAACACGTATGTTGGCCATTGCAGCAAAAACAAAATGGCCAATAGCATATGTTATTTGAAGCAACTGTACTAATAAACACACATTCACCCATTTATTACTGGAGGCTAAACGTTTAATTCAAGTTTTCTTAGCACAGGTCAGCAAAATGAACATGATAAAAACACACTTACTCCTTCACAGATTGCATGTAATAATTTGCACAGGGAAACATCTACCCTAAGACCTAGTCACAATAATGCTTTACTGTGACCATGCCTTACTGCACTAATTAAACCTCTTGCATCCTGTTTTTTTTGTTGGGAAAAAGCCTTTTGTTTAGGAATACACTTAACATGCCATGGCATAAATCATATGTGCAGATACACAGGATCAAATATGCTACTTTTTACCATTGATGAGGGAGGAAAGGGGAAACATGATTGCTGAATACTTCCCTGAAATCCAGACTGTCCTCCAGTAGGGTCTTGTGACAGTAGTTCTCCAAAACAGAAAAGATATGAGTCCAGTTTCTAGGTCCTGGTGGCAGCAACACAGTGTCACAATTGCCAAGTAATCTTGTACGTCTCCTGATATGAGATACTGCACTTCATGTTAGTTGAACCCCACTATTCGAATGCAATGCAATGTTGGTTGCCATGGACTTACAAATTAGCTTACTCTTTATTGTGCTTTCCTGTGCTGCATCTGTTGCAACCAAGTAATGTATACCAGGACCATACATTTAGATGTGACTATTCCCACCAGCCCTGAGACGCAAACTCAAAGCGATTTAAAGGCTGGGTCAGAGAACCAAAGGGGATTGAGGGAAATGTTAGAAAACAAAACAGAGGTAAGGGTAGTCAAGTCTTCCTCACCAGGTTGTGACGTAAAATGAACTTTGATGAATAATAAGAGAAATATTATATACATATAAGCGGCAAGAAATATACTCGTAGGATGGTCTTATAGGATTCTTCAATAATTTCGATTTGATTGGCTGTAGACCAGAGTTCTCCAAAGTCGGTCCTGGAGGGCCGGATCCATGCCAGATTTTTAGCCTATCCCCATTTGGATAAATGTAGTTATCTTAAAAATCTGGCCAGAACTGACCAACCATGGCTGGTCCATTGGGGCTGAGGGGCCACGCCCCTCCACCTTTTGCCCCTCATGAACAGCGTCTGTGAGCCAGGAGCCAGACATGCGCTAAATGCGCAGGCTCCTGGCTGCCTGAGCTGAAATTTGCTGGGCTGAGAATGTCCCAGCTCCTGTGGGCGTGACCTCCTTAGCTCAGCAAAGTTCCCTGAGGCTCTCCCCTCAGTGACGAGGGGTAACGTCACTGATTGCCTCACACCTGGGTGCTTCAGTTTTAAGCCCTAAAGCTCCCATAGTCGAGAGTCAATCAGTGACACTTCGTCACAGAGTGGGGTGGGGTCAGCAGTCTCACTGACCCCCTCCCACTCTGTGATAACTCTGGGACTGTTGCCCTCACTGATTCGCTAACCTTAGGTCAGCCAATAAGGAAAGGCAAAAGTCCCAAGCCCGCTGGGACCTCCAGAGCTGCACGTATTGTGTGTTTGCTTTTGTTGATTAATGTTTAGAGCGTGCATGAAAGTATGTATGAATGTTTGTTAATGAATGTTGTGGATGTGTGTACGCGCATGTGAATGCATGGCCGTGAGTGTGTATGTGTGCATGTGTGTTCTGTCCGCCCCCTCCCTCCTAAAGGTACCGGCCGCCGTTGGTACTGACTCTGGAGAACCCTGTTCTAGACGGTCAGAGGAGCCTCGTCCTGAAGTCATTGGTGTCCTGCAAGGGTTCACCACAAACCAGCATAGCAGGGTAATGGGAATTTGAAATAGCAATGACACACTGCACCTGCAAGAGAACCAAGAGGGAGAAAACATGAAAGGTGCACAGGAAAGTACAACATAAACCAAATCCCACTCGGCCACGACTAGATCTTCCTTTGGTGCTGCATCCTCCTTAAGAAAGTCTCCGAGGGCTTGAGACATCAAGAAAACTATCAATGTATTCCAGAAAAATGGAAGACTTTGTTATACAGCCCTGATCTCATTCTCCAACCCTTCTTATCTAGCACTTCATTATGGGTTTATTGCTTGTTTTGTTTCTCCTTTTCCCCATATCGCATGTCAGCTACTATAGCCGCCCCCCCATATGTCCCTCTGTGTTCTGCCGTTTCCATGGCTGCATGGATTGATGTTCCAACTGTTTTTGTCCCTATTCCTGCACTGTTTGTTGTAAATATGTCAGAGAAGTTGCTTCTATGTTTTTTTATTTATTATATGTAAAGCACACTGACACTACCAGGATTTGGCATAGCACTCTATCAAAATTATAAATGAATATTACTTTTGCCCCCATTGACCACTCTATACAAAATAGATATCTAAAGGATGCATTTGAAGCAAATAATTAAAGTTTCTGCAAAATTTCTACAAAGGGATCAAAGTTATAAAAGTTTTAAAAAATGATTTTCCTATGGTCTTATGGCCAGATCTATCAAGAAGTCACGCAGTGCAGGGCTGCAAGAAAAGCTGCTTTAAGGGGTTCCTTCCAGTACAAAAACTACGCCTCGAGACTTTTCTCACTTTGTACGTATGCTGTGCAGTGCAACACACTTTGAAAGTGGGAAAAACGAGGAGAAATGAAAAATGCCTCCTTGTTTCACCTGCCTTGATGAGGCGTAAGATCTTGGTGCAAATCCCTTTCTACAATTCTTTGTAGATAGGAGTTTGTGTCAAAACCTGTGGTCGGGCGCATCCGTACGCGCATGCACCACCCATGGAACGCTTGCTTGATGCAAAGTAACGCAAGGCAGTGAATCTTTGCATTGCTTTGGTTTGCTGTCGCGTTAGATAGTAAATACCACCTAATTAGAAAGGGAACGCAAACCTGACGCAAAGCCTTTGTAAATCTGGGCCAAAGCAATTCAACCGTAACTATTGAGTTGCAATCCTTTTGAAAGGATGTAGCACACCTGACGAATCCCATATGTCTGGGGGCTGGAACAGCAGCGGTAGATATAGTTCTGATGATGTAGATTCGCAACGGCAGAGACTCCATTCCTCCACTAGACAAATGAGGTGGTCACTGTGCGCAAAGCCCCAGTGCCACTGGATCGGTGCTGTAATTAACCCTCCGGAGGGGTGCGATGCAGACTGCGCTCATGGTTCGTTTAAGACCTATCCGAGCCGCAATGATTAACGATAACTACAGACGACGACAGGTCCACGCACACCTACTGCCAGCCATCCCTAGTCACTTGTCCATGTTGTGAGAATTTCATTTTTGTATTAATCTCTCAGGGTGGCAGCTGTGTCCATGCAATCCATTTTGTTCTCAAGAAAAGCTCTGGTTGCCGGGGTCGGCATTGGTTCCTCATCTCCGCCGGGTCTTGGGATCACTAGATGACTGATCATCACGCGTCTACAGCATCTATTGGGCAGACAGATGTTTCAGTGCATGAACAACACAGAGAAACATCACTAAGGAACACACACATACACACAGCCTTGTAATGGGTGTTCATGAATCCCAAGCAGTGCTTTATTTGTAAAATAATAAGTACCAGGGCCCTGACCAGGAGGCCAATGCAGCTTGCACCGCCCATTGACCCTGTCATCACTGCCAAAACAACTACTAGACATCTCTCTCGCCTGCAAGTGCAGCAGTTCAGATTATTCCAGGTCCCCGAAGATGAAGGCAGGTATTAGTCATTTTCAATGTACATTGCATTTATAAACAGCCATTGTGCTGCTCATCTTTATTAGATAAGCAGCGCCACCATGTGGCTGACTATCATAAGTGTGGTGTTGACAATTAAGTGCCAGTGTCGAGCACCGGAAACTAATTAATTGGTTGTGCTGAGCACTGGAAAACACTGGCTCACATTAAGCACTGATTCCAAGGCATTTCTTTGGAGCCCCCTGCCTGTGCTGCCGAATGCCGGGGTTGCTGAATATCAAGCCAGCTTCATCCTGATCCCTCCTAACACCTGTTTCTTACACCAACCTTCACCTTCCACACAGACCACAAAGCATTTTTGCTGATTCTATTACATATGCTTTGTTGTATGTAAGGACTCCGTGGTGCAAACATCCTTTAGCACACTGTAATGAAAGCAGATTTGTGGAAAGGGTAATATGTAGTCAGAATGTATGTGCATAGTTGTTGTGTTGCATTCTGTAGAATGGCGAGGTGTTCAATGTTAGTTTTGCAATCTGTTTTGACAGTTTTTTTCTACTGGTCCCTGCTATGTTTTTTCTCTGTTATTCTGCTCACTGTTACATTACTGTGTTGTGTTCCATTGTGCTCTGTTATGACTTCAGCAATCTCAACAAATACTTTTACATTCTCGGCCAAAGGTAAGAAATTCCTTCAAATGGTACAGTGACAACTATTTACCACTAAGATGGTAAACCGACACTGTTTCTGCTGTTTAACTTATTGAGACACTGGTCAGCCCAAAACGGTGACAGAGACCATGGGGCAGATGTATCAAGATTCCATTTTGCGATTTCTAAATAGCGATTTTTAAGGAATCGCTATTTAGAATTCTCAAAAAGGAATGTGTGTAGAAAATCGCTATTTTTTAGCGATTTCTTAATCTTCCTTATTTGCGAATTCGCAATTTGCGAATTCGCAATTAAGGAATAATTTCCCATTCATTCCTATGAGCCAGGAGGCCCATAGGAATGATTGTGAAATAAATCTTAATTTGCGATTCGCAATTTGCTAATCGCTAATTTGAGTATTTTGTCACGGGTGCAGGGGTGTCTCAAGGACACCCTGCTGCACCCCTGAAATGTACATGTGTGTGCATATGGCGCACATACATGCTCTATGGGCATGTGTGTGCGTCACATGCCACCTTCAAAAATGCCAAATTGTGCATTTTTAAAAGAATTCGCAATTTACCATCAACTACAAGTTGGTGGTAATTTGCGATTTCTTAACCAAAATTCGCAAATGAAAAATGCTACATACATAGCATTTAAGGAATCGCAAAATTGCGATTCCTTAAATTCTATGGCAAAATAAGGAATCACAAATTTTTCCGATTCCTTATTTTGCGAATTTTTGATGCATGTCAAAACATGCAAAAAGACCTTTTGCGATTCGCAAATGCCGGAATTCTGCGAATTTCGGCCTTTGCGATTCGCAAACGGCTTGATACATCCAGGTCCATATCTTAAATTAGCATCCCTAGGGGGAGATTTACGAAAAAGTCACGCAATGCAGCTCAGCCCCTCGCGAGGCTGCGCTGCGTTGTGCGACAGGGAGGGAACAGGAGAGCACCATATCTTCAAAGATATGGCTATCTCCTCCCCTTTCCCTTGCACCAGCGCTGATTACAGCTGCCGTGCGCCATGCACACACCTTAGCGCCGCAGCGCTAGGGTGTGTGCACGAGTCCAGCATAGGTTTTGTACAGGGAGGGTATCCTTCCTGTACAAAATACTATGCTCGACACAAGGGAAAGCTTTTCCCACTTTGTATGCCTGCTGCACAGTGCAGCATGCATGCATAGTCGGAAAAGGAAGGAGAAATTAAAGCATTTCTCCTTCTTTGCGCCTAGTTGAAAAGGGCGCAGTTTTCTCACGCTATTGGGTTTAGCGTGAGATCCGTGGGTGGTTGCATGGGAACGCCCATGCACCATCCTTGGTTCGTCTCTATGGAGCAAAGTAACTCGAAGCAGCGCTATGCGAAAGTAAATTACAAAAAAAAGATTTTGCGTTGTTTTGCGTCACTTTTGGGTCGCAAACATGGCGCAAAAGCTTAGTAAATCTCCCCCTAGTGGTCACTTTATCTGAGATCTCTTTGTCTCACTCTGTCGAGTTCTTATTTACCCCTGCCTCCTCTCCTTGTTTTCCTATCTAACTCTTCCTCCTTCTTGCTCCCTTTTCTGCTTTCTCGCCCTTGCTCTTGGTCAAAGTCATGGCGAAAAATAAGTCAGAGCTCCCAAAAATGAGTTCCTGAGACCACAGCCTGCCAGCACAGGCAGAAATTAAGCACTGGGTGTAAATTAGCAATATTGAGAGATTAAAATAAAGCGTGGACAAACGAACACAAGAGGTGAGCATCACAACACAACACAAAGGTCAACATGTGCTAACCCAGAGTAGACAGGACAGTGTGGAGTGTCACATGGATTATTGCTCTCACTAGTTCAGTCATGCATGCACTAACTCATACTGCTAATGACATCTGGGATACCTTTCCACTTATACGCTGTTTCTGAACTAGAACTGAGTCCACAGAGTTACCACAATGTGCAGTGAAAAGCCTTACAAAATTTCAGGCCAGTAATGACTGCTACCGAACAGGGGTGGCGGGGTGGGGCGGGGCGAATAAAACAAATAAAACCACTTCCCTTTGTATGACTGGCTGCCACCTCTCCTCTGTCCTCTTCTCTCCTCCGGCAGTAGGAAGCACACAGGCTCCCAGAATCCCTTAGCCTGACATGACAGAAGAGTTTTGATTAGTCTGAGTGCAATGGTTCGGCACTCAGAGAGGAACTGGGAGGCTGTGCATGTTCTCCACCCAGGCTTTTCAATACAGTCTGGTCGAGAATATGCTAAGTGCGCATGACTGTTTGGCCAACCCTAGACAGCCGGTCAAACTGTCATGTGCACTTAGAAAGTGCCTACCACTTCTCCCCCAACTCTGAACAGCCCCTAACCATCCAACGACCTGAGCTGGTATGGTAAAATAAAATGATAATAACGCTGCGTTATTATAATTTTTTTTTTTTAACTGTTCAGTGAGCAGTGAGGCGACACTCCTCCGCCCTAGAGAAGGAGCCGCCACTGTTTCAGGCAGATGTACAAAACTAGTTGAACTCCAACAAAATGTACATTCGTTAAAGCACTAACTCTGAGAAATATTGGGTTAAAAAAATTCACTTTACACACTGCAGATCCCTTAAACAGGCGTTCAGTTCTGCGCCTCATCAGAAATGCCCATCAAGATTTTGCCTCAGGTAGTCGTTGCACTTCTGGAGATATTGCAGGACCACTCACTAAATTTCAGCATGCTAAAACACGACCATGTTCGACAGCATCTCCTCCGTGTGAGAGGGCGATGCAATCAGGCATGGGGGTGTAATCAGGAGTGCTCCTGTGCCTGGTAAATGAATGCATTGCATTATAAACCTGGGACAAATCAAATGACAAGACCTTGGTAACATAATGTATATAACAAGGAAACCCTGATATAGAGCTAGAAAATTCCTAGGTCCGGGACATATATGTATGAAAAATAACAACCTAGGCAATCACACTGTAATGTCTTATTTAATAATAAATGGGGGGATCAACACATTAACAATCAGAGTTCTGCTTTTTATTGTTACAAAATATAAAAAACACAACATATAATAAAATACATAATTCAATGAGTGCAGTTCTGTATACAATCAAATTCATGAAAAAAGACAGAAAATATTAAAAAAGTTTTGTTAAAACAATAGTGGCACAATAATAAATTCGACGCGCGTTTCGGCGAACCAGCGCCTTCATCAGGACAAGCCACGTATAACCTATAAGTGAAATATACAAGAAAATGTCCTGAAGAAGGCGCTGGTTCACCGAAACGCGCGTCAAATTTATTATTGTGCCACTAGTGTTTTAAAAAAAACTTTTAAAATATTTTCTGTCTTTTTTTATGAATTTGATTGTATACAGAACTGCACTCATTGAATTATGTATTTTATTATATGTCGTGTTTTTTATATTTTGAAACAATAAAAAGCAGAACTCTGATTGTTAATGTGTTGATTCCCCCATTTATTATCATATAAGGCATTACCGTGTGATTGCCTAGGTTGTTATTTTTCATACAAGACCTTGGTAACAAACAGCCACTCACAGTGCATATGCAAAGACTGGTGGGGCCTGTGACTAGAGAAAGACACTGGGTGCAAATAATTTCCAAGGGATGTTGGGGCCCCCAACACCTCACGGCATTGGTTGAACCTGATTAAAAAATGTAAGATTTCTCCTGTGTAGCTGACACACAGCTCAAATCACATATTAAAGCCAAGTAGTAGTCAAAATGTGTAACTAGCTTGTATGGAATTTGCCTATCACCTCATTTTGTACTTTGATGAACGTCTCCACTTGACCAATAGCTATCGATCAGGTAACCCCCTGCGCTGGCCCTAACTACATAGGGGGGTATCACAAGGGGATATCACTACCAGAGAGTAACTTTTAGCGACATTCTGGTGGCGATATGCCCTTCTCCATATTTATATAGCGGAGATAAGCCACTTTTTGTGGCTTAATACCCCCGCCACACTATGGTGCAAGGGTGCCTGCATTGGTGTTGGGCAGCTACATTTTAATGGCAGTGCTAGAAAAAATACAGGGGTGCACCATGTTCTTGTGAATACAGCGCATCCTTGCTTTTTGAAAATGTCGGAGCAGGGCGCTGCCAAATTTGGCGCATCTTCATGCTCCAACAAATTCTAGTAAATATGCCCCAGGTTTTTTAATGATACACATATGCTGAGACTAATAGAGTAACAAATATTGAAGGTCATCAGCTCTTGTAGCATCAGATGTAACAATCTAAATATCTCACCATCATATCAGGTACTTGCTGCAGAACAATCGTACCGGTTTAAGGGCAAGATCCGCCTATGCAAACTCTTTACACACAGCACTACCACTGTATGCAGTCACTCAGCTCTAACAAAGCCTTGCAGTTTGGAGAACCCTAAAAGCTACCAACCAAGGACAAGTTTGGAAAAAAATCCTGAAATAGCTGAATGCTGAACTGACCTCTCCTCTTAATGCAGCCTTAAGTCCCATAGATGCATAGCAAAATACATGGAAATTTGTGGTTACTGTGTGCCTTTGTCTGTCCAATGATTGGTAAAAATGTTTCTGTTTAACCCTTTCAGATGCAGAGCGTTATCTATGACCTTGTCACGGAGCTGAACGACCGCAGCGAGGACCTGGAGAAGCAGATCGGCAGCCTTGAGTCGAAACTGGAACAGATCACGTCGAGCTTCAGCACTCTCCCGCTACTCATTGTGGACTCACTGCGGACACAGCAGCAGCAGCTCTTGACCGCGCTGTTGGAGGCGCGAGGAGTTGGTGCCGTGGTGGGAACTCCGCCTACCCTGTTGACTGACAGCCCCATCGGGGTTAGCTCCACCTCTTTCCCAACCCCTTACACCAGCTCCAGCAGCTGCTAGGTCAACAGTGAACACTCCTCACCCCCTTTATGGGAGGAGGTGCCTTCCACAGTCTTATGAGTCCTCCTGGTTCTCTACCCAGGTGCAAAAGGGTCAGGTAAAGTCAGTGTCACAAGGAGTCCAGGCAAGACATCTTCTGATGTGTCCCAGAAGAGAAGGCCAGAAGCTGCACACATGGCTCTCCCCCGACACCAGGAATCATAGCTGCAGGCGGCATAGCACAGAGGGGTCAGGGTGGAGAGTGGGTGGATGGGGGAATGCACACTCCCGTCAATTCTCAGGTCTTCCAGCGGAAGAAGCACAGGTGGATAACCGACACTCCTTTGAGCGATTCAGGATCTTCGGTCACCCGGATCCAGGAACCTTCATCCTTCTCTCACTGAAACCAGGAAGGAAAAGGCAAAAGTCTGGGGCAGGAAGGGAGGAGGCAGAAAAAAAGGACTCTGGTCCCATGCACTTTTCCACATGATTCTGTATCTAGAGGGTGTATTGTGTCTCGAAGTAGATCTCTAGGGATTGACTGATTTCTAGTACCCAGGACTAATTTGTTGTGCCGGCGACCTAGGTGACATCCATAGAACAACAATGACAACTTTGAGGGACATGCCAGCTAGCTATGTGAGTGACCATTGATTCTAACAACTAGTCTGAGGTCAAGCTGGCTGGCTAGAAAAATAACCTAACACACCAAGGACTGGTGTTGGTTTTGTGCACTAATTATATGCTGCCACTCACACTAGTCGAGGGACTAATGCCCTACACCATGATGGGACTGATGTCATACCTTACATCCAAGTAACTGTTGTGCCCTTCAAACTTGAGTCTGATCATTTTTTCAGGCTACTGATAACTTTTCCACATAATTACATGTCATATGCCTTACCTGCTAGACACACGAATGCCCTTCCACACGGTGACGTCTATGGCCTCTCATTTCCATTTTTACAGCCAATAAAAGCACTCTCACAATTCAGGGTGTTGGTTCAGACCTTTCATCCAAGCCATTGCTATACCCTTAAAATAGCTTTCCTGCTGCTGATGGGTATTCTATTCAATTACATTTTGATGTCATGCCTTATATACACCCTCATGCCCATCATTCCAATGGTGTTGATGACCTTCCATTCCAAAGTTTCCTTCATGGCAATAAAGTGCCAATCCTACATAATGTTGCATCCCCATATGCCTCCCAGCCAAGCTACTGTTCTCCTATGTGACTAGTAGCATGAGGCAATATGGCTGCCATTCCATGCAGTAATACGTTTTGTGCCATGATCTTAAACCTGATGTCTGCGCTCCACACGTTACCATGTTCGATGTTCTGCCTTTTAACCAGAATGATCCCTGCCATTCCACAAATTATTTGGTGTCACACCATCCAAGGCTTTCAAGTGCCTTTCATTGCAGTGCCAGATTAGATGACCTTCAATCTGAGCCGCATGATTTCTCTGCCACATAATATCAACTTCAGTGATTGACTTCCAGACACGTGACTCCCCACCAAGGGATGGCTCGGAGCCATGCCTATTGACTGAGTCTGCTTCCAAACAGATTACCAGGAATAATGCCATACCCACTAAATAAGTGCATTCCATCCCATTTCAATACCATCATGGTGCCAATTTTAATGGATCTGACTCTGGGATGCCAACATCAAAGGTATGATCAGCAGATATATTTTGGCCCTGATTTCAGCTGTCCTGGAAAAGTGGGCGCTATTTATGTTCAGGCACTGCTGGGATAGGAGTTTACCAGATGCGATAAATATAACCCAATTAAGTGTGCCATAACTTGTATTTTGGCATTAAAATTCACATGTCCCATCAGCGGCGTAGCGGAGGTTGCCAGCACCCAGGGCAAGTCAAGTATCCTTCCACTTTTCTTTTACAATTTTGCGCCACTAAGAATGCCATTAAGAATTTTGCACCCTGGGCAACCGCCCCTGTGGCGCTGCCCACGCCACGCCACTGTGTCCTATTATTTACCAGGCATTTTCCCCAAGTAAATTTCAGCAGGTCTTTACATGCTGAATTTACTGGGGAAAAATGCTCGAAGTGCAGGACTTATCGCACTAATCCTAACAAATGATACTACACACGTCGCAGTCAATTGAGATGACTGTAATTGGGCGCTAAGACCAATGCATGTGCCGTACACTGGACCAATCACAAGCAGCCAACGCACGTGAAACTGCGACACCCACATCACCACACAAAGGTCTGAGAGGCCCTCCTCATGCCTTAGAAAAAACAGAGAATGTGTATGGCCTATTGATTGAAGAAAAAAATACTTAGGAGTGTTAAGTCATATGGGCATTGGAAAAACTATGTGAAATCCCAGAAGAACAGGTTTTGTCATTGTTCTTTGCTACTTTATGGGTTCAAATGCATTTCCCCCAGTGTTGGCGGTCCAAGATGCGCAACAGGCAATTGTGGGCGTGCCGGTGAGAGCCGAGTGGGTCTAGGTCAGAGATTGATAGAAGTAGGTGAAATCAGTTCTTCTTGCTTCCATTCTAATCAATGTTGGCCACCAGCACAAGGCAAGCCCTTGGCATTTGAATCTGTTTTTAGTCTGTGAATGATTGATTATCTGTGGTGGTGGATGCTTCTAAATGACAAATGCCACCAACACCACACTGCACTCATTGGCTATTACATGCTGAGTGTCATGCATAGCTTTTACGATTGCTATCTTGGGATGGTAGTTTGGTCTGAAACCCTGACTATACATCATCAGGGAGTATTAAAGCCGCTACAATACAGTGGATTTGAACAGTAGACACCTTGCCCCATATTTATTTATTTACAGTTTTTATAGAGTACAACATTCATCCCAGTGGGATATCACGGCGCTAGAATCCCTCATTGACGTTTATGAAGGCATTCAATGGTGTGGACCCCAAAAGCATTAGGTCCATAAACATATTGAGCAATTAAAAGCCAGAGAGGTGTCACTGGCATTGGATTTATAAAAGGATCTATCAGTATAACGTCTGCGTGACTCTCAGATCCTACGACAGTTCTTCTCCAAATGAGTCACCAGTGACATTCCTGGATGGAGCAGGTGGGCAATGGGTTCACTGTTGTAAGATTGACCTGGAGTATGTGGAGTGGGCTTCCGGGTTTGGATTACATAGTAAAATGTATAGATTAAGGGTGCGGGTGATGTTTATGGTTGCAAAACTTGCCAGAGACAATGTTTATCAGTTAAGTAGAAAGACAGCGCTAGATATATTTCCCAATTTGTTTTGGATGCTGTGAGTTCATAAGTAACCACAAAGCAGGTGTTTATTGGTTGTTTTTGATGCCAGAGTGGTTTTCAATGGCTCACCCATTTGGGGTGCTTGGGGCATATGTTTATGCTTTGTTGGATTTCAGGACTGGTGTTTATTGGTTGTGTAGGATACCAGTAGTTGCGGGCATGGTTACCTGGGATAGTGATGGTGATTTACATTGGTCAATGCGTGTGAAACTTTCAGCGATTATGAACTTTGTGGACTGCATGGGTTGTGAGTGGAAGTACTCATTGGCAGGTATGTCTGACAGAGTTATGTAAGAATGACCCCTAACATATATTTCACCCTCTCAGCAGAGGCACACAACAAAAAGCATGTGTTGAGCTGTTGGATGTGATTGCTTCCATGTGTCTCAGCAGAGATGTAGAATTGTGCACTTGGAGTACACAGCAAAGCACTTTGGTATTATCCAGCATTGCTGTACATTGGTAGAACTGTTCAGTGGTTGTGATATGTATGTACCTTCTAGAAAAACCTGTGTTGTACTTGCAGGTTGAGCCGCAATGTGGGACTTTGATTGAACTCTCGGCAGGAAGTGTTTCATAAGAGCTATGATTGTCTCAAGGTTTAGGACCAATGGCAGCATCTAAGCATGAGGAGGAGGAACCATGGCTCATGTGTGATGGGCACCTACGCCAAATTGCTCTCCAGAATAAATATAATTGCAACCACCAACAGCCAACCGTGACACTCAGCTTTAATTTGGGACCCCAGAAGGCACGCAGTTCCTGACGCTTGTTCAGAGCATCTCTAAAACCCAGGTTCTACATCACTGATACCAACTTCCATCACCTCTAATTTCAATCTGAGTATCAAAGACATGAGGTCCCATCACTCTGACACTGGAGGCCAAATTTATCAAGATTTGACACAACGCAGCACAGCACAACAACTTGCATCAAATAGGGCGGACAGGGATGCACCATATTTACTCAATATGGTGCATTCCTGCTCTCTCTGTATGCTGGTGCACTTGTGGCTGCCAAGCGCCAACCCAGGCACGCTTCCTCCATGGTTTAAGGAGACCTTCATTACAGTTTAGGGGGCTCCTTCCTGCACAAAAACAATACTCAGAGTCATTTTCCTCTTTCTACGTGCCCTACAGATAGCAGCGCATTCAGAATTGGGGAAAAAGGAGGAAAAAGAAAGATTTTTCTCCTCATCGCACCTCTCCTAGGAAGACAAAGCATTTTGACACATATCCAGGTTTACTAGTGTTAGTAAATCTGAGAATGCACCAAAATACATGGGCGGATGCATAGGAACACCCACTCTCCACCCATGTGACACCTTCCCGGTGCAGAGTGACATCAAGCGTGGACTTGCACTGCCTTGCATTACTCCAGATTTACCAAGCCAGGCAAGGTGGCTTTGCATGGCTCGGTAAATCTAACCTAAGGGCTTGTGTGAGATAAGGGCAACTCAAGCCCTAGATAAACCTGGTCCTTAGTTCTACACTATACTCTATTGGCGTTAAATTAAAAAATGCATATCAGTGGCCACTTTGTTTCATCACTGACACTCAACCCAACTAACATAAATGTGACAGGGGTGATAAGAACCCCAGCCTCCCTGTGTTTGACCAGATGACATATCTCAAGGTAACCGTGTGGATCAGCGGCTGTAAATATCCCCACAGTAAACACATTGAGGTTGGGGCTCCAGGGATTCTGGAGCAGGCTCCATGTTTCTCCAGCTCCAAACTAGGAAACTGGAGAGAAAAAGCACAGGCGCTATTTGCAGTGAGAACCAAACGAAGGGGAAAAAGCACAAGGAGGAAAATAAGAGCCGTAATTGTTGGCTGCATTGACTGAGATGGTTGGTACTCCAGCGTTTGGTGAAAGACAGTGACTTCACTTACCTCAGGACAGGCAGCCATGTGACAAGCTAAAATACCACAGCCAAGTCACAAAACCTTGGGTTCTGAGATGCGCATTGACGACCATAAGCACAGTGACCAGCCACCAGAAGGTACACGCGAACAGCAGGTTAGAGATCAGGTTTGAAAGCAGTACTCGTGTTGACAAGAAGGACCGAAATCTTGGTTCCTGTGACCTAAGGCAGTAAATAGAACCCCCCTGTCCATGTAGTAGGTTTTGATTAATTAATTATTGTGTTTGTATTTAAGGGCTCTACCAAGTTAACCGATGTGAATGGTCCCAAGGTGGCAATTGATATCACAGCAATCGATCAAGGTGCAGATACCACCCTACTCCTCGGTATCAGGTATGGATACTCAAGTACTGCACCAGGATGAAATCTCCAGTCCTGTAGTCAGTCATCCCTAAATGTCCCTAAATGTATAACTGTAATCATACCCATTGGGACCAAGTGAGATATTGACATTCAGCACCCACTGACTAAAGTTTGCCTTTGACATCACACATCAAGTAGTAAGACAGGATATTAAAGTGAGACACCTAGGGCAAGGAATTAATCTCTGAGTCACACAATCAAGGCTTCAAATACAAGATCAATGTCAGGGAGCAGCAAACATTAGCGACAACTAAGACTTAGGTTCTCTGACCTTCGCGCATTCCAAGAGTCCTTAGGAAGTGCTAAACTCCTGAAAGGTAGAGACACTTTCCAAGTCTGGGTTTTTGAATGAAGTACTTCATGCCCCTCAGATGCCTGGACATTTACTTTCCCAGTAGGAATGACTCAAGACTCATTTCCTGACCCATCTTCCTCTTTAGGTCAGCGACTCCCACAGCGAAAGAAAGTCAAAAACCGAGAAGATGACAAATGAAAGACTCTGTCAAGATCACAAGAACTACAACATTTATATAAAAGATGTCTTGGACACTATGAAATACCAATTTACATCTAGCCGCTGTACTGCTTGCTTTTTTAAGAATAGGGTAAATCCTAATAGTTTATTTTAACTATGAAATATATCATTATATTATAAAGGATATTGCTGTAACGTGGTTTTCTCTTGGTCGATTTTCTTGTCCTCTGTTGGTGGTGGTGCAGTGTCTATTTGTGGGCAAACTTTCTATCTTGGTGATGCTAGAGGTGCTCAGGAAATCTTGGGGACGAGAGGGGAAACCAAGGGTTGATCTATTCATACTAGGGGAGGAAAGAGAGAGAGGGGGGGAATCTCAAAAGCACCATATGGGAAACTAATCATCATGCTGAGCGAGAGAAAACACCTATCCACAGGGGGCCAACTGGCCATGCCCAGTAGCCAGCCTGTGCAAGTGGTAAGGAAGAATGACCAAGAATGGATGAACTGATTGGGCTGGTAAGTAGGGAAGAGGCAGAACGCCCAACACATGGGGAACATACCATCCTGGGAAAGTAGAAATGAAAAATACCTACTATGATTTGATCACAACTTTATGGGTCAACCGGCAGAAGAGACAAGGACCTTCAGCGGAATTGACCCGCTTAGCCATCCTTGTACCAACACTACCCAACAACAAAGGAAACTAGCGAGCCACTGCTAGCAAATCAGGAGACCACCCATGAAAGGAGATTGACCAACACAGGACTTCAATATTGTGGAATTCATGCCAATGGAGGAACCCACCACCCCTAGTTAAAAGTGGAGGCAGTCTGTGGCAGCTGGCCGGCAGAGTGCTCAACTTCAGAGGAGCAAAATTGACCAGTGTAGGACTGTAGGAGGGAAAGTATGCCCAGCAGGGAAACTTACTAGCTTATGCCATTAGGAAATAAAAGCACCAACAATGGGAACATTGGACTGCCTTGAGCAGCAAGGACGTGAGTAGCCATCCACAGGAGACAGAGCAGCCTTGGTGATTAAGAGCCTGACTTAGACAGGAACAAGAGTGACAGATATCCCGTCCACCGAAATATAAATCCCATAGGACATAATGGGATTTATATTTCGGCGGACGGGATATCGTCACCCCCTGTCCGCCGAGATCTAAATCAGGCCTAAGAAGGGAGAATTTGATGTAATGTTGCAACGGGTTGTGGGTTGACATCCATTTTTTTAACCACCTCTTGCTGTTATATAGGTTAATAAGGTTGGTGATCGCTTTATCCACATGAAAGGATAATCCTATGGGAGATTATGTCACATGACCCTATCTGTGCTGCTTGATTCTGAGAGTGTGTTCATGTTAGTTTTGTGTGGAATTATTGTGGCTGTTGCTTGAGGTTTCTTTGGTGGTCTTCTGTTTTGCTCACATTCCATCTGGCCTGTCTGTCACCCTGGCTGCTAACTCCTAGTTGTGGGTTACCATACAGAAGTGTCTATGGAGAGAGGGACTAGTCTTGCAACTCTTTGCAAAGCGCTGCTAGTGTTTGAAGATGCATATTTGGTCACTGGGATGTTGTAAGATTGTTCTAGAATCTTGGGATTACATAATCCTGCATGGTGTTGGGGTGGGGTGAAAGCCTTAGCTTGGGAGATGTTTAGCACACTGCCCTGTTGCTGTTTTGTTTAGTGTTCCCTTTGCCTTTCCTCCTGTATACCTGGTGGCCAGAGTTTCTACTGGTGGTGCACCTTGTTTTTATTTTGGTGTCCCTCATTAGATGTTCACCAGCAGAGCTACACTGTGCTGACCCGGGTTACGTGAAGGGGGCTAATGCCCCCTCATCGAAGTCAGTGAGTAGGCTATCACTAGTGGTAGAGATTAAAGCTCAAGAGGACAGGCCAATTTCAACCTGATCCCTTGGTGAAAAGATTTCTATGGCCCTCCCTATTCCGGGCCCCATAACCAGATTCCCCTGTATATTGTCATGTACAGAACCTGTGCCAGTACCACATGTGCAAGGCGTGCAGATGTGTATATGTATGCATCAATGGAAGGTGTCCATTTAAGACACTGTGCACAGCTGCAGTAGGTAATGGTCTCCCCACAAGCTTCACCCATGGTGGCCATGACAGCCTGCACATACATGTGCTCAGGGTGCCACATGTATAAACCAAGAACACAGAAAGTAGTCCTATCTGTTGATTTGGGAGAGTGTCATCTTTCACCTTTCTGCAGGGTATGTTTTCCCTGATACATTGAAACTCACTCCTTCCCCTGTTTCGGCCATTGCTGTTTGGCACCTGACAATGGTGGCTTTCTGATTGGCTTAGTCTAGGACTAATAATACACTTGCATCTTGACCAGTTCAAATGTGCTTGACTCAGACCTGACTGCACCTGGAGGCTGTGGAAATTCTGAACAAAGCCAGAAGATGAACTATGATTGGAAGCTCTAATTTGAACGAAAGTAGAAATTTGTTTGACCAAATCTTCCAGTCTGGGCCTCCAAATGTGGATACATGCTGGCCTGCTCAAGTGATTAACTCCTAGATCGCGTGTAGTTGAGGAGGCCTTTCACCCTAGTGTTGGGCAGATGCATTAAACGGAGACAGAAACCTGCCCCTTGGTGGGGCCAAGGATTGATTCCTTAAACACCCTGCTCCTGTAACCTCTAGATACCTACACTAGGCTTAGTTGACTAAAGATCTTTGTGGAATGTGCCGCAGAGGAGTCACAATATCCCATCAGACTAGCTGGCCTGGCGGTAAGACAAAGACAGTACTAAAAACAATCATCCCATGCACTGTGGCGCTGCAGAGGCATTTAAAGCCATCATTACTCTTGGGTCTGCATTGTCCCTGGCCATACCACAACTTTGAGGTGCTATTATCAGCTGGCCCAGTCCCAAGTGGAGCTAAAGATCTTCACTCCTGGTGTAAGATTAGGTTCCATTGCCCAAGGCTGGTGTCCCTGACCCACCCTGCATGCCCTTTTGGTTCCAGAAATATTACTGCAGGGGTTGTGTTTGGTCCAACCTTGTAAAGTTCCTTGTTGGAAATGGTGTGGTCATCAACAGTGCAACTGACCAGCTTAGGTTAGCAAGCATCAATAGAAATCCAAAAGACAACTGGCAAGGCCAGGGTAGACAAAAGCAAGACACCCCACCAGCAAGGCAAATGGCCAGACTGCCTCATCTCAGAGGGAAAAACTTGAAAACAAGTAGAAAATCAAAACACAATTAGATCTCAACCCATTTGCTGCTAGGCCTTTTACCCCCTGTGCTAAGCCATTTTTTGGATATTTGGTTATTTTTGCGCTTGGGCACCTGCAAACTTTTGACCACATAAGGTATCCATGCCAAATTTGCGCCCTTTTCTTCCAACATCTTAGGGATTTTAAAGGTACCCAGGGTTTGTGGATTCCCCTGGAGAGAACCCAGATATTAGCCAAAATACAGCTACATTTTGGTTTTTTGGGGGGAAAGTGCTACAGAAGAAAGCGTCTCTTATTTCCCCTGCAAATGGTATCAAAAAAGGGTTTGTGGTGCTGAAATCATCACCTTCCCAGCTTTCAGGGACAAGCAAACTTTAGTCAGAAAACCAAACTTTTTCACGCAGTTTTGGCATTTTACTAAGACACAGCCTATTTTTGCTACTTTTTGTGCTTTCAACCTCCTTCCAGTTAGTGGAAGAAATGGGTGTGAAAGCAATAATGGATCTCGGAAAGCTATACATTTATGAAAAGTAGATAACATTTTAAACTCAGCAAGGGGTCATTTTTGTAGATCCTTCAAGGTATTTTGATAGAAACTAACGTTGAAATTATGACAAATTGAAAATGAGTTGAAAAAAACAGCCATTAGTGCCAACGTTTTCACCTGTAACTTCTTCTAAGAAGCAATATACCGTTACATCCGCTGGACCCTTCTGATTGTGGGTATATTTTGGACTTGTAGATTCACCAAGAATCTGAGGAGCCCAGAGCCAATAACTGAGCAGCACCATGCAGTGGTTTTTCATTGTGTACCAGGCATATAGCAATTACTTTGGTAACATATAAAGAGTGAAAAATAGGTATCAAAGAGACCTATGTATTCCTGAAATGGGAACAAAATATAGAGTTTAGAAACAGTAGCTATTTGCACAGCTCCAAAATTGTGGTTACCCATACTAGCCTGTGAATTGTAGGACATTTTTCAAAGTGACTTCTTTTTTACACATTGTCTTACATTAGGAAGGCAGAAATCCATAGAAAGCCAATAGGTAATAACAGTTGCTCTACAATTCTGACATCCCCTAAGTATCCCGATAACAATGGTACCACACTTGTGTGGGTAGGCCTAGTGCCCGTGACAGGAAACGGCCCAAAACGCAACGTAGACACACCACATTTTTACTGTGAAAATTGACCTTTTTTTGCAAAGTGCCTAGCTGTGGATTTTGAACCCTAGCTCTGCCGGCACCTAGGCAAACCTAGCAAATCTATACATTTTTGATAAACAGACACCCAGAGGAATCTAGGAGGGGGTGACTTTTGTGGCTTTCACCAGGTTCTGTTACCCAGAATCCCTTGCAAACCTCAAACTTTGTCCAAAAAAAACCATTTTTCTCACAATTCTGTGATGGAAAGTCCTGGAATCTGCGTGGGTCCACAGAATTAAACCCACCCCGCATTCCCCAGAGTCTTCCGATAAAAATGGTACCTCACTTGTGTGGGTAGGCCTAGTGCCCACGACAGGAAACTGCCCAAAACGCAATGTGGACACACCACATTTTTATAGCGAAAACGGACCCTTTTTGGGCAAAGTGCCAGGGTGTAGATTTTGAACTCTAGATCTGCTGGCACCTAAGGAAACCTAACAAACCTATACATTTTTGAAAACTAGACACCCAGGGGAATCCAGGAGGGGGTGTCTTGTTTGGCTCTCACCAGGTCCTGTTACCCAGAATCCCCTGCAAACCTCAGACATTGTAAAAAAACAAATTTTCCTCGAATGTCTGTGATGTAAAGTTCTGGAATCTTCGTGGATCCACAAAATTCCACCCTCCCTGCATTCCCACAGGTCTTCCGATAAAAATGGTACCTCACCCGTGTGGGTGGATCAAGTACCCTCAACAGGCTAGAGCCCAAAATGTATTGAGGAGAAATCAAAACTTACCTATCACAAAACAACCTGGTTTTGCCAGGGGGGTCACCTGGGTTTTTGGCCCCGGGCTCTGCAGCCATCTAGGGAAGTGAAGCGTGGGTGGTCACGCAGGAACACAAAGATGCCAGATGAGGTTAACAGTCAGTGTTTAATGAAGGTAAATAAGCAAGTACACGACCTCAGCCACAGCTGCTCGTATCGCTCCTCGCCTGTCACCCGGGCGCTCACTTCAGAACGTTCGCACCGTGACATTCTAAGGACCTGTCACAGCGGGGTCGCCCACGGCGGCTCCAGGGGTAGGGTGAGGGGCATGACCAAGGTTCCCCCTAACATGGAAGATACCACAGAAAGCCAACCAAACCCACACATGTTTCAAAACTACAAACCTGGGGAAGTACAGGGAGGTATGGCCTGCGTGGACGCCTAGTGTTTTCCTACCCAGAATCCCCTGCAAACCTCAAATGTAGCTGAAAAAAACACATCTTTTCTCAAATTTCTGTGTGGTAAAGTTGTGGGACCACCAGGCTGGCACACATTTCCTACCACCCAACATTCCCCCAGGTCTCCCGATAAACATTATACCTCACTTGTGTGGGTGGCCCAAGTACCCATGACAGGCAAGGGCCCAAAAAGTATTGAGGAGACATCAAAATTACCTATCACAAAACGACCTGTTTATGCAAGGGGGTCACCTGCGTTTTTGGCTCCAGGCTTGGCAGCCATTTAGGAAAACCTACAAAACCTACACATTCCTGAAAACTAGACACTAGGTAGTTCAGGAAGGTATGGCTTGCATGGATCCCCCAACGTTTTTCTACCCAGAATCTGCTGCAAACCTCAAATTTAGCTGACAAAAATCATTTTTTTCTCAAATTTCTCAAAGTTGTGGGATGACCGGGATGACACAATTTTCCTACCATCCAGCTTTCCCACAGGTCTACCAATAAAAATGGTACCTGACTCGCATGGGTGGGCCAAGTACCCACGACAGGCAAGGGTCTAAATGTATTGAGAAGACAACAAAATGACCTATCACAAAACAACCTGGTTTTGCAAGGAAGTCACCTGGGTTTCTGGCCCCGGGCTCAGCGGCTATTTAGGGAAACCTACCAAACCCACACATTTTTGAAAACTAGACACCTGGCGGAGTTCAGGGAGGTATGGCTTGCGGGACCCCCCAACGTTTTCCTACCCAGAATCCCCTGCAAACCTAAAATTTTGCTGAAAAAAATCCCTTTTTTCTCAAATTTCTGTGTGGGAAAGTTGTTTCCTATCACCCAGTGTTTTCCCAGGTCTCCAGACAAAAATGATACCTCAGTTGTGTGGGTGTTAAAGGAAGCTATTCACAAAGGTAAACGTACATGTAAATAAATCTACACATCGAAGCTTATACTTACACTCTTGAGTAACTTTACTACCTTTGGCTATTTGCCAATTATGAGTGTAAAGTTATTCAAAAGCGTAGACTTACATGTCCCCAAACTCTGAATTAGGTGGGTGAAGCCCAATTTACAAGTGTAAATCTACTTTGGTCATATGTAGGTGGAGATCTCAGTCACCAGGGTGGACACCACCCTAAGGTAGATTTTAGGCTATAGTTTAAAGCAAGCATGTCTTGGGGAGAAGATGTGGCCTAATGGCTAGGGTGGTTGCCCTCAAATCTGGCGAACCGGGTTTGAGTCTCGGCAACGACGCAGAACATCCTGTGATTCTGGGCAAATCACTTAATCTCCCTGTGCCTAACAAAAATTAATGTATCCTTGTGTAACACAACTGGTGCTCATGTAAAGCACTCTGATAGCCAATCCTTCGGGTCAAGTTCAAGTTGTGCGGCCCACAACGAATATCTTTGCGGCCCAGCTAATATAACGGTATGTAACAAACGTTTTAATAAAAGTTTCATAGCTTAATTTTTACAATTTCCAATTACAGCAAAATCTCGAGATGAAATGCACCTTTTTTTACCCTTTTTTACCCTGCTACAAAAGGGGGTGCGCATTATACTTGAGCTAAAAGAATACATTT
Organism: Lissotriton vulgaris; assembly: GCF_964263255.1. Taxonomy (NCBI): domain Eukaryota; kingdom Metazoa; phylum Chordata; class Amphibia; order Caudata; family Salamandridae; genus Lissotriton; species Lissotriton vulgaris. Next base: position 138,713,833 of record NC_141700.1, on the reverse strand, counting down.
CATTTTGTGCCGGAGGTGGAGTGGGAGGAGGAGCGGGTGATTGCCGACATTTGTGTCACTGAGGGGAGCGGGAGGTGGAAGAAGGAGTGGGAGGAGGAGAGAACTGATGTGAGGAGGAGCAGGAGATTGCCAGTTTTGTCACTGAGGGGAGCAGGAGGAGGGAGCTGAGAAGGGTGAGAGGAGGAGCAGGTGCTTGCCTGGCTGCCTGAGGGAGGAGGGGGGAGTAGGAGTCTGAACTTGAATATCAGTGGAGGCGGGAGAGCGGAAGCTTGCCTGCCAATGGACAGCAGGTAAGAGAAGCAGTGCAATAGGAGCCGCCTACCTGGGACCTACCAGATAGAACAAATTCAAGACAGAGAAAGTAAGTGGGGGAAAAATAAAGAGGGTAGGAGAGAAGAAAGAGTGGGAGCTATGAATGCATCATACATCATTATTAATAACGAACCACAATGTTTGCCAAAGACTGATTACTGTAGTCGTGTTACATCTATGTAGTGACCTTTCGGCAGGCGCACCATTTCCCTCCACTAATACTAGCAGCGAATATTTTAGCAGACGATAATAATACCTACCACGCCATTAGTCTTGTTCTGACTTTCTTGGTGTGCCTAACAGGAAATATTTCTCTTTCAGAGAACATAAAAAGAGGTTTATTTACGTTACGCTTATTCATTTGTGCAGTTATTCTGTGTCTGGTAAGTTAATGTGCAAGAAAAAAATATTGATTTTTATTTAAAAAAAATATTATTTTGAGTTAACGATTACTCATTTATTTCAGCCCTTTGTATTCACTATGTCTTTATCAAAACAAAGTGGTAGTTAAACTAAACGAAAAATTGCTGACAAACATCGAAATTTCAGAGAAAAGTGGGAATTGGAGTATTTTTGTAGCGAAGTAAAAGATAAAATAATCTGCTTGATATGTAATAAGTCTATTAGTGTACCAAAGTTATTTAACGCTAAACATCACTATGAACAACATAAATGAAAATATGATAATTACGAAGGATTAATGAGACAAGAGAAGTTGAAAGAGCTCAAGTTGGGATTGAAAAAACAACAGTTCATGTTTACTAAAGTTTCACAAGAAAGTGAAGCGGCAGAGCATGCAAGCTACGTCTTGTCGGAGTTGATAGCTAAACACTCGAAAGCTTTTACCAAAGGTGATTTCATCAAGGAATGTCTCATTAAAGCTGCAGAATTTGTTTGTCCTGGTAGTGTGAAGGCTTATCAAGTAATCTCTTTGTTTCGAAATACAGTTACGGAAAGAGTTACTGATTTGGCCTAGAATTTAAGTGATCAGATCAAAGGAAAATCATCTAGTTTTGAAGCTTTTTCCATTGCCTGTGACGAGAGTTCGAACATTGGGGGCGTAGATCAATTAGCTGTGTTTCTTCGTGCTTGCGACACTGATTCCAACACTTTTGAGGAATTATTGGAACTAGTACCGACACGTGGCACTATTACAGGGCAAGATATATTTCATTGTGTTCATGAACTTCTGAAAAAATACAATCTACCTCTGTCAAAATTAACTTCTGTAGCTACAGATGAAGTTCCTTCAATGACCAGAAAAACCAAAAGTTTTGTGGCATTACTGCGAAAAAAACAAAGTGAAATTTATGATGGATCCAAGATTCATCATACGCATTGCATTATACATCAAGAAGTATTGTGCACAAGGGTAATAAACATGGAAAATATGTTTACATCTATAAAAAAAATTATCAGTTTCATAACATCTCAAGGCTTAAATCAGCAACAGTACTCTGCTTTCTTAAGTGAATTTGTCCTACTATACCGAGGTACGTTGGCTATCCTGCTCCAAGGTTCTTAAACAGTTCTGGGACTTGAAAGAACTATATCAGTTTCTAATAACTAAAGATCAAGACACAAGCTTGTTTTCGATCCAGTAGGGTTACAAGATGTATCCTTCATGGTCGATATAACAAAACACTTATACAATTTAAATTTAAAACTGGAAGGAAAAGATCAGATCATTACGAACATGTGTGACCCAGTTAAAGCATTTGAATTTTAGCTAGTTCTTTGGGAAAAGTATTTGAAACATGAAGATTTATGTTCACTTTCCGACATGCAACATAAACAAATCAAGTCAGATGGAACTGTATTGCAGAAAAAATACGCTGAAAAAAACTAAGTCTTAGAACAAGGTTTGCAGAAATCTTTGGAAGACAAGTTTTCTTTGTTTTCTTCGATTTTCTCAATAAATATAGAATCAGTCCTAATCACATGCAAATGGAAGTAATTGAGATCCAGTGCAATTCAGATTTGAAGGCAAAATTCGATGAAGTTGGCGTGCCTGAATTTGACAAATATTTGCCAGCCAGATTTATAAATATCAGAAAATTTGCATATGAAATTATTTCCATGTTTGGAAGTACTTATCGGTGCAAGCAGCTATTTACACCTATGAAAGGAAATAAGTATCCTGTTGGATCCAGAATTAATAACATTCACCCTGGGTCAGTTTTGGAAGTATTCACTGCAAACAAGATTTCCCCTGAAGTAGGAAAGATAGTAGCAGAGAAGAGATGCCAAGTGTCCGGAAATAAACATTAATTTTATTGTTTTTCTTGTTCTTTTTTTATACTGTACTTTTCTAAATAAACCTACGTTTCTATGAAAATTTAAGTTTTTATTTTTTTGCAGCCCACATAAACCTAAACCTTGTTTATTTGGCCTGTGTTAGCCTCTGAGTTTGACATGCTTGGTTTAAAGGCTTATTAAAGTATGCAAAATTAGTAAAAAATTAATAAAAGTGTTTTAAGATAAAATAACTCAATTTAAAATCTTTTTTTAAATGCAGAAAAAATGGTTCAGCATTATAAACGTAATGTATATTTAAATATTTATTTGCTTTTCATATATTAAATTAAATTTTAAAAAAACATTGGATTTAAATAAACAAAACGTTCCCACCTAGAGTAAAACATTTTTTATGTACTATACAGTAACAAATATTTGAAGTAATAAATAGGTTACGTTTAAATAGCTTTTTAAAAATAAAGTTACATTAATGTTTGTATTTAAACAAAGGTTATTAACATATTTGATAATAAACTAGTATTTTAGTTTTATTCATACACAATTGTTTAACATTAAATTAAATATAGTTTTAAAAATAAATGTAATTTAAGATTATTTCCTATTGTTTTTAATTTATTTTCTTGCCTCTATTATTTTTTGGGGGAGGGTGTTACATTGTCAGTGATTGGCACTGTGTGGTGCTGAACTTACATTAAGGGCCTGATTTCGATGTCGGGCGGACTTGCGTCTGCCTGACACTGCCTCGGAAGCGGGACCGACCAAATTCCAGTCGGCGTTCCTGGATGCCTTATTAAGATGAGACCGAACGATGTTCGGTCACATTCTCACATTTCCCTATGGGAGCACGTGTTGTGGCCTTAAACCCGCGTGCTCCCATAGGGAAATGGGAGGTGCTTTAAATCCCTGCACCCTGTGGCAGGCACCTCTGGGTGCAGGGACCCCCCAGCCTCCAACCGGAGGCCACCAAGGAAAGGGGGCCCTACTAGGGGTCCCCATACTCGCTCTCTGACAGGCTTTCCATGGCTGAAACCCCGGCATGGGAAGCCTGTTGGATACCGGGTATCGTGATCCCAATAGCGGGAAGGCCGCCCTTTGGGATTACCGGCTAGCCTCCGAGTGGCCGACGGGCTCCTTGAGCCCAATGGAAGCCAGCCTAAGGACCAGCCAGTTTAGTTTCCGACTGCCAGCATTGTAATGCACAAAGTTGGAAATTAATTCCAGATGTTGCCCGGAAAGGCTACGAACTATGGTCGGAGCCTTTCCAGGCCACATCTTAATCAGCCCCTAAGTCTTTCCTGTAGTGCAACTATGACGTTTTTGGGTCCATTATGGGTGTAGTAACTTAAGAAATGCCTCTTCCTAACCCTTCCTTAACCCTCGCTAAACCCCTTCCTTACGCCTACAAAAGCCCTCCTATTTTGTAGTATTACCAACTTCCCAGCCACATCCACTGCCCCTCCCACATTTACTACTAAAATGTAGGTGTACATGTGCGAAGAGCTCCACAGTTGGGCAGGGATCTCCATGCAGAACTGGTAGGAGAGGTGGAGACTTCTACACCTAGGTTATTGACCAGCATTTTGTAGTACATGAGTAGTACTATTGTAGGAGGACTAAACATACCACACAAATACTTCAAAATGCATTGTGTAAATTGGCCTCATAGTATTTGAATTCATATGCATCTGCATACCTACCTAAATATACCTGTAGGTTGACATTTTTGTCCTCACCATTGTGACACCGAACAGGGACTACCGCTTATAATTTTAACACCACGCTTTTCATCCCTACTTTCGTTCTTTGTCACTATTCTTCCATCTTTCTCTCCCACCGTCTTTCCCCCTTTTGTGCTTGTCTCGGTCTTGCTCTGGGTCAAAATCCCATGAAGAAAAATAAGTGCTAGTCCCCAAAAAAAGAGTGCCAGGGCCCTGCCTGAAACAACAGCCTCAATTACGCACTACTCCTGAATACTAGAAGTGAATTACAGTAAAGAGTTGGTTGTTCTGTTACCTGGTCTCATTCAGGGAGCACAGCTATGGAGTGCTATTTAATTTCACTGACACCATATGTGTCTATGCAAGGTTGGTGCAGTGCCTGTGAGTAGTGGCCATGGGTCATGCTTGACTTACTCCAATGCTTGGATGAAGTACATTTATACCTGTTGCAACACCTCTAGGGCTGTGGAAACTTCAGAAGTGTAGTTTGTGAATGAGAAAATGTCTTACTCCTTCTTGAGTATGTTTGAATTGGCATGTTCCACCCTAATATCCTCCTGAAACGTCCCTGAATCCCTCTCGTTTAGTAGTAAGTATTCTCCATTTTCCAACCAGTCCCCCTTGTCCCTCCTACATTTACAACTGAAAGGTACACCCATGTGTATGGAGATCACCGCCACCACACAGACAAGATAGGAAAAGAGCAGACGGGTATATGCCTGTAGGTTTAGGAATTCAATTTTGTAGTATGTGAGTGGTACCCCTGGGGCCCATTTATACATCTGGCGCCCACATGCCTCTCAAGAATTCACAAGAATATGGCGCACCTCTGTGTTTCCCCTAGCGCTGGTGCAAAAAAGCTGCCTGGCAACAGTGCAGGCACCCTGCTGCCATGTTGCAAGGGTACCTGCACTGCAGGGGTGATTGTAAATGTGCAGGAAGGGACACCTTCTTGCGCATGAACAAACATTCATGGCGATTTGCTCTTTCTCAGTGTGCTGCAGAATGCAGCATACATGAAAAGAGCAAAAAACGAAGAGAAATTAACGATTCCTCCTCGTATCGCCATTCTAACACCTGATAATCCATGGCGTTAGAATGGTGCTGTTTTAGAAGCTGTCCCAGCCTTGCAAATCAGGGGCAGCGTCCCTTGGAACACCCACAGCAACACCCATTGCGCGACCCTTTGTCACAGCGGACTGCAGCGGAAAGGGGCATATTTACAAGGTGGCACTAAGCCACTGTAAGTGGCTTTGAGCCACCTTGTGAATATGGGAAATGGCGCTACGCCACCAGAGCGCCAAAAAATGTGATGCTCCGGTGGTGTTTGGGGTTGTAAATATGCCCCTCTGTCTTTCCCCTATTGAGGTAATATAAATTTTTATAGTCAATTGTGTCCCCTAACGTAAACCCCACCGTCTCCATGTACGAGCTTAAAGTGCATGTAACTTCCCTCCACGACCTGCTATGAAGACGCAAATACATTTGCGTCCAACGTTAACATGTCCTCTTTCAGATTCACCATGAATGGATCGATAATTCAGTTCCTAAGTATGCCTTGCCAACGTCTTTTCATGGTGCACTTCCACGTTTTTCCTAGCCCTGCAGAGCTAGGCCCTGATTTCTGCCATCAAGCCCTTTCTGTTCTCTGTCTCCTGAAAAGCTGCAACGTGGGATGCCTCCCTGACCTCTGTCCTACTCCCTGCGCGGCGAGCGGTGCCCGGCTCGGCCTGCTTGCCTGCCAAAGACAGTATTTTGCCTTCAAGTTATCAGTATAGCCGAGTTCAGCTCCTCGAAAACACATTCCAGTCTAGCAGAATAGATAAACATTTCCCCGGCTGCAGAGCAAAGGGCCCGGCCTCTCTGTCTCCATGCAAGTAATTCATTGCTCCTGTTACCATGGTAGGCCCATGGCCCCTCGCATTACACGCAGACACATAGTCACATATGCACGCATTAATAGTCAGTATAGAGTAGCCTCTGCCCGAGAGACCTTTCCTTTTAGATAATATAGTTCCCCAAACACAAGATATCAGATATGATTTAGGAACGAGTTGATCTGACATGCCAGACTTCTGTCTCTTTCCTCTAGTGCTAAATGTCAAGTCCCCTGCACCCTCCAGCCTCACGTCAGTCACACGTCATGCTGCTGCGCGCGCATCCTTGCTACAGATTTCTGCTGACACTGCAAGATTCCATTATGTACTCACCCACCTGTGACACTTTTATGTGACGTCTTCTAGCACACACCTCTGTGTACGCCCTAGTGCACGCCTTCTGATTACGTATTGCTACGCACATGTGTTCTTATCTCGTTTCTCTCAGCTGTTACGCCTTCTGTATTGATCACCATTCTGTGCATTAACTATAAAAGTTGTACTCTGTCAATAAAGTATGCTCTATCCCTTCCTGATCCTTTATGGTGAAAGGAACATGATATCCTGGTTCGAACCATTCCATTTTATGGAATAAAACCCACTTTTAACTCAGCTGCCACAGACTTTGTCTCTTTATTTTCGATTGAGTTATTTTATTGAACTTTACCGCATAGAAATTCCGACGGTAAATTACTATTTACCACATTAATTTGGCGCCCGAACAGGTACCCCTCCCCCACCCCACGCGCCGGTAGGTGCGTTGCAGCCTTTGCCCCCTGCCCCAGCCAAGACAGACAATTACGCGTACCCGCAGGATTTCCTGTATCTCCCTCAGGCCTACGGAGGTGACGGAGACTGCGATCAGCACCCAGACGAGGCGGTGAGGAGTGCGGAGGATCCCGACCAGAGCCCAGCCAAAGAGAACAAGGTCCGAGGTATCTAGAGGCCCACCAGTTCCGAAGTATCTACGTCACGAGTCGAGCCGAGTCCAGTCCGGTCCAGTCCAGTCGAGTTTCCGAGGCCTTCCGTTCCGTGCTTCCCGGTGAGTACCGTTGCTGGGGACGCATCTAGACGGGTGCATTACTATGTATCCGGTAAAGACGGGTTTGGGTACACAGACCCGGTCTGCACTGTTTTAGCAGTGTATCTGTACTGTTTAGCAGTATATCAAGACATTCAAGGGTTCGATTTTGTTCTCGTTTTAGAGTTCTAGTTTTAGAGTTCAAGGGTAGTCAATATGTGTTCAAAATGTTTTTATGTGATTAATGTCGTGGTATGAGTGACTGTTTGATATACATTACTGTGTTTCTGTGTTAAAAGTGTGTTCAGGTTCAAGTAAGTATCAAGTACCGAGTACCAAGATGCCATTATTCAGCAAATTAAGACAGATAGGAACTAGGAAAGGGATACTAAAGGAAGCAATTCCTGTCCCACCCAGGGACACTCCCGGAAATTTTATGTACCACAAACATGGCTTCGAGGCCATACTGTACCTAGATTTATGGTCCGATTATACTAAGAACCTAGAAGAGAAATACAGATGGCCCGTTACAGGGACATGGGATGCAGATTGCATCATGAGAGTAGAAGAAGCGCTATGGAAAAAGAAAGCCAGACAATCTCAGAAAGATGCCATAGAATTGTGGCGTAAAGAATCGCATAAAAGAACAGAAAAAGAATTCAGAAAAGCAGAGAAACATAGGGAAGATTCAGAAAAGGCCAGAGAAAATGAATTAGTTGAGGAAGGTATACGAGTCAAAGCAGAACAAGTAGACAGACAACGAAATACTCTTGCGAACGGTATGTATCCTCTTTTGGCCGAGGGTTTACCTAAGGCCACCCCGGAAGTACCGAAAGATCTACCCCCTCCATTAGTTCCGACTAAATTACGCCACAAGACCGCAAAGGACATATTCCTTTCTTCCTATTTAGACGACGTAGCTCCTGCATATACAAATCCACGTGTCCAGGCGCCACCTGCTGATGGCACCCCACCCCGAGATAATCTACCACTTCCGCAACAACAAACTCCTCCTCCCGTTCCACATCCTGCGCCTATTCCCCCAGCCCTTCCTGCACCTATTATTCCTGGCATTAATCCACTGAATCCTTTTGGACCTGGCACCTCAGGAGGTGCGACAGGAGGTTTTCAAACGCCGCCACAAACACATCGATTGACTTATAGGGATTTAGCACAACAACGTACACCTCAAACAGCGAGTTACAACATACTTAAAGAACCTCTCACAGACTGTAGATATGATCCAGTACCCGGCAAAGACGACAGAATGATGCTAGCATCAGTGCGTCTACGACGAGTTGCAAAATATTTAATGTTATTACCAGGAATGATTGATCATCTAGACAGAATATATCATTTTGTACAAACGGGGGAAGGTCCTGAAAGTATTGGCGAGGCCATGGCATACCAGAAAGTTGACACTCAAAGTATGATATTACGCTTCTTCATAAACTGCTTGATAAGAGATCAAGATAGGCCTGGTGTAGACAAGGAAGAAATGAACGCACTTAACAAATGGGGTCAGAATATAGCAGACGGAAAGCATGATAAACAGAATTGTATAGAAAACATGTACAGAAGGATCTGAAAGGTAGTAGTAAAAATACACGAAAGAAGACAGCTTGAAAGAGAATTAGATACAGACAAGAATGAATCCTCGGAGGAGGACGATCAACCAGAAACAACAGCAGAAACATTGCAATTACCAGCTAAAGAAACGATAGCATATGTAGGTAAGGGAAGACCCTTTAATAATACAATGCGTCCGGTACGTCCGGAAAGCAAGAGACTTTTTCAAGCAGCCATGTCAAATCCGAGGACTCCTGAACATTTGTTTCAGGCTACCGATAAAATACTTCAAGATCGAATGGGGTACCATGTACTCAATTCCATGGATGAACAAGAACTAGCCCGGTCTGCCGTACAATGGGCTGACAATTCTAGTACGTATAACGATGATGCAGTAGCTCAAACGTTTTTGAGCCTTTCCCCTGATGAACAAAAACTAGCTAGCGTATACATGATTCAGCATCTCATTACGTTGTTTAAAAGCCAACATTCTGATCCAGGTCCCTTACCGGACATATTGGCAGAACTGCTCTCTAATAGATGGAGAGGCCTAGGTACTGATTTAATTAAAGAAATTCTAGAACATAGACTCAAGTATAATACTTTTCTGAAACCACAGTTTATGTCAGCTCCACCACCCCCAGAAAGAAAAATGTTTTACTTCGACAGACAGAATCCCTTACGAGAAGTACATCCAGTAAGAAAAGAAGATGACACACTAGAACGTGTATATGTATATACACCCCTCACTAAAATAGAATTGCTAGAAATGAAGAAACTAGTACCCTGTCACGATAAAGACCCTGCAGGTTTTCACCGAGAAATTAAAGATATGCTACTCATGGGTGACTACACGTACTCAGATATTATGAAAATGTTAAAGGTACTGTTGCCAGCTGGCATTTACGAGAAACTCAAAGAGAAAGAATGGGAGGTGGGAGATAAAAAGATTAATTGGACCGAAATCGAAGACGAGGAAAATGGTCGTACTCCAGGGTTAGGCCTTGGGGAGAAAGCTAAAGCATTACCAGGATTAATTGTACAGGTTTTGCCACGATTATTGACAACGAAAAAGGAAGACTGGGACGCAATCTCAGCCTGTAAACAGAAACACGATGAAGACACTAGTGATTTTTATTCCAGATTCGAGAAATGTTTTATTATTAATAGTGGCCTGAAACCAAGTAGCGAGTCATACCCGCACCTTTTTGTAACCAAATTAGTCGAGAATTCCCTGCCCCAGGTTAAGAACCGTGTATACAAAGTCGAGAGTACATGGCAAGCAAATATGCCATCCCAAATGTTACAAATGTTACAGTATCACCAGAATAGAATTAGAGAGGAACAAGATCACGAACAAAGGCGTATGAAAGATATGAAAATGAAAATGTTAGTCGCTCAGTCAGTCCCAGCTGACGGTCAGAAAAGGGGTATGACACAGTCTAATAATTCGGCGGCTCCTGTTAAAGGGACATGCAATTACTGTAAACAGCCAGGTCACTATGTAAATGAATGTGCAGTCCTGAAACACAACATATCCACAGGTACAACTAAAGAGAGACCCCGTCAGCCTAGACAGGACCAGATTCAACATCAGGTCCAGCAACATGTTCCACAGAACACCCAGCCAATGCATGCTCCCCAACAGACAGTACAGACAGTAGCGGCACCACAGCCACAGCCTATTGCCGCGGCACAGCAAGTTTCACAACAGATGTACCAGTATGCACAATCTGATTACCCCGATTATCAGCGATACACATGAAACAGCCTAGAGAGGGAGGTTGGCTTGCCTCTTATTGAAATACCTGTAGATCAAGAGGGTCCTTATGTACATAGTCAAGTATTAGGAAAGGATAGAAAGTTTCTGATTGACACAGGGGCAAGTCGAACGACAATAAGTCACAATGAGGTTCCAGGGGCACCCCTCTCAGGCTCACAGAATGTTTCCCTTGGTTTTTCAGGACAGCCTATTGTTAATGAAGTATCGAAACCTGTTCCCCTAGCAGTTGGTCCATTGTCACGCACTACAGACTTACTACTCACGAAGTCATGTCCAGAAAACTTGTTAGGTATCAAGACACTGAAAGCTCTAGGAGCAGTGATATGTTGTTCTCCGGAAGGAGTTAGACTATTTCTACGTGACTTTAAAGGTCACTATGTGTTACGAGATTTTGATGACAGATTGAAAAATGTACCAAAGCATTTGTGGGCGAAAGGCCCAACTGATGTAGGTTGTATGCACATTACACCATACCGTGTTACACTCAAGCCAGGAGTTGTACTGCCCCGAATCCGACAATACAAGTTACCACCCGATGCTGTAGTGGCTTTACTGGAAATCATTGAAGAGCTCATTGCACAGGGAGTGGTTGTCGAAACCGACTCCAATCTATGTAATTCCCCTATCATTCCGATTCTTAAACGTACTGACCCAAATGCACCACCAGTTTATCGGTTGGTGATTGATCTGCGAGAATTAAATAAATGCATTGTGCCACAGTACCCTGTGGTCCCTGATATCTCATCCTTATTGACTGCTATTGATTCAGAGGCGACGTTCTTTACTGTAATTGACCTCAAGAACGCCTTCTTCAGTGTCCCCATTGATCCGGAAAGCCAATATCTCTTCGGATTCTGTTTAAATGGTCGAAGCTTCAAATTTGCACGCGCACCTCAAGGATTCACAGAAAGCCCCAGCATCTACAGCCAAGCATTAAAAAGACAACTTGACAGTATTCAAATGCCAGTTAACACTGCCCTGCTGCAGTACGTCGATGATCTGCTGATCACCGCTCGTAGCGAACCTGAATGTGAACACGCATCACTGACAGTCTTACATTTTCTGGCTGACAAGGGACACAAGGTTTCCCCTTCAAAGTTACAATTCTGTGTTCAGCAAGTGGTGTACCTTGGGCACTTGCTGTCCAAATGGGGGAGACAGCTAACACCTGACCGCATCGAGTTAATTGCACACTTACCGCAACCTACGACACAGAAGGAAGTGCGGGCCTTCATTGGCCTCACCTCTTACTGCAGGCAATGGATTCCCCAGTACGCATTTCTAGCCAAGCCACTTATACAGTTGACAACACAGGAGGCAGCGACTTCGACTGTCCTCCCTTGGACTCAGGAACACACACAGGCTTTTGAAGAATTAAAGAAAGCATTATGTCAAGCACCAGTTTTAGCAACACCATGTTACAGCAAACCTTTTACACTCTTTGTTACAGAACGTGATGGTACAGCATTGTCTGTCCTCACACAAGATCAAGCAGGTTCACATAAGCCTTGTGCTTATTTTTCAAGTACATTAGACCCAGTAGCCCAGGCTCTGCCTGCATGCTTAAAATCAGTTGCAGCAACAGCCTTAGCAATCCGACAAAGTGATTCCATAGTGTTAGGACATCCCCTGACAGTACAAGTTCCACACTCTGTGGAAGTTCTTTTAAACCGAACACAGACTCAACACTTGACTATAGCTCGACTGACAGGTTATGAATTGACATTGTTCCAACCACACATAGAAATCAGACGCTGTAACATACTCAATCCTGCCACATTGTTACCCTCGATTACAACAGATCCAGCTCCACATGACTGTATAGAGATCATTAATGCAGTAACAAAGCCCTGACGAGACTTGACAGATGTTACACTGACTAACCCAGACCTGACACTTTACGTGGATGGTTCATGTATGAGAACAAGCACAGGAGAATTAGTGGCCGCATATGCAGTGACCACTGAAACTGAAGTCAAAGAAACACACCGTATTGATACACTGTCTGCTCAAGCTGCAGAGCTTATTGCTCTGACCCGAGCCTGTATAATAGCCAAAAACAGGAATGTTAACATATACACAGATTCACGTTATGCATTTGGAGTCGTACACGACTTCGGTGTACTCTGGCAGGAGAGAGGTTTCTTGACCTCTCACGGAGCCAAAATACAACATGGTCCCCTCATTCAAGCACTGTTAGAAGCAATACATCTGCCTTCAGCCATAGCCATCATGAAGTGTAAAGCACATACTAAAGTTACCGATACCATTTCCCAGGGTAACGACCTGGCAGATCAAACCGCGAAACACACAGCTCTGACTCATACACATGCAGCTGACATGACAAAGACAATAGTTCCGACACCGACACATTGCATGACAGTTAAGGATCCCGCACTAGATATACTTGACATACAGACACATGCTACTCGAGATGAAATAAAGAAATGGACTGAACTAGGAGGGATCCAGACAGATCAGAATTGGATGACGAAGGGAAAAGCCACATGGTTTCTCCCCGACTCTATGGTTCAAGTTATGATCAACACTGCACACAGTCCAGCACACCTGGGAGAAAAAGCCATGTTAGACAGTTTACAGAATCTCTGGTATAACAAACATTTACGAGCAGCAGCAAAACAGAAAGTGCGTACTTGCATGATCTGTTGTCAGTTCAATCCAGGTAAAAGCATTCCCGTAGAGCAAGGTGGATTCAATCCTCCCGATCACCCTTTTGAAGTCCTCCAGATGGATTATATCCAGATGGAACGATGTCGAGGTTTCAAATACGTCCTCGTAGTTGTTTGTGCACTTTCCCGTTGGACAGAAGCATATCCAGTCCCAGATTACACTGCTCCGACCACTGCCAAGCAGCTGGTTCGTGAATTCTTCCCACGGTACGGTTTGCCTCGTGTCGTGTACTCAGATAACGGCCAACCATTCTCGTCCGAATTAATGAAGCAGGTTTCACTTCTGCTAGGGTATCAGTGGAAATTCCACTGCGTCCGACATCCCGAGGCAGCAGGTCTCGTGGAACGCCACAATCAGACACTGAAAACACGTCTTGCTAAGATTTGTGCCGAGAAAGGGGTCGACTGGATAGTCGCCTTACCAGTTGCATTGTTTTACATGAGAATGGTTGCACACTCTAGAACAGGGCTATCCCCGTATGAGGTGGTCTTTGGTAGGCCACCGAATATGTGGGGGACGCCTATGCCAAGAAAAATTACTGATGTCGATAGTAACATGTTGACAGATTACCTTGCCTCCTTGATGTCTGCACTACAATCTTGTCGTTCACAGGTAGCTGCAGCCTTTCCCGACAACACCGAGGTGAAGCCGCACGAGATTACACCAGGAAACTTCGTTTTTGTACGCAATTTCGACAGGAGAAGCCCGCTGGAGCCCCGCTGGCAGGAGCCGAAGCTCGTCTTATTGACCACGAGGACGGCAGTGAAGTTGGAGGGCCGCAAAGGATGGGTCCACATGAGTCATGTTAAAAAACTTTACGGATCGCCGCCAGAGACTGACTCTTCCTCCCCCTCTAAGGACTGCCCAGATTCTAGTGACTCTAAACTTCCCCTGGTAGAGAAAACTCCTCAACAAGAATATTGTTTAAAGCTGAGGTCTAGCAAGTCAGACAGTTTAATTGTTTAAGTCCTCCCCTAGGTGAATCGGTTAGACAGTTTCTGACATGTACCCGTTAGACCCCAATAGAGAGAGAGATAGACAGAAACAGCTCAAGAAACGAGAATATTGTAAATCTCTTCGTAGTCACTGTATTGTGACATTATTGATTATGTTTTTTCTGAGTCTTACGATTATTGCTGCAAGTATTCTGCTCCACATGTATTTCCCTCTCTCCATACATGCACATTTCTTTTCAAACAGCACTGTCGAGCATACCTTCAGTGAACTACCCCCGCATGAATTAGCTTACCGACTTGCGCTGCGCAACAATACTTTTATCAGTATGTTACATCATTCTCATCAGACCAGCAATGCTACAAATTGTTGGATATGTGGCCGACTTCCTCCCTATCAGAAATACAAGGGAGTCTTGCCCCTCTTCCCGTACCCGTTCACACATAATGGTTCCTGTGGTGCCTGGTTTAGTTTAATAAATTCATTAGACTCTGAGTCCATAGTTTACAAAGGCAGTTGGATATGGGGAAATCTGAACACAGTTCTGCATAAAGCATGTTACCCTAACAAGGAGGGTCTTCCAATAAAGGACAGGGACCGATCTAGAAAATGAAGTATATGGATTAGGTAATTATACACTCAACCTCATGATTCTGAATGTTCAGTCTGATACAGGACCAGACTTACCCTCTATGTCAGTATTACCCGTCAAAGGCGAGTTATGTGTCAGAAAGAATGGTTCAGTACCTCTAGGTCATAGTAAATGTACTACTGTGATCGAATTCAGTGATAAAGGCAAGTCTACATTCAAAGCTACCCGCCATTCCTATTTCATTTGTGGTCATACAGCCTATATACGTTTGCCACTAGATTGGGATGGGACATGTTACATTGCATTCCTTCTGCCACCTGTTTTTCTAGCTCCACCTGATTATCATAGAAACTCCCATCTAGTTCACAGACCCAAAAGAGATCTCCCGCTTGTCGACTATACTGAAACGGCATGGGAACGATACACAGATTTCAATAAAGGTTTCTTTCCCTATTTAGGTGCTGTCTTTAATAGTAAATCCATACGCCACTTAACCAGAACCCTCGAAGCAGTAGTGAATGAAACTACTTCCGCCCTAGGTAACTTGACCGAGGAACAGTCTGCTATGAGACTTGTCGTTCTTCAAAATCGTCTCGTCCTTGACGTCATCCTGGCCGATAGGGGCGGGGCCTGTAAAGTTCTCGGATCGAGCTGCTGTGTTTTCATTCCTAATAATGCACCGTCAGTATATAAAGCCATTACACGTCTCCATAAGATTGCAAGTCAGATACACCAGAATCCAGGTACCTGGACTTGGTCCGGTTGGTTCTGGAGCGTGTTGTCAGCCTGGGGATGGAAAGTCCTATCCTTCCTTGGAATAGCCCTTCTCCTAGTATTCAGTTGTTGCCTATGTATACAATGTGGGCCGGCGATTTGCGGCTTGTGCGCCACATCCTGTTTTCCTCATCCAAGTCCACGTTCTAAATCCCGTCTGAAAAAGGAAGAGCAAATGATGTTATATGAACAAATAGATGGACTAATGAGGATTGATGTATCATGAAGGGTCCGTAGGGGACAAGGAGGGAATGAGGTAATATAAATTTTTATAGTCAATTGTGTCCCCTAACGTGAACCCCACCGTCTCCATGTACGAGCTTAAAGTGCATGTAACTTCCCTCCACGACCTGCTATGAAGACGCAAATACATTTGCGTCCAACGTTAACATGTCCTCTTTCAGATTCACCATGAATGGATCGATAATTCAGTTCCTAAGTATGCCTTGCCAACGTCTTTTCATGGTGCACTTCCACGTTTTTCCTAGCCCTGCAGAGCTAGGCCCTGATTTCTGCCATCAAGCCTTTTCTGTTCTCTGTCTCCTGAAAAGCTGCAACGTGGGATGCCTCCCTGACCTCTGTCCTACTCCCTGCGCGGCGAGCGGTGCCCGGCTCGGCCTGCTTGCCTGCCAAAGACAGTATTTTGCCTTCAAGTTATCAGTATAGCCGAGTTCAGCTCCTCGAAAACACATTCCAGTCTAGCAGAATAGATAAACATTTCCCCGGCTGCAGAGCAAAGGGCCCGGCCTCTCTGTCTCCATGCAAGTAATTCATTGCTCCTGTTACCATGGTAGGCCCATGGCCCCTCGCATTACACGCAGACACATAGTCACATATGCACGCATTAATAGTCAGTATAGAGTAGCCTCTGCCCGAGAGACCTTTCCTTTTAGATAATATAGTTCCCCAAACACAAGATATCAGATATGATTTAGGAACGAGTTGATCTGACATGCCAGACTTCTGTCTCTTTCCTCTAGTGCTAAATGTCAAGTCCCCTGCACCCTCCAGCCTCACGTCAGTCACACGTCATGCTGCTGCGCGCGCATCCTTGCTACAGATTTCTGCTGACACTGCAAGATTCCATTATGTACTCACCCACCTGTGACACTTTTATGTGACGTCTTCTAGCACACACCTCTGTGTACGCCCTAGTGCACGCCTTCTGATTACGTATTGCTACGCACATGTGTTCTTATCACGTTTCTCTCAGCTGTTACGCCTTCTGTATTGATCACCATTCTGTGCATTAACTATAAAAGTTGTACTCTGTCAATAAAGTATGCTCTATCCCTTCCTGATCCTTTATGGTGAAAGGAACATGATATCCTGGTTCGAACCATTCCATTTTATGGAATAAAACCCACTTTTAACTCAGCTGCCACGGACTTTGTCTCTTTATTTTCGATTGAGTTATTTTATTGAACTTTACCGCATAGAAATTCCGACGGTAAATTACTATTTACCACACTATCTCCCGCAGACTCCTGTCTCTCCTACTCAACAGAGCCAGAGCTCACTGTCTAGACAGAGAAGTGTAAACATAGAACGAGAAGAGGAGGGACAAGGCAAGACAAGAGTGTGAAGGAGAACATTATCCGAATTCACCCAAGGGATTGGTGAACATTCTCAGATTAGGGCTTTCATTGTCACTACTGGGGCAAGAATGCAACTCTGTCAGGGCATTTAGTTATAATTTCAAATATCCCACAATAAGCGAAACCATTTCAAACATCATGTCCGTACATTTTACAATTAGGAGAAAAAATTGGTTAACTCCCCAAAAAATATTAACTTAAAATTTAGCGATGGAAGCAAAAAAGGAAATTACTAAACTTAATCCTTCAGCTACTATGTGTGATATCCATTTTTGAAAGATTAACACATAATTCTGTATTTTGTTTTACATCATGAGGGCTTCATTTACGTGCAAACAGGTAATACACATAAGTTGTTTAGAACGGGGGCCCTAAAATATGCTTTGGCCCTAGGCCCCAAAAATTCGACTTCTTTAATGAAAAACGCAGATGAGGTTAAGTGTTTATGACTGTGAGCCAATTAAAGTCAATGGAGACATTTTGTTTGTCAGACGGGGGAATAACAATAAAAAGATGCGATGCCCACCAAATGCGGGCGAGTTGACAGGTGTGAATGGGCCTGCTCTGAGGGAAAGTGAGCAAGAGGCAGGAACTAGTGCTGAATTTGAGCTGTTTGTTGTGGTCCACGGCAATCATTTCAAAGAGGCCAGCATTTATTTTTCCGGACAGGCATTGGCCCAGAGTAAGAGGGATGGAAACACAAATGGAGGACAGGAGGAGGAAGAGAAAGACAGAAAAACAATGACAAAGCAGGGAAGAAAAAGAACCCGAACCCGAATCCGAAAGAATGAAATAAAGGGTCAGGGAGTGTCTGGCGGTGGATGAACAGCCTCGACCGGCACAGGTGAGCGCGGTGGGGCGGGGCAGGGCGCGGCGGGGCAGGGCGCGGCGGGGGGAAGCCAACAGACGATGGAATAGGTATTATTTATGTATTTTATTATACATATTCCATTGTCTGTCGACTTCCCCCTCTCTCACCCTGCCCCCGCCTCACCACATTTACCTTTGCCGGCCGCCGCTGTGGATGAAAGAGGCAGGAGGTAGAATCAAGACTATGCAGCCTTGGTATTGGGCACTCGACCTTCAACCACAGGCATCTGAACAAAACTTTGGGCCCCGGCACTTATTCTTTTACAACTGGAGTCTCCTCTGGAGGAGAAAGAGCGTTATCACGTCGCGTAACTATTACAACGCGGTCGTTACAACGATTGTCTTGTTAGAACACAATGCATTTACATCGCAAGTCGTTAGATCAACGTGCTGTAGGGGGTGCTCTAACCTAAGGAATAGTATAATTTACTATTCCAACACCTTCCCTACTGTTGCGCAGTCTGGAGTTGGAATAGTAAATTATACTATTCTTAAGTCCAGTGCGCCCCCTACAACAAGTCAATCTAATGACTCGCGATGTAAAGGTATCACGTTGTAATAGAACGCAATGTTATAGCATGCGATGTGACATGCTATATTCCTCTGGAACAGGTTTCTTCCAGGCGCAGCTGGCACAGGTAAGAGCAGTGGGGCTGGGAGGGAGGGTAAGTTGTCAGACGACAGGATAGGTAAAATAAAATTTAAATAATAATAAAACCACTTACCTTGCGCTCCCCGAGTGTTTTTTATTTTATTTGACCTAACCCGTCGTCGGTCGCCTCCCACCCCACCCCGCCCCATCCCACCGCTCTTACCTGTGCCGGCCATGCCTTGCTTGCTCTCTCATCCGCAGGCCTCAGGCTGGTCTCTTGTAGTTTGTCCCTGGTTGATGTTCCTTAGAGGGATTTTGTCTTGTGTCATGCCCCGCGCCCCTGACCCAGGCTGAAGGTGGATCACCTACTTCCTACCCAAGCATCATTTGATCCGTAGATGCTCCATTTTTTATCGAATGCTACCCTCCCCCTCCTCATCGCCTCCTCTGAAACTGACCCCTCTCCATCCCTGGAGGCTTGAGTTCTTGTGAAAGCCGAAACCCATTTGTCTCAGCACCAATCCTGAAAAAAATACTGCTGTCCTGGCACATATCATGCAACCTCAGAATCTGAGGATTGATGCACGCAGGTCTCACATCATCTGCCAGCTAAAGAGTTAATTTCGTCTCATATTCATACTAATGTGAATTATTAATGTAGTGCACGCTGCAAACTCAGTTTCAGAGGTCACTAATAACCCTGTATCACCTAAATGAATAGGACTCTTTTTTTTACTGATCTGGAAAGGACTATCGACCAGAGCGAAATTAAATTACTTTCATCAGATGTCACTGAGACAAGAATAAATTCACAGTTTAATTTGCAATGCAGCTTTACAACCAACAATGCTTTGTTCAAGAGGTCATACCTCTGAGACTGATTACATTGTCTATGGTATCAAGCATTAGATGGAAGCAGTGTATGCACTATATTTTTTTATATATCTTTGAAAAGCCAATACAATATTTTGAAAAGAAGACATCTGCAACGTGGCAGGTGCTCAAAATTAAGCTTTCTCTGTCAGCACAAAAACAATACGTGATTATTATCAAACTTGTTGACACTTGTTTAATCAAATCAAGGTCGAAATGGTCACAGCCTGAATCACTGAAAAAACAAGTGTGCAGAGGGTCAAAAGGGGAAATAATTTAACGACCTGTCAACTCATGCCCCTATACTATAGATACAAAACACAGAAAGAGGAGACCAGGTCAAATAGTAGTGTGCTGTCCTAAATGGAGAACAGGAATAACAAGGATATCCGTGTGGAAAAGTGTGTTGGGTCACACTGGGCTAGAAAAATCCCATCAGACCACCCTCATGGCGGCATATCATCATGTGGGGGTGGGCAGTCGCTCCATATACCGCCCATGTAGCGGTGCGGAAATGGAAAACGGCGTATTTTGCCACAGTTGTGCCCAAAGTATAGTACAGAAAGAGTGCAGTGCTATGAAAAAGGTGCTTATTAAAAATGACTACCTAGACTGAAGAAATTGCTTATCGAGATAAGTGTAGGTGTCAAGATTAAAAACACGCCTGGTAGTGGGTAAGTAAAACTACATTATGGCGCTGTGCAGAATGGTCAACTAGTTTCAGCTCGATGGAGTATTACTCCAGCTTTCATCAGGACCTTGGAGATGGCAGGCTACTGCAACACGGTGTGAAGGGTGTACAAATATGAAAGAACATAAGTTACATCAAAATTGTGCAGTGTACTTTAAGGAAGACAAGTATCACCCCGAGACTTGGAACCTCTAAGTCCACTGAAGACAGGAAAGGAATCTTCTACCCAGCTTTGTGTGGGTGAAAACCTCACCTCGCCTGGCAACCGCTCGGGAAATTGAGGCCCCGCTCACATAGGTTAGAAGATAAGGTAATGTCGAGCACAAGAAAACAGTTGCCTTTGTCCATTCACGGTATTAACTTTTCAACTGCAAAATCGGTAAAAAGTAATTTCCTAGTCTAAATACGTAAAATCCAAAGGCCCAGTCCTTTAGCGTCAGTAGTGAAAAAATGAACCCCAAGTTGTATCTGGGTCCATATAGTGAGATTAAGTTAGTCACTCCTGTCCTGCACGTATTCTCAGTAATATATTTTTTCCAAGTTAATTTATTTACGTCCCCTCCAACATGCGCATACGAGTTACCGGCGTGAGGGACAGAGAAGCGAGGAAGCTCTCTTGTGACACAAGAAAGATTCGAAATATCGATTGTTGGAGGGGACGTAAATAAATTAACTTGGAGAGTGAATCCTGATGATTTCTCCTCACGCCACGGGAACATGTGGCCTGGAATTATCGTCGCATTAAAAAATATATTACTGAGAATACGTGCAGGACAGGAGTGACTAACTTAATCTCACTATATGGACCCAGATACAACTTGGGGTTCATTTTTTCACTACTGACGCTAAAGGACTGGGCCTTTGGATTTTACGTATTTAGACGACTAGGAAATTACTTTTTACCGATTTTGCAGTTGAAAAGTTAATACCGTGAATGGACGAAGGCAACTGTTTTCTTGAGCTCGACATTACCTTATCTTCTAACCTATGTGAGCGGGCCTCAATTTCCCGAGCGGTTGCCGGGCGAGGTGAGGTTTTCACCCACACAAAGCTGGGTAGAAGATTCCTTTCCTGTCTTCAGTGGACTTAGAGGTTCCAAGTCTCGGGGTGATACTTGTCTTCCTTAAAGTACACTGCACAATTTTGATGTAACTTATGTTCTTTCATATTTGTACACCCTTCACACCGTGTTGCAGTAGCCTGCCATCTCCAAGGTCCTGATGAAAGCTGGAGTAATATTACATCGAGCTGAAACTAGTTGACCATTCTGCACAGCGCCATAATGTAGTTTTACTTACCCACTACCAGGCGTGTTTTTAATCTTGACACCTACACTTATCTCGATAAGCAATTTCTTCAGTCTAGGTAGTCATTAGGTCGAGCGTAGCGATGGACCTCGTGTATACTTTAGTATACCTATATGCTTGAATATGTGGACACGAGTCGGATGCGCGCATTTTCCGCCTCGGATTTGGCCTTGTGATCACGCTTTATGACCGCGCGCCTTAGGAGACACGGGCGCTGTGAACACGCGTCTCTTCTCGCACTTTCACTTTTACAGTGCGTGTCTCCTACAGCACGCGGTCCCAGCCATTGTCTGCAATGGGTTTAGTAAGCTCGTCAGCAATGCGTCCCCTCGCCGGGACACGAGGTGGACGAAAGAAGTCAGGGCCCGCTGCAGCAGCTCGAGGCACCCCAGCGCCAGCTCGACATAGGTTTGACAACACTATCAGTAAAGGAGGCACCGCAAGAGGCGACGCAGCAGCAGCGTGGACTAGAAGCACGTCATGGCCAAGTGCAGCTAGTTCCATTTTGCGGTTGTCAAACAGCTGTCTATTTTTTTTTTTAGGTGAGTGAAATGTTAAGACTGAAAGCAAATAAGTAGATTTGAACATTTGTAATGTGGAAGCACATGACGTACATTTTCTCTTATATGTACAAATATCTACTGCCTTTTGTGGCACCACGGAGGAAAGAGTGTTACATTTGTGAGACCAGTTATTATGAAAAAAATATTTGAACATCCTTTTAACTGTGTATTCTAGTCGACTGAACATCTACATCCTATTCCAGCAGGAAGCTGGATATGTTCAGTTTTGTTCTCTCTTTTTTTCACCCGGAATGTTCTATCATTTGTAGCGTCCAATAAGCCAAGGTATAAGTATAAACAGATTATACATTGTGGGAATGCAAATACATTGTAAGACTAAAGGACGAGCTCTACAGATTGCTGTCTTCTCATCGTGCTGTTATGGGTGTTTATTTCGACTCGATTTTGTGCTAATGCAGCATTGTTACTTAACATTCTACTGCTTGTTTTTTTTTGCCTTTTATTTGATCTTCCTTTCGATTGCTACTGCTGACTTGACATCTAGTGAATTTGTTGTTGGGCGCCAGTGGCTACCGTTGTGGGAGATATCTGGCCCAACTCGGTGCTTCGACTTGGTTATTGGGAGGTTAGGTAAGGTTGAGGCCTTTACAGGATACTAAGTATTCCGTCCAGAATGCACCCTCTAAACAGCATGGCCTCTCGAGTCCTGCAAGACTTGGCCAGTGGCTTGGGCTGGTTGTGCACACTTCGCTGAAAAACCTGTGGACTCAAACTGTGCATGTTCATTGCAGAATTAAGTGATTTTCCCTACATCATTTAGCACGTTTTGAAATAGTTATTAAGGTATTGAAAGCATACAGTTAATTGTTATAAAAACTTCTGCTTGCGCATGTGCGGTTTTAATAATTCTAAGTTTTTTATGGTAAATTTTCACGCTATTAGAGATTTAAGAATAATTTGGTTAATTAGAAATGGTTGTGTTCTTTGTGCTTTAAGGTTTCTGAAAAATGTCTATATCTCATTATGCTATTTACTCAAAAGAAACAAATGTAAATGTGAATTAGAAGAACGCCTCGGACCGTTTTAACGAAATACCATGATTCTTTACATTTTAAAGAAACTGACATTTATTTGATGCAAACCACTGCTGTGAAACATTCATGTTGCATTTTAGGTGACCCGTTCAGCCCTAGCGCAAGCTGTTGGGTTGCAAAGGATCTATTGTTCGCTTACCAAGAACTTACAGCGGACTTATAGCTTGCCCGTTGCTTGCCATTGTTTTGCCTTACTGTCCTCTCAATTTGCCTGCTTCTTATTAATGGCTTGCCTTGTTCATCTTGGGTTTATCTCTCCCATGGAGCGTATCCTCTTTAACTTGTATCCTTCCGCTGCTAAGTTTTATGGAACAACTTTTTTCTTTTTACTTAGGCCGTCCATGAGAGTACATATGTGTTCCAGCTGCATCCCTCATGTGCTTCTCCTGTGCTTCGTGTTGTTCTCTCTCGTCCGTGTGCTTCTTTTCTCTATCGCACTCCATGTTTCTCACTCTTGCTAGTATGCTCCTCTCCCCTGCACTTTGTGTTGCTCTCATCTGTGGCGTGAGTATTTCTCTCTTTGTCCAGGTGTGCCCTCTGCCTTGGGTGCGTCTCCACTCACCGGCTTGTTGCTTCCTTTCTCATGTGCTTTTTAGGTCTCGGCCTATTCCATTCAGCAGGAATGAATAGGACAAGTCTAATGCGGTGAAACCAAGAGTTAAACTAAGCTCTCCCAAAAAGAGAATTTGCACGAGTGCATGTGCTCTTGTGCACGAGCTTGCCCGAGCCTTCTGCCTGCCTCCTGCCTTGAAGGCAATCTGCTTCTCCGCCCCCCTGGTGTTTCTGGCAGCCAAACGCTCTTCAGAGGCTCTGCTCCCTGCCCCCGCCTGCACCACTCTCCATACTTCTCCTCCCACCTCCCACACCACATCAAAGCGTCCAGATCGCAGCCTGTCCAGCCTGTGCCGTCTCTCCCTACCCCTTAACTCTTCACCCTGCCCCCACCACCTCTCGATATTGCTGCTTGTTTTAAACTTGTTTTGCTTCTACTGCATCCATCGCCTCCACCTTCAGGCAAAAATACATTGTTCAGCAGCAATTTCAAACTTTGTAAAATGGTTTTAGAAATTGCACATAGTTACTCGTTGCATTTACACATAAACATAAAAGTCCATTTTCATGTAGCATTTAATGGTGTCTCTCTGGACCATAGTGCAGATAAAGGAAGCCTGCATTTGTTAAGGATGTCCAAAGGCAAAGACGGGGACCGAGTCAAATGAAAACAGTTGTCCAAAATTGTTATTGTCAAAACTGCGGATCGGTTTCATACAAGGCAACGCGCCTCGAAGACGTGACTTGCAGCCCTGGGCCCTGGTTTTTAGAAGCACAGCCCATGGTCTTACGGGAGTCATACTGGCAACCCGAGAAGCTGAAAAGATAGCACGGTAGTCCTGAGTGCTGCAGAGGTGCAGTTGGGTCGACTCCCTCAGAACCGAACTCCGCTTTCATCCTTCTAAAATCACTGCAAAGGTCATACCAGCAGACGCGAATCGCGTGCATTATTCTAGCGCCACGGGGGCGGTGAGCGCTATAACAATAGCCAGCGTTATCAGTTTTTAAACACTTTCATTATGTACTCGCATCATGTGTTTTTGAACTACAATTATTCACCAAGGAGATGGTGCACCGACCCTGGAGACCTCTCTAGCCTGAGGGAAACGTTTACTTCTGTGGGGAGTTCATTCATGGGCTGTAGCTCCAAAGAAAATAACCATTTACATGTGCCTGAGCAGGGAGGGGCGCGAATTCCAAGGAGGGGGCTAGTGTGATGAATTACTAAGCACAAAGAGGCGTTTGGTTGGCCAATGGGTGAGATTTGTATTTGTAAATGGTAATTAACACGCACTGAGCTGCATTTTTCCGTGTTGTAAAGCCATGTCTCTTCCTACCATGTTCTCGGAGTGTGTCCACAGTCCCTGAATCCCCACACAGGCTTGCACGCAGAAGACAGCATTATACTGGCCTGGGTTCTCATCAAGTATTTTACCAGAAAAGTCCCAGCAATGGCTCTGTTTTTCACCCTACTCGTCTCCTCTGTGCACAACCCTCACTCACCCTCAAACACCCTCACTCACTCTCAAACACCCTCACTCACCTACACACCCTCACTCACCCTCACACCCTCACTCACCCTCACACATCCCACTCTCACACACCCTCACCCTCAAACCCCCTCAACCTCACACCCCCTCACCCTCACATACCCTCACCCTCACATACCCTCACCCTCCCACACACCCTCACACACCCCCTCACCCTTACCCTCACCCTTACCCTCACACCCCCCCCAACCTCACACACCCTCACTCACCCTCTTACCATCACACACACTCACCCCCTCAGCACCACCACATTATCACTCAGCACCACCACATTATCACTCAGCATCACCACAGCACCACTCAGCACCACCACAGCACCACTCAGCACCACCACAGCACCACTCAGCACCACCACAGCACCACTCAGCACCACCACAGCATCACTTAGCACCACCACAGCACCACCACAGCACCACCACAGCACCACTCAGCACCACCACAGCACCACTCAGCACCACCACAGCACCACTCAGCACCACCACCACAGCACCACTCAGCACCACCATAGCATCACTCAGCAGCACCTCTCAGCAGCACCACTCAGCACCACCACATCACCACTCAGCACCACCTCAGCACCACCTCAGCATCACTCAGCACCACTACAGCATCACTCAGCACCACCACAGCATCACTCAGCACCCCCACAGCACCACTCAGCACCATCACAGCACCACTCAGCACCACCACACCACCACTCACCACCACCACAGCACCACTTAGCACCACCACAGCATCACTCAGCAGCAACACTCAGCACCACTCAGCACCACCACAGCACCACTCAGCACCACCACAGCACCACCACAGCACCACTCAGAACAACCACAGCACCACTCAGCACCACCACAGCAACACTAAGCACCACCACAGCACCACTCGGCACCACCACAGCACTACTCGGCACCACCACAGCACCACTCCGCACCACCACAGCACCACTCCGCACCACCACAGCACCCCTCAGCACCACCACAGCATCACTCAGCAGCACCACCACAGCATCACTCAGCATCACCACAGCACCACCACAGCACCACTCAGCACCACCACAGCAACACTAAGCACCACCACAGCATCACTTAGCACCACTCAGCACCACCACAGCATCACTTAGCACCACCACAGCACCACTCAGTACTACCACAGCACCACTCAGCTCAACCACAGCACCACTCAGCGCAACCACAGCATCACTCAGCACAACCACAGCATCACTCAGCGTAACCAGAGCATCACTCAGCGCAACCACAGCATCACTCAGCGCAACCAGAGCATCGCTCAGCGCAACCAGAGCATCACTCAGCGGAACCACAGCATCACTCAGCGAAACCACAGCATCACTCAGCACAACCACAGCATCACTGATTCAAATATGTTCTCTCAATGTTTCAAGCTTTATTACAAATGTCACAAAAAGATGTTAATATTTCACTTCTGTTCTTGGTTTTTCGTCACAATAAAATACACTGAACATAATCTTCACAAAAGTTATTTACAAAAGTTTAGGCTATTGACTATAAATTAAAAACAATTTCATTTAAGTATTAATTATTTTAAAAAAAATGATAAGCCATTGTTATTTGTAATATCAATACATCTAAGTCACGTTAATACAAAACATGTTACATTACAAATGCTGTAGGTGTCACATTTGCGAAAGTTATAACTATTGGCATTGTAAATGACAAAGCTATTAATTTAGCTATTTTCAAAAACAAAACATAAATAAAAAAATTGTCGTTTACAAGACCAATAGCTCAAACTTTCCTATTGCATTGCAAATGCTTGTTTTTAATAAGCACCTTTTTCATAGCACTGCACTCTTTCTGTACTATACTTTGGGCACAACTGTGGCAAAATACGCCGTTTTCCATTTCTGCACCGCTACATGGGCGGTATATGGAGCGACTGCCCACCCCCACATGATGATATGCCGCCATGAGGGTGGTCTGAGAGGATTTTTCTAGCCCAGTGTGACCCAACACACTTTTCCACACGGATATCCTTGTGATTCCTGTTCTCCATTTAGGACAGCACACTACTATTTGACCTGGTCTCCTCTTTCTGTGTTTTGTATCACAGCCTGAATCATCCTTTAAAGGGCTCAAACCTGTGACCACATGTTACACATACATGCCAACACTGTCAAGCTGCAAAGAGGGATATTTGGAAAAGGTAATTGGGGACTATATTTTCCCCGTTGAATTACGTGAGAGAAGAGGTCATTTTAGGCGGGAGACAGATACAAATAATAATAATTTGTGTTAAATTATGGGGACTCACCCACCTGAATTGGGTCTGTTGACAAGTATGGTTACACATCATTCTCCACTGTAGAGCTTCACTCCATTAAGGCGGTTCCAGAACACATTTAATAGTACTCTCACAGTTGCTGTTTGAAGTATGTACTGACTGATAAGGGGGAAAGTACTTGATTCACGTGATTTTCAGAATGTTTGTCCAGGCTGCGACATTAAAATACTGGCCATTCAAGACATTGGAGGGCCTAATTTCAGCCGCAGGGCTATAAAGATCTCTGAAATACAGGAGATTCAGGGGTCGCTTTACTTTCGCATTTAATTGTAGCATAGATGGCAACATTTTAGTGGAGGAAAGTGGGAGATTTTTAACAAGCACTGGCGTTGCCAATAGGTCTCGCAGTAGGAAAGTTGGAGCTATTACAATTGCAAATAACAATGCCTTTTATTTTGCATGTTAAAAACATAAAGGGCTTTGTCATTTAAAAAACCAATATCTCCAACTTTCCTACTGCGAGACCTATTGTGCACTGCACAGTGTGTGTGAAAGTGGCACTGCGTGGCTGAGTGGCGTTGCGTGTGTGAGTGGCGTTGCGTGTGTGAGTGGCGTTGCGTGTGTGAGTGGCGTTGCGTAGTTGAGTGGCGTTGCGTAGTTGAGTGGCGTTGCGTAGTTGAGTGGCGTTGCGTAGTTGAGTGGCGTTGCGTAGTTGCGTGGCGTTGCGTAGTTGCGTGGCGTTGCGTAGTTGTGTGGCGTTGCGTAGTTGCGTGGCGTTGCGTAGTTGAGTGGCGTTGCGTAGGTGAGTGGTGTTGCGTAGGTGAGTGGCGTTGCGTAGGTGAGTGGCGTTGCGTAGGTGAGTGGCGTTGTGTGTGTGAGTGGCGTTGCATGTGTGAGTGGCGTTGCGTAGTTGAGTGGTGTTGCGTGTGTGAGTGGCGTTGCGTAGTTGAGTGGCGTTGCGTGTGTGAGTGGCGTTGCGTGTGTGAGTGGCGTTGCGTGGTTGAGTGGCGTTGCGTGGTTGAGTGGCGGTGCATGTGTGAGTGGCGTTGCGTGTGTGAGTGGCGTTGCGTGTGTGAGTGGCGTTGCGTGTGTGAGTGGCGTTGCGTGTGGCGTTGCGTGTGTGAGTGGCGTTGCGTGGTTGAGTGGCGTTGCGTGGTTGAGTGGCGTTGCATGGTTGAGTGGCGTTGCGTAGTTGAGTGGCGTTGCGTAGTTGAGTGGCGTTGCGTAGGTGAGTGGCATTGCGTAGGTGAGTGGCGTTGCGTAGGTGAGTGGCGTTGCATAGGTGAGTGGCGTTGCGTGGTTGAGTGGCTTTGCGTGTGTGAGTGGCATTGCGTGTGTGAGTGGTGTTGCGTGTGTGAGTGGCGTTGCGTAGTTGAGTGGCGTTGCGTAGTTGAGTGGCGTTGCGTAGTTGCGTGGCGTTGCGTAGTTGCGTGGCGTTGCGTAGTTGCGTGGCGTTGCGTAGTTGCGTGGCATTGCGTAGTTGAGTGGCGTTGCGTAGGTGAGTGGCGTTGCGTAGGTGAGTGGCGTTGTGTAGGTGAGTGGCGCTGCGTAGGTGAGTGGCGTTGCGTGGTTGAGTGGCGTTGCGTGGTTGAGTGGCGTTGCGTGGTTGAGTGGCGTTGCGTGGTTGAGTAGCGTTGCGTAGTTGAGTGGCGTTGCGTAGTTGAGTGGCGCTGCGTGTGTGAGTGGCGTTGCGTGTGTGAGTGGCGTTGCGTAGTTGAGTGGCATTGCGTGTATGAGTGGCGTTGCATGTGTGAGTGGCGTTGCGTGTGTGAGTGGCGTTGCGTAGTTGAGTGGTGTTGCGTAGTTGAGTGGCGTTGCATAGTTGAGTGGCGTTGCGTGTGTGAGTGGCGTTGCGTGTGTGAGTGGCGTTGCGTGTGTGAGTGGCGTTGCGTAGTTGAGTGGCGTTGCGTAGGTGCCTGGCGTTGCGTAGTTGCGTGGCGTTGCGTAGTGGCGTTGCGTAGTTGCATGGCATTGCGTAGTTGCGTGGCGTTGCGTAGGTGAGTGGCGTTGCGTAGGTGAGTGGCGTTGCGTAGGTGAGTGGCGTTGCGTAGGTGAGTGGCGTTGCGTAGGTGAGTGGCATTGCGTGGTTGAGTGGCGTTGCGTGTGTGAGTGGCATTGCGTGTGTGAGTGGTGTTGCGTGTGTGAGTGGCGTTGTGTAGTTGAGTGGCATTGCGTAGTTGAGTGGCGTTGCGTAGTTGCGTGGCGTTACGTAGTTGCGTGGCGTTACGTAGTTGCGTGGCGTTGCGTAGTTGCGTGGCGTTGCGTAGTTGCGTGGCGTTGCGTAGTTGCGTGGCGTTGCATAGGTGAGTGGCGTTGCATAGGTGAGTGGCGTTGCGTAGGTGAGTGGCGTTGCGTAGGTGAGTGGTGTTGCGTGGTTGAGTGGCGTTGCGTGGTTGAGTGGCGTTGCGTGGTTGAGTGGCGTTGCGTGGTTGAGTAGCGTTGCGTAGTTGAGTGGCGTTGCGTAGTTGAGTGGCGTTGCGTAGTTGAGTGGCGTTGCGTATGTGAGTGGCGTTGCATGTGTGAGTGGTGTTGCGTTGTTGAGTGGCGTTGCGTGTGTGAGTGGCGTTGCGTGTGTGAGTGGCGTTGCGTGTGTGAGTGGCGTTGCGTAATTGAATGGCGTTGCGTAGTTGCGTGGCGTTGCGTAGTTGCGTGGCGTTGCGTAGTTGCGTGGTGTTGCGTAGTTGCGTGGCGTTGCGTAGTTGCGTGGCGTTGCGTAGTTGCGTGGCGTTGCGTGGTTGCGTGGCATTGCGTGGTTGAGTGGCGTTGCGTGGTTGAGTGGCGTTGCGTGGTTGAGTGGCGTTGCGTGGTTGAGTGGCGGTGCGTGTGTGAGTGGCGTTGCGTGTGTGAGTGGCGTTGCGTGTGTGAGTGGCGATGCGTGTGTGAGTGGCGTTGCGTGGTTGAGTGGCGTTGCGTGGTTGAGTGGCGTTGCATGGTTGAGTGGCGTTGCGTAGTTGAGTGGCGTTGCGTGTGTGAGTGGCGTTGCGTGTGTGAGTGGCGTTGCGTGTGTGAGTGGCATTGCGTAGTTGAGTGGTGTTGCGTGGTTGCGTGGCATTGCGTAGTTGAGTGGCATTGCGTGGTTGAGTGGCGTTGCGTAGGTGAGTGGCGTTGCGTAGGGGAGTGGCGTTGCGTGTGTGAGTGGCGTTGCGTGTGTGAGTGGCGTTGCGTAGTTGAGTGGCGTTGCGTAGTTGCGTGGCGTTGCGTAGTTGCGTGGCGTTGCGTAGTTGCGTGGCGTTGCGTAGTTGCGTGGCATTGCGTAGGTGAGTGGCGTTGCGTAGGTGAGTGGCGTTGCATAGGTGAGTGGCGTTGCGTAGGTGAGTGGCGCTGCGTAGGTGAGTGGCGTTGCGTAGGTGATTGGCGTTGCGTGGTTGAGTGGCGTTGCGTGGTTGAGTGGCATTGCGTGGCTGAGTGGCGTTGCGTGGTTGAGTAGCGTTGCGTAGTTGAGTGGCGTTGCGTAGTTGAGTGGCGTTGCGTAGTTGAGTGGCGTTGCGTGTGTGAGTGGTGTTGCGTGTGTGAGTGGCGTTGCGTAGTTGAGTGGCGTTGCGTGTGTGAGTGGCGTTGCGTGTGTGAGTGGCGTTGCATGTGTGAGTGGCATTGCGTAGTTGAGTGGTGTTGCGTAGTTGAGTGGCGTTGCGTAGTTGAGTGGCGTTGCGTGTGTGAGTGGCGTTGCGTGTGTGAGTGGCGTTGCTTGTGTGAGTGGCGTTGCGTAGTTGAGTGGCGTTGCGTAGGTGCGTGGCGTTGCGTAGTTGTGTGGCGTTGCGTAGAGGCGTTGCGTAGTTGCATGGCGTTGCGTAGTTGCGTGGCGTTGCGTAGGTGAGTGGCGTTGCGTAGGTGAGTGGCGTTGCGTAGGTGAGTGGCGTTGCGTAGGTGAGTGGCGTTGCGTGGTTGAGTGGCGTTGCGTGTGTGAGTGGCGTTGTGTGTGTGAGTGGCGTTGCGTGTGTGAGTGGCGTTGCGTAGTTGAGTGGCATTGTGTAGTTGAGTGGCGTTGCGTAGTTGCGTGGCGTTACGTAGTTGTGTGGCGTTACGTAGTTGCGTGGCGTTGCGTAGTTGCGTGGCGTTGCGTAGTTGCGTGGCGTTGCGTAGTTGCGTGGCGTTGCGTAGGTGAGTGGCGTTGCGTAGGTGAGTGGCGTTGCGTAGGTGAGTGGCGTTGCGTGGTTGAGTGGCGTTGCGTGGTTGAGTGCCGTTGCGTGGTTGAGTGGCGTTGCGTGGTTGAGTAGCGTTGCGTAGTTGAGTGGCGTTGCGTAGTTGAGTGGTGTTGCGTAGTTGAGTGGCGTTGCGTATGTGAGTGGCGTTGCGTGTGTGAGTGGCGTTGCGTTGTTGAGTGGCGTTGCGTGTGTGAGTGGCGTTGCGTGTGTGAGTGGCGTTGCGTGTGTGAGTGGCGTTGCGTGTGTGAGTGGCATTGCGTAGTTGAGTGGTGTTGCGTAGTTGAGTGGCGTTGCGTGTGTGAGTGGCATTGCGTAGTTGAGTGGCGTTGCGTGTGTGAGTGGCGTTGCGTGTGTGAGTGGTGTTGCGTGTGTGAGTGGCGTTGCGTAGTTGAGTGGCGTTGCGTAATTGAGTGGCGTTGCGTAGTTGCGTGGCATTGCGTAGTTGCGTGGCGTTGCGTGGTTGCGTGGCGTTGCGTGGTTGAGTGGCGTTGCGTGGTTGAGTGGCGTTGCGTGGTTGAGTGGCGTTGCGTGTGTGAGTGGTGTTGCGTGTGTGAGTGGCGTTGCGTGTGTGAGTGGCATTGCGTGTGTGAGTGGCGTTGCGTGGTTGAGTGGCGTTGCATGGTTGAGTGGCGTTGCATGGTTAAGTAGCGTTGCATGGTTGAGTGGTGTCGCATGGTTGAGTGGCGTTGCGTTGTTGCGTGGCGTTGCATGTGTCAGAGGCTAAATGTAGCACAGGGAGACCTCCAGTGGTAAGACAATCAAAAACAACTTAGAAAACATTTCACAGTATGAAAAGATCAAACTCATGAACGAGCGTGATACACCTCAGCTAAAAATCATGATAAATAACAACACACATTAGAAGTGAAACTGCAAGTACAGAAGGACCAGCTTTGCTTGTTTAAAACTCCCACTTCAGGCAGATGAGTGTAATGTGTAAAGCGTCTTGTGCACATGAGCAGATCGTGGAGTCTGGAAGCAAATACAAACAAGAGGAATGACTGAGGCGCATTGGTGTGAAGCACATCAAAGGGCTTCTCCTCCCCTAATTAGGTGAGGAGAAGCCGTTCCGGGAAACTGAAAGCACGGCCGGCCTGTGGCCGGCCATGAATAATTAGGGGAGGAGAAGCCCTTTGATGTGCTGGGCTGGCTGGCCCTGAATGCGCGTGCATGTTATCACGTGGTTCACGTGAACAGCATGAAAACCGAGGGGCTGAAAGCCCTTTGGTTTGAAGATGTTTTCGCCACATGAATTCTCGCTCCGCTCGATGCGCTTGCGCACATCGATAGGTCGCGAGACCTAAAAATGAGGGCAAGAACATTTTTCTGCCATTGACTTGTGTTGAGGCCTGAATCGGGTCGAGTGTCATGTACAAGGCTTGCACGTGCGCTGCTAAGGATCGGATATCAGAAATGCAAATATACGTTTTTTGTTCATTGCCTAGTAGGAGCACAGATAAAGCGCTATGGCAGGCAGAGCGAGTGTGACAAAAATGTTGTACACTGGACTGCAGGAGCAGGTTACTGGCAGTGTATACTCCGAGTCACACAAGACCAGTCGCTGTTGGTCAAGCACAACATGAAGGGGGCGGGGAGAAGAACACAGAGGACAGAAACAGCACTGAGTGCAACAGGAGGGTAATAAATGAGGGGGCCAGCTGCAAAACACATGCACTCCCATGGAGTTCTCAACGCAAAAGGGAAAAGTAATCCTGGAAAAGTAAGCAATGGAAGCAATGCAGCCACTCAAAGGAGATGGTAAAGAGACTATACTCCATGGGAGGGACAAGCGCTGCCATTCTGGGACACGAAAAAAGAAGCAGACAAATGTGAGTGACAGGAAAACCAACCAATGGTAAATAATGGGTGGACTCCAGAAGTGACATTTCATTGGTAAGCTCGCAATATGTCTTGCAACAGACAGCGCATGCATTGTCTAAGGTCCGGATCTAAAAACAAACATTTTGGAACGTGGTCGCATCTGGTTTGACTGTAATACATAAAGTAGACAAAAGGTGATACCATTATTCAGTGCATTTGAAATTGAGAAGCAGAAATGGATTGTAGCCACTTCACTTATGACCTAATGTTTTCAATAATAGCAACAGATGTACACATCCGCAATATGCCATGTCTGCGGTAGCATAGAACTTATTAGCGATGCCAGCAGACAGCTACGGCTCTCTTTAGCTAAGTGCTAAAAACAGACGGCTTAGATAGTGAGAAGGAAAACGTTAATTGCATACCTCTTGAAAACCACTTAACAAGTTTCTAAATGTTATTGTACGTAGCTACGTATCTTGCCATTACCGTATATTGACAATCCTCTGAAACGCAAAAGGATGATGGCGAAGTTCTGAGTAGAGATACCACCCAGTGCATTACTTTTTACAGGGAAACAACCTTTACAACACATGCGTTACAACGCATGCTTTTACCCCGCTTGCCGTTGCAACGAAAATGGCTTGCGGTAGGTGGTAGAAGGTGTTAGATTCAACTCCAACACCTTCCCTACTGTTGCACAGACTGGAGTTGGAATAGTAAATTACACTATTCCACCTTACAGTGCACCCCAACAGCAAGTCTGGTTACAAAATTGCGTTGCAACGGCATGCGGGGTAAAAGCATGCGTTGTAACATCATACAACCCTTTTTACAACATAATCTTGGTGGCTGTGCACCGTGTCTGGATTGCGATGAAATTCAGTGTCGGAAGATAAATAACACGTTCCCAGAATTCACAATTTCTGTAATACATTATACCCTCAGCTGTTACTTCTCTGTTCTAAGGAGCATCATTTAACTAATGTGACTGGCCTCTCTCATTAGATTCTAAATCCATCTATCTTGGCTTGCGCTGGATAGATTGAGGTCATTGGCAAGTCTTCCTGCTTTCCTTCTTTCGATGAGGTTTAGGTTGGGTTTCTTGACAGAATGAGACAAGGTTCAGGAAGCTAAGGCGCATGGCGGCCATCTTGGCGCCTCCACCCATGCATCAGGGATCCTCACTGGGACAACAAAAGAGGGTTGAATGCTTGAGCCAACCCTTCTTAACTGGACCTTCCGGTGGGCCACATTTTCTTTATTTGTTTTGTAGCTCGCTAGTCGCGTTACAGAGCGAAACCAACCATAACATTTATGTTACGTTTGTATATGGCACTTATACTTATTGGTTGACCTCGAAGCTAGCCATGCTGGAAGTCCGAAGTCCTGAGGTGTGTAGTCAAGTAGTAGTAGCAACTGATTTTGTGGTTGGGGCATGAGGAAGAGGCAGATATGAACTTTGTTGTAGGGGATGGATAATCGAGAAGGGATTCATTGGATGTACCAGATGACTGCAGTGGTGGTGGTGTGTGTTTGGTCTAATGGTGGTTGGTTTGTAAAGCAGGAGGAAATCTTGGCCCTATGTCGAAAGGTTATGTTTAGCTATCAATAGTCCATTGAGGTGTCTTTTGTCACAAATCTTAAAAACACTAAGACAGTGGTTCCCAAACTTTTTAGAACTATGGTTCACTTTTTATGGTTTAAATTTCTTTATTCATTTTATCAACATCATAAGCAACGGGGTATGACTTTAGCATATTGAGGCCCGGTAACTTCGGGTCGCTATGAAATAAGTTGTCCAATAGCCCCCAACTCCCCCCCACCCCGGACCTCTTGGCCTCTAAATGGTGGTTGTTCGAGCCTCAGTTAATCGGAGGAGTCGTAAGTATTTGGGACAGGTGAGTTCACGAAATTCAGTTGTGAGCAGTGTCAAAAATGGTTCCATAACTTAGGGAATAATGCGCCCTGGTTAGAGAAAGTAAGTGATATACGTTCCATCCCCAGTATGTGCCACAAGCGGTGTTGCCAACCCCGATGAGTAGGAACCAGCTCAGTGCCCCTGGTTCACTTTTTAGAAAGAAAAACGTTCGGAACCCACGTAGCTTTACAGGACATGAGGGGTGATTTTTTAATGTAACTAATCCATCCAGTGGTAGCACACTGTCATTTACAGACAGCACATTTTTCATTAAAATGGCCATTAACTTTGCAGTGATAAAATTATATTACACACAAATCACAATGTGTAGAAATCAGGTTTCTTTAAATATTTAACATTTGTTCACCACCAATTAATTTTATTTTTTTTATTTTGATCCTATTAAAATCTCTGATTCCAACACACTTCAGAATTACAAAAAAAAGACTTCATTGATGCTCTTCTAACCTCTGAATGCATAAAGTTAATTTACATTTTGTTGTGTATTCCCAAACAACTACATTGTCATAAACTTCACTGTAAATACTCCTCTCACGTCACAATTAGAGAAGGAAAAGTAAAGATCAATCCCATGTTGAAGTAATTCGCAGCAACTTGCCAGAAGACATAGCTGGCATTTAATCCCTGTCCTTTAAGCACTGCAAATCCAACAAGCTAAGCACAGAATATAAAGACATGTTCATTGATTGCTCGTACTTTCCCGACCCACCAAAAATCAGCTTGGGACCCAATATTTTGGGAAACATTGCTCTGAGATATAGTACTAACCCTGAAAAATCTAAAACACATACCTGACATTTATTACACCTGTTGTTTTGCGCTACGTTCCAAGAATTATTTAAAAAAACCTTCTAATTTTAAAAGACATGACTACGTGGTTTATAATGGCTGAGGGCCGGACTTTGACTAGCAGTCACTGGGCCTTTCCCTGGTGGGCCGCCAGGGTGGGGGCCGGTTTTGGGCCCTTGGGGGGTAATTTGTGTGAAAGGGGGCCGGCAATATCAGCACACTGTAACAAAATTGGCAGAAACCAGCCGTAGCAAACAGCTCGGCCGCACCCTGCCCCTATCCCCCGGGGGCCTGCCTAGCAGTTGCCAGGGCAGGTTTCAGTTCCCAATCAGGCCCTGAATGGCTGATCAAATGACACATATTGGAACCCTTATTCCGTTTACAGGGCTTAATTTGAGCTGGTGGTTCAGGTGGGATTGACGAGAACTACTGTTTGGGGAAGGGAACTTATTTTTACCCAACAAGCATTGACCCAGAGGAAGAAAGAGAAAAATCCAAAAGAGGGAAAGACGGATGAAGAATACCTGTGAAGAAAAACAGTGTCAAAGGGAGAAAGCAGAGATGAAAAAGAAGCAGCAAGAGTTAGGTAAAGAGGCAGGGAGGGTCTGGCGATGGAATTAAGAGGCACGAGGTGGAATCAAGACTATGCAGCTTCTGTATTTTGTCCTACAGACCACAGGGTTCTTGGCAAAACTTTGGACTTTGGCACTTATTCTTTTGCGAATCAAGCACTGCCTTTATATATACAATTGAGCCAGTTCAGGTTTCTTGGGTTGCCCTATTTCCTGTTACCTGCATCAAAAGGAGCTCGCAAGCCGAAACTGCTAAGCCACACACGTCACCTTAGACATGTTTCGCCTGTTTTGGTTTTCTTCAAGGAACTTCGGCTGGAATCAAAATTTAAAGAAGTGCACCTCATACTGAAAAAAGAGAAGGGCATTGATAAATGTTGTATTTCGGCAGTAGGGTGAGTTTCTAGGTTATCCCAGCTACTGCTGTTTTTGTTTATGCCTGTAGGTGATACTGTTGCTTTTTTCCTTACACTGCCTTTTATATTTGTAGTGGCTGTCTTCCAACTGTTTTGTTGAGCCCCACCTTGAGTAACACAAAATGTGACCTGCATAAACTGTGCAACTAGGCTCGCCACTAATTTGAAGACTCTAGAATATCTTCTTTCATTCAAGCAAAATCCAAAAATTAAACCTTGCGTCAGATAAAGTGCTTCTTTGAGCCAACGTTTATCACACTTTACGAAAAATGTATACAGTGCAGCCTCCAACGAGGCTGCACTGTGTTGCGCTGCAGGGAGGG
The DNA here is from genome assembly GCF_964263255.1 of Lissotriton vulgaris. Lineage (NCBI taxonomy): Eukaryota > Metazoa > Chordata > Amphibia > Caudata > Salamandridae > Lissotriton > Lissotriton vulgaris. The sequence goes on along the minus strand of NC_141700.1, from coordinate 138,676,371 downwards.
AGCAATAGAGTGCCATATCTTCAAAGATATGGCTCTCTCCTCCCCTTTCCCTTGGGCCGGTGCTTATTACAGCTGCCGTGCACCACCCACACACCTTAGCGCCATAGCGCTAGGGTGTGTGTGTTTGTGAGTCCAGCATAGGTTTTGCACAGGGAGGATACCCTTCTTGTACAAAATTCTATGCCTAGACAGGAGGAAAAGCTTTTCCCACTTTGTATGCATGCTGCACAGTGCAGCAGGCATGCAAAGTCGAAAAAGGAAGGAGAAATGAAAGAATTATCTTTCCTTGCACCTACTTTAAAAGGGCTCAGTTTCTTTACGCTAAACCGAATCTACTCTATTTAGTAAATTGGGTTTAGCGTGATAAACCTTGGGTGGTTGCATGGTAACGTCCATGCACCGCCCTTGGCACACCCCCATACTGAAAAAATGGAATGAGAAGCAGGAAAAGATACAACCAATACTAAATCTAATGATTGCATATAGCAATCATTGATACAACTCGAAATTTCTGGGAGTGTACTACTGTATGGTGTGGTGCATCAAACATTCAAATCGTCCTATATACGGTACACAGACAAAATATCGATTTTTAAATATCGAAATACAAAAATATCGAAGTTTAAATATCGATGGGACAAAATATCGAAGGTAAGTAATATCGACAGTCTTAATATCGATATTGGTATGATATCAGTAATATCGAAGTTGTAAATATCGATGTCAATAATATCGAAATTAATAACTTCGATGTTACTAATATCAATTTTTAAATAAATTTAGTGTATATTATATTGTATTTATTATGTTTTATTATTTATTTTTAATGTAATTTAATTAAATATTGTATTTTACTACTGTAGCGGGTTGTGGGTTTATAGGGGAATAGGGTGGGAAGTAATTTAATTATGTTAAATTAATTTTTAATTAGTAGGAATTATTAATTAATTAATTGAGAAATAATTTTTAATTATTTTTAATTAATTGATTAATTGATAAATATGTTCTGTAGCGGGTTATGGGTTAATAGGGGAATAGGGTGGGAAGTAATTTAATAATAATTAATTAATTGATATATGTTTGTACATATTTTAATTAATAATTAATTGGTAATTAATTTCTATTAATTAGTTAAATAATTAATATAATTTTGTACATATTTATAATTATTAATTAGTTGGTAATTAATTAATATTAATTATTTAATTACATTAATTATAGTAATTTTTTATTATATATGATTTATTGTTATTATTAATTAATTAATTGGGAAAAATAATATTAATTATTAAATTAAATTAATTACAGCAAATGTGCTAATATATTTACTTTATTGTTATTGTTAATTAATAATTAATTGGTAATTAAATAATATTAATTAATTTTGGGTAAAGGAGTATTTTTAGGGTTCAGGGTCAGTTTTCAGTTCATGGGTAAAGGGGTATTTTTAGGGTTCAGGGTCAGTTTTCAGTTTTTGGGTAAAGGGGTATTTTTAGGGTTCAGGGTCAGTTTTCAGTTTTTGGGTAAAGGGGTATTTTTAGGGTTCTGGGTCAGTTTTCAGTTTTTGGGTAAAGGGGTATTTTTAGGGTTCTGGGTCAGTTTTCAGTTCATGGGTAAAGGGGTATTTTTAGGGTTCAGGGTCAGTTTTCAGTTTTTGGGTAAAGGGGTATTTTTAGGGTTCTGGGTCAGTTTTCAGTTTTTGGGTAAAGGGGTATTTTTAGGGTTCAGGGTCAGTTTTCAGTTTTTGGGTAAAGGGGTATTTTTAGGGATAAGGGTCAGTTTTCAGTTTTTGGGTAAAGGTTTTTTTTTAGGTTTCAGGGTCAGTTTTGAGTTTTTGGGGTACAGGGATATTTTTAAGGTTCAGGGTCAGTTTTGGGTTTTTGGGGTACAGGCGTACAGGGTAAAAACAAAAAAATATTACATTAAATCAAATAAATTAAATGATAAAAATTAAAATTACATTAAATTATTAAGTGTTTTATTTATTTTAAATGTATATGTATTAGTTTTAATTTTGTTTTAATATTTTTATTTAATATTTGTAAAATTATATGTATTTTAAAATTATTTTTACATTATTATTAATACATTTAAAAAAACGATATTTTTGATTCCGATATTTTTGTACTACGATATTATTTTTTCGATATTTTTGTACTTACCTTAATGAAGATAGGATTCCGATATTTTTGCTGTCGATATTTTTGCTCCGATATTTTTGCATTTCGATATTCTGTCTGTCGATATTATGTCAGACATTCCTATATACAAAAACATTACAAAGCAGTACAAAACATTACAAATAGTGTCAAACAAAGAATCCCCATAAAAACACTCCTAACTGCCAAACATAATTATTGAGGGCTGTGGATACAATTCCTGCACAATCACTCTGACTGATAGTCTCTTGAGTCCGTATGTATATACAAAATAAGAATCGTTGGTATTAGGACATCATACAGTGTATTTAATACATTTTATAATCCAAGACTTCAAGATACTTCATGAACGAGGTGTCGACGCGTTTCGGCCTTTGGCTTTTAGGCCTCTTCAGGACAAAATGAAAGATGGAGCACCTATACAATAATATGTACACAAATATATACATGATTTACAAAGTGAATTCCAATGAGGCACATATAAACTCATTAACCCCTCATGTGTCAAGCAACATCATCAAATGACCATATTGGTGAGTCAAGATTACCAAACTGTGCATCAAGAGTGCACGAATGAGAGTAATGTTGCAAACTTCCTTACAACGCAGTGACGGTAGTATACTCTAGATAAAGGAAGGAAAGAAGAAAGAGCTAGTGCACCTAAAAGATTAACTTGTTTATAGCCGAAACCAAGCACAGAATGTGCCTCGAACCACCATTCAGCCAACCAAACAAGGGAATCCACACTTCTACGAGTAACAAATACATTCTTCAAACCACTTGCTACTTGTAACAGAATATATGACCAATCTTATTTCACAAATTAAGATCACCGGAGCCTTTCAAGGCTCTGTTCCCGCTGAGGAAACTACAACCATAGTGCTCCATAGCAATTTCAAATACAGACTGCCACAGCACCTCGAGTCTTGGTACCCACGTCTTACGGGTGAAAGGAATCCACAGTAGACCATCAAGGGTGGAGAATGGGCATGTGGGCTCCAGCAAGAAGCTCCGCTGCCATCCGGAATACTTTGTCTCCTACCCTGTGGGGAAACCGCTGGGAGCTCACAGGTTCATGCCAGCGGATATATGGAAGGGATTTCACCTTCACGTCCTTTCAGTCCACCCGCAGAGGTAACCCGATGTCTCAAGCTGACGTGTGCCTAATGTTTTTATATATAGGAAGATTTGAATGTTTGAAGTACCACACCATATAGTAGTACGCTTCCGGTATGGATAAAAGGTGAATATATGGATGTACTCAATAAAAGAAGAATCTCTGAATTTTCGAGTTGTATCAATGTATGTAATCATTCGATTTAGTATTAATTGTATCTTTTCCTGCTTCTCAGTTCCATTTTTCAGTATTTGATTAGCCCTTGATAAGTAGGGTCATTATGACTTTCCCCGTTCTCTCTTTTTTCTAGTTTGTGTGCACTTGGCACGCCCCGATGGCGCAAAGTATTGCAAAGCAGTGCTATGCGCTGCTTCGCATTTCTTCTTCATTACTTCCAGAGCTAGACAAGTTTAGCGCTGGAAAGTAAATTAGAAAAAAGATTTTGCGGTGTTTTGCATCACTTTTGTGGATGCAAACACGGTGCAAAAGCTTAGGAAATCCCCCCATAAGTATATAAAAATATGTGTGTGCACCCCTGGGCACATTCTCACACAATTGTCATTGTTCTCTTTTACATACCACTTGTCACCATAGTCTTGCAGATTACTTGCATTATTACTGTGCTTTCTGCACAGTGCTACTTGTAACCTGCTGGTCACAGGTTAAAATCCCAGAAAGATAGCTCAGTGAGCTCCTGCAGTTGTTGCAGAGATTTGTGTGTAACCTGCAGGTCAGAGGTTTTGATCTTGGGAAATTGTTCAGCAGCTTCCATGCTTGCTAACTTCTGTCTGCAGCTTGCTTTCTGTGTGTTTTAATCCAGAGGTGGCTCCTCCATTAGGGCGGAGGAGCATCGCCCCACTGCTTTCTCGTAGTGCAAGAAGCAGAAACATAAAATGGTATTTTCAATACCATTTTATGTTTCTGCTTCTCGCGCTGTGAGAAAGGAGAAGGCAGGGTATGCCTGGTTGGGGGTGGGCAGGAGGGTATGCCTGGTTTGGGGCGGGTGTGTGGGTGAGTCGGGGAGGAGTGGCTTGCCCACTGTTGTGGGCCCGACTGTTTGGTCGGCCCTCTGGGGCTGACCAAACCAGTCATGCGCACTCTACATTTCTACATTTTCTCTATGTAGGCTGCATGCAGCCTACATAGAGAAAATGGACTCTCTACAGGCGCCCGGCTGGGTGCTGTCCGCACCAATCACAATGCTCCCATTGCAGCTTTGTGATTGGCTTTGGGGAGGGGAGGGAGATGCATGCTTCCTTTTCCAGGAAATGGGACCTGGCCAGGAACGGAGGCGGCGTGGGACCCTGTAAGGTAAGTTAAAAGAAAAATTGCCACCCGGCGCGAACCCCAGCGCGACCCCCCCCTCCACTCGCCAGTCATGCGAGCCGCAACTCTTTCATTCTCTGCAGAGCTAAAACAAGCTTTTATTGTTCAAACACTGATAAAACGATTTCCATTTAATTATGTAGTAATATCGAGTGTCAATAGCGTAGTGGGGTCAAACATCACGGAGGGTGAATGGGTGAACCACTTTGTTGCCATCTTCAAAGACAAAAACGTACAACTAGCTCCCTCACACGAGAGACTTGGGCAGGAGGTGTTGGTATTCTCAGAAGGTGAACTACTGGAGGGAATAAGTAACCTTTCCAACAAAAAGGCCCCGGGACCAGATGGTATCCCCCCAGACCTTTATAAATCAGATCCAACATTTTGGGCCCCAATCCTTACAGCTGTGGGAAACGCTGCAGCAGAAAAGGCTTGTCCAGCATCATGGGGTCTCTCAACAATAGTCCCCGTATTTAAAAAGGGAGACCGAAATAGAACACTAAATTATAGGCCTATCTCCCTGATAGACTCTATTGTAAAAGTCCTAGGGGGCGTTATCCTGAAGAGGCTGTCCACCTGGGCAGAAGAGAACAAGATCATCTCTGACATACAGTACGGGTTTCGCGTAGGGCATTCCACCATGGCTCAATGCCTCAACCTCTACCTACTCCTGGGTAAATATACCATTGCACGACCAGGAACAGTTTACATGGCCTTCATGGATCTTTCCTCGGCTTTTGACTGTGTCAACCGGGGAAAGCTGTGGCAGTCCATGGAGGGCATGGGGGTAGAGCAACATCTGGTGAACTTCCTAATGGACCTATATAGCGACACAAAGGCTAACGTCAAATACACTAGGGATCTCAAGGTCACACGAAGTTTTAGCACCAGACGGGGGGTAAGGCAAGGGTGTATCCTGGCCCCCTTTCTTTTTAACTTATACATTAATGACCTAGAAGATCATTTGGTTAAGACGGGGGCGGATTACCGTATGTGGGACGACGGGGTCTGCCAGTCCTACTGTATGCCGATGACGCCGTCCTCCTAGCCCGCACCCCCAAAGGGCTACAAACACTATTGGACGCCTTTTATGGATTTATGTTAACACGAGATCTACACATGAACAAAACCAAATCCTATGTGCTGCAGGTAGGGAAGGCAGCCAGAAAACAGCATTTATTTAGGGTTAATGGAATTAGGGTGCCCATATGCACTTCCTTTTCTTACCTAGGGGTACTCCTAGATCAACAGCTGAACTGGGTTGCATGTATGAACAGGAAAAGAGGAGAAGTAGCCAGGGCTAAGGGTGCGCTTTTTGATTTTGCAGCTAGAATGGGCAACAGACCGGTGGCGGCCATGTTGAAAGTCTATCGATCCAAGAGTATCGCGATAGCTTCTTATGGGAGTGAACTTTGGGGTTACAGTAACCATGACTGTTTACAGATCGCTGAAAACTATTTTTTAAAACAACTCTTGTGTGTCCCACAGGGAACCCGAACACATCAGTGCATGAAGAAACCGGCATGCCCTTTATCTGCGATACTCTGTCACTGCGTCCCCTTATGTTCTGGTTGCAATGTTGGCTCAATAAACACCTTGTGCTAACACATAGCTTGTTAAAAGAAATCTTGAGCCTAGACAATATGTCCAAAATACCTTGGCTGAGATACCTTAAAGACACTTTTCGCAAAGAGGGGCAACCAAATCTATTTTTAAACCCGGCAGGAATAATGAGTAAAGATCTCACACTCATAAAACAGTCATTTATCACTCGCAAAAAATTGGACAGAGAGGATAGGGATTTATTGAAGCCCAACGTGCGCCTCCACCTATTGTTAAAAACATCACCCACCGAAGAGCAATACTTACTCTGGCCCTTACCAGCATATGAGCGTTTTCTTTTAATTAGGTTCAGGTTTAACTTGTTTCATCTTTTATTGGCAGTCCCTAGAGGGTGCCACAAGGGGATGGTGTTAGCACCCTGTGGTTGCGACAACCAGTCTCCACAGGACTTGCTTCACTTTATGTTTTTCTGTCAATATTATGAATTCCCCAGGACTTTTTATCTTAAACCTATTCTAAAAAGGATGAACTTTGTACAAGCCCGGCCTGCGTTATTTTACTTACAAATGCTGAACCCAGAAAGTATACCTCACGTGGCGGGTTTTTTAAAATGCACCATGAAGTATAGGAAATGTCTGGATATGTAAGACTGTTAAGAGTAAAAACCCTTTATCCTCTGCTCCCTTTTGACCGTGCAATAGCTGAACAACCAATGTTATGAACAGCCGGTTTTTTATAAACTGTAACTTGTCCTGTATAATTTTTAACTGATAGCCTGGAATGCTATTTTTATTGTAACATGATCTTTTATGGTTTTGATAGCTTGGAATGCTATTTTTATTGTAATATGAACTTTTATGGTTTTGTATAAAAAAAACCCGAATAAAGTACCTTTGAATGAGTGTCAATAAGCAATTCAGTTTGTAATGTTGGCTGTGGAAAGGGACATAAGCATATAATTAGACTTAAACGCCTGGGAACACACTACAATACGTCACACTGAATGGACTTACGTGCTTTCTCGTCTGTAATCTTCACTCAGGGCCGGCCTTAGGCATGTGCAAAGTGTGCACGTGCACAGGGCCGCCAAATCCCAGGGGCCGCCACGACGAGGATCGAGATCGGATACACATAATGCATATTCGTGCTGGCGGCCCCTGGCAGATTTGGCGGCCTCCGACCCTGGCTTTTCCACTTTCACTTTTACTTCTCCAAAGCCCCAGTGAGTCACCCCCCTCCTCCCTTTCACTTCCCTGGCCTCAGTCTGGCTCCGCACCGACCTCTGTTCTCGGTCCTGATTGGGCAGCAGGGGCGCCGGGGTGTTTGTCAACCTGCTTCCCGCGTGCGTTGTGCCTTGTGATGGCGTATGTTGACTGTCTGCAGCCATTTCTGTGGTGGTGGTGGCAGTCCGTCGGCTAATAATGTGAGTAATTTATTGAGTTTTCTCAATTTAAGGGTGGAGGCAGCAAATAACCAAGCCTGCAGTGCTTTAAGTGTCCTGTCTCCGAGTCCATCCTAAATACAGATTGCAGCCTATAAGTGGATCCTCTTGTCAGGTAACCAGATTCTGGCCCTTATTGAAGTGTCACTCTCAGGTTTGCAGTAAGTGGGTATATGCGCTTTCTACATAATGCATTGCTGAAGATGTTGTATCACCCCTCTGTAATGCGCTTTATGCAGCACACATTTTTCACCGTTGAAAAGTGAAATAGGGAGTGCCTTATTAGGATGATATAAATCAGGTAATGCAGGCCTTTGCAATCTAGGACGTCCCGCTGTTTTTGGTGTACCGAGGTGCTGACGTCCGGGTGCTGCTGGAGAGAAGATGCTGAGGCAGGTCTTGTAGGCCATCCCTATATAGCGCTCCCTCAGGAGTTTCCCACCCGCCCTCACAACTTTTACCCGCCCGTGCGCGCGTCAAAATGAAACGCCGACGAAGCCGCTCAGGTTTCAGAGAAAATTAGTTCTCTCCGGCAGTCCAAGCCCAGGCACACTCACCCCGACACCCACCGAGTGTGAAGTCCGCGAAACTCCCTCACAAACTGCCCAGAAACATTTGCGGCTCCCTGCACTCTCACTGAAAGAGCCTGAGGCCAGCATGACATGCAGAAGAACTTCGGCTGCTAGCCTGCTCGCAGGGAAACGAGCGTGGCACACGGAGCCTCATTCCGCTGCTCTCATCCCAGATGCGTGACACTTGAAGCCCCCCGTCCCGTGCCTCTGTGAGACCCCTCTCGAAACAGGGAGCATAGAGTGACGTTGCAGAGAGATTATTGCCATTGGTGCTGAGAGCACACCTGACGTAATTGTTATTGTTAGTCTCTGTGGTAGTTCTGGGTGACGTGTTCAACGGACAATATACTATTAGAACGCAAGTCGTGCTGAGATCTGTAATCCTGGGGCTGAAACACACGGTTTATCTGGCCTTGATATATTTGTTTGGCTGGCAGAGGAAATCAGCTCAAAAGCAGAGCTAATTAAAAGAAGAGCTCGGAGCTGCTATCGGCGATGCGCTCCCCGCCTTTAATAATGCTACTTTATATGAGGCGGCCGGCGGCCTGACACCCACTCAGCACGGCGAGAGCTGCTAGTTTTCCCAAGTACTTTCATATTTCCCCGTGCAGACAGTGTAATGCACTGTGACACCACTGGTGCAGAGTGTACCTAACGAGGGCACCCTTTAGCAAGGGTTGATGAAAGAACTGGAAATTACAGCTTCATATTATGTAGACATACTAGGAACATGAAGACAATTGCAGAAGAATTTGTGGGGTCAGAGACGTAACAGGATGTTCAGGCCTTGAAGGGATTTTTACAGTTAAGGAATAAAAGAATGATTCTTTAAATCTTTTTTTTCTTTGGGCAAGAAAGCCCATGACTTGTGGTTATGATAGTTCAAATGGGATATTCTATACTGCTAATCATCATTTTATCCATTTCAGATTCATTTAATCACTTTCAGTTCGGATCAATGTTAATTGATAAACTCATAATGCATTGTTATATGAATGTGTTATCATAAATTACAGAACCTGAAAGAAGATAACAAAGACTTTCATGAAACAGACATGTGGATTTATTTTCTAAAATGTACGATTGAAATAATTATGGAATAAAAGTGTAATAGAACATACACAATATAACTGGTCTTATTGTAGTTACTGGTCATCTAACGACTTTTCTGGACGTATTATTAAAACACCTTCCTGAGTTCCGCCCCGCCCGGACCCCCTCTTCCGGGCCCCCTACCTACGCTCCCTGCACAGGGCCACCATGAGCCTAGAGCCGGCCCTGCTTCACTTTCTCTTTTAATCATATGTTTTTGTTGGTAAACACTTTCATCCCTCTGCACATCCCTCTGCTTTCTTGTGAAATGCCACTCAGGGTGACTCTCTGTCCCCTGGTGACCCGCTGAGTCCGGCGGCAAGGTGTGGAGTGGATGTCTGACACCTGAGCCATGAAAGCCGATCACGGGGGAGCAATTACAGAGCAGGCTGGGTGCCTGTTTCCTTTCACTGATCTGAGGCCTGCTTTCATGCCCCAAGCAGAGCCTGTAATATAGCAGCTCAGAGAGCCGAGGATCACACAGCGTGTCTTTGTGTTCCCGCACATGCCCGGTCACCCTCACGGGGCACGTGCCCGCCGCTTGAAAGCCACACATGTATAGCATCGATTTAATTGATTTATATGTAGTAAAGGGTGCAGATATGTGGAATATAGCCTGCAGATTTGTGTATGCCACAATTAGATACATAAATTGGTAGCAGGCAGATTCTGCCCCTGTTTTACAAAGGTTTGCAATTCTGACACGCTTTACCACCCTTTAATTACACCTTGTAATCTTGAGAGGTTCTACTGCTTTTACCCAGTTTTATAGTCTTGACAGGTTCTACCGCTGTTGATTTTTATTTTTTGCATGTTATGTTTCCCTGATAGCCTCTATGGCTTTTTTAGCCACTTTCTGTGATCTTGCCAGGTTGTAACACTGCTTTAAAAGGTTTTGTAATCCTGACAGGTTCTTTCATAGATTTAACAAGTTTTATATTGTAATAGTTAGTGGTACTGCCACTGTTTTAGCAGGTGTTGTGATCCTGACAGGTTCTATTGCTATTTTACAAAGTTTTGTAATCTTGACAGTTTCTACCACTAACAGATTTAGCCATCTTGACATGTTCTGCTGCTGTTTTAACAGGTGTGCAATTTTAGCAGCGTCTACCACTAACATGTTCTGTAATCCTAACAGGTTCTTACGCCCTATTACCAATGTTTGTAATCTTCACAGAATCTACCAATAACAGGTTCTACTGTAACATGTTTAGTTATCTTGACAGATTCTATCGCTGTTGTATCAAGTTATGTAATCTTGAAAAGTTGTACACTAACATGTTTTGTAATCTTGACAGGTTCTACTGCTATTTCACTGAGTTTTTTGATCTTGACAGGTTCTACTGTAACATGTTTTGTAATCTTGACAGGTTCCTTCACTGTTTTATCAAATTTTGTAATCTTGACAGGTTGCACACTAACATGTTTTGTAATCTTGCCAGGTTCTACTGCTATTTGACCAAGTCTTGTGTACTTGACAGATTCTACAGTACCATGTGTTGTGATCTTAACAGGTTCTACTCTAACATGTTTCGCAATCCTGACAGGTTTTTCGCTGTATTACCCATTTTTTAAATATTAACAGAATCTACCACTAACAGTTTCCACTGTAACATGTTTTGTACTCTTGACAGATTCTATCACTGTTTTATCTAGTTTTATAATCTTGACAGACTGTACACCAACATGTTTTGTAATCTTGACAGGTTCTACTGCTATTTTACCGAGTTCTGTGATCTTGACAGGCTCTACTGTAACATGTTTTGTGATCTTCACAGGTTCTACTCTAAAATGTTTAGTAATCCTGACAGGTTCTACTGCTTTATTACCTAATTTTGTGATCTTGACAAGTTCTACTGAAGCAAGTTTTGGAATCTTGACATGTTCTACCACTGTTTTATAAAGTATTGCAATTATCACAGGTTCGGCAACTGTTTAAACAGGTTTTGTAATACTGACAGGTGCTATCGCTGTTTTACCAAGCTTTGTATTCTTAATAAGTTCTACACTAACATGTTTTGTAATCATGACCAGTGCTAATGCTGCTTTCCCACATTTTACAATCTTGACTAATTCTCTAATTTTTTGTTATGTTTTGTAATCTTGGCAGATTCAACTGTTCTTTTTCCTAATTTTGTACGGTAAGTCTGTTTGACACACTTTTGCTGGTGATTCACGCCTGCACACCGCCTGTCTATATTCGTAGCTGCTGCGATCACACCTCTGCCTTGAAGTATCAGGTGGTTTTTCCCTCGACAGTACAGTGAAAGCCAAAGCTTGAGAAAAATTATCAGAAAAAATTAGCTAAAAATACACTTTTTGCGATTTGAGTGGAGTATGTCATACAAATCCATATAGCAAAACCATATGTCTCTGTGTCAAGCAAATGTAGGTCTCTGCGACACCGCTTATATCAGGTACATCAATTCAAATTTACTGTCACCTAGCTTCCTTGACCTTTCTGTCTTCTATCCCTTACGCATATTGTCCTCTGTGAGGAAAGGGTTTCTAATGGGTAAAAGGCGGCTTCTGCTTTGTAGTTATTTCGCATCTGCATATTCTGCATCATTATTAAATTGACCACATTCATCGTATACTTCATGATCCACTGCATAATCTGCAGATTACATTTTTTTTATTTCTAGCTCAAAAGGTTCAGTTCAAAAGTTCCCAAGAATACTTAATATGTAACATACAGCTAGATTCATCATAGTGACGGTTTGCGAGTCCTTAATAGCGATTATTAAGGAATCGCTATTAAGGACTTGCAAAACGGGATTCATGTAGGAATCGCTAAATAAATTGCGATTCCTACACATTCCTTATTTGCGATTTTAGGCTCATAGGAATGAATGGGGAGTTATTCCTTATTTACGATTAGCAATTTGCTAATCGCAAATAAGGATGCGATTTCAAGGGTGCCAGGGGTGTCCAAAGGACACCCTGTAGCACCCCTGAAATGTAATCTACATTGGTGTTGCACACACACATGTCCAAAGGACATGTGTGTGTGTAACATGCAACTTAGAAAAATGCATTTAAATGCATTTTTCTAAGTTTTCGCTTTTTACCACAAGGTTTGACCTCACGGTAAATAGCGGCCCAAAATAGCGATTTCGCAATTTTTAAATGCTTCTTGAATTGCATTTAAGGAATCTCTAATTGAGATTCCTTAAATGCAATTATTCACAAATATGCGATTTCTAAAAATGCGATTTTTGCATTTGGGATGATGAATCCCAAATGCAAAAATAGCTCTTGCAAAGGCCCAGATTCTCAGAATCTGGCCCTTTGCGAGCTGTTTTCGGCTTGATGAATCTGGCCGTTATTGCAGATTCTGACTCATCGCAGAAAGCCATAGGTTGCCGTTCACCTCTTGATTACAGTAGTCAAGCATTAGGGATTAGAGAAATGATCCCAGATGGGGTTGACATCACTAAAGCAATCTAGCTCTTGATGGTTTAGTGAAGGGAGGGTGTGTCTTGTGCACAACAAGAAACAAAAAACAAGTCCCTTGATTTCTAAATAGATTCTGAACATGTTTTACGGATAGCTTTGCCTGGAAACGTTTTGTTTCAATGTAGTCGCCATTTATTGCTGTCATACAGCATTTTTGAAACAGCAGTATTTGAAAAACCAGTCAAAATTAAGAAAGCCCCAAACATCTTCAACTCTTTCGTGATGTGATTCTTATAATCCAAAGGTTTGTTTCTTAAAGGCCCCTGGTGGAGCACTTACATAACTGGCTCAATTCATAAAGATTTAGGGATTGATCTAGAACTCGGCGGACGAGTTCCTCCGTCACCACGGTGGCGGATATTCCATTCACTCAAATACAAGATCCCTATTATATCCTATGGGATTTAAATTTCGATGGACGGGATATCTGTCACCGTTGTGGTCGAGTAACTCATCTGCCGAGATCTAAATCAGACCCTTAGTAAGTGTATGTGCAACTCAAGCTCGTAATTCTGTAAATCTGGGGTACGCCAGGATGACTTGTGGCCTTCTCATGGATTTCAGGAATAAGTCTGAAGTACTACAAATGTAAAGCACAAGAAATTCTTTGTGATTGGGCTCAGCAGGGCTTTAAGTGGGACGAAAAAACTAGGGGAGCTCTCACAGGGGCGTGGCCTATGTAATTAAGGACGTGTCTTAAAACATATAGGATAAACATCTATGCTTAGCATAGTGTGACGCCAGCCTTATATTTTGCTGTTTCTGTCATTGCATTCAGATATATGATACAAGTAACATCATACCTACAACAAGTCAGGACTATTGGCTTTGTCAATGGTTGTTAGTTGCATAAGATAAATAAGCATTAACTATGGCTTGTATATAATATTGAAAAAGCTTCCACTTGAAGCCCTGGTGACACCACGACAATGTTGCTGCTCCTGAGTTTCAAAAAGAGAAGGGAAATCCAGAGAGAAAATGACTCTGTTTAAAGGATTTTCCTTCCCCTAAAATGCCCACCTGGCATGACGTCGTGCCGTAACTTCTCCACTAGTGAGAAGTGAGCAGTGTGAGCACGCGCACATCCATGTGCCTGCTGTCACTGCAGTCCAGAAAAAAATGGACCGCCTGTGCCAGGGCACAAAACAGAGCCCAATAGAGACCCGCTTCGAGGCCCCCTTTAAAAATCTGTTGGTGCTCAGACCCGGTGAGACCCGGCCCACTTAAAGCCCTGGGGCTCAGTGTATATGCTATATATTTACTGTTCTGCTGGGCTGCTTCATTGTGGCAAGGAGTATTTTCAGAAGCCGCTTTAGGTGAACATAGAATAACCCTGTCGCTGTTCCAGGGACAGATTTTAAAACGTTGCGAACACCTACAGAATATAAAAGTTTTTTATATCACAAGAAGCATGTCTCTGTTCTGTTGGGTGCAACACTGCATATGATTTGCCCAAAATATTTTATCCTTCATTTTAAAAGGGGGAGTATCGCCACTTGATGCTCCTGCCCTTGAATGTAGGATACATTCATTAATTGTTAGTGAATAATATTTTGAAAAGTATCTGTCGATTTTTTTAAATGTTTTTTTTTAGGAGGCAACTGCATTTTTTAAAAAGCATTTGATCAATTAGTTCTTTCAACACCTGTGCTTATTTAAATGTGAAAACAACAACGTAGCAACGTCAAATAATAATTTGGTTTTATTCTCATAATATGAAACAAAATTTGTTTTTTATTTGCACACATTTCTGCCTATCAGGGGGATTATTTGATCCTGCATTGCCGTATAACTCCAGGGGTCCTGTCAGTCTAGCTTTTGGGTACTATAGGGACGTCAGACCCTACAGTTTTCCCGTCGGTTTACCTGCACTTGTCTTTGAAAGGCTATACTTTCTAAATCGACAGAGTCATTGGAAATTTATGAGGCCACACCATTCCCAGCGTAGATCTAGATTGGACTTACTTTCCACATAAATCATCATTCATCATAGGCTGTTTAAATGTTACCTTTCATCAAAAAAGGAACTAGCTGAAACAGATAAAAGGTTGCTAATACTACTGCATGGGGAGAGCGTCAGAAACGAAGACTCTTTGCAGATCCCCTACTTTTCAAACTACCTCTCAATTACTGTATTTTTGTCTTAAAGATGGGGTCATTTTGCCCAGATGGCGTTAGCATGGTAAACAACCTTTACAACGCAGTAAAAAGAAAACGCAATACATTCACAGCGCAGCTATGACAATGCAAGTCATTACCACGACTTGCACTGGAGGGCGCTCTAGACTAAGGAATAGTAGATTTACTATTCCAACACCTTCCCTACTGTATGTAGGCTGGAGTTGGAATAGTAAATTATACTATTCCTAAGTCCAGCACCCTACAGCGCAAGTCGTGGTAACGACTTGCGTTGTAAAAGCTGCGTTGTGATGTACCGCAATCATTTTGATCGCGTGGTAAGGTCATACATCCGTTAGCATACCAAAAGGATGGTCTCGAAAAATGTAATTCATCTGCAGCACCAAAACAAATTCCATACTTAGGGCCTTATTACGATGTCGGCCAGATGAAAAAGGAACCACCTGACCTCAGGTTGGCGGTTCCGACCGCACTAATATGATGCGACAGTCCATAGTGCGGTTGCAAGCATCCATTTCACAATGGAAGCTTGTGCGACCCGCAGCACAAGCTTCCATTGAAAGATGGATGTCTTGAAACATCCCTGCACCATGTCACAGGCACCTCATGGTGCCTGCCACACGGTGCGGGGATGTTTAGGGGGCACAGGCCCAAATGCGGAGGGACATGGGGAAAGGGGGCCCTGCTAAGTGCTCCCAATGTCGCTCTCCGAAAGGCCGACATGGAATGGATGTCAGAAACCGATGAAAGGAAAAAGTCCCAATACTTCCCAATAGGGAAACAAAAACTATTGTATATAACCCTCATAACTCAAATGGGATACATTTTTTTAACATTGTGATAACTTGAATTGACACAATTTTAACTTACTTGTATGGCACTGTAATTTTGTATTCATTAACGTATTACATGTAATAAATTGTACAATTTTCTATATTGATTCATTTCATTGTTCACTTATTTGCTTCTATTATTGTAATGTGGTTGCTAAGTTTCTTACAGCCTGATTCATCAAGCCGAAATCGGCTCGAAAAGGGCCAGATTCTGAGAATCTGGCCCTTTGCGAGCACTATTTTTGCATTTGGGATTCATCATCCCAAATGCAAAAATCGGTAATAGCGATTTCGCTATTTTGCGAGGAATTACATTTAAGGAATCTCTATTTGAGATTCTTTAAATGCAATTCATCATCCATTTAAAAATTGCGAATTCGCAATTTCGGCACGCTATTTACCGCAAGGTCAAACCTCGTGGTAAATAGCGAAAACGTAGAAAAATGCTTTTAAAAGCATTTTTCTAAGTTGCATGTTGCACACACACATGTCCTTTGGACATGTGTGTGCACAACACCTGTTTCAATTTGCATTTAAGGGGTGCTACAGGGTGTCCTTTGGACACCCCTGGCACCCTTTAAATCGCTATCTTATTTGCCTTTTGGCCCATAGGAATGAATGGGGAGTTATTCCTTATTTGCGATTAGCAATTTGCTAATCGCAAGTAATGAATGTGTAGGAATCGTAATTCTTTTTGCGATTCCTACATGAATCCCGTTTTGCGAGTCTGTAATAGCGATTCCTTATGAATCGCTATTATAGACTCGCAAAACGGGTCTTTGATGAATCAAGCTGTTAGTATTTTGAGTTATGAGGGGTTATATACAATAGGTTTGGTTTCCCATTGGGAAGTATTGGGACTTTTTCCTTTCTTTGATTATACATCACTCCTTTCCCGGATTGTACCTGTAAGGAGACCTCCCTTCTTTTTGATCATTGTCAGAAACCGACATCATAATCCTGACGGCTCCGCCATCTTCATTAAGAGATTATGCAGACTTTCCGACGGGCATCGGAATTCCTCCGCAGGTTTACTTCCGACCGGCGTCATCCTAATATGGCGGTCGGTCTTTAAACTTACCATGAGGGTTGGAAAGCCCCACCCAACATCGTAATCAGGCCCTTAATGTAAATCAAACAGGTTGAAAAGAATAAATCCTGCCTTGTCATGCAAATGTTTTGAGTCACTGTTTATGCAAACGTCTGTCTACATGAGACACTGATGCTATAGCAGCAGCTATTTCAAGAGGAGAGGTGGAGGCACCCTGTCAAATGCTTTTTCTGTGTCTAGGGCTATCATGACCGCCGCATTGTTGCTTTTGGAGGTGTGATTTATTACGTGGCATAGTAGCCTTGTGTTGTCGTGGGACATTCTATTCTTCAGATAGCCCACTTGTGCCTGGTGTATTTGCCATACAGGCTGTCTGGAAGATCTTGATATTAGTTATGTTGAGGCCTCCTAGTTCCTTGGGGAGTCTTATTTTCTGAAGGCTGATTCTGGGTTTCTTCCCTCGCCATAGAAAGGTGTTTAGTAGTTTGTCTAACTTTTTGTAGAAATCGGATGTGTTGCTTAGAGGCAGCATGTTGAGCATGTAGTTGACCATGGGGGTGATCATCATCTTAATGGTCTCTATCCTACCCCACCACTTAGTGAATTTGGGCGTCCACCCCTCTAGTTTCTCCTTGATTTTGCCTAGAATTGCTAGTTCATTCTGGTCTAATGTTGTTCGCAGGTCTCTTTCGAAAAGGAGACCCAGATATTTAATGGCTTTCCTCTGCCAGGTCAGACCCGAGGAACCCAGAACTGTCTTGTAGGTATGGATGTTCAGTGGTTTGCACTCTGATTTCTCTCTATTAAGTTTGTACCCTGACACCTGGGCATACTGATCTATAGAGTCCATTAGAGCGTTAATAGATCTTTCTGGGTCTTTTGTCAAAATTAGGACATCGTCCGCGTATGCTGCCAGCTTGAAGGATTCTCCCTCTACCGGTATACCTCTGATGTTGGGGTTTGATCGTATCATGTTAAGTAGGGGTTCTATTGCCAGTAGGAAGAGGGCCGGGGATAGCGGACAGCCCTGTCTCGTTCCCCTGTTCAGTTCTAACAGGTCTGGCGTACACCCATTTACAACCACCCGGGGGTCAAGATGGTGCTGACCAATTGGAAAGACACAGCTAAGGCAACTTTCAAAGCCTGGTTTAACTGGGTCACGTTCCTACGGGCAGCCGACACCATAACAACGAACAGCCTACCGAACTCCGAAAAAAAATGCGAGTTGTGGATGTCGCTAGACAACTACCTGTCTTCCCATAAGCCTCCCTAAACGCCCAGACTAGAAAGGCTCACAATCCCTATGCATCACCTACTCAGCGACACAACTGCTCTCTACACTCTCCATATCTCTACACCTCTCTCTCTCCTTTCTCTTCGAGCCTCCAGGGGGGCAGAAAGACAACCAGACAGTACGCAAGGGAGGCGGGGGAAGTATAAAGGAACGATAAGAGGATGTAGCCAGCGTGGAAACATGGACTATGTACTTACAAGCACAAGCCAACAAGAGACAGTGTTGAGACAGTGTCCGCGCGACTCCCTCCCCCCATAAGGGGCGTTTTCTTTTCCCTATCCTCATTTTCCTATTACCCATGTGTTTTACTCTGTACCTTGTATATATGTCTTTTCAATAAAAACTACTGAACTAAAAAAAAAAAAAAAAGATTTCCAAGCATTTTGAAAGTCTGTTTAAAGTTGGTTAATGCAATTGCATGAAGTGCTTTGTATAATACACTCAACTCACATGAAGCATAAAGTGTCTCGTAGTGAATTATTTACATAACTTATTATACAGTATCCCATGGCTAGTATTTAAAGGAAAGAGTGGTTTTTGAGGGCTTATATTGCAAACAAAGAATGAACCCAAGTTTTAGAAATGCTAGAGACGAATCTTTTAGTACAGGAAATGTACATATTTGGGATTGTTTACTGTGGGGTACAGCGCTGTATACATTTTACAGAAAAAAGATTACCTTTGGAGGAGGAGCTACGCTAGCAAGCAAGATGGCCGCATAAGCTCCCGGCTCCGCCGACCTTCGCCAGCTGCTCGTATATCCTGCAAGCTATCCTGTTTTCACACCGGACTCCCGTGTACACGAGGAGTGACTGACTCTGAAGGCGCAATCCCGAACCTTTTACCACATCGGGTGACGAAGATACGCCGTGTTTCATTCTCGGCCTATCTCAGCGTGGAACACGGGGCCTCGATTTCTAACCCATCCGGCCTGGAGTTGAACAACATCGGCTGTGAACTTTGGGCTTCGTCCGGTCTCCCGAACGGAGACACACTCTACCTGTTTTTGACGGCGATTTTGTATCCTGCCTGCACCGCACACGTTGCAGCGTGACACCTCGTTTGCTGCGGCCCCGTATCCGACGCCCGGAGACATCGTAAGCCTTTCGGGGGGTGCGGACGGGAGCCCTGACCAGCGGCAAAGGTGCAGAAATCGTGAGGTGAGAGCGCCCATTGTTGTTATCTGCTCCGGTTGTGCCTGCTACCCCGGAGTAATCGACCTCCGGGGTTCCCATCCTAATCTGTCGCTTTGCGAGAGGAGATGGAGGGGGCAGAAGGCACACCACCGCTGCACGCCGTAATGGCGGTCATTAGAGCGCTCCACTCACAGATCATCGTCAACTACCAGGCATTGTCGGTAACAATGGACGATCTTTGCCGGAGACCGGACGGTGGCTTTTCACCATCATCTCAGCCAGCTGTACTACCCACGGAACATTGTATGCTCAACTTTGAGGCCCCTGTGCGGAAGCCGGATTCCGTGTGCGCTGCTGATTCCTACAATGCAGATCACGCGCCCGTGAACATTGTCAGCGTCCCCTGCTTGAGCCATATCCCGCTGACTATCACTATGGACAACCTCGAGTGCCTCAACAAGATCACCTGTGACTATTGGAGAGTTTTATCATCCTTCCACGCTTTTCCTCACTTGCTCTGTGGATATCGTGAACTTTTATCCTTTATTTGGTTTGCTCATACTGACTTGAACTTTTATGAAAGCTTTGCCTCTCCCATTGCTGCTGTGGTCTGGGTTATAAGTGCTCCAGTGAAGATTCGCACTGGCCAGGGTTAGCTCGTGGGGGGGGGGGGGGGGGGCTTTTTAGGGTTCGGAAAAATATTTTAATCTGCGGCTGGGATTGTGACCTGTACAGTGCGGGAGTCGGGTGGTATGTATCATGCTTCCCGGGATTGATTGTGTATTTCGCTACATTCTAGTTTGATCTTGTTTCGGGGTGGTTGCATCTGGTGGGGGGTAAGGGAGTCCGGGAGTGTGTTTTTTGTCTCTCCTCCTCCGCTTCTCTTCTCTTTTAGGGACGCTTCTGGGCGACCGGCACGCTGCTAGTGGGTTAGGCCGTAGCCATTGCAGGGGTGCAGGGTGGTGGGGGGGTTTGTTATTTTGCCTTTGTTTTGTTCTATGGCCCCTTTTTCTTTTTCTCTATCTCTTTTTAGGGTATTCCTCTGGGCGACAGGCACGCTGCTAGTGGGGTAGGCCGTAGCCATTGCAGGGGTGCAGGGTGGGGGGTGCATGGGGGGTTTGTTATTTTGCCTTTGTTGTGTTCTATGGCCCCTTTTTTTTCTTCCTTCTCGCAGGGTCCGGTAGCAGTACTTTCGGTTTCATCCTGATGTATACGAGTAGGCGGGGTCTGGGGTGAGCGGCTACGATGCGAGATCAGTAGTTTTGTTCTTCTCCCTTAGTGTACTTATTAGCGCTTGCGTCTTTACTGTTTCTCTAACTTGATCTGCGACTACCTTCTCATACCTACCCGCATTTATTATACCTTCGAGTGTGTAGCTCCGGATATCCTGTATCGTCTTCTTTATCTTGTCTCTGGGGGGGATTAAATGTAAAATGAAACCTTATGTATATCCTTGATCCGAAATGTTTTCAATGCACCGTATATCCTTTACCGCAGCCGGACCCCAGGGTTGCCGGCTGAAGAGCTGTGTTATTGGAACTCCTGATACGTATCGCTTACATGTGGTGACCGGCCCCTGTGGTTGTAGGACTACATTTGTACTTTTTGTTGAACGATATAATAAAGGTTTTCAAAAAAAAAAAAAAAAGATTACCTTTGGAGACAGGAAGACAATCAGCTAGATGCATCAAGCGAAATACCGTTCGCAAAGGGGCAGATTCTCTGAATCAGCCCCTCTGCGACCGGTATTTATGCATTTGGGATTCATCATCCCAAATGCATAAATCGCTATTTGCGATTGCATTGAAGGAATCTCAAAATAAGATTTCTTAAATGCAATGCATGAATGTAAAATAGCTAGCGACTTCGCTGATAGGGGTCACTATTTACCGTGAAATCAAACTTCATGGTAAATAGCGAAAACTGTGAAAAATGCACTAAAGTGCATCTTTCAAAGTTGTATGTTACACACACGCATGTCCTTGGGACATGTGTGTGCGCAATACCAGTGTCCAGGTCAATTTAAGGGGTGCAACAGGGTGTCCTTTGGACACCCGTTACCCTTGAGATTGCATTCTCAAATTGCGATTAACTAATTGCTAATCGCAAATTGAGAATTCCTCCCCATTCATTCCTACGGGCCCATAGGAATCAATGAGTTGTCATTCCTTATTTGCGAATCGCACCCTGCGAGTCTCAGATAAGGAATATTTAGGAATTGCTAATATTTTAGCAAATCCTACATGCATCTGATTTTGCGAGTCCCTAAATGTGAATCCTTAAACTTTGCAATTAAGGAGTCTCAAATCGAACGTTGATGCATCTAGCAGAATGTTATTAAAATAGCGTTATTCTGACTTTACCTAAATTAAACTTATTATTTATCATTAGCCGATACCTTGAAGAGGACCTCTCAATGTACTCCTTTCTTCCTTAAGAAACCTTTGCATTTTATATTCTTCGTTTATTCTTTTTTGTAGCGGAATGAGTTAAAAGAATAAAATAGTACCACAACGTCTGAGGAATAATTTTACCTCGAATCTTGTGTTGCATAATGGATCTTTCCTTGCCACATAATTTGCCTTCTATTTGCCCCATAAATGACTCCACTCCGGCACATATTATGACCTTCTTTACCCCATTATTTTAATGGCAGTGCATATGGGTGACAGCGTCTTTACTAGACTTTCACCAATGCTGTTCCAGTTGGAATCTAGGCATGGATATAGCTTGTGCCTTTCAGATTTCTGTATAAATACTGAACAGCCAGGGAAATAAATCCAGTTCAATGAAGTTTCATTTTGGAAGTAGATATCAGAATGTAATGGTGACTATTGGTTTAAGATAGTACTTTTTATTTGACGATCAAGATAGGGAATTTTTTGGACAAAATACCAATGGTCCCAATATCGTGACCAAAATATCAAGGGATATATTTTGAAACAGGTAACTGCACAGAGAGAGGTAAGGATTTACTATTCTTAACTCCACATCTTCGTACCTTGAAGGTACATATATCACCAAGTTACGTATATGTAGAGTTAGGGATAGAAATTAATAAAAACATACCTTTCGATATTTTGTCCGTCAATATTCTGGTTACGATGTTGTGAACATTCAATATTGTGTACATGATTTTCCCCACCTAACCCTATTCAACCAATATTGTTTCCCTTCTTCTTTCTGTTATGCTGTAGCACCAGGATTTTTAATTCGCTGTTTGGAGTTTCCACCAGGGTTTGCCTCCTGGACTGACTATTCAGATGGTCACTTAGGAGTCAGTACAGAGGAGAGCGATTGTGAGTTGCACCAATGTGAATGTTTGCGCAAGTCGTTCATGAAAGACCTGTGCAATGATTCACATTTCTGATTCCTGTATGAAAGGAGCTCTAAGTAGGTATAATAATAATAACCTAAATCAATCCATCTCTTTTTTAATAATGTTTGCGCCTTATATTATCATGTCTTGTAGGTTATTCGTTAAGTGTAAACCTTGCCCAAGGGTGTATATATCAACAGGAGCCTACCTTCAGGGGAGGGGTTTGGGGTGTTACAACCCCCTCCCCAATAAATGGTTTTCCAGATGAATAGTTGGGTACAGGTGCTTTCAGTCGGGTATGGTGAGGTGCCTGTTGGATTTCACCCGGGATATTTGCATACATACACTGACAAAAACCCACACACACACATTCTCTCTCACTTCTATTTTGAAAGCCCTAAAAAACTATTTTACAGGATATTGTGTTTCTCTAATTTGGTACTTCTATTAATCTGTATTCCTCTTCCTTTCCGCTGCCTCTTATGCCTAACTCATGCTTGTAATATATTGTATTTTAACATTATATGCCAGCCTGATGCTTGGGACATCTAAAGCTCCCCCCGCCGGCACATCTTATTGACTACGCTATGCCCCTGCATAGCAAGGGGGATCCAGAGAAATGGGATAAACCATTACACTTATAGGGTTGTATAAAACCTGTGATTATGCACATATTGGAGTAGAAATTGTTTTTAGGTGCTTCCTGCATGGGAACAGCCTTAGTTGTAAAGGTAAAGGATTTCAGAATTTGGGAGTGTGGCAGGAAAAAGCTTAATTGAGAGTGCTTTCCATTCCGGAATTCCAGAGGGTTGATGTTAGGACTACAGGTTGGTCTTTAGCCACCTGCGAATTCAAGAACCTTAGTAAGATGGTAATTTTTTCTGATGAATGTTTTATACAGTATATTACATGATAAATCATATAATATGTTTTAAAATGATGCCTGCTGCAGTACAACAGCTGAAGAGAAAATGGGGTCACGTGTTAACATATTCTATGTTCATTGATGAGATCAACAGTCAAAAGGAGGACAGTCTTCAGGGAGTGACAAATGTAGACTAATGTAATAATCAAAAATGTGTTTCTGCGATTAACAGGGAGGATCATGAGAGTTTTAACAGTCCAGCGGGGATGCATACTGTCACAGGCCAGGCAGGCTTGCATGAAAGACAAGAACTACAAGAGTGACTCCTTAGGAAAATTGCCTCTTCCTACTTTCCAACCAACATACCTAAATTCCTACAATGTAAATCTTGATGACTAGCCATTTAAAGAATGTTCGTACAATTTTGAACTTTGTTCAAGTTCAAGTTCATAAATTTATATAGCGCACTACTCACCCAGAGGGTCTCAAGGCGCTTGGGGAAGGGGGTGTTTTTACTTATCGAATATCCAAGTTTTAAGTTGCTTTCTGAAGGAGGGGTGGTTCTGAGTAAGGCGAAGGTGGGTGGGGAGAGAATTCCAGGTCTTGGCCGCTAAGTAGGAGAAGGATCTTCCCCCCATGGAAGATCTATGGATGCGCGGAATTGTGGCGAGGGCTTGATTGGACGATCGTAGTTGGCTGGAGGGGGTGTAGAAGGACAGTCGCGAGTTGAGGCATTCGGGTCCTAGGTCGTAGAGGGCTTTGTGTGCGTGGGTGAGGAGACGGAACGTTATTCTTTTGTTGACGGGGAGCCAGTGGAGGTCTTTCAGGTGACTGGAAATGTGAGCTTGACGAGGGATGTCCAATATGAGTCTGGCTGAGGCGTTTTGGATGCGTTGCAGTTTTTTCTGTAGTTTGGCTGTGGTTCCGGCGTAAAGGGTGTTTCCGTAATCCAGTCGGCTGGTGACCAGTGCGTGGATGACCGTCTTTCTTGTTTCGGTGGGGATCCAACGGAAGACTTTTTTGAGCATGCGTAGGATGTTGAAGCATGATGATGAGACGACGTTGGCTTGTCTGGTCATCAAGAGGGAGGAGTCCAGGATGAAGCCCACGTTACGTGCGTGATCTGTAGGTATGGGTGCGGTTCCCAGGGCTGGTGGCCACCAAGAGTCGTCCCAGGCAGAGGGGGAAGAACCTAAGATGAGGACTTCCGTTTTGTCCGAGTTTAGTTTTAAACGGCTGTTCTTCATCCACTCGGCTACTTCTTTCATCCCTTCGTGGAGGTTGGTTTTGGCAGTGTCTGGGTCTTTGGTGAGGGATAGGATCAGCTGGGTGTCGTCTGCGTAGGAGATAATGTTGAGGTTGTGTTGGCGCGCAATGGATGCGAGGGGACTCATGTATACGTTGAAGAGGGTGGGGCTGAGTGAAGATCCTTGGGGTACTCCGCAGATGACATTGGTGGCTTCTGAATTATAAGGGGGGAGGCGGACTCTCTGGGTTCTTCCGGCGAGGAACGAGATGATCCAGTCCAGTGCTTTTCCTTGTATTCCAACGTTGCTGAGGCGTTGAATGAGGGTGCTGTGACACACTGTGTTGAAGGCTGCGGAGAGGTCAAGTAGGATGAGGGCGGCTGTTTCTCCATTGTCCAGTAGGGTGCGAATGTCGTCTGTTGCTGCGATGAGGGCGGTTTCGGTGCTGTGTTTGGCTCGGAAGCCGGACTGTGATGGGTCGAGGGATTTGCTGGATTCAAGGAAGGCGGCGAGCTGACTGTTGACGGCTTTCTCAATTACTTTGGCAGGGAATGGAAGGAGCGAGATGGGGCGGTAGTTCTTAAGTTCAGTGGGGTCTGCTGTGGGTTTCTTCAGAAGGGCGCTGAGTTCAGCATGTTTCCCACTTTCCGGGAAGGTAGCGGAGTTGAAGGAGCAGTTGATGACATCGCGGAGATGGGGTGTGATGATCGAGTCAGCTTTGTTGAAAATGTGGTGGGGACATGGGTCGGTTGGCGATCCTGAGTGTATGGAGGTCATCAGGCGGATGGTGTCTTCGGTGGTGATTGGGTTCCAGGCGTAAAGGTTGTTAGAGTGCGGTTTTGGTTCGGGGGTGGGTGAAGTGGACTGGTTTTCGGGCTGGTATTTGAAGCTGTTATGCAGTCAGTTAGTCAAATATCTTTATTCGGCTATATTTCAGCCATAAAAGAAAACTTCATTAAAAAAACATTTCCAGAGTAAAATATGAACAACAAATAATGATTCTATCCTGATCACAATTTCATTCTCAGGATATCAATATTCTAAATAGTAATTTCCACCGAAAATATCTTGAAAATTTTAAACCAGGGTATGAGTAAATTCATAAAATAAAATAATTTGCCAACAATGTCCAGTAACCGAACAGCCGAAGAAATATATCTGTAGATGATTGGGCAAGTAAATTCATCATTTAAAAGCTGGAGGTGATGTAATGCTGCCCGACACTTTCTAATATTTAAAAAATGTAAAACAGGAATAATAAAAGCATGCCTCAGTGTATTGTAAGTTTACAAAACAACGTTGTTACAGAAACAGATAATTGCTGTCACAAGCAAGTAAATGATGTTAATAAACTTTTACGTGTACTATAGTACCTTACAGGGGCTGTCAGCCTGCCATTTTGACCAGTGGTATGTTATTATGTCATTAACATTTTTCTTCTGCCGACTACAGTAGACATTGTGGAACAATTGGTTGGCCCACTTCAGGCATCGGCTATCTTCAAGTGAGTGACAGCATTATAGCTTTTTACAAGGAGTACATCCATACCCAAAGTAGTTCCCGTAAGTGGCAGGGACTACTATTGCAATGCATGCCTTTTAAGATTTAAAAAAATGTTGGTTTTAGACATTGTTTTTTTCAGATTGATATGATTTCAACCTTCAGCATACATTAACCACATGGCTGCTGCGGGGATTTTTGCGCTGTGCTGGACATTCATATTTTACATGTTTCATGACGAGCTCAGCTCGTCATCAGCACACGACACCCGTGGGTGATGACGAGCTGAGCTCGTCATCAGCATCGAAAGGGTTAATTGAATAAACAGAAAGATAAAGATTTGTCATATAGAATACATAATAGCTCTAAGAAAAAAATCAACCAACAAGATTTAAGCGTATCTGGAAATTATTTGATGCAAGCCTGAAAAATCTGAAAATGTATATAGATTTCGACTAATTTCACTCCCATAAATTGCACGGGGTCTAACTCGGTGAATATGAAATATCCAAGTGTTAATGAATAGGAATAATCATAAATATCTATATATTTATCTATATATATGTACTAGCAGCCCTTCCCGACGTTGTCCGGGTATGAATTGCTGCCGGCCTGTAGTATATTGTTTTGTAGGATTTCGTTTTGATAGAAATTTCTTATCTGTGGCAGGCCTGTGAAACGCTCCGATTCACAGTGCACTGCTGATGCACTTAAGAGTGCGCGTTCAGTAGTGTGTGAACTCGAGTTTCCCTACTTTATTTTTCCTTGCAATATTATATAGCGCGAACTTGACAACATGGCATGAGCACAATTTACATTACAGAAGAACACATTCATTTGTGGTAGGCACGGGGAGACAACGCGATTTACCTGGAATCACAGGATGTTGAGCTGATGCCGAGTTTCGAACGTAGCTCCCCAGCTCTAAAGTTCGCAATTCTAGAACTTGTGGCGGGAGGTGTGTTCAAAAGTGTATGTCAGTGCTGGCCATCAATGAGAGAGATCTGTGCATTTTTCAAATGGGCGGTGAAATAATAGGAGTATGTTGCTGGAGATGTGGGCCGCCGTGCCACCAATGTACTTACCGGGGGAGGGTAAACACCCATTATTCCGCAACTTTCTTTCCGCATACCATCACACCGCATAATTTCATTACGAAAGTACCATGACTCCGCAATGCCATTATAACGCATGGCATTACATTTTATATGCTTTTACTACGCATACATTTACAACGAAATTCGTTGTAAGTGCATGAATGGTAAAAACATTTTTTTTTATATTTGGATAAGGTAAGTATGGGTATAGGGGTATATGTTTTGGGGTACTGAGGTATATGTTCTTGTGTGTTTGGGTATTTTTAGGGTTCAGAGCTAGGTTTGGATTTTGGGGTATAGGGGTATTTTTAGGGTTACGGGATTAGGTTTGGGTTTTGGGGTACAGGGGTATTATAAGGGTTCAGGGCTAGGTTTGAGTTTTGGGGTACAGGGGTATTTTTAGGGTTCAGGGCTAGGTTTGAGTTTTGGGGTACAGGGGTATTTTAAGGGTTATGGGGTAGGTTTGGGTTTTGGGGTACAGGGTTATTTTTAGGGTTCAGGGCTAGGTTTGTGTTTTGGGGTACAGGGTTATTTTTAGGGTTCAGGGGTAGGTTTGGGTTTTGGGGTACAGGGGTATTTTAAGGGTTCAGGCCTAGGTTTGGGTTTTGGGGTACAGGGGTATTTTTAGGGTTTAGGGATATGTTTGGGTTTTGGGGTACAGGGTATATTTATAGGGTTAAGATGGGTTAGTGTTTAAGGGTGTTGGGGTATTTTAAGGAGTAAGGTTGGGTTATGATTATGGGGTGCAGGGGTATTTAAAGGGAGCAGGGTGGGATTAGCACCCAATATGAGGCATGGCATGAAGGGCGGAACGTACCACACGCCCCCAGCGTTTGTCACGCCCCCAGCACACGCCCACAGCACAACGCAGACACGCCCACAAGGGACTACTTTGCTGGCACGGTTCTTTTACCTTTTAAATGTATATGGTGGGCGTCTGCATAGCCTATGTCATTCTGCTGCAACTGCCCTTTCCAACGCTGTATTGGGTGTTCTGATTGGTGCTGTGGTTCCTGAGATTACACGCCTCAAAGGTTTGGGCTCTCTCTTTATTATATTAGTATGGATATATCCCTTGGGTATTTAGGTGGAATAACTATAATATGTAAATACATTACATTTGGTGTTGTGTTCCTTATGTGGTTTTTCCCTACTTGACAATAATAAATACATTTTAAAAGACCAATTTCCCTATATGAAACAGGGCATTGTTTTAATAGGTTATCAACATTACAGACAAAGGCAGACAATTAAAATACATTTGCAAAAACGACAAAATGGAACAAAAGAGAAAACAAAAATAAATTAATTATTTAAAATGAAATATAACAGGATGGAAAAGTACTGAAGGGCAATAGGGAAAAGTGAAACAAAATTGACGGCGTACTCATCTTGGAACTGTATGCGCTCTTGGGCGCTGTTCCCTTTCGAACCAACCAACTGCCTAGTTTAAACAATATATGTCACTAAAGGCTTTTAAGCCGCTTAGTCTCATACAAACATTCCCAGAAGGTAAGAAGGTCGCCTTCTTGTTTGCAGCAGGTCCATCTGTTTCCTGCCTCATTGGTGAATTCCCTTTGAGACTTATTGCACTAAACATTTAGGTAATTATAGGAGGGGTTTGCTTTGGCAGGTTTATATCTTGTTTCCTTTTTTTGTTTAAAAAAATAAAAGAACATTTCTAAATTTAAGCAATGAGATTTTGTTGCTTACAACACATCTAGTCCTCATTCCAGCTCAGTATAACATCCTTCTTTTGTTTCTCTATTTAGTAACTTGGAGTAACTGGTCCCCTCACTCTCCTCATTCCTTAAGAGTGGGGAAGATAATCTTAGGCCTGTTTTACCATACCCACAGTGAATGTTCGGCAGTGGGGACATTACACTGGATGAATTTAACACTGGATCCCCCCTTCAGATTTTAGAATTTAATTACACTGTATGAGTTGTGAACATGACATCAACGCCAGCCATCAATGAGACTGAAACAAACTTTTTACGTCTGGATTATGGCAGCACATCTTTCAAAAAGACCTATTGTTTACATTATACATTGAAAGAAATTAGACCCACCCCATTCAACCATTGGCTTTCTTCAAACAGCATCTTTCAGCTATTGGCTTGAGACTTTGTCAATTACATCTTGGTTGCATCATGTGAAGTACTCATCTTTCACCTAATGCCATTGTCTGTTGGGTGTATCCTTTCAGATTCACTCAAGTCCTTGCCTTGAACTGCATGCGGAACTATTAAACAACCATAGGCCTCTCTGTATGCTTCTACTGGTTTTATCCTGTGTGTGTCACTCTAATATGCCACCACTTTATGTGTTTAATCGAGATCTGTTGGCTTTGCCAGTATTCTTTGCCAGGTCACAGCCATCCTTTAATTTTCCAGGCCCTGGTGCATTCTGATGTGGCTAAAGGAAAGCCTGACTTTGAAGGTTCTGTCAAAGTTATTTTATGTCAGTATGTACTATTTAGTTTCAATCACATTTTTGATGATTATTAGGTATCTGATATGGTTTGTGTTTGAAAAAGGTGAGGTCCTGTAACATATGGGGTGTTTTCCGAATGAACTATGTTAGCCCTAAAGTGTCCACGCGATTAGCCTTCTTCGAGTGTTAATGTTAGACGGTGTTCTGCCAGGTAGTGATGTAATCAAGAAGAGAGACCTCAAGGGACAGGATCCCAACATATTTTCACCCAAGAGCTATATCTAATCAAAGAAATGTATAATCCCAACAGGAAGGCTAGATTTACGTCACAATCCAGGAGGAATCCAGGAGAAAGCACTGGAATGGATCGTCTCCTTCCTCGACGGAAGAACACAAAGAGTCCGCCTACCATCGTACAAGTCAGAGGCCACCGAAGTCATCTGCGGCGTCCCGCAAGGATCCTCGCTGAGCCCTACTCTCTTCAACGTCTACATGAGCCCCCTCGCGGCCATCGCACGCCAACACAACCTCAACATAATCTCCTACGCCGACGACACCCAGCTGATCCTCTCCCTGACCAACGACCCCGCCGCCGCCAGAGCCAACCTGCACGAAGGGATGAAAGAGGTAGCCGAGTGGATGACGACGAGCCGCCTGAAACTGAACTCAGATAAGACGGAGGTCCTCATCCTGGGCTCCTCGCCCTCCGCCTGGGACGACTCCTGGTGGCCCCCCGCCCTGGGCACCGCACCCAAACCAACGGACCACGCACGCAACCTGGGCTTCATCCTGGACTCCTCCCTCTCCATGACCAGGCAAGTCAACGCCGTCTCCTCGTCGTGCTTCAACATCCTGCGCATGCTGCGGAAGATCTTCTGGTGGATCCCCACAGAGACCAGGAAGACCGTCACCCAGGCCCTCGTCACCAGCCGACTGGACTACGGCAACGCACTCTACGCCGGAACCACCGCCAAGATCCAGAAGAGACTCCAGCGCATCCAGAACGCCTCAGCTAGACTCATCCTCGACATCCCACGACACAACCACATCTCCGGACACCTAAGAGACCTACACTGGCTCCCGGTCAACAAGAGAATCACCTTCCGCCTCCTTACCCATGCACACAAAGCTCTCCACGATCAAGGCCCGAGCTACCTCAACAACCGCATCAACTTCTACGCTCCCAAACGCCACCTCCGATCTGCCAGCCACGCCCTCGCCGCCGTCCCACGCATCCGCAGAGCCACCACAGGAGGAAGGTCCTTCCCCTACCTGGCCGCCAAGACCTGGAACTCCCTCCCGGCCGACCTGCGCCTGACCCAAGACCACCTCTCCTTCAGGAAGAAGCTCAAGACCTGGCTGTTCGAGCAGTAGCGGCACCCCCCCCCCCCCCCCCAAGCGCCTCGAGACCCTACGGGTAGGTAGTGCGCTCTATAAATGTCTTTGATTGATTGATTGATTGACAAGGGACAGAATCTCACCAGAGGATGAACCAAGGGGCATATCAACAAGCGGCAGTGATAATTATCGCTGGCTGCCTTTAGCG
Organism: Lissotriton vulgaris; assembly: GCF_964263255.1. Lineage (NCBI taxonomy): Eukaryota > Metazoa > Chordata > Amphibia > Caudata > Salamandridae > Lissotriton > Lissotriton vulgaris. Next base: position 138,645,179 of record NC_141700.1, on the reverse strand, counting down.
TGAGGAATTTTATCGCTTGCTATCTCAGATAATTATCGCTGTGCTAGCGCCGTATTACCAACGCAGAGCGCAATGGCGATAATTATTCCTGAGATAGCAATGTTTTCCATGGAACATCGCTGGTTTTCCAGCGATGTTCCATGGAAAACTGCGATATCCTTGTTGATAGGGCTGGGTGGTCTCAGCCCTATAATCCACCACCCATTGACTAGCTTTGTTTAGTCAAAGGAAAAGCAGGCGTAAGGTAAGTAGCGATAACCAAGGCTAGCGCTACTTTTCTTATCGCTATGCTTGTTAGCATGCCCATTGATAATTGGAGAAATGTCAGTTAGCGACATTTCTCCAGTTATTTTGAGCTGGAATGCCCACTTTGCATCTCAATAGAAATGCAAAGGTGGGCGTTATAGGAAAGGGCGCTAAAGCAAGGACTCATGCGGTAGCGTTACCTTGCTAATATTGTAATAAAATTATGGCTGCTTTTCGGCCGAAAACGGACGCAAAAGCAGCGTTAATTTTTTTGCCCCGCCTTGTTGAGATGCCCCAAAATCCCACCCAAGGGAAGGCACTGTCACAAAAATGGTAGTCAGAGAAGCCTTTTCTTAAGGGGCAACATTATACCCTTAATCCCCATCAGTGCCTTAGAGGGCGCCTTCTTCAGGGCAAGATCCACAGTTAAAAATGCCCTTGATGCTCATGCTCTCATGATAAACCATTCTCACTACTAGCCGCCCCTTCACCGAGACTGGTGCAGTGGGTACTCCATGCCTGGAATAACCAATCTCGTTCCTCTCATTAACAACATCCTAACCAGGCAGGGAGTCTGGTGGAGGTGGTGTGTTTCTACTGATTTACTGAGAAGGATGAATGGCATTTCATTTGAGTATCTGCTACCCAAGTAGTCAGTGAAACATCCACATCTTTTATGGGTGCAGTGATACATCATCCTCCAAGGAAATGCCACACCACCTTTCCATCTGCTCTACTGAATCCCACTTAACATATTCTCCTGCTCAAATAATGTCTGTATAGTTGGCAACATTAATTTCTAGGCACACTTTCAGTTAGGTTTTAGACCCCATAAAAGCATGCAATCAGAGTTTTGGGTTTTCGGTTTAAACTGATTATTACCAAAAACCGCACTGAATCCAAAATGTGCATTTCACTGGAAAGTAGAAGACACTGGGCTAGATGTAGGTAAATGGCATTTACCGATTCGTAAATACCGAATTTTACCGGTAAATGCCATGTAGGTAAATTTTCGGTAACAATTACCGAATCGTTAAGATTCGGTAATTACCAAATCGGTATTTACCGATTCGGTAATTGCCATTGATTCCTATGGCCTTGAGGCCCATAGGAACCAATGTCAATTACCGAATCGGTAAATACTGATTCTGTAAAATTACCGAATTGTCAAGGGTGGCAGGGTGTCACTTTGACACCCTGTTACACCCCTGATTCAGGCTTGTGTGCCATGTGACACACATACATGCCCTTAGGGCATGTATGTGTGCCACATGGCACAGGTGTACATGCACAGATTTGCATGTACACAGGTATTCGTTATTTACCACCAACTAATAGTTAGTGGTAAATAACGAATTCTTAAGGCCCTGTGGGACTGTTTTCAGTGCCACCTACATCTCAAATTAACAATTCGGTAAATTTACCGATTCGGTAATTTACAAAATCGGTAAATTTACCGATTCGGTGAATTTACTGAATCAGTCATTTTTAAGCCCCCTACATCTAAAACTCGAAATAACGGTCGGTAACGGCCGAAATCGGCCGTTACTGACCGGTATTTGGCCACCTACAGCTGGCCCACTGAATTTGTTGTGCTTATAATGTTTTGGCATGCTGTGCTATCGAACCATTATATGTGCAGCCCTTATCACTAAGCACTTTCCTTTGATGGATGCTTATGTTGTGCCACATCAACAATCCTTGGGGAGCCCCCAACCTATTTTCAACCCCCTTTCCATACCACTTTCGGAGAATGGCTCACCTCAACTGGATTCAACCTGATGTCTTCTGCATGCGGTGTACTGCCTTTAATGGTAACATTATCAAACTGTGTTTGTTCTTCCTGCACAAGATGGAAAATCCACCTGGACAATACATGTGTGGCGACCGCTCAACAGAATACAGATATAAAGTAGGTGGTTGTGCAATTCTCCCAAAAGTCTGGGAGGAGAATAGAATGCCCTTTAATGCCTTCAAATAAACAAGACACACACATATCTGGCATAAATACATGCATTAGAGTCCTTACAGTCACTTCCAAATTAGCACAATATGTGTTAGGCCCCATGACGCCTGGCATCTTCCAGAAGGGGGGTGGAGGGATGGTTTCGCGCGTAAAAAATATTGAGGAAATAAAACTTCACCTGAATTGACGTCTGATGACCTCCTCTGATCGGACCTCTTCTGAACCAGATGCTGCAGTGTGGGCACCAATCCTGGAGGTGCTCTCATGCTGTGAGAGCAGTGCCCTGATTGGATAGAGAGGCCTCACTTGGCACTCCCCAGCGCTCTGGAGCCCTGCACTTACCCTAACCCAGCTGTCTTAAGACAGCAGGGTTAGAGGTTTCAAAGTGCCCATGTCTGTTTGGCCTTCGCAAGCCAGCCAGCCAAAGGGCCATGCGCACTTTGATAAATGCACAAACAGCCCACCCTTCTTCCTGCTGCTGTCAGTCAGCAGTGTCCCCGCCCCCACCCTGACATCCAGTTCAGTACAGGAGGATGAAAAATAAAATGATAATGTATTACCATTTTATTTTTCATCTTTGGGGGTAACTTAAGTGGGGTGACACTCCTTTACTCCAACGGAGGAGCCGCCCCGGTTGGGCTCAACCCAACAAAGTAGAAAAAAACAAGCATAAAGAAAATGAAAGTTTTAAAAATGGTTCATAGACCTTATGCTGCAGTTTTCATCTCCTATGTCACACTATTTAAACTGTGACCTCCAGTCTTCAAGTTTCTTTACTACCTCAACTGCTCATCTATTCATAGCACTTCACTCTCACCAGAGGCCATACAGTCAACAGTTCCCATATTCATCCTTTAGCGGGCTTCTAGCCAATGACCAAGGAGAGCTTGAAAGGTTGTAATATATTTATCATTCCATTCCTTCCTTGGTATCCTGCGACAGAGAGTAAAACAACAAACATTGGCTTGCAATAATGGAGCACAGAATTCCCAAAAACAATTACTGACTGATGCCCAAAGTAGAAAACTCCCTTTCAGCCAATCTCTGTCCTTTAAAAAAAGAAAAGATCAGTAGGATGGTGCATTCAATGTCAGCTATTGAACTTTTTTGTCTGCTCTAATCAAATCTTAATGAGAATCAAACTTATCCGCAGTCATATCTGTCCGTGAGATGGGGTGGGACTGGCGCGCGAGGAAAAGCAATTTGAGCGCCAAAAAAGCAAACCAGGCAAGGAGTTGATAGAAAAAAGGTAAAGTCAATTGAAAGTGAAAATTAAAGGAAAGAGTAAAATTAAGAAATATTGAGCAGGAAAAAAGAATTGACAATACGAATGAAGGAGGAAAGGAAGGAAATAAAAGGAAAATTCTTCATAAGTACTGGAAGAACACCCTGGATTGTTACAGCACAAATGAAAACACTGGTAACTACTGATTTTCACTGGGAAAAATCTGACTAGAATTCAAACAAATAGCAAGTGAAATCAGGAACAACTACATGTAATCAACGCTACTAAATATTATGCAATAAATGCTTAACTCATGGTACCAAGGGATATGTAGTCCTTTGATTCCAAAGGGGCTCTCTGCAGCAGTTGACACCATGTGCTACATATGCTCTTCGTTAGCAGGAGACATTCAGTAGGCATCCGCAGAAAAGTGCTATTTTAATTTTGGTGCTCCATAAAAATCTATACCCATCAGAGGAAACTGAGTGCAATCTTTTCTAGATCTGCCTACATCACATGTTCAGCCTCTCAAGTTTCTGCATTATCACCAACACTGCTCAGCATCTACTTGACCCCCACTAGTCAAGCTCACAGGTTACTGTGAAATAGGATAGTGTCTGTTCTCAGATATGCATGGCTGCATCTTAAGTTTAAAGTCAACTCTGGCAAGTATCGCACTGCCTATCCTAATGTCCCAGCTGGAAGCAGAACAAGCATTTGCAATGCAATGGGTCTTTTGAGCTGTTGGCATTGTAAATGACAATGCCTTTTCTGTATGTGTTGTTCTTAAAACACATAAATAAAAGGCATTGTTATTTACAATGCCAATAGCTTAAACTCTTGCAAATGCGAGACCTATTGCATTGTAAATGGGTTTGGCGCCTGTGCTGTAAAAAAAATGTTTAAAGCATTAGGAGAGAGCATGTCCTGCCTGAAACATCAGGCAGAACAAAGTTATTTGAGAAAATAGTGTTTGGGGGTTGTAATTAAAGCCTACCGAGTAACAATACACGTATCAGGGGGTGTCATCATGGGAGGTTACAAAATGAGACAAGGCGGTACCAAGAAGGGACTGCTAAGCCTATTGACCAATGAACAGCCACAATTTACAGTGGACAATGACACAAGCCAATGACAAATATGGCGGAGCTTCAAGTCCATACCTGAATACCGCATGCTTCGCAAAGGAGCTCATGCACTGCCCTGGCTTGACCTAAAAAGTGACTATGCTTGGATATTTAAGAAATCTGAAATCCTGCTTCTAAAGATGTTCGATCCAGTTTGTCTGCCTTTTTCCTCCCACAGTCCCTGGACCTTTCCCCATCATCAGTGGGAAATAGCGGCCACTTGGGTGTGATGATCAACATTGTTCGCTCTTTCATTTTCCTAAATAAACACTGTCCCCAAATCTTCTTCCCACCATTTCTCTGCCATTGCACTACTCACCCTCTCCCAGAAGAGAGTCAAAGTCCTTGCACTGGTGTTCTCCTCTGTGATTATTGCAACACCCCTATAGACTTATAGGTCTCCGAACTTCCATGAGCCCATAATCATGCGGCTCATCTTCTGCTTGGCTTGGATTGTTATGGCCCTGTCATGTTTCTTCTGAAGCCCCTCCGCTGACTCCCAGTGACGGAAAGAGCAAACTTCAAATCCCTCTGTCTCATCTTTAAAGATGTTTTCCATCCCTACCCTTCCATCAAGATAGTAATGATCCATGCAGCACAACTTACTGTCTATTCGGCAGGGTGGGATTGAAGGTGGGCACTCAGGTAATGGGCCGGTATTGGAGTTGCAGCTTTCGGCCACTTTTCTGGCCAGCTTGGTGGCCTATATGGGCTATGTCTGTTTAGATGCCACCAGGGGCCCAGTGGGGGCCTGAGTGGCTTTTCCGGAGACAGATAGGCCTCTATTACCCAGTGGTCGAAGTGGTCAGGATAGCAGGGGCACGACATGCCCATACTTTTTTGATTAATGAGATACCACTCCCCTACTTCTTGTAAAAAGACAACAGTCCCAGGTTTGTTAATTCCTACTGTTTAAATGCCTCAGCTGAAGTGTCATTCAAGGAGTCTTCTGTGCTGTGAAACCAAAGCCGGGCAGACAGCGAAACAAGCCTTCCTGCCAGGGCGTCTTCTTGCCTGAAAGAACTGCAAATGTGCGCTACGTAGTAATCTGCAAATGTAAAGTGTTGTTTGCAAATGTAAAGTGTCATTTGTAAATGTAAAGGATGCTTTGGAGCTGGTACTGGCTTTAACACCTTGGCTGCGGCGCGAATTCCACCGCGGTGCTGGACATTCCAATCTTGGGCGTGGTTCGGGTGGCCCCCGGCCGTCGTGTGGACACGCCCACCGTGACTCATGGCAGCTGAGGGCCATCATGAGCACCGAAAGGATTAACTGATCAAATCACTCGAAGCTTCGTGAAGACAAAGATTTATTATTTTTGAGTGGTAGTGCAAAGAGTTAATAACTGAGCTGTACAGTGTCTGCGTTTATTTGAAATTGTATTTATACAACGCTTACTATCCCAGGAGGTGTGAAGGGAAAGTAATGTAGAACAAATTTACATTACATACACTCTGGGTATTACTAAAATCTATATTTGGAAGCACCATTTTATTTTAAAACTTTTTGCGTATTTTGTAGCAATCTATCTTCTATTGTGTAAGGCAAGTTTGAATTAATGACTTACATATTTACAGTGCTTTCTGTCACAGTCTGTGATCTCATGGCACTTTAAAAAAAACAAGTTGTTCTCCATTGCACCAAACAAGATTTAATTATGTGGCTGTCTGGTTACAGAAATAGACCTCTACAGTGCATTAACTAATAGAAGTTTTATAATGTACTCTAGGGTATTTCTCAATGAGCAACAATTTTTTCATTTATTTTTCATTTAAGCTGCACGTTATTTTATACGTAGCTTCTTGGCAGTGAAAAACCAAAAAAGTACAGAATACATTGATTTTTTGCCACACCTTTGACCCCGACCCCACGCTCACTGACCCCGCCCCTGAGCAGAGGTGGCCTCACTTATATTCAGGTGTGGTTCACGAGTGTGAATTAATCCGTGCACGAATAGTCCTGGCAACATTTGCATTCTTTTTATCTCAGTGAAGTTAAGAAATGTTGCCTCTTAACCCCACCTCCTTCTTTTCATTACACTTAAAACACTAAAGCAGTGTTTTGCGAAAAGGTGCAATCTGCAAACGTGGGCCACTTTTTTTTAGGGTACCACTACCAGGGCCTATTTTTTATCCCAATCCAACCCTGCTATTTGTCCATTTCAACGCAAAAATTTAGAGGAAGGACCTTGCATTTGCAAGGCTCAACTTCATGGAATCTTCCCAATGCATCTAAGGAGTGAAACTGACTTTCTCCGATTATGAAGGTTTCTAAAAACGTACCTGCTCAAGCGGACGTGGGGGGAGCCATTCTCGGGCGCTAGTCAGCCCTTCTGCTCCCATAATTCAGGCCGATACAAAAGGGGATGATGGACGGAGCGTTTGAGCAAATCAAACACTCTCCCCCAGTCAACTGATCTGAATTTAATCCATCACCGTTCTTTAGCTCACTCCGCCACCCCAGTTCAGACATGGCCATATGCAAATCAGTCTGACCGTGTGCCTCATGGGAACAGTCCAGCCCGAACTGCCAAAGCCATGTCTTCCCTGGACTGGTAACAAGCATCCTGGGACCTGTTTCTGGCATTCCAGCCGTCATCAGCCAGGCTAGCTTGAATCCAGTGGCAAAGTGAGCAAGGGACTCACGTCTGAGCATACCCTGCCACACTTAGGGCGAACAAAGCGATACAAAAGGGCCTGCTGTTTAGGCGCCCGAAACATGCCTCTGGACACGTTTCGGACTCTATTCGTTCTTTTCTGGGACTTCATCATCTATCCCACTATCAGCATGCAGGTCAATGACTCCAGTACCCAACTCTGAACGTCTGATGACTGCCGATGCAGCTGACTTAAAGTGCCCTGGCGCTATTGCTTTCAAAAAGCCAGTATGAAAATAAGTATATCTACAATGCCAGACATTGGAGGACAGGCTGACTCCCACCAAAGGTGAAGTCCACCAAGAGGAGGAGTGTCAGCCTATGAGTGTCAAACGCCCACCACCACAGAATCCGTTCCCCGGGGTGCAGGTAGATTCAGTACAGATGGACAGACCGGAAACCCCTGTTGTTCTTGAATCCTTCATTAAAGACTGAAATCGTTCTGCACTTGAAATAAATGCGCGTCATAAATCGGCTTGTACTCTGATATGTAGTTAGTAAACATCAACGTTAGTGGATATGGGTGGATATTTTGGTGTCCTTGCAAAGACTGCCACCTCGTGGCGAAGAGTTAGTAATGTATCTTTATAAATGCAGGTAGGGAAAAAAGTGTTTCTCAAGCTATGCGTGTCACTCTGTCATTAGCTCATTCGCAGCCCCCCCTCGAAGGGTTCTGCTCCAGGCTCGTCTAATGTTAAGAAAGCATGCATTTTCCTTGGGGGAAACTCGCTCGTTTGTTTTATTAGCTCATAGTAACATTTACATTTTATTTGAATTTTTTAATAGGAATCTGTGGAACTCTGAATATGAACGTCGCATGAATATCTCCCAGGTCTCTGTTGGCCATTCAAACTCTTGACAACATAAATGGCTTTCTTGTGCATAAAATACGGATTAACAAAAAAAAAGGCTGAAAGTTTGAAAGTTCAAGGACATCCAAGCAATCAGGACAGAGCCAAGCAGTTCCGGTACCTGTCTGTTGGGTATAGCCCTACTTAGGGGATTTCCCTAAAACTTGTAGCTTTTTTTCCTTCTGGCTTTGCAGATTCTTTTTCGTGGCCTTAGGACTCTTGACGCTTTCCATGCTTACATGATTGGTTTAGGTGTTTCACCTGTGAGTGCGCTGTTGAAAGGTACACCTCATACCCAGGGCAGGTCCGGCATTGGCTAATAGTTTGGCGCAGAATAGCCTTTCAAGCATGTATCAAGCCTGTCATTGCAGGCCTGTGGGAGCACAGTTGCGTTTATGTGCAGGTTGGCATTTCGAACTCATTAGCCAACCCTAGAGCAACCCTAGGGTAAGCCCTGAGGGGCGGAGCAAGTGGAAGGCGAAAGGGAGGGCAGGTACACATGAGTGTTCCATGCCCAGGTAGTGAAGAACCCCCATGTGGCTTTTCCCTACTTAGGAAGATGGCTCTTCCCAGGGCACAACACCGGGGTTGCTGATTCTCTTTTCCCAGCCTTAGGGCTCTGGCGACTTTCCCCACTGTAAATGCAGTGTGAAAGTGCGCAAGCCCTTCCTACATATGCTAGAAAGTGGTGCTTATCTGATGTTTTCAAAAATACCTCTGGCTTGCCATTGCAGGCCTTTGTATGCACCCTTGCACCTATGGTTTTTGTAAACATGTCTCGAGCTTGTCATTGCAGGCATGTGTGTGCACACGTGCACTTATGCTCAGGTTGGCCTTTCTAAACCTCTGGCCACTCCTAAGCGGACCTTTCACCACCACTAGAGCACTCCTAGTGTAAGTGTTGTGTGGAGAAGCAAGTGGTAGGTGAAAGGCAGTGCAGGTGCACATGTGTGACCCTGCCAAGGTAGTGAGAACTACCCATGTGTTTTCACTACCTATGAGGTTTGCACTTCTCATAGGTTAACATGGGCGAATGGTTGAAATGACTTCAAGCTGCAATAGTGGCTTTCAGTGGAGCAGACTCAGAATGTTTCCTATCATTGGCTTCACAATGACAAACCCTCTCCTGTGGTAAAGGTGGATTGTCATTAATAGCTTAGAAATGTAATTTCTCGAAAGTTGGCATTTCGCTGCTCTAAAAACTCTTTGTGTGCCTTTTAGCTTAACTCTAGTCCACACTGGAGGTTGAGGGAGCACATCTGTGCATTCCCCAGACACAGCTATAAACATCGGGCATGCAACTGGAACGCACAACCTGTCATTTGAGGGCCTGGCTGGATAGATTGGAGGGAAAGGTTTTGACACTTGGCCTCTGGGGAGCTAGATCATGGCCCCACTAAAGATTAAGATTGGCATCCACGGCCTCATAGCAGGCAGGGCTGAAATTTAGGGGTGACGTGTGGTTCAAACTCTGAACCACCCCCTACTTCAAAGGCACACTACAGTATAACCACTGGTGCTATACTTCAGCAGGGCAGAGATACACTTGTGGGGAGGATGGACCAGACTTCCTGGAAATGCGTGGTGCACACTGCCAGAGGAATCCGTTGTGCAAAAGGATTATGGCCATTGAAAGGGACCGTGCACCCTTCCTGAATAGTGTTTGGACTGGGCTGACTACCTGCTGCTGTTTGGCACCATGTAGTTGCTCTCCAAGGGCTTGTTGCTTGCCGCCTGTTGTGTTGTGGAGGTATCAGAGACATCAAAGACCTCCAGTAAGGAACCCACACGTCTACGTGTGACACCTGGAGAGTGGTGCCCTTCTAAGTGCCCACATTGTCTGCTGGATCCCAACTGGTAGTGCGGCGTGAGCATTGTACTAAGTATTGTGCCTGGAGACCGGATTGCCTTGTGCCGAGACCCAAAAGTATTGCCCACATCTATGGAGTGTGGCCCCTGGATCATGGGGTCCTCAACATGCATAAGGGTCTTGTTGGTGGTGAGCGAATTAACCGGTTGCAGGACCCAGCATGGTCTACTTTGTCAGTTGTGCAGCATCTCTCTTGTGCGACACACTGACTGCATGCTCATTGTGTGCGATGTCTGATTCACATGTTGTGACCCTCGGCGGGAGAGCGTACCCATAGCAGTGCCTCATTCTACCTCATGTGGCACTGCTAAACTTGCGCCTGTGTGTGTGACCGGAATTGTCTGGTGTGGCCCTTATGAACGTGCACCAGACGTTGTGCATCATTTCCAGGGAGGTACGGAATTTGCAACTCGTCCTTGTGTGTGACGGTAGTGTCTGGTGTGACCGAATCAACGTACACTACACCTGGTGCCTCATTTCCAGGGAGGTATGGAATTTGCAACTCTTTGTTCTGTGTGACCAGTATTGTCTGGTGCGATCCGCTTCAACACGCACCGGACACTCTACTTCACTTCTAGGGTGGTACAGAATTTGCAACTCTTTGTTGTGTGTAACCGGAACTGTCTGGTGTGACATCAGATCAATGCGCACCAGGCGTTGTACCTCATTTCCAGGGAGGTGCGGAGGAGCGGATTTGTGTTCCATTGTGCTTGGATTGCCTGGGTGCTACTTTGATCAACGTGTTTGACAGAGTGCCTCCGTCTTCCGAGAGGCTCCCCTGCTTCACACCCGTTCATCGATTGTTCCTTTTTTGCCCTCAGTGTGGCCGATCAATTACCCTCTCCTGACCCGGCCTGACAACTTTGTGTTGCCAGGTAGCATATCCTAGATCGGCCCTGGGTGGTGAGATAATTGACTCTGCTGAGGAACGCTTATGAGAGTGATCGGAAGACGGTCAAAAGACTCTGTGACCCCCGACGTTCTTAGCAGAACTGGGCTGGTGCCAGAGGCCAAATATTGAACCCTTTGATTGAACGACTATCGCCCTCAGTGCACTTCTGCTCAGCATACTGTAGGTGAAGTTCCTTTGTAGTGGCCAAACCTCCATTTGTCAACTGTGTCCTAATTAGTCCTGTTATCTACCCCCACCTTCTTCCCTGGGACCCTGACTAAGTGTGACTCCAGTAAAGTAGGATGTCTTCCAAGTGTGCATAATACTGATGTCATTGAAACGTGGATGGGCCTAGTACTGCTAGTAATATTTCCAAGTGTGGTTTATGCCCAGAAATACATGATGTTCATGTTGAGTTAATTCATGTATGTGTTCAATACAAACTTTAGTCACATACACCACATGTGAAGTCTCTTTTGTGATGTTCAGTGTATTTACTGTGTGAGAGTGCTGTGCCAATGCTTTACACATTGCCTCTGTGTTAATCCTGACTGCTGAGTGCCAAGCTCCCCAAGTGTGAGCGCAAGTTATACAGTGAGTATAATCACCTACCCCTATGGGAGTGGTAGGTTCTGCCTGGCTAGGGCACTGCCTCGCCCATCCATAAAGTGTGAGTTCCAACACTGCCAAAGTCTGAGAGCCACTTTACCACCAAAGAAAATCTCAGAACTTCTCTTAAACAATCCTTGCAAAGTCAATAGGTCTTGCTATGACACCGGTACACATATCTATTGGCAGAGGCGTAGCTTCTCTGTAAGATGAGGGGAGGGGGGGGCTTTAGATTTCCCAACAATCACACTAGCATATATTGTTCAAATACATTAAATGAAAAGCAGGGTATGATGGGGCTTAAGGGGAAGTGTGTATTGTTATGAGTATTTGAAACAATATTTTTTAAACTAAGCAACTTTTTATAGACCTTCTAAACAGAGAGGAGCGTGTGTGGGCATGTGTGCGTGTGCGCGCACGCATGCGCACATGTGTATGTTAAAATCCCAGGTGAAATCTGACAGACACCTCACCAAACTGAACTGAAAGCACTTATACTAAACTATTTACTACAGAATAAAGTTTTAGAGGATATAACCCCCAAACACCCCCTCAAAGCTATACCCATGTCTACTGGCTATGCCAAGTCTTGCTATTTTCTGAGATTAATTTTATGCATGAAAAAGAGACGGTGGGAGCAGGAAATTTCTATAGCAAGCCCGCAGGGAATAGCCCATCACGCACTACATTGAAAAGTCTGAAGTCAGCACAGAAGGTTACAACTTATGCAATCAAAAGACAGTGAGATCAAAATGCTCGATGTATGGGACAAACACAAGAATAGGGAGAAAAGCAAACAAAACAGGAGCAGGGAACTGAGATAGACAAAAGTGCCATCAAACCATGAGTGAAGGGTGCACATAAAGCCAGGGCCACCGTAATTATGTAATTCTGTGGGTGTGGCGTTATTTATCAAATAATTATGGTTTTGCTAAATTTTACCACATAATTCAACATCTGCCGCATAATCTACAAATTTTAACAAACAAATGCTTTTAGCACAAATGAATCAAATGTTACAAAATTTGCAACAACACATTTTACAATGAAAGGCCCTACAAAAAGATTGACTGGTCACCTTTCTCTTGCTTATTAATGTATTTAAATGTTAAACTGGTACTAATGAGGTGAAACGTTTGCCCAGACAGTAATAACAACTGTAAAAATGACAAAAATATGAAGTAATACTATCACAAAATGTCCCTCATCATGCTTCATAATTTGGGTTCCTGGTTTTATGGTACTTTTTTTTAATCATTTCCATCTGTATTTATCCATATTTTTTTTGTTTTGCATATAAATGAAGTTATAAAACTGTAAATTTCCTTGTTTATTTAACTGATAGATTCACACTCATACTTTGATGTCTGTTGTGTTTTAGCTATTTAAGCTGCCAAATATTACATCACAATACATCCACTGGTAAATACTAGCATTATACCACAAACGTATATTGACACATGCCTTTATTTAAAGAAATTTCATCTGGGTTTTTAATTTCCCATGCTGTCCACCTGCTCAGCTGTTGGGCTATAATTCATGAAAGACAGCACGGAGAGCCACTTAAAAGAAGCACCATTTTCTGTATTTATCCACTTTTAAATATAAAGGCAGACAGAAAACACATCGTTTTCTGTCTGTATTTATCTGTAAAAATCAGTAAAAATGGTATGGTAACAGAAACATTAAGGGGGCCTTATTCATAATTTGTATTTTCTTGCCGTATAATTTGGTCCTCCCCTGCCGCCAAATTTGGTCCTCTCTTGCCGCATAGTTTGGTCCTCCCCTGCTGCATAATTCCAGTGGCCCTGCACATAGCCCACCTTAAGGCCGAAATGAATACATAAGGTCTGTGTTGAACAGATACCTTGCGCCCATAAAACAGCACAAGAAACAAAGATGCACTTAAGTAAACACATTTGACCTGCAAAAGCAAGGTAATTACCAGAGTAATGAAGGATAAGAACGCACACAAATTAGGAAGAAACCAGGATGAACACATATAATGCACCACTCACTCACAAAATTACTACAGTTCTCCAGATTGTCCTCTTGATACTGCTCAAGATCGTCTGAGACCTATCTTCGTTATTAGTAGAATCCTTGTTGCTTGTGACCCAGTGCAAGATGTTTGATGCACTTAATTGGCCCCCAAAATGGGTCTAGGAACCGGTTTAGTCCACCCTTGCACTCCATTACTTAAGACAACGCCGGGTCGCGGCTGCAGACTGCTGATTTGCATGTCGAACACACCACGGCCTGGATATCCAAAGGGTTCTACCTAATACTGCTGGTAAGGAGTGAAAAAAATGACTTATTATAGTCAAAATACTAGACAGACAAATAAAGGATAATAATATTAATAGATTGGTAATTTCACTTTAGGATGGGACAGTTCTTCTAAAAGAAGCTCCCTTACACTTTGAAGCACATTAAGATATTTGGACACAAAAGTAAATAGTCTACTTCTCCAAGCGCATAAATTATAGGAACCCCTTCCGGGTTGGAATTATCACCGGAACTAAGTTAGGAGGATCCTTCATGGTTACCCAGTACACTCTATTAGAATGTACCGATTGCCGTTCTTTAGCTTATGTGCCCTTTTCTCTGTTATTTAGAGACTACTTGAAATTGACCTCAGATTTCCTATTTCAACAAAATACGTTCCCATACACATGTTTAACTACACAATATAGTCAGCATGTATTTACTATCGAGTGACAGCATGAGGGAGCAATACTTGGCCACGAATATAATGAAATAGAATTAATGAATAAACTCAGGATTATAAAACCAAATGGGTTGATTGCATGCCCGCACCTTGCCAACCACAGGATTACTCATATAATGGAGTCTCGAATACCAGCTGTACTTGTATGTCTTATAACGATAACATTAAGGTCAGAGGGCCTTTTTTTTTGTTCTTTCTTTCCCCCATTAATAAATTGATACACAAAGGAGTTGTATGAAAAGCACATACAACACCAGTTTCACACAGATTTCCACACAGTAACATTCACTATGTTATCATTCACACAAGTCACCCAAGTCACTTTGTCTATAATTTGAAAGATAAAGTTTATTTACTACCATTGCATACACGAACAAGTACTTGTTTATATATTCCCTTAGCCCTGAAGAAGTTGTGGGGTAATCCCCTGTAACAGCGACGAAACAGGTGTTGGCTAAGAAGGCTTAAGATCTTGAATTAAAAACATATGAAAATACAAAGACAAGCCTCATTGTGATATTTTATGAAACTTAATGTATTTACTTTTAAACGTGTGCAGAGGATTTTTATATATAGTATTGTGGTCTGCTGGCCACACACGTGGGTATTTGGTGGTTTTCCCTACCTTGTGCACCATGCCAGATTACCTGCCATAACTGATTTGTACTTGTGACAGACCTTAGAGCGCCATTTTGCCTATTGCTAACCACCGACTGTATACTTTCCTTGGAGCCAGTCAATCCTTTGTCTCACCTCACCCATTTTCCAGTCGAGACATGCTCCACATAACTGCTCACCATTATCGACCACTGTCAGATTGTTGTTGACATCAGTGATTTTGGAAACACCCAGGAACCTAGACTTGCCTATCCTCACCAAGCCCAGTTTCTTCACCAGAACTTCTCTTCCCATCTTCCACAGTCTCACTCCTCGTAGAACAATTCTTCTCATCATATCTCTTCTGATACCACTGCTGGTAAAACTTCCTTTTACCAGAGCAAACTTCCTTCCCTGCGTTCTTCTGCCTTAAACCACAGTACTCTCAGACAGGGTAAAATTATGGCCCAGGCAGCCAATCCTTCAACAAACACACAAAAGACGACTTCAAAGTCACACTGTTAGGTGTGGTGTGGCCACAATGTTCCATGATTCACAAACAAGTGGTTCTGTGGGTATTAACAATCTCTTTGGGTTAGGCTGATGACAGCTCCAAAACACAGACAAGCAAAAACTCTCTGATATTCAAAGTTTTTATCTGAGTAAAAGTTCCAAGGAAAACAAGGGGTTAATGTCCATATTCCTGGAATTAGCTTGGCCAGATGGAAGAGCGTCGACGTTTCGACCCTGGTTGCGCCCCAGTTGGTGGTCGCGGCGGGTCTTTATCAAGACAGGGGGGGAAAGGGATCGGTCAAGAGGTGGTTTATTCCAGAGGGTAGCCCGTTGGTCAACCCTTGATGCAGTAACATCAGCGATGAAACTCCGCGATGTGGCAAAAGGCGTTCTGGATATGAACGCCAAACGAGCTGTCCGTGAGAAGCTTGGAACTTTTACTCAGATAAAACTGGCCACAAAACGATAGAAAATACATCGTTCTAAAACTTCCCCCGGTCCCCCCCCCTTTTTTCAGTGATTTTACTGTAAATAAACGTTTTTGTATATAAGTGTCACTATATGCATCACATTTGTCACTTGAATCACCATAGTCACTGCTCACGTATTTGATAAGTACTCGCCAAGAATTCAGTGGAATGAAGTCATTCCAATTTATTGTTTCTTTTTTCCTGTTTTTAATATATATAAAAACTTTGAATATCAGAGAGTTTTTGCTTGTCTGTGTTTTGGAGCTGTCATCAGCCTAACCCAAAGAGATTGTTAATACCCAATAGAACCACTTGTTTGTGAATCACATATACCCAGGTTCTGAGGGACACAGGGTCACCCCATTTTGTTAAAACACAATGTTCCATGAAATACTTCCTTAAGAGGCTCTCTCAGCTTCTCAGCCCTCTGCACACTGCTTGACACGACGATTCATAAACTCCGCTAAGACACAGGCCTGGGATGAGAACAAAGCGGTCTTCTGGTGGACAATAGACAAACCTTTTGAGAACTCTTGAATCCCACGGAACATGAACTGGACACTATCATCTGTGTTGAGGAACTTTGCTATTCTATCACACCGTAACTCTTCTTTCAGAAACTTTGACATTAATTTGGTACTAACTGATCTCACATACCTGGCACACAACCAGGGACAGCCTGGCTACCTGTTGTTTCGTTCTAAATAAACAATGCAAAACCAATGGCATTAAAGTACGCTTCAAGCATGCTTTAAAACCATCTGATTTTGCACTGTGCATTTACAAGAGCTGCAAATAGGAACGTGGTTGGCAGGTCCCCCAGCGACAAAATCAGCGCCCACACCGAAACCCACGGTAGCCAGTCCAGCCCTGCAGACAACCACGTTAACGTATAACACACTAACAACAAGACACAACATACGAAACTCCAAAGAGCTCATGATGTCCAATCCCAATTTACACCAGCGGTCTTCTGGCATCTCCCTTGCAGGTAAAGGAGAGGACCTGCCCACCAGTATTTATCATTGCAAGCATCTGGAGATGGATGAGAAAACCTCCATAAATGCACCTCATGTGGAGTATCAACTATTTCCTCTTTTGTTGCAGATTCTTATTTTTCTTCCATAATCTTTTTCTACAACAACCACAGGGTCCAGCTGCCGCACAAAGTATTTCTGCCAAAACTGTTCACACTGTTGGGTAATTGGCCAATGTTGCTTTATCTAAAAAGTGTTCCCCTGGCCTCATGCTGAATACAACCATCTTAAAATTACCTCTTACGCTCTGAATTCCAGGTAACTCCTCATCGTTTTTTAGGTCGAGCTGATGTGGCATTCATGCGAAGCATGAATGCATCAGCTCGACAACTTATGTTGCCGATATTTAGGAGAGTGGACAGCTACCAGACGCGCGCTTTGACGAGGTCGGATTTCACCTCGGGAGCGAGCGTCTGGTAGCTGCGCATGCGCGAAGCAAATCCCTTGCTCACACACAGACACAGACAGCCCCCACCCCTCTGCATGCACACACACACACACACACAGGCGCGCGCATGCACACGCAGGCATACGACACACATACAGGCACACTATCCCCTACCTCGCATTCTCTCTCAATCACACACAGTCACGCATGCGCACACACATTCCCTAGCGCACACACGCACACACGCGCGCACACCCCCCCCCCCTCCCCCACCCTCCCCACCCCTCCCAGGCATACACACAGGCACGCACGCACTTCACTTCAGCCCTGGGCCCCACTCACCGACTGCGCTCTTCCGGCGGGCTCCTCTCGCGCTCCGCTCCTAACGGCGCGGCGCGTCTCGTCTCGTCTTCTCAATCGGGGCTCCCTCGGGTCCGAGGAGCCCCGCAACAGGCGCCACACTCCTCCTTCTCCCCGGCCCCCTCCGGGGACCCGGGCTACCTCGGACCGACAGGGCGCTCCATGCGCCGGCAGCTCGCGGACCTCGGGAGGCGGGACTTCTGGTCGGCCGCGACCGGATTGGCCGGCCGGCTAAGAGCTTCCGGGTCGCCGCGGGCAGCGCGGCGGCACCCTACAACATGAACTTGTTTTCTTTGTTTGCGTACTTGGGCAGCATTAGGTACTCTAGTCTCAACTCTGAGAAGGATGTGAAAATATATTTTTTGTGAAAAAAGAAGCATTGCTTAACATATGAATTTACACCTTCTTTAAAATTGATATTGTGATATAGCTTTGAAATGTAAAATTGTGGCCAGGGTAGAGGAATTCATTTCTGTGAGGTTTGTCACCTCACTGGGATAAAACGCATTTATTATCAGTTGTAGAATGTATTACATGATTGAAAATGAAAATTTTGCAGAACAAGCAGCAGTCGCAATCCAGTTTCTTGCCAAATATTTCTGTTTAAAGTCTTTCCCACTAATCTCGAATAGATCTAACGTAGTGTTTGAAAACGGCAGTCATCTTGGACTAGTCTTCCTTTACTTATATGAGCCAGGTGATTGGCTGGTTGCTTTCTGTTGAAGGAGGACAGAGTCGCGTCAGGCCACGGAAAACAAGGGCTTGATGGGCTGCAAACCATGTCAATTGCATTCAATGAAATCTTTAGACCCTGTACATTCCAGGTAGGTGGGTTCCACCAGGTCTTAAGGCTGAATCTCCGGAAGGTGCGATTACAAATCTAGTCAAGCAATATGGGTGATGGCGGCAAAAGCTAGACTTAGCTAGAAATGAGAATTTTGACAACATCGGTCTGTAAAAAACGCACCTCGGCCATTATTGTATTCCTCTGCCTTTTTCAGCACTTTTTCACTCCAGCCACACACCGATTACTAATTTTACTCCAACTACCTTCATATGCACTGGTTCGATGCCGCTGTGCGAGCGTTATCGGTTTTGTGTGCAGCATAATTCATTCCTTGGCGATACAATTATCGTGCCTGAGATCCTGATGCGTGCAGAATTTGTGAAAAGCAACAGAGGATGATTCTGGCTATTAAATGTACTCCAGATGTCTGAATGATTTCTCTGCGCCGAGAGAACGGCGTGCAAATGCAAAGGTTGCTCACTGCAGCCGTTACTTGGTGATAATTCTGTATACAACCACAGGAACCGGAGTCACTGATTTATTTTTTTGTATATTTTACCCAGCAGTTGGCTACAGACGATTTTTCGCTCATGAAAATACTGAAGGTGTGAAATGTTGTTGTTTTTATTTACTACGCAGCTTTTGATACTTGTTAGAAACATCCCCCTTGATGTTAAACAGTTTGCCTTGCCTTACCCATGTGATTTTAAGTGTCTTGCCTTGGACATATTATGTAGAATCTTGCATGCTGAAAAATGATTCATTTAGATCTGGCATTAGTCAAGAGGTATAGATATTAGCAAAATTATATGTATAATATATTTGGAGCTGCTATCAGCCCTCTTCACCCAGTGGACTGGTATTGTGTCATTCACATTATTATTTCACCCATTACATCATACAACATGCATACATCATGGAGCAGTGGGGTCAGCCACTTCAGCCATTGACTAAACTAACAGTGAGTGATGGCATTCTGCCCTTTCATAAGGTACATTGCGCATGCTGGTATGTACGGGATTCCACGAGCAAATGTAAGAGCAAAAATATGTAAATTATGACATTTATTTGTATGCGGAAAAGGTCAAGAGGGAGACGTTGCAAAATTTTGGAAGCAAGATGGAACATTTCCTTATATTAAAAGGCGTTTCGTCTTGCATTTTCGCCCTCCAAAATACTACTTGCTTGCAAATTGCTTTACTTTTAAAAGCGTGCGTCGGCACATGCCACATTAGATTTGTGGGAGTCTTTTATTCCTCGGTGCATGCATTTATATTGGTCATGGCCTGTTTTCTTGGATTTGAATGTTGACCTTCTCAGATGTACAACTTCAAATACCTGAAATTATTTTCCTGACTGATGCATTGATTGATTTGCATATTGTGTGGCACAGCGTGTTGTTCTTTCACCTGCTGCTTTTTTAGGTCTCGCCCTGGAATTCGCATCCGAAGGATGCGATAAGATAATAGATTTACAGAGGAGTACATATTGCATTACAAATGCTATAGGTATCACATTTGCGTAAGCTATAACTATTGGCATTGTAAATGACAAAGCTATTAATTTCGCTATTTTCAAAAACAACACATAAATAAAAACTTTGCCATTTACTTTGCCGTTTACAATACCAATAGCTCAAACTTTCCTAATGCGAGACCTATTGCATTGCAAATGCTTGTTTCTGTAGTGGCGCTCAATTCATATTCCACTTGTTCACTCTCACCAGCACTCTCAAGTGTCTCCTTCACCCAATACACAGTGTGCTGTATCCTTTCCACAATTTCTACTGCATCTTTGAGATACAGATGTGTTGCTCACAGCTTTTCTTGTCCACTGGAGTGTTAGTGCACCTTCTCAATTGGTTCCGTATTAATGAACACACAAGCTCACCAAATTTAAGAGAGCACCCCATGTTCCTAAGACATACCACACAGTTCTCCACCCTTTCAGTTTTACTTTACATACTTGCAAAATATCTGTGAAGTTCTAATACATCTCAATCAATCAATAAACCAGGGGCTTATAAAGCATGGCTACTCACCCGTAAGGGTCTCAAGGCAAAGTGTAAACTAATGTTCAAGCCCTTGGCTCTCCCTCCAGTGGCTCTAACTTCCCAATGCTCTCTTAAATCACAAAGTCCTGATTGTAGTGATTTCGCGATTTGGGATTTTCCCTCAAAATCTACTTTGGTGCACCAAGCCTGTGATTTCCATTAAGGAACCGAACAGGGTTCCTGTTTTTTTCCTGTTGTTCATTTCTTCAGTGCTGCAAGGCTATTGACTGTGGGCACAAAGTACCTCATAATGTGCCATGCCTGCCTCGAAAGGAGGATCAGTCTGTTCAGTACGGGAAACAGCCTTTACTACGCAACCGTTACAACGCATGCCATAACATTGCATGCTGTTGCAAGGAAAAAGGTGTGCAGCAGTGGGTAGAAGGTGTTGGATTTAACTTCAACACCATTTGTACTGTTGCACACACCGGACTTGGAATAGAAAATGAATCTATTCCAACTTCCAGCACTCCCCCGACAGAAAGTCGGGGTAAAGGTGGGCGTTGCATTGGCATGCGATGTAATGGCATGCATTGTAACGCCACATATTAGTTCAGTACATCTCATTGCACGGCTACAGCAATGTCCATCCTTTTCAGGTCTGACCTAGAGACAACTTTAGCTGTCTTGCCATCCTCATGTTTTCAAGAAAAATGTACAAAAATATGCATACATATCTACATACTTAGGTGGGGCTTTTGATTAGCTCTCTTCATTCATTGGTCTGCCCAAGTGCAATTTATACTTTGCTCCCACCGATCACAGCTTACAGCATGAGACAGAGGGTCAGCCCTCTTCACCCATTGGTTGTCTTGCTCTATGAGTGACTTCATTTTTCCTGATTACATGTACACAGCTGCTTGAAAAGGAGTGCACCTCATTGCCCACCCTTTATTTTAGTACTTTTTTTAATGTTTGCCTTTTTTTAACCTCAGAAAGCCACACGTCATGCTTGGCAGGATTTGAAACTGCAAAAAACATACACACACCCACATTCACCAACAGACTTAACTAAAGGAAGAAACTAAGTAGTGCTACCTTTATTAATAATGATTGTATACACCTTAACTATTTTGTTGTATTAACGTCTGTTTTAACTTGTGAAACTTTTATGACTCCTTGCCGAAATAAAGTAACTATACTTATTGTAGCGGCACCTATAGTTTTAAAAATGGCTTAGCACGTACACCACATTAAAAGGATTGATTGGACCTGCAAAGGCAGTTCATCTTTCTAATTACGATCACAGTTACTGCCAAAAACACATATTATGCAGTAGCTGCGAAGGTAGTCTCTCTCAACTGAAAACAGCGGTACCTTGAGCTGTGAATTAAGCAGTGTCCACTTTGTCTCGTTTGTGCTCTGCTTTACTAGATAAACCTAGCTGGACCTCAGTGGAGCAAGAGCAGCTTCACTGCACTGAGAATGCTGAAGTATTATTCTACCCTTTTTAGAGGACCTTTGGCCAGGTCTTAACAATGAACTATTTCAAGACAAGCAGTAGCACTAATGCCAGTTACCATTCAGAGCTGGAAAGGCTGCTGGTAGGAGACCTGCTTCACTTCCTTTGAAACTCTTTCCAAAGTCCTAACTTCAAAGTCTTAGCCTAAGAAGAGCATCTCAGGTTTGAGCCACGCAGAAGCAATGCTCAGACTGAAGAAGGAAGCGCCGTATCCCTGCGAAACTATTTTAAAAGGTTATTCTCTATATTTGCCTTACAATAGTGCTTTTGTTGAAGAGGATGGGACATTAACTTGTATAAAAGTGATATGGTGTGTGTCTATGTTCAACTTAGATGTGCAAATGGCTTTCTGAACCTAGTTTTTAATTCTTCTGGTCACAATGGGTCACTGTCACCTAATTGTTGTTATATTGTAATTCATTCTGAAGATGTTTAGTTGTCCTGGCATCCCAGAGCTTTATTTTGTCACCTAACAAAACATGCTGTCTGCTTCTTAAGATGCTGCCTGGAGAACTTTAACACAATATTTTGCAGTTTAAAATAGCCTTAGAGCCTGCCATATCAGTCTCTACCGGCCATGAAAGGCCCACTCTAGCATTAAAGGCCCGCTCCAGCGTTAAAGGCATGAGCCGAAGGCGATGGCCTTTAACAAGTGAGCTGGCCTTTAATCTCTAGTAGAGCCAGCTATGGAGGGCTCTACGGCTATTAGAACATGAACCCTTGGGCTCCCTAAGGCCTTTGTTAAATATTGGAATGTTGATGCTCCGGGCTTCTACCGGCCATTAGAAGCTTGAAGCACTCCATTGTCTTCAATGAGGCTCCCAACATTCACATTTTCTAATACTGGAATAAGGACAGTGATACAGTGACAGACATTTGGGAATGTGGAGTTTAATGGGAATTGAAACAGATTTTATTATAAGGTAAATGTCACACTAATTGCTCTTAAGAGGTATGCATTCAAACCATAATATAGAACTACCATTGATAACTGTGGAAATATATTTACACAACTCACACCCAGTTTCGAAGAGTTATGAGCACAGTGTTGTATCTCATTTCTTTTAGTTTGATTTCTTTTTAAATGCAAGGATACAGCTGCCATTTTTAGGCAGCAGCGAACATTGTATTCCTTTTATTTGTGCTCCTTATGCTTGCCAAATAAACCAAAAGCCATTGCAACCGACAAATCATTGCTTACCAATGCCAGAGCTATTGGCATTGCCAAATACTTGCTGATAATTGGCTGCCTGCTTGCCTGCCTCGAACAGTCTCAGTTCTGGCTGAAGGTGTGTGTGCAGGCCTGACAGCCCAGTGATGGGGACTTCCCCTTCCCCTACTCACTGCTAAATGAGCAGTTAGCAGAGCATAAGTAATCAGGACAGGCTCTTCTCACCTGAGCAAAACAACTCCATGGCGGGCTGGGACACGATGCCCACATTAAATAAATATGTACATTTTACTTTACGACTTGGAGGCAGCGCTCAAAGTTCTTAACCGAAAGTGTGGGACTGTGAACCTGAGCACAGTGGGTGCAGGGTCAGACGCTTAGCTAAAAAAGAACACATTTGTAAACGGTTCTGGTGGCCTTTTGCCTTCAAGCAACTGTATATAACACATGCTGCAAGTACCGGAAATGACAAATAGATGCACGTGACACTTATCTTTGGGAAATGCATTGATCCGCTTGGACAGCTCAGCTGCGTAACGCGATTACGTCAGACTTCTGTTTACTTAGCCGGAGGCACTGCTGAAACGAAACTTGTGGCCGCCCCCCCTCCCCCCTTTCCCCAGAGGTTCTTGGAGGGGCCTTAACCGGACTCAATAAGGAGCTCGCCTGAAATCACAGCGGGGGCCTGTGTTACTCACTGGCCAGAGGGTAGGGTGACCAGATCTTGGGAACCAAAAAAAACGGGACATTATTTGAAAAATAGAAGAAGGACTACAATTTTTCATCCATGGAATGCCGCAGAATGACAGCTTTCATCAATATAGGATCACAGAAGATATATGCATTAAGAAAATAAATAAAATGTAATTTTTACAACCAACACCATTCCTATTAATTAACTTGCTTACTTATAACCGCTGCTAGCTAGCAGGCTTTAGAACACCCTAAATAAGTGCCTCTCACTGTTTTCAGTTGACCCCCTCTAAAAACCGGGACATGAGCCAAAATTGCCGAAATCTGCCGGCTGGCGAAAACCCGGGACTGTCCTGGCAAATCCGGGACGTCTGGTCATCCTACCGGAGGGTCACTGATTGGAATCCTGGCGGTGCGCCGGGGAACAGTAACGAGTATTTAGAGTGCTATGAGGGGTTTAGACTGTGTATTATACACAGTTTTAAAAAGCCAATCACCTTTCTACCCTTTCTTTCAGGCAATCTCTTTCCTATTCACTCTATTTTGCATCTTTCTCTTTTTTTTTATTCAGCTTCTGTTTCTCTATTGTTTTCTCAATTTACTCTTGCCTCTCTTTCTGTGGTGGTCATAAGGCTCAATTTCTTCCTCATTAACTTTTCCTCAATATCTCTACCTTCCCTACCTTCTTTTGTCCTTTTTAGGTTTTGCCTCGGCGAAGATGCGCTCTGCGCATCTTTTCGGCGCAGGCGAAAACCTGATGAGTTACATAGTGTGGCTTGGTTCGGCCCTCGTCCTTGATTGGCTGGCTCCGTAAACGGAGCCTTGCCATTGGACGAGGGGCCTGTCCGTCAATGCCGGACCAGACACGGGGGCGTTCCCGACATTCTTTGGCTTTTGCCGACGTCACGGGACGCCGGGAACGCCCCCGTGTCTGGTCCGGCATTGCCGGCACTACTGCGTCTCTTCTTCCCGTTTCCCGTCCCGTGACTGGCCGGCCGGCCAATCCTAGCGCGGCCGGCCGGAAGTGCCCGCCCCCGCAGCCCGGGGAAGAAGGAGAGGAAGACGGAAAGCACTATGGCGGCGCCCGCGGGGAGAGCGGAGAAGTGCCTCTCCAACCTGCCGCTCTGTCTGGGCTGCCCAGCTGCGAGCGGGAGCCTCCTCTGCAGCACCATGCACCCCGGGGGTGGGTTCATCCAGGAGCAACGACCCGACGGATTTCGGGTCCCCCACGGCCCAGCAGCCTCGCCAGGCAGCCTCCAAGGAGGAAGGGACTCGCAGGAACCGACCGAGCAAGAGCCAGAAGCGAAGGTACCCCCTCCGACTCGCAGGACAGAGCAAGCAGCAGGACGACAACAGAGCTAGGCGGCACCTCGCGGAAACCGGGGTGCAGGAGTTCGTGATCAACCACCAGCTGTCGGAAGGCGACCGAGGCGGAGCAGGGTGCCAGAACGGCGACCCGAATGCACCTTAGGCCAGAACGGCGGTGCTCACAAAGAAGCGATCCAGGGCAGCTGGCAGATTGTGGCACAAGCAGCTGGGACAACTAAGGCACAGCAGCCAGGTCGGTACCAGGCGGCGGTCGGCGCGGGCGGTGGTGCCCCCGAGAGGACATAGGCCGGGGCGGGCGACAGTGCCCCCACAGCCATCAAAGGAGGTAAGAGACAAGGCAAGGCAAGGTACAGGGAAATAGGGAGGTAAAATGCGCCCGATACCTAGCAGCCTCGATAGGCTAGAGATCGATGTTGCAGCACTTATGGCGGCGCACCCGCAGAAGGACATGTTTGCAATGTTACCTCAGGCAGGGTTTCTCACATCGCAGTATGGCGGCGGGCCACCTAAGGGCGCGAGTAAAAAAAAAAAAAAAAATGGCAAGAGTAGCCGTTGGCACAGGCCGGTCGGGTTATCTCACGCTGCGGCTGCCGACCCTGGCGGGGAGGTCAGGGTAGAGCCTTAGAGCAGTTCCGCGCTGCTTTTACATCAGACACTCGTGCCAACATGGGATCTCAGCAAAGAGACACCAGGGAAATAGCGTAAATAAAGTAGTTAACAATAGACGGAGGACTATGCTACACGATACATGCCCCGGGCGCTTCCATGCAGGAAATGAGGATTAGAAACTGGCGCTACCATCGCCTCAAACGTGCTTGTGTTTTGAGAAACACTGCTCGCACCACACCCCCATGCTGCATCGGCTGAATAGACACAGATACCGAGCCCTTGCGTGCTGGCCCAGCTGCGCACAAGAATCCAGTTTGGCTCAGAGAAGAAGCCAAAACCTTCAGAATGCAAGCTGAGAACTGCGCAATTACAAGATTAGCGACAGCATACCGGCAGCAGGGCAATCTGATTCGGTGGTCGAGGGTCAGCTGTATAGAGTCTTAGTTTGCTGTAGGACAACCAGATTAGTGGCGGATAGTTTTCCAGCTCAGGATATATTTGTCTGCTGGCCTTCCCCCGACCTCTTTGTGTGCGATAAAATGCAGGGCTGGAAGTGAAAGTTTTTCGGGAACTTGAGCAGAGGAGCACTTGTGCCTGCCGCCCAGACGGCCATTACACTGGGAGACGCGGGGTGGGGGCTTGCCCTAAGCAGGTCCAGAGCGGGAGAGTGTCCCCAGTATGCCTGGGCATGCATTTTACGGCAATAAGACAGTGAAAATGAAACATGTTATAAAAGCCCATGAGGCGACAGGCAAGAACCTAGATGCTTTCAGAATGAAAGTCATTAGGTGATTCTGGGCTAAGCACTTAATCTCCCCGCGCCTGAAGGCGTAAGGTCATTACGGTGCCCAGGTAAAGCGCTCCAATACCCCCGGGGCGAGTCGCGCTATATAACAGAGACAGTTGGGGTTGCAGGGAGCGTTTTTATAACGCCAGTTAAGACAGCTACCCATGTACAGGGGTTCTTGGTTCCCTGTCATTTCGGAAGTACCTTCAGGACAGAAGTAAGGTTGGGAAATCACGAGCGTGTTAATTACTACATTAACCAGCAAATCCTGGTAGGACTAGCGCAACGTTCTTTCATCAAGATAGGAAGGTATGCCTATGGTAGCCACCACCCGGGCAACTAGGTGAATAGGCCAAGCTGCGTTCTCATAAAAGGATAAGTGAGATAGCTCGCTAAGGGATGTCGGGGGGTCAGGCCCGACCGCATAAAAAATACGAAAAATGGAGGTATAAAGAAAAATGCCTGGCTTCCTCAACTCCACACGTGTAAAACCATTTATGAGCATGGAGAGCCACTTTTCAGCGCGACCATGGTGATGCGTCTGACGAGGCCCAGAGGAGTGTGGGGGAGACTGTGACATAACAGCTAGAGTTGCCGACTTTGGAGCTCAGGGAAGCAGGTTCGAGCCCGGCCTCGGCTCAACATCCTGTGATTCAAAAAATGAATAATGTAACTGGGCTCATGCAAAGCGCTCCAAAGATCTATATAAAACCACTAGTCTCCGAAGTTACATCAAAAGCAGTGAAGGGTGGGATTCGTGCAGAGTTCATATATTTTCCCGACACCCGCAACGCTACAGTCACAAGTGACAGATGGTTAATATTCTTGCTGCAAAGGGCTTGGACCAGGCAGAGGGCAATGCATATTAGTGACAGCTAAGTCAGCTAGTTCCTGTTTGGCGGAAAAACCCTGACGGTACTCGCTTCAGGAAGTGAAAGATCCTAGAAAAGGGGGTGCTACAGACAAGGATGCCCCAGTGCCAGGGTGAAAGTAGCTAACACGGTACGGGTACACCCGGGCAAGTGGGCGCAGGTACAACCCCTCACCCTCAACACCTCACCCTCAACACCTCACCCTCAACCCCTCACCCTCAACCCCTCACCCCCTCACCCTCAACGCCTCACCCTCAATCCCTCACTCACACTCACTCACACTCACTCACACTCACCCACCCTCACTCACACTCACCCACCCTCACTCACCCTCACTCACCTTCACCCTCACTCACCCTCAACCCCTCACCCTCACTCACCCCCACTCACCCTCAACCCCTCAACCTCAACCCCTCCCTCACCCTCACTCACCCTCAACCCCTCACCCTCACTCACCCTCAACCCCTCACCCTCAACCCCTCACCCTCAATCCCTCACCCTCACCCCCACTCACCCACACTCACCCCCACTCACCCACACTCACCCCCACTCACCCTCACTCACACTCACCCACCCTCACTCACCCTCACCCACCCTCACTCACCCTCACCCACCCTCACTCACCCTCACCCTCAACCCCTCACCCTCAACCCCTCACCCACCCTCAACCCCTCACCCTCACTCACCCTCAACCCCTCACCCCCTCAACCCCTCAGCCTCACCCTCACTCACCCTCAACCCCTCACCCTCACTCACCCTCAACCTCATGCTAAAGATTTACAAAAAAACCCATAAACAATTCTAAAAGCACTAACTCTAATGCTGCGAGACCTATTGCATTTCTAATGCTTGTTTTTAATGCAGGGGACGGGATTTGATCATGCCCATTACGCCGTATTGCTTTTCAAAGGCAACTGTTGCAGAGCCAAGTGGGCTGTTGAAAATTGTGTTTTCTCCACCTGCCCCTGTTGCCTGCTTGTGCCTCCGTTTTCGTGCCCCTGTTGCCTGCTTGTGCCCCTGTTGCCCGCTTGTGCCTCCTTGTGCCCCTGTTGCCCGCTTGTGCCTCTGTGTGCCCCTGTTGCCCGCTTGTGCCTCTGTGGGCCCCTGTTGCCTGCTTGTGCCTCTGTGGGCCCCTGTTGCCTGCTTGTGCCTCTGTGGGCCCCTGTTGCCTGCTTGTGCCTCTGTGGGCCCCTGTTGCCTGCTTGTGCCTCTGTGTGCCCCTGTTGCCTGCTTGTGCCTCCGGCTGCCCCTGTTGCCTGCTTGTGCCTCCGTCTGCCCCTGTTGCCTGCTTGTGCTGTGTTGGTGTGTGTGGAGGGCTCTGTGTGGCTGTGTGTGTAGGAAGCTTTGTGTGGCTGTGTGTGTGGAGGGCTCTGTGTGGCTGTGTGTGTGGGGGGCTCTGTGTGGCTGTGTGTGTGGGGGGCTGTGTGTGCGGGGCTCTGTGTGGGGGTGTGTGTGGGGCGGCTCTGTGTGTGTTTGTGTGTGTCATTTGCGATAGATAAAGCTAGTGGCATTGTAAATGACAATGCCATTTATTTATGTTAAAAAAACATAAATAAAAATAATGTCAAGAGCAATGGCAATAGCTCTAACTTTAACAAAGGCAAAACCATTGCATTGTAAATGCTTGTTACAACTCTGCTAATCCTCAAAGCTTTCCCTCTATCTTTATGCAATTTCCAAAGATGAATGGTCTCCACGTCATTTCTTGGAATGTTAAAGGTATTCGCAACCCTGTTAAGAAACAACGTGTTTTATCTCACTTAGCAAGACTAAAATGTCAAGTTGCAATGTTGCAAGAAACTCACCTTACGCTTAAAGATTTGTCTTCACTGCGCAAACAATGGGTGGGCGAAGTCTTCTGCTCTCCAGCAGTGAACAACAAAAATGATGTTATTATTCTGTTTCACAAATCGTTGTCTATCCAGTCAAACACTGAGCTTCATGATACCAATGGTAGATGGTTGTTTTTTGATGTTATTGTTAATAATACAAAATTCCCTTTCTTTAATGTTTATGGTCCCACTGGTGTAGACTTAACTTTTTGGAACGATTTCTCCACACTTCTCTCCTCTCATGTGACTGATGATTTAATTGTTGGTGGCGACTCTAATCAGCTCATGAACCCCTTCTTAGATCGGAAATCTAAAGCCAGATATGTTCGCAATAAGATGCAAAAATCCTTTTATAAAGCTATCTCCTCCAGAGGCCTTATAGACTCCTGGAGGATTTCCCACCCTGATACACTGGAATTCTCCTTTTTTTCTCCTGTACATGCATCACACTCCCACATAGACTATATCTTCCTCACTCAGCACACTTTCCAATTCATGACTAATTCAGAAATAGGTTCTATCCTTATCTCAGATCATGCCCCTGTCATAATGGATATTGATTACCCCTCACCCATTCCCACCACTCGCCGTTGGCGCTTCAATAATTCCCTCCTTCTAGATCCCCAGTTCAATGAGCACTTTCTGCTCTTTATGGAGGAATTTTTCCATAATAATAACTCCACGTCTCAATTTCACTTTATCTGGGATGCTTTTAAGGCCGCTGCCAGAGGCTTCATTATTGACCTTGTTTCTCGGAAGAAGAAAAAAACTCTCTCTCAGTCATCACACATTCTTAAACAAATAAAAGAGCTTGAACATCTTTTTTTTCACCACAAATTCCTCTGATACCCTTTCCTCCCTCATTAAAGCGAAAACGCAATACAATATACACTCATGGGATGCCACATGCAATAATCTCCTTAAATGTAATGCTAAAATGTATGGCGGGCGCAATAAAGCAGGTAAATCCCTTGCAAATTATCTCAAAATCAAAAAACAAAAATCTAAAATCACTGTTATTACTGATATCCATGGGGATTGTCATTTCACTGATGACAAGATTCTTGACTGCTTTGTCCAATATTATTCCTCCTTATATACTCCAGAATCAACCACTTCTTCTGCTCAAATTGATTCCTTTTTTCAATCTATTCCCAAATCCCCTGACATTCATACTGATCTCTCCTCCCTCGATGTACCTATCTCCGAAAAAGAGCTACTCCATGCCATTACTCTTCTACCCAAAGATAAATCACCTGGTCCGGATGGTTTCACTGTTCGCTTCTATTTTCATTTTAAGAACATTTTATTACCACACTTATTTTCACTGATCAATAACTTTCTTACCATGGGTGAGTCCAAGGGTTCCTTTACACAGGCGATGTTATGTTTACTCCCCAAAAAAGACAAGGATCCATCTCTCTGTAAAAATTATCGGCCCATTTCATTAATTAATACAGATTGTAAAATATAGGCAACATTTTTAGCTATCCGAATAAACAATGTAATTCCCTTTCTTATTAATATCTGTCAATCTGAGTTTGTCAAGGGTAGATCTATTACAGGTAACTCGAGAACTCTCCTTAATATCATTCCCCTTGCTTCAAGGATGGATTCCCCAGTTGAGGCTATAACCCTAGATGCTGAAAAAGCATTCGATAGGGTTAGTTGGGATTTCATGTTTGGTGCGCTTAGGTGGCACAGTTTTAGTCCCCCCATCATTAAATATATTCACTTGTTATACTTCGCCCCCTCTACTTCTATTTGGGTTAACGGATCTCAATCTTCTTATTTTCCTCTCCATAGATGTACCAGACAAGGTTGTCCCCTTTCCCCCCTTCTTTTTATTTTAGCTTTAGAACCTTCCTTAGAAAAAATTTGGCGCTCAAGATCCTATACTGGTTTTTTATATAAGAAAAATTATATCAAATTCACTGCATATGCAGATGATATTTTCCTCTATATCTCCAATCCAGTCACCTCTTTACTTGCACTCTTCTCTTTATTACAAGAATACTCCTCAGTCTCAGGCTACAAATTGAATCTAGATAAATCTGAAGTCTTACCCCTTAAAAAATTTTGCCTTCCTCACATGTTCCATGGCTCTGGTTTTGAATGTAATCCCAAAAGCATTAAAGGCCCGATGTAGGTAAATCTAATTTACCACTTCTAAAATACCGAATCATACCGATTCGGTATTTAAGAAGTGGTAAATTAGAGGGGGGGAAATGTAGGTAATTCTGATTCGGTAAATACCGAATCTGTAAGGTTCGGTATTTACTGATTCTGTAAATACCGAATCGGTATCCCCCATTGATTCCTATGGGCCTTGAAGCCCATAGGAATCAATGTGGAATACCGAATCGGCATTTACCGATTCGGTAATTACCTATTCTTGCAAGGGTGCAGGGGGTGTCACTTTGACACCCTCTGGCACCCCAATTACAGGCTTGTGTGCCATGTGGCACACATACATGCCCTATGGGCATGTCTGTGTGTCACATGGCACAGGTGTGCATGCACAGATGTGCATGCACACCTGGAATCGGTATTTTACACCCAATTGGATTGGGTGGTAAAATACCGATTCTTAAAGCCCTGTGGCACTCTGACATGTGCCAGCTACATCTGCATTTACAGAATCGGTATTTTACTGAGTCTGTAATACCGATTCTGTAAATGCTTGCCCTACATCTGAAAACCCTAATAACGGTCGGAAACGGCCAAAATCGGCCGTTTCCGGCCGGTATTAGGGCTCCTACATCTGGCCCTAAGTGTTTAGGCATCCTATACACCAATAACATCAAAGAGACTATTAAAATTAATCACAAAGATATTCTTACAAAGCTCTCTTCACTCGTAGACCGCTGGTCTCCTTTATTTTTTTTCTTGGTGGGGGAGATTAGCAACCATTAAAATGATGCTTCTTCCTATAGTCAATTTTTATCTTTCAATGCTTCCTATTTCTCTTCCCCTCTACTTTTTTACACTTATAAACTGCATTCTTACCAAATTCTTATCGAATAATCGCAAAGCTAGGATTTCTCTTTTTCGTCTCCAACAACCCAAGGATTTGGGTGGGGTTAATTTTCCTAACCTTATTCGTTTTCACTCTGCCTTTACATTAAAACAAATATGGCATTTCTTAGCAGACTCATCCTCTCTTCCTGTGACAGCCTGGAATACAATAGAATTAGCGCAACTCTCACCTTTCTCCTTTCTCACAGCTACTCGCTTATCTCAACCTCCCAAGCATTTTCTCACAACCACATTCAAGCACTCAAAAGCACTTGCCCTTTCAATATTTCGCTCTTTCTTATCACAAGCACATTTTCATTTTCTTACTCTGATTTGGTAGAAACAAATTTCTAAATATTAATAATAGAGCACTTTTTTGGAAAGAATGGATCGATAAAGGCATCATCCTATACGATAGTCTTCTCAAAGATAATTCTTTGAGGGATTTTTCCGTTATCCCTACATCTTTTCACCTGTCCACCACATACTCTTCTCAATATCCCTTGCTTAAGCACGCCCTAACCACTTTCATATCCCAATATAGTTCCCTTTCCACTGCTGTCCCAACAGATTCCCCTCCACCAGATTTCACTACTCCTCTCAAAGCTGCTGCTATTTACAAATTACTTTCCCGTCCCACTACAGATAGGTTCAAATCTAAACTTGAGCTTATCTGGGAAAGGGATCTATTGCAGGAATTATCCTTTCAGTTTGGGACTCCATTTGGTCTAAAATGCACACTGTTTCTCGTTCTGCCAGTACTACACAGACTTTATATTTTTTTTATAACAGGCTTTTCCTTACCCCCTCTGATTTATTTAAATTCAAAGCCTCAGACTCTAAGAAATGTTGGTCCTGCCCTTGTGCTGATAGTGATTTTTTTCATATGTTTTTTCATTGTCCGTTGGTCAAATCCCTTTGGTCTCACATTTGGTTTAAGCTCAACGATATTTTAAGTATGAACCACCCCTTTGATATTGTTCATATTTTTCTGGGTGGTTCTTCTCCTATTTGGAATGTTCAATGTAATGTTCGTAAATTTATAGATTTGTACATAGCTATTTCTTTGCAGATAATCACAACAAACTGGAAGGATACTTCGAAGATCTCATATAGTGCTTGGTGGAATCTGTTGTGTCATCACCATAGACTTGATCGTGCTTTTGCCAACACTGTACCTCTTTTGATCAAAAAAGTCTCGTTATGGTTACCTTTAACTAATTTCCTTTCCAGACATTTCCCATGGTTTTCTTTTTTTTATCCTTTTATTATTCAGTTGTATTTTATTATCTATGCGTTAGGTTGCCTCTTCACTCCCCCCTCCCTTTTTTTCTTCTTCTTTCTTTTCCCTTCCCTCTTTTTCTCATCACAAAATACCTTTAAAAAGCACATTCCCTTGGTACAGTTTCTAATTTCCCTTTTGGGATGCTTTGATTTACCAATATATTGTGTTATATTTTGATCTATTTCAATGCTTCCTTTATTGTAATTATGTTTTACATGGTTTATCTTATTCAATAAAGCTTTCTAAACTAAAAAAAAAATCTATCTCAGTTAAAAAATGGAATTATATAAGTATAAGAGGCCAAATGCTCTGTAAGACAGGCTGCCACAAAATGTGCAAAAAGATTGTGTTTATGTGCTTTCAGTGAGTTCCACTGTTAAATTAGGGTGATTGAGTAGGGTGGCGATGGGGGAGCGTGAGGGTGTGGCAGGGTGACTGGAAAGGCCCGGTTTTCCACCATCTGTCCCAGCAGATTTCAGTAAATTTAGCTCATATCACAGCAGGAGGTGCCTTTTTATGTTTTCCAAAGCAGGGGTAGTTAGCAGCTGTTATAAGAAAGCAATTTAATTAACTGGCTTTAAAAATTGTATATTATTTATGTTCTTACAGCCTTTTCTGTAATGCTCTGCTGAGGAGCGCTGCTCATTCAATGCGTTTGGTTGAAGTAACATTGTAGTCCTTCTTATAATTTTGTGAAATGTCCCGGTTTTTGGCTTTAAAATTCTAATCGCCCTAGATGAGGACTGGGATGATGACCGGAGTGACATGATGGCAGGTGAGCATGAAGTTTATACCAGTGATGTGGGTGCGTGATGGCAAAGGAAGGGAGGTACATGGCGTAGGGGGTGATGACATAACAGTGATGAAGTGGCACGGGTGGCTGAGGGAGAGATTATCAGAGGAGGGTTTTGGAAAGCCGGTGCCCACCGAGGACGATGATGTCAGGGGAGTTGGAGGTGATAGCCAAACAGGGTGATGGCAGGGGAGGTTAAAGGCAGGAGACAGTGAGGTTTTGGGGGTTTAAACTTTGATAAACCACAGAACCGTTAAATAAAATAGCGCACCATTGCTGCAAAAAATCCAAATTTGTATCACAAAATTTCCATCTTGGTGCTGGAAAATCCTGGGGTGTCTGATAAATGTTTCTTCCTTCAATGTCCAAATTATGCAGAAGTGTTTTCTCACACGAAACATGTTTTCCTCATTTGCACTCAAATAAGATTCAAACTGCTTTTTCCATGTCTTTCATGGCTAAATCGTTGGTCAGGTTTCGTGGAGGTTAGGAAAAGCTTGCTGCTGCCTTGCTCGAATATTGGATAATGTCTCAACATCTTAGCAGTCGCGGCCGGAATTACTCGCGGGTGATGCGGTCACGCAGGGATCGTCGGGGGGGGGGGGCGGGGGAGGGTTCTGGGTTAACATTTTTTTATTTTTTTATTTACCTTTCCGGGTCCCGCACCGTCTCAGCTCCTGGCCGGGTCCTGCGGAACAAGAAGCAGGCAGCCTCCCTCCCCTCCCCTAAGCCAGTCACAATGCTGCAATGGCAGGATTGTGATTGGTGGGGACACCGACCAGCCAGGAGTCTATGTGGAGGCCATTTTCTCCATGTAGGCTTGCATGCAGCCTACATGGAGAAAAGGGAGAGTGCGCATGACTGATTTGTTCGGTTTCTACCAGCCCCGCCAGTTTTTGATGTCCCAGCCAGTACAAAAATAAGCAAAATCAAATAAATCTGGTATTTTTAGCCCTTTTTGTATATACTTCAAGCAGTAACTATTAAGAGAAAACAGTCTTAAATGTGTTCTAGAGCTGGGTTAACAATCCATGTCTAATAATTAAAGTCCACAAAGGTGAAAAAGTAATGCTACAAATGGATACATTAGATTCTGTTTAAAGCCTTATTTAGTAATCAATCAATCAATAGTTAGCTTTATTCAACCATGAAAATTACAGTAATAAAAAGCAAACTCTACTGCATGGCACTAACTTAAGGAAGCAATAAGGGAGTTTGCAGTCTCCCCTATTTGGGAAAATATTATAACCAAGGCATCGTTTAAGAAAATAATTAATAAAACTGCAAACCAACTATCCATTGTAAATGATAAAGCGGTCCTTACAAAGAGAAAGCATGCCTGGTCAATAATAGATGGGTACAAGAAAAAGGAACTACAGCAATATTTGGAAACACCCTGGACGGAAAGAAATAAACAGGTGCTCCTTAAAGCAAGATTTGGAATATTGCCTGGCCTGTGTCATCTTCCACCGTGGGAGAAAGTGGAAACCCAAACGATATGTAGATTGTGTAACAACGGTGAAGAGAATATCCTCCATCTATTATGTACTTGCCCGGAGCTCTTACAGGAGAGAAGAGAATTGCTTAAGCTACCTTTTAATGAACGCAACATAAGGACATGCCGGCAGGCCCTGATGAGGTGCCTACAATCGAGTGATGTAATTTTGAATGCTACCTTTGTAAAGTTCTTATTGACAGTTTATAAAGATCCAGAGAAGCATGTAGTTGGATTAAATGTAAGAATTTAATTCTTGAAAAGGAGTTGAAGCACAGCACATCAGTACAGGTTCAGATACAGATACTATAATACAGTTGGTCTGGAATCTGGAACCCAGTATGCAAGATGCAGGCACGCATCATACATTCCAGGCAGCAGACCCAGACAGGGAAAAGCAAAGGGAACAGAGCAAGGTAATATAAGTGTAAAACAGAATGCAACACATCTTACCCCTAAAGAAAATAAGTAGGGGAAAGTTGGGAGTGCATTAATCTAAATATCTGCTGGGAACATTCTTTTGTCTATTGCAAGCCTTAACTCTAGAAGCAACAGAGGAATCAACATGAACAGCATTGGGAGAAGACATAGCGGAAAAAACATCGGATCTCCTTTGGCAATTATCAAGAACAGAAGAAGGAGAGCTATGTACATTTTCAACATTGTAACACTTAGCCACTCTACGGACATTCCAGACTCTACCATCTTGCGTGACAACACTATTTTTAAAAACTTTAACAATTTTGATAGGAGGGAAAAACTTAGAAAAACCCTTGACTAGAAAACCAGGTTTTTTAATTCGCACCCATTCCCCCACCACAAAATCATTATCTCTGGTTTTCATTTTGGAATCAAACAAGGTTTTCATTTGTAGTTGTTTGTCTTCAACCCGTTTGGCTACACCAGCAAGGTCCAAAGCAGAATTATTTACATCAAGTTTCTTAATCCACCAGGGACATATATCAGAAGGAGGCTCCCTTCCCTTAAGGAGTCTGAAGGGACTGACTCCAGTAACAGAATGAGGAGTGATGCGATACGTCCATAACCTTTTCCTCACAACATCCAACCAACAATCATCCGAAATCTGCACACCATTCAAACAATCCTTAAGGACATGATTAAAGCGTTCAACTTGACCGTTTTCCCTAGGTTCATACAAAGAGGTGGTGTAATGCTTGATGCCACACGTACTAAGGAATTTCTCAAAATCAGCCGAAACAAGCTGAACCCCATTGTCAGTGACACAAGTTTCAGGAAATCCCTCTCTAGCAAAAACTGTCAGGGTCTACATTGGCGCCTGCATGACAAAACCCGGTACATCGCCTTAAAAAACTACGTTTCCCAGAAGCCTCGGCTGAGGCTTTATCAGGAAGTAAGACACGCTTCCTGTTGCGTGTTATTCCATCGTTGGTGCTACGCGAGAGGGAAGCCTTCTCTCGCGGTTTCCGTTTGGTCTTCGAGGATTCCCCTGCGTGAAGGTTCTCGTGCAGGTAGGAGAGGATCCCTATTCTGTTTCTTCTCCGTCATTGAGCGGAGCGCGGTGGCGGCTGCTACGCGTTGCCGTCTCGTCGCGTGCAGTGAAGGAACTGCGCGCGTTCTTGTTTTGTTTTGTGATCGCCATTGGTGCGGAGCGTAGTGGTTCCCAGCCACACGTTACCGTGTTGATCTGGACTGGTGTACTTTACTAGTCGCTATTGGCAAGTCTAGGCCACTGTGGCTTTAAGGGGTGCACGGTGGTGTTTCTCGCTGCGTGTCACCAGTACAAGCTGCTTGTGATTATTTTTTGTCTTTGAACCCTTGCTGGATTCCAATTGCTATGAAGCATTGTGACACTCTCTGCTGGGTGTTTCCGTGAGGACAACATTTACTTCCATTTGAAGGTTGTGTTCCGATAGTATTTATCCGTGATAGTGCTATCAACAACTGCTGTTATTTCTTTTTGGATTCCTTTATTTCATATCTGTGGATAACAGACTGTGTGGTATTCTACAGGAACTGGCAGAGCGGAATGCTGTGGTTCTTGCTTCCCACGCATTGCCGTGTTCTGCGTTTCTCTTGTCTGTGCTGCCACCTCTTTGGTCCTCATCAGTCCTCCTTGTTGAATGAGATGGTGGGATGCTATCCCAGGAACCCCTTGTTTAGAGCTTGTTGCTTCTTGTAGAAGGTATGAGAGCTGTAGCATACTAGGTGTATTTGTTCTGGTTTCGTCTGTGATTCCTGGTCTCACTGTATTTATATATTATATAGGACGAGAGTACCCAAAGAGGGATAACAGAAATACTTTCCAGAACTCCTGTTTTATCTCCACAGGTATATGGTTTACATATGTTTAATATATGAGTAGTCAGGTCATAGAAAGGAACAGTATTCTTATATTTGTGCCTTTTGTCGTTTCAGATATTCCCTTCCCCTGCAGACCCCTCCCTTACCTTCCCTGTTTATTATTTTGCATTTACCCCTCGCCTAATGGCTCAAATCCTCTGTTAACATATACTCAGAGGGTTTGTGACGTTTGGAGGTGGGCTGTATGATCTTCATCCGGATCCTGTGGAGCGTACCTGACAGAATAACACGCCCACGAATTTAGCTACACCCGATCCGGGTGGGGGTCATATGGCTACCTTGGAGGATGTGCTTCAGGCCTTGGTACTGGTGCAACAAGAGTTGGTTGCCTCCAAGGCAGAAGCTACGGCCTTAAAGGAAAAAGTAGATAGATTGAGTAGGAACCCTTTTGATGCCTCTCCCTCGCAAATTCAGGTCACTGTTCCTCCTCCTATTCCTCTGGCTAGTCCAGAAAGATACTCGGGTGATCCCTCCAAAACCCAAGTATTCCTGACACAGATTATGATGCACTTCTCGTGCAAACCGGCCTCCTTCCCGACCAATCATTCAAGAGTAGCTTTCGCGATCTCCTATTTGAATGGTGATGCTGCTAATTGGGCTGTGCCGTTAGTGCGTAACGATGACCCTGTTCTAAATAATTGGACGGCGTTTAGGGCTGAGTTCGAACGTGTGTTTGACCGTCGAGCTACCTCTTTCAGCGCAGACAGGGAATTGTTGTCCCTTAGACAGGGTAAGAGAGACTTAATAACCTATCTAACAGATTTCAATCGTTTGGTAGCTGAAACAGCTTGGCCTGAAGAAAAAAGGATGTCTCTTTTTTACCAAGGGTTGAGGGATAGTCTTAAAGATGTTATCGCACAGATAGACCCTCAGCCAACTACTTGTGCAGATATGATCAACCTGACCCTACGTCTGGATGGTCGGATAAGTGATAGAGGGACTGACAGAAGGCGATGGGAGCGAGGGACTTATGGGTCTGAATATACACCCAAGAGAGCAGGGATGGCTACAGAACAAGGGGCTGAACCTATGGAAATAGGGGCGGTTAAGGCCCCACTGACAAAAGAAGAAAAGGAACATCGCCGAGCTCAGGGTCTATGCCTGTACTGCGGGAAGAAGGGCCATTACGTTAGGGAGTGTCCTGCTAAACCAAAGACGAGCGGTGGGTGGAACAGGAGTAAAAAACTGGCCATCACATCGATGGGGACTCCGGAGAAAGGTAGACAGGTGGAGGCTGAAGTAGAAAAGGGGTCCCCGCCTTATCAAATCCCCTCCTTGACTGTAATGACATTGATGGAGACCGAGACACACATACTCCTTCCCATGGGCTTGGAGAGTCGGTCGTATACCCACCAGGTGAGCGTTATGATCGACTCCGGAGCCACTGGGAATTTCATAGATAGTGGGCTGGTTTCCGCTCTGTCTCTGGAGAGAGTGCCACAGGAGTTTCCTGAAGAGGTACTGGCTGTGGACGGTAAACCATTAAAGTCAGGTAAAATCACAGAACTAACAGACACTCTTGTGTTGTCCGTACCAGTACCGGAAGGACTCCATAGAGAGGAATTACAATTGAATATCATTGAAGCACCTCAATATGAGGTGATATTAGGAATGCCCTGGTTAAGCCGCCACAATCCAACGATTGATTGGAAGACGAAGGAGGTTCGGTTTGCTTCCGAGGATTGTAGGGAACATGTGATTATCTCAAATATCGAGAAGGCGGCAGTCTCGTACCTGCCGCTAGTGGTGGCTACAGCTGCTGAAAAGGAAGTGGTGCTGCCCGTACAGTACAAGGGGTATGAGGATGTCTTTAGTGAAAGCATGGCTGAACAACTGCCTCCTCATAGACCCTACGATTGTCGGATCGATTTGGTGGAAGGAGCAACACTTCCCTCCTGCAGAGTATATGCCCTATCGGTTCCGGAAACCGCTCATTTGAGGGAATATTTAGACCACTATGTGTCCATTGGGTTCATCCGTCCCTCCAGATCTCCCGCTGCCTCCCCCTTGTTTTTTATTAAAAAAGCCAACGGTGAGTTGAGGGCATGCGTCGACTACAGAGTCCTAAATAAAAACACAGTGAGGAATAGATACCCTCTGCCCTTGATAACAGTCCTATTAGATCAGGTAAAAGATGCAAAGATCTACACCCGTCTGGATTTAAGGGGAGCCTACCACTTGGTCAGGGTTAGAGAGGGCGACGAGTGGAAAACGGCCTTTAAGACTCGTTATGGTCTCTACGAGTATACTGTTATGCCGTT
This sequence comes from Lissotriton vulgaris, assembly GCF_964263255.1. Lineage (NCBI taxonomy): Eukaryota > Metazoa > Chordata > Amphibia > Caudata > Salamandridae > Lissotriton > Lissotriton vulgaris. Next base: position 138,604,851 of record NC_141700.1, on the reverse strand, counting down.
TGGGCTGTGTAACGCCCCTGCGGCATTTCAGTATTTTCTGAACGATGTCTTACAGGAGTTTGTGGATGTGTGCGCGGTTGTCTACATAGACGACATCCTTATCTATTCTGACAATTCCAAACAACATCATGTACATGTCACTCAGGTGTTGCAGAAGTTGGGTGACAACAGACTTTTCTGTAAGCTATCAAAATGTGAGTTCAGTGTGCCTGAAGTTGAGTTTTTAGGGGTAGTGCTGAATCATTCAGGATTGCAGATGTCAGAACGAAAGGTGAGAGCGGTGCAAGACTGGCCTGTTCCAAAAAGTGTTAAAGATGTGCAAAGCTTTTTAGGGTTTTCTAACTACTATCGCAGGTTTATAGCACAGTTTTCTCAGGTGGCAGCCCCTTTGTCCAGGTTGTTGAGAAAAGGGGTTCCTTTTCAGTGGAGTGAGGTAGAGGATGGAGCTTTCCAGTCCCTTAAGACAGCTTTTACCTCGGCTCCCATCTTGGCACACCCTAAACCAGAACACCCGTTCATTGTCGAAGCGGATGCATCGGATGAGGCTGTGGGGGCTATCTTGTCACAAAGAAATCATCTTACAGGACAGTTACACCCCGTGGCCTATCTATCAAAAAAGCTTAGTCTGGCAGAAAAGAACTACACGATAGCGGAAAAAGAACTGCTTGCGATTAAAAAGGCCTTCCAGGAATGGCGACAGCATCTGTGGGGGGCGGCTTTTCCGGTTACCGTGTTTTCGGACCATCGAAACTTGCAGTACATGAAAACCGCCCGCAATCTCTCACAGAGACAAATGCGGTGGATGCTGTTTTTCTCCGAATATGACTTTGTTATCACCTTCCGTCCTGGGGCTGACAACAAAAAGGCTGATACCCTATCCCGTCAACAACTGGGGGAGACATCCACTGAACTACCTAGACTTGAGGCCATTGTGGATCCAAAGAAAGTGGTGTGTGTGTTACAGGCCGACTCTTTCCTAGAGCATATCATTCAGGCGAGAACCCCAGGGGAATGGATCGAGTGGGCAACCCAGGGTAGGGACCGCACGTTGAAGAAAGGACTTCCTTTCCAAAACAACAAGTTGTTTCTTCCAGAGGGACCCCTGAGAAAGACTGCATTCGAGTGGTGTCATGATTCTAGGTTGGCAGGTCATCAAGGAGTGTGCAAGACTACGCAGCTACTACAAAGACACTTTTGGTGGGACTCAGTCAAGAAAGACGTGGTCACTTGGGTGAGGTCGTGTAGTGAATGTGCCATGGCAAAGACCGAGACAGGGAAAAAGAAAGGGCTGTTACTTCCTTTACCCACCCCCAAAAGACCCTGGCAGTCCATAAGCCTGGACTTTGTTACCGGCTTACCCCCGGATCAGGGAAAAACAGCTATCCTAGTAGTTGTTGATTGTCTATCTAAGTTGGGTCATTTCATTCCATGTGTAAATTTGCCCACGGCAAGTCAGACAGCGCAGTTACTGTTGTCCCAGGTTATCAGGCTCCATGGAGTACCCGAAGTGATTGTCTCCGATAGAGGGCCTCAGTTCATAGCACGGTTTTGGAAGTTCTGGTGTCAGGCTCTGGGCATTCGTTCCTCTCTTTCTACCAGTTTCCATCCACAAACAGATGGACAAACGGAGAGGTTAAACCAAACCCTGAAGAAGTATCTAAGGTGTTATGCTGCCGAAGCTCAGGATTCATGGGTTTCGTTGTTGTGGTTAGCTGAAGTAGCGTACAACAACGCATGGCATTGTTCCTTGGGGGTAACCCCGTTTTGTGCTACGTATGGGTACGACGCTAAAATCCTTCCTATTACCCTTCCGGAGGTGTTAACCAATCAGCCTACTGTATTGGGTCAAATGCGTAAGGTACAGGCCATCCACAAAAAGATCAGGTCCCATTTGATCAAAGCAAAAAGGGAGTATAAGAAGTACGAGGATAGACACAGGAGACAAGGGCCTTCTTATGTGGTGGGTGATAAAGTGTGGCTCTCGACAAGAAACATCAGATTTAAACTCCGCAGCATTTTCCACCCTAAGTACATCGGGCCATACACAGTGGTGAAACAGATTAATCCTGTCGCCTACAAACTGAAGCTACCTGGGTCCCTTCGTATACATCCGGTGTTCCATTGTCACCTATTGAAACCAGCATACTCTGCCAGGCGTAGGGCACCACCCCCTGTGTTGTGTGACGACGGATTTGAGTATGTGGTACGGAGCATTAAGGATTCAAAGTTCCGTAGGGGGGTGCTATGGTACCTGGTGTCATGGAAAGGTTATTCTGCTGAGGATGACTCGTGGGAACCCGTGACCAACATCCATGCACCTGGGGCTATACGTTCCTTCCATCGTAGGTTCCCTCTGCGGCCTGGTCCTAGTAGGCGCTAGAAGGGGGACATACTGTCAGGGTCTACATTGGCGCCTGCATGACAAAACCCGGTACATCGCCTTAAAAAACTACGTTTCCCAGAAGCCTCGGCTGAGGCTTTATCAGGAAGTAAGACACGCTTCCTGTTGCGTGTTATTCCATCGTTGGTGCTACGCGAGAGGGAAGCCTTCTCTCGCGGTTTCCGTTTGGTCTTCGAGGATTCCCCTGCGTGAAGGTTCTCGTGCAGGTAGGAGAGGATCCCTATTCTGTTTCTTCTCCGTCATTGAGCGGAGCGCGGTGGCGGCTGCTACGCGTTGCCGTCTCGTCGCGTGCAGTGAAGGAACTGCGCGCGTTCTTGTTTTGTTTTGTGATCGCCATTGGTGCGGAGCGTAGTGGTTCCCAGCCACACGTTACCGTGTTGATCTGGACTGGTGTACTTTACTAGTCGCTATTGGCAAGTCTAGGCCACTGTGGCTTTAAGGGGTGCACGGTGGTGTTTCTCGCTGCGTGTCACCAGTACAAGCTGCTTGTGATTATTTTTTGTCTTTGAACCCTTGCTGGATTCCAATTGCTATGAAGCATTGTGACACTCTCTGCTGGGTGTTTCCGTGAGGACAACATTTACTTCCATTTGAAGGTTGTGTTCCGATAGTATTTATCCGTGATAGTGCTATCAACAACTGCTGTTATTTCTTTTTGGATTCCTTTATTTCATATCTGTGGATAACAGACTGTGTGGTATTCTACAGGAACTGGCAGAGCGGAATGCTGTGGTTCTTGCTTCCCACGCATTGCCGTGTTCTGCGTTTCTCTTGTCTGTGCTGCCACCTCTTTGGTCCTCATCAGTCCTCCTTGTTGAATGAGATGGTGGGATGCTATCCCAGGAACCCCTTGTTTAGAGCTTGTTGCTTCTTGTAGAAGGTATGAGAGCTGTAGCATACTAGGTGTATTTGTTCTGGTTGCGTCTGTGATTCCTGGTCTCACTGTATTTATATATTATATAGGACGAGAGTACCCAAAGAGGGATAACAGAAATACTTTCCAGAACTCCTGTTTTATCTCCACAGGTATATGGTTTACATATGTTTAATATATGAGTAGTCAGGTCATAGAAAGGAACAGTATTCTTATATTTGTGCCTTTTGTCGTTTCAGATATTCCCTTCCCCTGCAGACCCCTCCCTTACCTTCCCTGTTTATTATTTTGCATTTACCCCTCGCCTAATGGCTCAAATCCTCTGTTAACATATACTCAGAGGGTTTGTGACGTTTGGAGGTGGGCTGTATGATCTTCATCCGGATCCTGTGGAGCGTACCTGACAAAAACCTCTTTAAGAAAAAGAATAACCGAGTGAGAAGAAACAGTACTGACAAACTTTACTTCAGGCCATTTGGAGTGGTAGTCCACCAGGACCAAAGCATAACGAGCATTGTAGGGTAACTGTTTAAATGGGCCAGATATATCGAATCCCACCTTCTGCCAGGGAAAATTGGGCCAAGAAACAGGCTTAAGGGGAGCTGAGGTCAAATGAAGCATTTTATCACTGTTAACACAATGCGAACAATCTCTTACTAGCCTATCCACCATTCTATCAACTCCCGGCCACCAAAAGCTCTCTCTAATCAGACGTTTCATAGATGACATGCCAATGTGACTCTGATGAGCGAGAAGCAGAATCTTCTCTTGTAAGGATTGGGGCGGGATTAATTTACCAGCCTTGAAAAGTAGACCAGAAAATTCTTCAACTTCAGACGAAACTTGGCAAAAGGGAGCTATATCCGGAGAAACACCCCTACAGGGTGGCCAACCATTCCTTACAAAATCAAGCAGTTGTTGACAAACCACATCCTTGCCAAGTTCAACAAACCATTCTTCTTCAGACAAAGAAATAAACTCCTTGGAAACACAATCCCCAATAGAGGCAACAACGTCAATGTCATTATCCACTTTGGGAGAATCCTCACAAGGAAACCTTGAGAGAAAATCCGCAGTAACATTACACTTACCAGGAACATACACAATCTCAAAATCATACTCCTGAAGGCATGAAGACAAACGAGCTATGCGCGCTGTGGAGTTCCATCCGCCCCCAGGAGACAAAATCCCAACCAAGGGTTTATGATCTGTCCGTAGTACAAATCGATTGCCCCATACATAATTTCTGAAGTGTTCGACAGCCCAAATGCAGGCAAGAAGTTCCTTTTCAATAACGGAGTACCTTCTCTCCGTAGGAGACAATGTCCTTGAGGAAAAGGCAACACACCACTCATCCTTACCAGATGATTGACTTAACACACTACCAATGCCATAAAGACTAGCATCGACTGTAATAATGCATTTCTTGTTAACACAAAAGGACTTTAAAGTAGGAGCATTAACAATTTCCTCTTTGATTTGCTTAAAAGCTTGTTCCTGCTTCTCAGACCAAATAAATTTGGCTGAATTCCTTGTTAGTTCTCTAAGAGGCTCCATTTTGCTTGCAAAATTTTGGATAAACTTGCTATAGTATTCGCAAAGCCCTGCAAATGAAAGCAATTTTTCCTTATTGTCCGGGGAAGGAGCCTTAACAATAGCATCCACAAGATTTTTTTTTGGTACAACTCCATCCCCTGAAAGTGAATGACCTAAATAATCTACTGTTTTGCAAAAAAACTTGCACTTACTAGCTTTGATAGTCAAACCAAACTTCTCCAACCTGGAACAAACCTCCTTAAGGTGACTATCATGCTCAGAGAAATTTTTTGAAAAAACAAGGATATCATCTTGAAAGCATTTGACGTAGACACTCAGGTCCTTAAATATATGATACATTGCCCTCTGGAAAACAGAAGCGGCCGACGCCAGGCCGAAAGGCATCCTTTTAAATTGAAACAATCCATGGGGAGTGATGAAAGCGGTGAAGTGCTTTGAGTCTTCCGTGAGCTCTATCTGGTGATATGCAGACCTAAGATCTAATGTGGAAAACACACAGGCTCCATCTAACATGCACAACATTTCATTTATGTTAGGTAATGGGTGACAGTCTATGACTAAACATTTGTTTAACGCTCTCAGGTCTACACATAACCTAATAGTTTTGTCAGGTTTAATCGCCAAAACAATAGGCGAAACCCATTCAGAGGATTCTACCTCCTCGATGACACCATCCTTGACCATATTGTCAAGCATGACTCTGAGCTCCTCCCTGACACTAATGGGAACACCTCTTAACTTCTGTTTCAGAGGAACAGTATTAGGTTTGACTTTAATTTTGTGCGTAAAACCATTCAACATCCCAAGTTTTTCAGAAAAGACATTAGGAAAGGAGTCAGATATCTCCTTAGACATAGATGCTATGTCATAGTCCCCATCAGATATAGCTAGTACACACACAGGATCTTTCAACCCAGGATTCAAAGAGATTCCCAACTTAGCTTGATCCCTCCAACCTAGGACATTTACACCTTTAGATGCGACATACATCTTAATAATTGCAGAATTGTTTTTAACAATAATAGGGACTTCTTTAAAACCTATAAAACTGATTTTGGATGTATCAAAATTATAGGCATCGATATCTGGTTTACACAAAGAATTTACATCAACCAGATTTCCAAATGACTCCACACAATAATCACGAGTAATTATGGTCCACGGAGAACAGGAGTCTACCATGAGTTCGAGAGTTTTACCTAAAATATTCACTAGACTCTTAGGAGATGGCAGACTATCTGCTAGTGTCATATCAAACGTGGTTTGTATAGAAACTACAATACCAGATTCTTTAACAGAAGAATCACTACTCTCTCTCTCCGCCACATAAGATACATTACTATTAGTACGTCTGGGAGTATTAGAAGAAGGCTTCTTGTAATCGTTAAAGGACTTAACAGAAGTTTTACAATATTTGGAAAAATGCCCAGTACGACTACATTTATTACATTGTCTATTTAAAGCAGGACACTGTGGAAAAGAAGCTATATGATCTGGACTCCCACACCTAAAACAGTAAAACTGTTTACCTTTGCCATCATATCTATTAGAACCTTGAGTTTTCATTTCCTCGCACATTGACCGTGCTAACCTCACCAGTGGATGTAGAAGGAGTAGTATGAACAGAAACTTTGTCTAAGGATTTAATCCACTTGTCGGATTGTTCTAAAGCTTTAGCTGTACTTATAGCAGTTTCTAAACTTGGATCCCCTAAAATCCACAACTGCTCTTGTACCTTCTTGCTCTTTACATGCACCACAATTTGATCTCTAATCATTTCGTCAGTTATTAAACCAAAATTGCAATGGAGGGAAAGTGCACGTAAAGCAGTTAAAAATTCATCGAAACACTCATTTTCATCTTGTACTCTGGTATAAAACTTAAACCTATTTAAAGCTACACCGGTTACTGGTTTAAATCTTCCCTCTATTCTCTGCACAGCCTCATCATACACACTTGAATCACCCCCAGATCTCACAGGAGGTAAAGTTCTAAAGACGAGTTGTCCTTCTGACCCAAGACAATGTAAAAAAATGTTTTTTTTTCTTTCCGCCGACATCCTCTCACCATCCATAGCCTTGAGGTAAGTAAAAAATTCTTCCTTCCATCTAGTCCAAGGGATGGGCGGATCTCCTTTAGTTTGTAAAAATTTTGAAGGTGGGTCAAATTGCATAATGGCTAGAGTAGAGTAGAGGTATAGGTATACACTTTTTAAAAAAAAAAATGCAGTTTTTCAAGAGTAATAGTCTACACAAAATGAATGAAGCAAGGTAAAATATATCGTTTTTCTTTTCTGTAGTAGGGTAATAGTCAAGTGTTTAAAAGTCAAGTGTTGGAAAAGGAAAGTGAAATCCTTTTATTCCTTTTTCTTTTAAAATAAACGTAATCTTGGTCAAAATACTCGAAGAATGAAGAACACAGAAAATATCGTCTATTTTACCTTCCGGCGTGTAAATGTAGTCTATTTTACCTTCCGGCGTGTAAATTGATGTATTCCGATCAAGTAGGCATTGTCATCAGCTTCTCGGCGTCTCCGGTAAAACTGTGTATCTTGTTACTATGGATACACAAGATGGCGCTGAGACGTGCAACGTGATGACGGCTGAGACGTACCACGTGATGATGACGCAGCGCGTGTTGGAGAGACAACGTCAGGAGATGCCTCGAGCTTGCAGACAGCCTCGCGCACTACAATACCAATATAGAAAAAGGCATAAAATTAGATAAAAATGGTTCTCTACATCACCAATCCGCGGGAGTAGGAGCACTGGAATCGCCAGGACATGCGCCACAAATGAAGGTAGAAGCGGTGATTTTCACGTAATGCTTGTCGTTTTCTTTTTCCGTTGGTAAACACGAAAAGCTGTGAAAATATGTAGTAGAACACTGGTAGGTCGTAAATCTTCGCAATTACGACGTAGTAGAATCAGTCAGTGTTTTCTTTGAAGAGAGAGTGGATAAAAAGGTAGTTTCAAGTTTTCTTCTTTTGTCATCCGGTTTCAAAAAAAATAAAAATTTCGAATTTTTGCTCCTGTGCTTCAAGGATAGTGGCAGAAATTGCAGGGTTTACCTCGTCGCCAATATAAAGATCCAGAGAAGCATGTAGTTGGATTAAATGTAAGAATTTAATTCTTGAAAAGGAGTTGAAGCACAGCACATCAGTACAGGTTCAGATACAGATACTATAATACAGTTGGTCTGGAATCTGGAACCCAGTATGCAAGATGCAGGCACGCATCATACATTCCAGGCAGCAGACCCAGACAGGGAAAAGCAAAGGGAACAGAGCAAGGTAATATAAGTGTAAAACAGAATGCAACACAGTTAAAAAGAAATTAGGAGAATAATTACTTTTAATATGTAAATTACTACGAAACCAAATGAATTTATTCGATGTAATGGTATTTTAAGTGTTTTTATATTTGAACATAGCTTTTACTGTTTTCTCGTTTTAGATGTGTAATATTGTAAGATTTTAAATAATCACTACAATAAAGATTACTACCTTACAGTCATAAAAGCACAATACACATTCAATAAATATTAGAATGACAGTTAATAGTTAAAAATTACATGTTAAAAAAGAGAAGTAAAATACCAAACAGATAACATTAATAATTTAGATCAATACAATCCAGAACATTTCAGAACTCATTACGTCACCTAAGAAACGGCCTCACAAGGTTCGAAAGACATACTTTTCCTCTGCCACAGGACCTTTTTCAAGTATTTGGATACCCTCCAGGTCACATGTTCATACTCTAAAAATTGTAAGCGGAAGAGCGCTGGACGGCATTGCCTAAGGCCCTGCTGTCTTTGGAGGGAAAGTAGCCAGATTTTCCTTAATTCTGAGAACAACTTGCAAAAGAAAACTAGGTGAATGGTAATGTGATCTGAGTGGGAGTCACACAGACACTGGGGTAACAGTCTTGACCAGTCATTCATTTTAGGAGTGGCCACTAACCAATGTATCGAGCCCAGTCTAAATCTCGTCAAGAGCATTCTGGCGTAGCCACTTGGGTTAAACTATAAATAGGGTTCCATACCCAAAGAAGTAAGCCTTAACTGAATCACTGTGGGTTTGGGGGCTTCGTCTGCTATTCCAAGGCAACCCAACATTTCAAGGCCCTCTTTCTTCAGGGTTTCCCTCGAGACTCGAGCCATCGAGCTGGGGTTTGAATAAAAGTCAGGGTGTCCAAGATCATTCATGAACCTATACACGAAGTTGAGCCAGGGAATCTTCAGTGCCCCGTCCAGCCCAGTGCTGTCGTGCAGGATATCTCTATTTAGATGAGTCTGCTCACTAACCCATATCCTGTGCCAGAGGAGTATTGGCTCAAGTTTGATAAGGTCTGCTAGGTACGGGACACCCAGCTCCTCATGGCACACAAAGGAGGACGTGCCTGGGGGGATGGAAAGGATGTATCATAGAAAGGCATTTTTCACAGTTTGTAAAAGGAAGGAATTAGCAATGCCCCACACCCCTGCCCCGTATGTCGCTGCTGAGATGCACTGAGCCTTATATATTTGCAAAAGTTCGCCGGGCGGCTTCCTGACCAGTTTCTTTGCAAAAATGGCCAGGGCGCTAGTAGATCTATTGAAGCCCAGTTTTTTCTGCTCAATTGCCGGGGCCATGTATCGTTCTGAGAGAAAAGGACACAGAGATACGAAAAAGTACTCGTAGATGCTAGCTTCCTACCATCCAGGAAGATGTCCCTGCCCGTATCCCTGTGAATATCTGTCACAGCTCAATATGAATGTTTTGGAAAAATTAATATTTAGACCCAAGTCAAGCATAAAGGTAAACCATTTCCTGTACGCGTCATTAAAACAGCCTTGTCTGCGTATAGGAGAGCGGGTATTGGCCTCCCACAAGCTTGAGGGAAATCTTGCCCACTCTAGGAGTACCTTGGCCAGCCCATTGATATAGAAATTAAAAAGGAAAGGGGCCAGGACACAACCCTATATGACCCCTCTTCTAACTAGAATTCCTGATGTGGCGCTCACCCTCCACCCCATATCTGACGCTCGCTGAGGCTCCCACATAAAAATGCTGCAGAAAGACAATTATATTTGGGTCCACCCCTTGGTCAGCAAGGATCTACCATAACCTGGCATGGATTACATAATCGAACGCTGCAGTTAAGTCAACGAAGACTAAGTATAGTCTCCCTTTTTTGGCTCTTGTATATTTTCCTACGATAATTGCCAGATTTAAACTCTGCTCTATGGTGCCCAATCCCTCCCGAAACACGTACTGAAGGTTGGACAGAACATGGTTTTTCTGCCCAGTCTTGCAATCGCTGCAGGACGACTCGAACTACCACCTTCACCATGGAGTCAAGAAGGGAAATTGGTCTATAACAGCTAGGTTCATGACGATCTCCCTTCTTAAATATTGGAACAATAATAGACTCTGACCAGGTCTTCAGGAAGGTAGTGTGATCACTTGCATTAACCAGCTGGGTTAGTAGTGGGCCCCATAGCAGAACATTTGACTTAAACAAGTCCACTGGCACACCGTCGGGGCCCGGAGCCTTACCTCTCTTGCTACGTGCAAGAGCCAGAGCCATTTCATCCAGCGTTACATTAAGGTTGCCAAAATATATAGAATGAGATCCCAGGGATAATTGCTCACCGGCGGCTGAGCCATTATATGCAGCGAAATTACTTATCCAGTCCTTTTCTGGGATCTCAATGGAAGGGCCTCCACCCCCACCCAAGGGTGGGACCCTTAAATCTTCCAAAAGGCCACAGAGTCCTTCTTTTGAGCAGCGGCGTGAAGTGACTCCCAGGCTTCCTCCCTCAGTGACCTCTTTCTTACCGTAATAGTCCTCTTATACAATGCTCTAGCCTTCCTTATCCCCTCACGCGATCTAGGTTGTTTGTGAAGCTCTGCCTTCAAACTAGAATAAGCCTTAGTGCACGCACTATTGAACCACCCGGGGGTTTTTGGCCCATTGCGGAATTGAACGCTCAATAGGTTCCCAGCCTCTTTCGTTATCTCAAAGAAAGAGAGCACTATTCCATCTGCAGTGGAAAGCTCATTCAAACAGGTGTCAAAGGCAGTTTTACAAGATACAATGAGCTGTTTTGTCAATACCTCCGGGTCTCATTTGGACCAACGAAGAGCATACCCATTCAGTTTTTTGAGCTGTAAGGTACCCATCACCCGGTTTGCTGAGTTCTTCCCCACAGTGCTTTGGGCAGGTAAATGTAACTTAAGGCAGAGTTGATAATGGTCGCTCAGTGCAATGCTCCCTATTATGAAGGACAGCAAACTTGGGGCAAGGTTATATGAAATCAGCATAAAATGAATGGTGGAAACAAGGCCTCTTCCATTAAAGGTCAGGGACATAATCACAGGGGAGGGAACAAGTTCATTCACAAAACCCAGATCATATCGGGTCATTAATTCATTGAGAAGGTCCCCGGCCTTTGTATGTGAAAAATGACAGTTGAGGACCCCCTCTACAATATGAGTGCCACATAATTTCGAGTTGGATGATTTGCACAATGCACAGTTAAAATCCCCCAACAGAATAATCATGGTGTCCAGTGCTTTAAATGGGCCGGCACTCACCGGTACTGAGTACCGGCACTTTCAAATTTCCGAGTCGTCAGTACCGGCACTTTTTTTTCAGTCAGGGAGAGTACCGGTACCCTGGTTGATGGCATTGGAGGCTAAGGTTTGGTATCACCTCCAATGCGGGACAAATGCCGCTCTGCGTTTGGATCTCAGTAGCACGGAGCGCCTGAAAGAGACTTTTACAGAGACGCTGTTAACATTCAGTAGTGCTCTTTAGAATTCCCCACACTGTAGGGGTTGGGGGGGGGGGGGGGCTTGCTTAACGCCGTGATTAACAGGACGGGGTCAAGGCAGACCCTGCACTGTTGATTAGGTGTTAAACAACCATTATATAGGAAAGTCTTTTAGCACCCACGCCCCCTCCCCTCTGCCCCCTGTTAGGTGTGCGAAATAGCCTGGCCTCGGGCTACTGGTGAGTAATCCGGTCCATCTTTCCCAAAGCCGGTTTGTTTTTTTCAGCACAGGAGCTGCTTTCCTTTGTGTGGCTGCATTTACATCTCAACAGCGACGGATCCATGGGTGTGAAAGTAGCCGTGCAGGGAACGCTGCAACACTCGAGAAATGAGCTCAGGTGACAACCCGAGATAACATAGAAGGAAGGGGGAGGGAGGATTGTAAAAAAAGTGAGGTGACAGCTTAAGTTAGAATTGCCACTTTTTTCATATAATGCCAGATATTCGTTTAGTTTTGAAATGGGTGCCTAGGAATTGTATTTTAATACACATTCAAATCTGCTGTATTTCTTTAAGGAATTGGTTTTGTTATTGATGAACCACATGCCAGAAATTCAGTTTAAAACGCTCAACCTGCAGAATTTACAGGGCGTGGGGGAGCATGCACACAGTCTCTCTCTCTCTCTCTCTTCCTCTCTCTCTCTCTCTCTCTCTCTCTCTCTCTTTCTTTCTTTTTTTCTTTCTCTCTTTCCTTCTCTCTCTTTCTTTCTACTTCTCCTTCTCTCTCCTTCTCTCTCTCCTTCTCTCTCCCTCCTTCTCTCTTTCCTCCTCTCTCTCTCTCTTTCTCTCTTTTTTCTCTCTCTCTCTTTCCTTCTCTCTCTTTCTCTCTCTCTCCTTCTCTCTCTCTCTCCCTCTCTCTCTCCTTCTCTCTCTCTCCTTCTCCTTCCCTCTCTCTCTCCTTCTCTCTCCTTCTCTCTCTCTCTCTCTCGCTTTCCTTCTCTCTCTCTTTCTCTCCTCTCTCTCTCCTTCTCTCTGTCTTTCCTTCTCTCTCTCCTTCTCTTTCTCTCTCTCTTTTGCTTTCCTTCTCTCTCTCTCTCTCTCTCTTGCTCTCTCCTTCTCCTTCTCTCTCTCTCTCCTTCTCTCTCTCCTTCTCTCTCTCCTTCTCTCTCTCCTTCTCTCTCTCCTCCTCTCCCTCTCTCCTCTCTCTCTCTATCTCCTTCTCTCTCTCTCCTTCTTTCTCTCTCTCTCTCTCTCTCTCTCTCTCTTTCCTTCTCTCTCTCTCCTTCTCTCACTCTCCTTGGAAATTGTGTTGTACTGCTTTTATTTACTGGAAAAAATATTTACAAATCACAGGCCTCAACATTAAGCGTGCTCTATCAACACAAACAATGAAATACAGGACCACAAATTACAGGCCAGGTGGCAAATTTAGGGTATGGGTACATCATGGAGGGGAGAACAGGAGGCAAGTGGGGGAAAAACAGTGACAAAATGTAAGAGACGTGTGGAGAAAATAAGTGAGAGGTGGCAGTAAGAGGGGCAGATCCAGGGAGAGAAGGTTAGAGGCTGGGTAGAAATGAGAGGTTAATCGTGAAAGGAGAGTAGAACCAGAAGGAGATAGGAAGAGCCTGGCCTTAGGGCATAGGGCTGAAGCAGTCCTTTAAATGGGCCGGTACTCTTAGGTACTGAGTACTGGCACTTCTTATTTTTATCACTGTCAATGCCGACCCTTCGCCATTATGTAGGAGAGTACCAGTACTCATGAAAGGTAAGCTCATTGGCTGCTAGTGCTGGTGGGCACTAGGCTGTCCAAGAAGAAGCTCTCTCTGACAGCCAAGGCGCTTCTGTAGTCCTTAGCTCAGCTGCTTTTCTGTACCTCTGCTTATTTCTTTGTGTGTATGCACACTTGAGGATATATAGCATTGTCTCAAACAACAACAAATAACGGTATGACATTAAGAAGTTGCAAATATTACAAAACAAGGACATTTTAAAAATATTATCCTGTTTGCCTTTCTCTTTGTGTAATGATTTAAACTGTTGTGTTAACATAAATTCTGTTGTGTTTTGACATGTGCTGCAACCTGTATAGAAGTCAATGTGTATCATCATATCTTGACCCTAGCCACGCCCATAGCCCCGCCCACTTGCCACACCTCTAGGTCATTTAAATGAGTACCTGCACTTATTTTTTCCCATTTAAAGCACTGATGGTGTCCAAAGAGCTTAAATTGCAAATAGCATCCAGGGCCTCGCCAATCCTTGAAAGCTCTGTCCCCAGCTCTCCAGCTGGAACATTATTATAAAAATTTACCAGGAGCACTCTCTTAGCATGCTTTATGAACAATTGAATAATCTGGTAATGACAATCCCCCGGGCAAAAAACAATCTTATCCACAACTAACATATTGGAAATGTACGTACATAACCCTTCCTTAGGCCTGCCTCCCAAACCCTTCACCGGCGGGGTGTTGTAGGTCATGTAGCCCGAGATATGTACTGGCTCCAGCTCCCATGTTTCTTGTAAACACAGGACATCAGTGCTGTCTATAAACTCACACCATAGAGGATTTGAGATCTTAGCGCGCAACCCTGCGATGTTCCAGGAGATCATACTGGTTCCTATCATTACTATGTTGGGAGTTTGGTTCACTGGGAGAGTGGATAGATACTGACTTGCAGTGTGAAAGGACCCTACTGTGGTGCGTAGGGGACTAGCATTATTACTCAAATCGTCCGTATGAAAATTACAGCGTGTAAACTCTGTACAGTTACGTGCGGTAGTAGTGGGAGGTAAATTAGTGCTAGTACTAGAGCTCACTGTCCTACTAAGCTGAGCTTCAGGACAGGCTACTTTAAGAAGCTGTGTGGGGATTACCAATCAGTCTACCTCGTCCAAATTATAGAGTGGAGCTTAAAAATTACTAACGGGAATTGGGTAGCTGGGTGGTGGCGGAAACTCTGCAGGGACCCTCTAAGCGACATTGGAAAGGTCTTACGGGATGATAAAAAAAGCCCAGTGGAACAATGCTGACCCCCCTGGCTTCTGAGTGGCCATACGCCCACCCTATTCATGATTGTGCAGACAAGTGCAGGGTATGCAAAAGAAAGAACCACACAATCTCCCTCGAGTGACTTCTGAGACTGTCCCACCCACCCTTTTCTACGAGCCATTCTAAATTCACAAAAAAGCTCAGTAGTCAAACCTGTTTTCCCGCTTAGATAATGTAAAGATTTATTGTGTATGGTAGACCAGTGCTCTGGGGCCCCTTGTGGGAGTACAGGGACATTCACCAAAACTATTGTAAGTGGTGTCGCTTCGGCCGGAAGATGAAGTGACTTTGGGCCCATAACTCCCCCCTCTGCTACTCTCTGGGGTTCTAGGTCCATGCAAGACCGCAGTCCCAAAGTCACCTTGTGTAACAGATGTTGGTTGAAGTTAGATGTTAAATTAGCAGGGCTCGGCTCGCCCTGTTGCCTATTATGGTGAATAGGGACCTGAAGATCTGCCAGGGATTGGAGAGAAACACCTTCAGAAACGGTGCAGACTAGGTTAGGTTGCAGGCTGACACTAGCAGGGGCCCCTGAGGGTACGGAAGTCTGATTTAGTTCTCTGGTCTGAGAAAGTTTACACACAGGGGCCTCCAAAACACCGAGTGGGGTCCTAGGGAGAGATTGACTGGGGTCTTGTGTCGTTACAGAATGGAGGTTGATAAGAGTTTCCTGATTCAATAGTCTGTCCTCAATTTTAGTGAGGGTGGCTTTTAAAGGGGTCACGGTCACCTTAACTATTTCCCCCAACTTTTGCCAGAACTCACTCATGCATGAACCTGAACCTGTAGGGTCAGCGGTGACCGTCTCCACAGAGGGTGTAAGTTCAGGAACCGTCGTTTGTAGCCCAAAATTTGTCAGGGGTTCCACAGTAATAGATTTATTGTTGTTACTTCGCCTGGTATTGGCTATTGTCTTCCTTTTCTTCCCAGGAGGTTTCAACCGAGATGGTTGGGTGTTTTTGTTTTTTTGGGCCCTGGTAACAATTTTAGCCTTTGCCCCCTCCTGAGTTATTGCCTCGGGTTCATGTGGAAGATTTCCCAAAGACGGGGTTACCAATAAGGGAGATGTTGGGGGGGGGGGGGGGCTTACGACGGGTAAGTTGACTTCCTGAACATGCAAAGGAGGATGTGATCCTACTACCGTGGGTTCAATAGACAACCTACGTTCTGTTAATGCCATTTCGTGCATTAGAGCGGACTCTGCCCGGGTCTAAAAGGCATCCAAAGTGCCCACCACCCCCTTCCCTGTGAGTGACTTTCGTTTGGTCATGATATGGGACCACTAAATGTATACAAATATAAAAATACAAAAGCTACTGTTGCTCACAACTTTTAGGTCCTGGCCTCACAATTACACACTTAAAAGGAAAGATACATGGGGCGCGACAATGTCTCATCACTAAGGTGTGTGGCGTAGTCAGTGGTGTGGCCCAGCCCGGCCTCTGGCACAGACGGGCCCGCCCTTGGTCCGGGCTTCGGCCGGGCACCTCCCGCAATGGGGGGATCTCGGTGTGTCTTTGTAGGCGCCTCCTGGCGCTGTGGCAGTAACGCTATCAGCAAGGGAGTCTGTGGAGTGTAGTCCAGCACTCTCCCAGCACTCTCCCGCTCCCACTCCTATGAAAATCACCTGGAATTTCCCTCCTCAGGGCACCACAACCAGCAGGTAGGCTTCCCACCAAGTCAAATCTCCATCCTGAAGCCTGACTGCAGCTCCTCCATGCGTGTGCAGGCCGCTTCAGGCAACAACACTGAAGCAAGGCCGCCACGAGGCCCCGTCCCTTAAAACACACAGGTGAGACCGATTGCCTCACTACTCTGTCATAGATATCAAGAATCATCAGGCACACCAAAAAATTCTGTGTGGCATTTCTCCTCCACTGGGCGGTTGAATGCTGCTCTGAGTAGGTTCGTGTGATTTCCTTCAGGTCTTTACACCTTTGATCCTTTGCTCTTTACACCGGTGATGCCCCCGTGCTGCAAGAATGGGGCGCACTGTGTCGGTGGAGCAGCCCTCTTTGCATCCTGTGTTTCCCATGTATAAGAGCCCCCACTTAGAGGGGGACGGACAGGCATGTGGGCGAGGCGGCTGATTAGGAGCCCAGGAGGTGTTGGTAGCAAGGGGGCCTGCGGTGTCAGTGGCGTCTCTCGCTCGCTCATCTGCAAAGTGCGGCAGCAGCAGCAGGTGGTCGGCATCATACAACGGACTGGTATAGTATAGTATGAGTTGTTCTTCGGTAATGCCTTGGTATGGTATGGTATAGTAGGGTATGGTATGATAGGCACAGGTGAGTGAGTAGGTGTAGAAAGCAAAGCACTCGCCAGAAAGTTGGGCGCCTTGTCCTTATGGTACAGGGGTCGATGCTGCGTAGTGGTCACCCTATGTGAAAAGCGGTGGAGATTGCCTCACTACTGGGGCCAAAAGAAGCGATCACATCACACCGATGTTATCTACCCTCCGCTGGCTTCCCTTTGAGGCTAGAGCTATCTACAAGACCGCTTGTATCACCCACAAAGCCCTGCACTCCTCTTCTCCTCTCTACCTGGCGAATAAACTGAAACTCTCTGGAGGTTCTAGACCTTCACGCAATGCGGAGAATCTACTGCTTGGATCTCCCACTTTCAAGAAGGAAAGAACGATGGCCCAATCCTTTTCAGGCAACGCAGTGAGAATCTGGAACTCATTCCCGCCTCAGCTCCGGACCACCGCCTCCTCCCAGGCCTTTAAAAGGGACCTCAAAGCTCTCCTCCTCCAGAGACACCTCCAAAAGTAACTCTCTTCTATCTGAAAGAAGATCTCCCACTACTGATAATTTCTACTTCTCATGTCCATGGAAGTGCCTTCCCAGTGTGTTCTTGCGGTTAGAGTGTTTGCCTTTTATTGCAGTATTATCCATGTACTTGTGTTTGGTACCCTCTTGCAACTTGCACTCACCACTTTGCCCCTGTAACACACGGTTTGCTTCCTCTCACATGTTTTTTACCTTTGACACTTGCACAAGTGCCACTTTTGCCTACGTAATCGTTTGTTCTTGTGCTTGAGTGTGTAACATATATTGCAGTATTATACCGCAAATTATACTCTATTTTCTCTTGTAGCCTGCACACTTGTCACTTTTTCCTCCTGTGCACTTTTTACTACCTCATGTATTTTTGGTAGCCCACATTTTTACTACCTCATGTATTTTGTTTGCTCACAAGTGTCACAATTACCTTGTCTACCTCATGTATTTTTGGTTTCTCACAATTTTTGCTACCTCATGTATTCTTGGTTGCTCACAATTATCACTTTACCGTATGTAACGTAACGTATGCCTCTGCAATCTGTTGCTCGTGTAATGTTCTCAGTTTGTATCTTTTCTGTTCCTATTGTGAAGCGCTCTGACACCTTCGGGTAAAGTCCGCGCTATATAAAATTGCATAAATAAATAAAATAAATAAATAAGGGTGGCAGATGCAGTCTTGGCGTGCCCCCCACCTGACCCCGGTGTCTGCCAGTTAAGCAGGATGGGCAGCTCCTGTACTCGGAAGGCAGCCCCAAGTCATGTGGGTGAGTTGCGGGAGGCATCCTAAGGGCCTATTTGACATTCGGGCTAAAAGCGCGAGCAGCGTGGGATTACAGAGGTCCTTCCCAGCTGGAATCCAGTGAGAGCCAGTGCGAGGCCTGCCTGTCTTCGGGTGAGGCCTCACTGATGACTGCAAGGGGCGGGGCTGCTGCGGATGCGCGTGCGGCCTCAGAGAAGGGAAGGGAAGGGGAGGGGGAGTTGCACGAGAAGGCCTTAGATGCCATGTGGTGCATAGAGAAGTGCGTAACAGTGGCGTAACATGAGCCCACGCAGCCCTTGCAGTACAGGGGGGGGGGGGGGGGCGAGCTCCAGGGAGGCCCAAGCTCCAGGGGCCCTATCAGAGGGTGGTGTGCCAGGGAAGGGGCCCCCCTCAGGGTACTTTTCAGGGAGGGGCCTCAAGTTTCATTATGCCACTGTGCAAGGAGAGGCTGGGGAAGATATATGTAACGTCGGGTCTTTCACCCGGAATAAGGCACGGACACGGAAGGTGAAGGATAGGCTGGTTTATTTCGGAGAGGGAGAAGCAGGGTGCTCCCCATTCTGTGCCCCCGGACAAGTGAGCGCAATGAGAGCGCTATCCCTTCAGGCACCACGCAGGTCACGTGGTTACCTGTAAATGTAAATGTAAATGTAAATGTATTTATATAGCGCAAATCACCCACATCGCAGGCATCTATGCGCTTGCTTAGGGAACCCGTCCTGGTATTCCCCTGTGAGATAACCCCGGCAGGGTATCCACAAAGTGAAAGCCAGGCATCCCGCCGCGAGGGGCCGTTGTGGAGATTAAGCAAGCTATTGCCCAGAGTCGCAGAGTGTGAACCCGTGAGTTGAGTAGGCGCCGGAGCGAGAATTATCGAGTCCATGGAATTATTGAGCCCAACCCCCGTCGAGGCGGGGAATTGAACCCTGGTCCAGGGCCGATCTCAGCTTCCGGGTCTGCCGCCTCTAACCCCTGAGCCACACTTCTCCACTGACGACTAGACTGCGACTAGACTGCGACACCACACATCTCCCCCCCTTTAACAACAAAAAAAGGAAAATACATAACACTGCGTTCACTTCGCCTAAGCGCAGATTGCATGAACAGTGGGTCTACCTTAGACCTATATAGTGGCACCTCAACGGAGGCGCCGCATAGGTAGGGCTGAGCCTGCTTCTACCCTCAGCGATGGCAGGAAGACGAGTGGAGAGTGATAGAGAGAGAGAGAGAGAGAGAGTGAGAGAGAGAGAGAGTTTCCTGAGGTAGGGGAGCGGGAGAGGCCGGTTGTGGATTTACATTGCAAACTCGCTATATCTCTTTGGGCGCACCACTATCCTGCCTGTGCGGGTGCGGGTGCGTGTGGAGGAGGCCTGCTCCTCACATGTTTCTCTTGCCTGTGATGAGGTCTGCATGTTGCTCTGTACCTGATTCTCATCGTGTGCTGTGGGGGCCCTTTGCCTAATGTCTCGGTTGTCTACGTCATTGGTTTCCAGAGGTGGTGTGTGCTGTGTGGAATCCACCTTGTTCCTCACACATGTGGTCCTCGTATCACCCCTTGTCCCCATCATTGTGCCAAAAGCTCTGGAGTCAACAGGTGGTGGGGCGACATCTGCTTCAGAGTCCTCTCCGTCGTACCCTGCCCTTGTGGTAGTGCTGTCCTTTTCCCACTGGAGGACCTTGTTGCATTTCGCCATTCTGCAGTGTGACCACACTTTGCCGTCGCTCAGTAAGGCAGAGCGGGAATAGAGTTCCCTGACTTGTAGAGGCTTGCTGAACTTGCTGTCTCCTTTCTTGCTGAGGTGGCCAAGCTTCACCCTGACCCAGTCTCCTAATGCCAAAGAGACTGCTCACACTCCGTGTTTCCTATCATAGTTGTCTTTGTAAATCTTTTGAGCCTTCTCTATGTTGCTTCTAACCACCGCAGGAGACCATTTGCTTTGAAGTTTCATGTTCATCCATACAAGATTGTTCCTCATAAATGGTTCTCTTTCTCGCAGTATCATGAACGGGCTGTATCCTGTCAGTGTGGGCGTGATGCAATATGCCCATATTGTGTTCCTGATTTCTGTTTCCCAGTTCTTGCCCGCGCTGATGGCCGCTTGGACGGAGCCCATGATAACTTGATTGAAACGTTCTACTAGGCAGTTGCCGGCGTGGAGATACACTGGCATGCAGTGACGGTGCGTCCATTGGGGGCGTTGGGGCATTGCCCCCCGCCCGCGCCTGCAGCTCCCTTGTCGTCTCAGTACTTAAGTAAACTCTCAGTTTACTTAAGTTCAGAGATGCCGAGGGAGAACTGACAATCATGTCAGTCAGCATGACGTTGGATCGCCCACCCCCTTCAGAGTCTGAAGGGGGTGGGCGGTCCGGCATCATGTTGACTGACATGCATTGTCAGACCGTCACCAGGGGCATGCAGCAGCACAATGCACAAGTGCGCATGACTGGGAAAGGTCGGCAAATTTTTCCGCCGTGCCCAGTCATGCGCACTAGTGTCTGCTGTGGTTGGCGCATGCCCATTAGGAGAACGAAGGGTTGAGCAAAGACTCAAACCTCAGTCTTCTAATGGGCAGGTGGGCGGAGAGTAACCGTGCCCTAAGTCAATCGTGGCGCTGCTGGCAGCGCCACGATTGGCTGAGACGGGTTGCTGCCAGTGACGTGGCTGTTCTTGGACCAATTCCTGTTCGAAGTTGAAGGCGCCAGCCACCAATGCAGGACCCCGGCCAAGCAGCAGAGGTGGCTCGGACCCGGTAAGTTTTCCTCCCCACCTGTCCCTACCCCCACGTGAGTGGAGTATCTGCTGAAGTATGTGGTTCAGGTCGGTCAGGGCTGAGATGCTGTGTGGTGGGGTCACTGCTGACAGCGCAGCAATGTGGCTTATGTTCAATGGCAAATCTGCGTGTGGAGTGTGTACTGAAACAATTTGTGTATTCAGGAGTGTCTGTGTTCCCTACGTGGTCCGCAGGAAACACTCCTGATACACCGCATTCTGAGCACTACTCCCGACAGCACCTCTCTCCCGCTATCAGTGTGTAGGCTGGGGCCTAGTGCGGACTTCTGGGCGCTTAATCTAGTACCTCTGTGTATCTGTTACAAGTAGCTGCACATTCCACATGAGGGCAGGAAGGGGTGTCACCACCAGGTCGTTCAGAACATCCCCTCGCTCGTCTTTCCAAAGAGCGCTCTGAATGAACACACAGCGTTGTCAGTGGATGGGCAGTGAATGCTAGTAGCCTGCACTTGGGAGGAATCCAAACTGCCACTGAAAGTGCCAGGCTGCCCCGGGCACATGAAGGGGGCCCTCCTAAGAGGGCGGCCACCCTTAGTGCCCCAAGATGGAACATTCATCAGCAGTGTAGTGTTGGGGGACCCAGGTGGGTCACTTCAGTGGTGTCACTTCCGGGAGGAGGGGGAGAGGGGGAAAGGTACTTATGCCTTTCCCGCCCTCTGAGCGCCCTCTTTTCCTGCTGCTGGACGACGGTGCCCCTCCTGCCTGGCTGCCCTGACGCTGTTTTGCATTGAGCACGAGGTGAGTGATCCCCACGGGCTCCTTCCCCCTGGGGGCAGCGAGGGGAGGGTGGTTCCTCCTCTGGGGGGCGGGCGGTCCTTTCCCCGTCCGATTCCTTTCCGGTGGCTCTCCCTTCGGTGCGGATGGCCTTACCTGCAGCGGACGGCTGCTTTCTCTCCACACCGTATCCGGGGGAGGGCGGGCTGCGGCTCCCGGACGCCTTCAAAAGCGCCACCCGCACTCACCACCAACTGATCCGAAAAGCCAAGAAAATAGCATTCAAGGATCGACTTGACAACAACGCCCACAACAGCAAGGAACTTTTCAACATCGTCAAGGAATTTTCCAACCCCTCGGCCAACTCCAACGACATCACCCCCTCTCAAACCCTCTGCGACTCCCTAGCCTCTTTTTTCCACAACAAGATTGCAGACATCCACAACAGCTTTGACAACCAACCCGAAATCCAACCCACCCTACCATCTGCTGACCATCTTCCCCCCGTAAACACCCTTAACGCCTGGAACCCAATCTCCACTGAGGAAACCATCCGCCTGATGAATTCCATCCATTCTGGATCCCCCACAGACCCATGCCCTCACCACATCTTTAACAAAGCAGACTCCGCCATAGCACCGCACCTCCGAGACGTCATCAACCGCTCCTTCAACTCACCTACCTTCCCAGAAGACTGGAAACACGCTGAACTCACCGCCCTTCTGAAAAAACCAACAGCGGACCCCACCGAACTCAAAAACTACCGCCCCATCTCGCTTCTTCCTTTCCCGGCCAAAGTCATCGAGAAAGCCGTCAACAACCAGCTCGCCGCCTTCCTCGAAGCCAACAAATCCCTCGACCCCTCACAATCTGGCTTCCGAGCAAAACACAGCACTGAGACCGCCCTCATCGCAGCAACAGACGACATTCGAACTCTACTGGACAATGGAGACACAGTCGCCCTCATCCTCCTCGACCTCTCTGCAGCATTCGACACAGTCTGCCACAGCACCCTTCTACAACGCCTCAATAACATCGGAATCCAAGGAAAAGCACTTGAATGGATCACCTCGTTCCTCACCGGAAGAACCCAGAGAGTCCGCCTTCCTCCATTCAAGTCCGAGGCCTCTGAAGTCATCTGCGGCGTACCTCAAGGATCCTCACTCAGTCCCACCCTCTTCAACGTATACATGAGCCCCCTCGCGGCCATCGCCCGCCAACACAACCTCAACATCATCTCTTACGCGGATGACACTCAACTGATCCTTTCTCTCACCAAGGACCCCAGCACCGCCAAAACTAACCTACACGAAGGAATGAAAGAAGTCGCCGAATGGATGAAACAAAGCCGTCTGAAACTGAACTCAGACAAAACAGAAGTCCTCATCTTAGGTACATCCCCCTCTGCCTGGGACGACTCCTGGTGGCCGGAAGCCCTCGGAAAAGCACCCATTCCGACAGACCACGCACGGAACCTAGGCGTCATCCTGGATTCTTCACTCTCAATGAACAGACAAGTCAGCGCCGTATCCTCTTCCTGCTTCAACATTCTTCGCATGCTCAGAAAAACATTTCGCTGGATCCCCTCCGAAACAAGGAAAACAGTCACCCACGCTCTGGTCACGAGCCGACTGGACTACGGAAACACCCTCTACGCAGGTACCACCGCTAAACTCCAGAAGAAACTCCAATGAATCCAAAACGCCTCAGCCAGGCTCATATTAGACATCCCACGCAACGAACACATCTCTGGTCACCTTAAAGACCTCCACTGGCTACCCGTCAATAAGAGGATCACTTTCCGACTGCTTACCCACGCACACAAATCACTCTACGACATCGGACCAGATTGCCTCAACTCTCGACTGTCCTTCTACACCCCCTCCCGCCAACTACGTTCTTCCAGTCAAGCCTTCGCCACTGTACCTCGCATCAACAAGACCACCATGGGAGGCAGATCCTTTTCATACCTGGCTGCTAAAACATGGAACTCACTCCCCGCTTACCTTCGCCTCACCCAGAACCACCTAGCGTTCAGAAAGCAGCTTAAAACGTGGATATTTGACAAATAATCCTCCCCCCCTTCCTAAGCGCCTTGAAACCCTCTGGGTATGTAGTGCGCTATACAAATTTTATGACTTGACTTGACTTGACTTGACTTTCCCCGTCCTGATTCCTTTCCTCCGGGGATTGTTTACTTTTGCAGGGGTGGGGGCAGCAAGGGGAGGGTGGTGCCTGGGAATACGCTGCCCGGGCCACTTCCGGCCTGGCATGGTGGAGGGGTTCTGCGGCGTGCGATGGCCTTGTTGCGGTTTGTGAATCCTTAACTGCAGCGGATGGCTGCATTCTCCTCACCCGTATCCGGGGGTGGGCGGGATGCGGCTCCGGGTTGGGCACAATTTCCATGCCGGGCAGCGCCTCGATCTGTGTCGGCGCCCCGGACCTGACTGCGCCGGCGGGCCCTGGGGGCCATCGGCCTCGTGCACTGTGGTACCCCCACCCCCCAGCTTAGGGGCCATGCGGGTGGCACCTCGTCCTGCGTTTGGCTCGGACCTTCTGTGAGGGCGGTGGGAGGGGTTTCCTTGTCCTCGGCAGCGCTGCAGACATGGCGTCCGGCACAAACCCCAGTTCCCCCGGAGGGGTGGGGGTGTGCTCCCTTTCCCGCCAGCTCCTCCATTGCGACGGCGCCTGGGCTGCCCCCGGTTTTCCGGGTGCACTTTCTCAGCGGCTAGGCCGGCTCCTGGCATCCTGCAACAGCCCCCTCCTCACCCCTGCACCCCACTGCTTTTCATATTGTACCGGCCCCCTGCCACCGGGCTGGTTCGTTTTCTGAGTTTTCCTGTCAACAGTTCCCAGTTCTTCTCCCGATCGCCTTTGCTCGTGTCTCCCCCCCCCACTTTTAGAACCCCGCCCCCACCCAGGGCAGGCCGGGCTGGAAATCCAGGTGGTCCTGCTGGGATTCTCCTGGCCTGCTGTGGGGCTCGTTTTCCTCGGTCTGGGCAGCTACTTCCCGGGGGGGTTTCAGTTTCTTGACCTGGCTTAGAGTAGCGGGGGCTGTTCCGGGGGGGGGGGGGGGGGTGCGAGGGCAGAGGGCAAAACCTCACCCTGTTCCACGCGGAGGAATCCATATTTTATATTATGGGGGGCAGGGTTTCTGCTGTATGTTTTATGTCCCAATGCAGGAACCGCGCCGAATGCTGCCCTACTCACCTGGGGGGCCACCGGAGGCATCAACAGGTACAAGGGTCAGAGCACACTGGGGTCAGTGTGCTGGGGTCTGGGGCAACCTGGTTAAGAATGGAGGGTGACGTTTGTTTTCTAATTACAGAGTTCAGTTGCCCAAGTATTTCAAGCAGCAATAGGAAAGGAGCTGACGGTGAACAGGATCAGGTACCGGCAGGTGGTGCTTCTGGGGATGGTGTTTTTCAGACACAGACTGGGAGGGGTTCCAGCGAGGAAGGTCTCAAGACGCAAGGGGGGCTATGCTAACTTTTCTTTTCATCTCACACGCAGAATTCTCGCCGTGTTCAGTCCTGGAATGCACAAACATATCTACATCTTCTCTGAGTAAGTGGTTACTGGGAGTGGTGATGGGGCTCTGCAGCGGACGGCAAGAGGCCTGGCCAAATCAAGGGTATGGTAAGGGCTGTCTGACACTCACTTTATCTCCATAGATTGAGGGACGCAGGGCTCGTCGATCCGACATGGATAGCCAGGGCTCTCCACCCCTTTTCACGCAGACGTTGCAGGTGGACGATTCGATGCCGGGTGCCACACAGGAAGCACAGTGGGTGGCGTTTATACAGATGGCCAAGGGGAAGGGCCTGTCCTGGGCCATGGGGATCTTGAAGGCCGTCGAATCGGAGGACTCTGCCGCCGCCTGCGTGCTGCCCCCTTCTGGAGCTTGACCTCAACACTGAGGCCGGGCCATCGAGAGCATCAAAGCCGGTCCGAAAGTCCACGTCAAAGGACTTACCGGCAGACACACTACCAGCCAAATCCAGGGCACTGCACATGCAGAAGTAGGCAGGCCCCAGCAGGTCACCCCTCAGCCCTTGGGTCCAGGGACCCCGCAAGACAATCACATGGCCGCATCAATGTACACTACGCGGGAAGATCTGGGTAAGCTCACGGACGCGCTCAAGAACTTCATGGCAGGACTAAGAAAGGGGCAGGCGAGCTCCTGCCACTCCCCCAGTTGGGCAGCAGAACTCCTACGGGAGAGGGATGGGCACGGATGGCTGCAACAGTGTGAGTTAGCCAGGCGAATGTTCAGCAAACTCTGCAGGGGGTGCCTGTCCCCGCTATCCCGGGGGGAGCTTCTGGTGTTGCAGCCATGCCAGCTCCAAGCAAGCCAGTGGAGGGAGCTGGGGATGTTTCCCTCTCAGGGACCCCCGCCATCCTTCCAGCACCTCCTAGCCCTCGGGAGGCGGCAGACTCAACGGGCGCTGCGCTAGTCATTTCCTCCCCATCCGCCAGTGCGCTTGTTAGCATCCCTGCAAGCAGTAGTTTAGCCGTGCCAGGAACGCCATCACCGCCGGCCAGCTGCCCGCCGAATGGGGTTCCCCCTGTCCAGCAGATCGCGCCCCCGCGCCGTTCCAGACAGTCGCAGAAGCACCTTTGCTGTCAGGTCACTGTTCCTTGGCCTGGCAGGTACCCTTAGCGGCCAAGGAGGTTATCTGGAGGAGAGAGCTGATAGATATCTTCTCTCTGCTCTTATTGGGTCAGGATGGGGTGGATACGAGAAAAGCGGGGGTGAAGGAGGATGACAAGAAGGTCAAGTACCAGCCGTGGCCAGAAAAGACCATCGAGAACTGGCTAGACGCGTTTGCTATTCTGTCCGCAGTCATCCTGGAGAAACATCCAGAACAGGGGCAGGGGCTCTTGCAATACGGTGCGTTAATTCGCAATGAGGCGATGAAGTGGGGTGGACAGGGCTGGGTGAACTATGACAGGGAGTTTAGGAAAAGGATGTCCTTGTATCCTGACATGCGTTGGGACCAAAAGGAAGTACAGCTATGGCTAGATCACATGGGATCACGCACGCTGCAAGGCGCAGGGGCACAGCCTAAAGGTCAGGTGAACAAGGAAGCAAGCATTAGTACTTTCCACACAGAGACACGCGGTGACAAGCAGTCCTTTCGAGGAGGGAACAGGGGGAGAGGGAGCTATAGAGGGGGCTTCAGAAGGTCGCCCCCAGGGACCTGCCATTTGTTCAACACAGGGTCTTGGTTATGGGGTAAAACATGTAAATGTTTGCACGCATGCAACAAATGTGGGGGGTCCCACGCAGCGGTTTCTTGCCACTCTCAGCAAGGGGGCACCACCAAATGTAAACAAGGCACGGGAAGTTAGACGGGGCAACCTGGGTCCTTCCACCTCACCTCCCCCACCTGAGGTAGCATGTTCGCGGTCCCCAAAATGTATCCAACCCAAACACCTCTCAGTCCCCACCATAGGCCAGCCCCGGGAATGTGGGGGCACAGTTAAGGGCTCTTCGCCAGTCAGTTTGTCAAACCTTCTGTCTCCCCTCAGGCAGTACCCGGTCACACAGGACAGTCAGATGCTACTAGCAGGATTTATCGAGGGTTTCAAAATCCCTTATGTGGGACCCGAAGGGGCCAGGGAGGTCGATAACCTCAGGTCAGCCAAGGAACAGCCAAAGGTTGTTAGGACCAAAGTAGAGAAAGAGAGGGCACTGGGGAGAGTGGCGGGCCCTTTCCTGCGACCGCCCCTCGATAATTTTGTGGTTTCTCCTCTGGGGGTGGTGCCCAAGAAGGAGCCAGGGGCTTTCCGCTTAATCCACCACCTCTCTTACCCGAAAGGGGACTCGGTCAACCATGGGCTGGAGGAAGGCGCTTGTTCTGTCACGTATTGTACACTGGACGTGGCTTTGGACTTAGTCAGGAGTGCGGGCAAGGGTGCCTGATTAGCTAAAGCGGACATCGAATCGGCGTTTTGCTTAGTACCAGTGCATCCACGCAGCAAACACCTGCTAGGTTTCAAGCTAGAAGGCAGTTACTTTTACGACCGGTGCATGCCCATGGGTTATGCAGTGTCATGTGCTTACTTTGAGGAATTCAGTAGCTTCCTTCAGTGGGCTCTTCAGACAGGCTATGGGGTTGTCAGGGTGTCACACTACCTGGTCGATTTCCTATTCATTAGGAGAGATGGTTCACAGGACTGCAGCAATGCCCCTAGGGATTTCGAGCTGCTGACCAGCCATTTGGGGGTCCCTCTTGCGCCTGGGAAGACGGAAGGTCTGGCGCAAGTGTTAACATTTTTAGAGATCGAACTTGACACCATAGCAGGGCAATCCAGGCTCCCAGCATACAAGGTTCAGGACCATGCACGCTATATCCAGGCAGCCATAGGTCAGGAGAAGGTCACTCTTGGTTTCTTGCAAAGCCTCTTGGGTAAGCTGAACTTCACCGCCAGGATAATACCAGCTGGGAGGGTCTTTGCACGTAGTAACGCCAGGGCAATGGCGAAGGTCAACAGGAAGCATCCCCTAGTTAGGCTAAGCAAGGGGATGAAGGAAGACCTGACCATGTGGGCGAGCTTCTTGGAAAGCTTTAATGGCTGTGTTTTATGGGGGCGCCTTGGGCGGGGACTCCTGAACTTGCCTTGTTCACGGATGCGTCTAGTAGAGAGGGCTTCGGGGTCATCTTGGACACAGAGTGGTGCGCGCAGAGACAGCCCAATGTGTGCCACAGGAAGAAGATAACGGCCAACATTAGGGTCCTGGAATTGTTTCCAATAGTGGTGGCTTTCCACCTTTGGCCCTCTGTTCTGGCGGCACGAAGGGTCCTTTTCTGGTCCGACAACCTGGCGGTGATGCAGGCCATCCATTTGCAGTCTGCGTCCTGCCCGCTTGTCTTGTATCTTCTGAGGGAGCTGGTGAGGGTGTGCCTAGTTAACAACATTGAGTGTTGGCGGGACATATCCAAGGGGTGCAGAACACAGTGGCTGATGCTCTTTCTCGCTTTCAGTGGCACAGGTTCCTGGAGAAGTAGCCGAGAGCGAGGGAGGAGATGACCCTTTTTCCAGCACACCTATGGTTCCTACTGAATCTGAAAGGCGCTTGAGGGGGCTTGGCGAGCTAGCCTTAGCACCCAGGACCATCAAGCGGTACAGAGCGTGTGGAAAAGTTCTGCACAGTAACCGGCGCATGGGAAGAAGGAAGGCCTTCCCTGGGGAGCAGGACTTCATTTTGTGGGCCAAGGACCAGGGGAAGAGTCAACTGTGGATTGCGGGACACTTGTCAGCGATCAGCCACCATGCTAGATTAGGGGGGCAGGTAGATCCCACTAAGTCTTTCTTGATCCGGGCGGCACTCAAAGGCTGGACCAGGAGTGAGCCACGAGCACCTGACAACAGGTCAGCCATTGATTTCGAGACGCTACAAGGGATGCTAGATTGGGTAGACAGGGCGACCCACTCTGCTTTTGAGAGCAGCCCTCTTCTCGGCCACCTTTAGCCTGGCCTTCTTTGGGGCATTTAGAATGGGGGAACTGGTAGCTGGGTCAAAGCAGGACACGTCTGGGGTGGCGTTGAACAAGCAGGATGCTGTGTTGGCAGGTGAGGCCCTCACCGTAAGGCCACGTAGATCTAAAACGGACCAGGCGGGGAAAAGGAGAGTGATCGTGCTGAACAAACCAGAGATGGGCAAGTATTGTCCAGTGCGCCTACTCTCGTCTTACCTGTCCTAATGAAGGCCCCGCTTTAAGGTTATACGGATACCTAGCTCTACGTTTGGGGTCGAAACATCGACAGCCTATCCCCCTACCAGCTTGCGCACTTAAACTGAAGATATCTGCATAAGCGCATGGAGCATGGTTTCGCCTGATATATTATGAATATTGGTTGTTCCTTTTGTTTCAGCTGGCTCGACCTTGAAGCCAGAACTGACTACTCAAAAACTTTGATCTGAGGACTAGCACTCTCCCCGGTGTAAGTGACGGGTGTACATCTGTGCGGTGTAGGTGGCTCCCTATGGTGTCCGCGAAATCACTATCCCAAATGTCCCTTTGTATGATTTATGAAGCCGGCATAGAGGGAACTGCTCTAGACTGGATCGCGTCCTACCTTCGAAACAGAACTAATGTAATCCATACCCCACCTTTCTCGTCCAAACTGTACTCCACAAAAGCAGTGGTCCCTTAAGGTTCTATCATCTTGCCACACTTATTCATCAATGCTCAAAATACAATCGTCGTCACCATCACCCTCCCCGTTTTGGGTTCCAATTCATACACAACACATTTCACTGAGGAGCTGCTTGGTACCCGTCTGCAGACTTTGCCAAAATGTCCAACCACCCCGCAAAAGGAACATTTTACAGAGAATGCTGGGCAACGTTTGTCATTGGCCATGTGCTTGTGGCTGCTACACCTGTAGCAATAACCCTTCTTTTCTGGAAGAGGTCTGGTAGGCCCTGTTGCATTCCTTGTGGGCCATCTGCTGTTTCTGTATCCAACCTTGGGGGCAGGTCTGTCACCGGAACCTTTTGTGTTGCTCACTTTACATACTGCGGGTTTACTTTCAGTTTCCTTCTTCGCTGCTACCGCACATCGTTTGGACAGTTCGGTTTTGTTGACGATCAATATGATCTCATGAAGTGACGCTTCCCCACTCACCCACAGCTTGTCTTAGACATTGGTGTTGGTGGTGTGCATTATTATTTGATCACGCACAAAATCAACATGAAGGTGACCTAATTTGCAGTTGACAGCCATAGTCTTCCACTGTCTCTGAGTCACTTTGTTTCCGTCGGAAGAAATTGTATCTGTCTATGGCCTTGCAAATCACTGGCTGGTAGTGATTGTCTAGATCTTCTAACGCGTGTTGGAACACTTCTTCATCCGTTGCGCCC
Source organism: Lissotriton vulgaris (assembly GCF_964263255.1). Classification (NCBI taxonomy): domain Eukaryota; kingdom Metazoa; phylum Chordata; class Amphibia; order Caudata; family Salamandridae; genus Lissotriton; species Lissotriton vulgaris. The sequence continues at coordinate 138,574,281 of NC_141700.1, read as the reverse complement.
CTCGGTTTCTTTGCCATGTTCTCGTATACTCTCAACTCTACCAGACCTAGATTGTGTAGTAGTATTTTCTTTCTGCTTTTGCTGGAGAACGCTTCCTCTCTTTCATCTTCCAGGGCCGATAAGTAGTTGAGGAAGTACCCCTTCCGTTCAGCCCACTTCATGGCTGGCTCACCTGGTTTCAGAAGGAAAGGCACTGGGTTGGTGAGTGAGAAGGTTTGGGTGCACATCGTGATGGGCTGGAATGCACTTGCAGGAAAATATCAGCAACTGGGGCATGCGTTGGTAACTGCTTAAGACAGCGATGGCAGGACCAGTAGAGTGATGCCTGGATTCTGTGCCCAACTGCAAGGACAGGTTGTTGATGGCATCACAGGATCGCTGGGCGTATGTACATCCCCAGTAGGCATTGCGTGGAAGGTGGCCGCGTGCAATGAGGCCAGTGTGCATGGCACTATGATGCCTTGCGCAGGACACGCTGCGGGAGTATACGGCGTAGGGGTCAGGAAACAGGCCAATATGGTAGGCTTCGCTGTGCAGGACGTTGTACCAACTGTATAGGCCACTGGAATAGTGTTAGGCACCCTCATGTGCATGCCCGTACATGGCACGTGATGTGGTCACCGGCAGCTGTTTAATTTGAGGTCTCAGAGATGTGATACTGTAGGTGGTGCAAGGTGTGAGGAGCGCGCTCAGGCAGTCGCGCTAATGGCATACCTCACACTTGCTGGCTAGGAAGGCCAGTCACTGGACACCTCTGGAGGGGTGGCTGGGCAACGTGTACACGGGAGTTTTAATGGCGCCACTCTCCCTCTCCAGACTGTAGATGCGATGCGCGCTCCCCGCCGTGAATGCGGTTCTGTGAGGCGCATAGCGTCAGCAGGCAGGTGCAGCGGGGTCTGTTTTCCACTCGTTGCCAGTCTGTAATGTCGGGTCTTTCACCCGGAATAAGGCACGGACACAGAAGGTGCGGAATCAGCTGGTTTATTTTTGAGAGGGAGAAGCAGGGTGCTTCCCGTTTTGTACCCCAGTACAAGTGAGCGCGATGAGCGCGATGAGCGTGCTATCCCGTCAGGCACCACGCGGGTCACGTGGTTGCCTGACTACTAGACTGCGACACCACAATATCAAGGCTACTCATAGTGAAAATCCTTTTGAAGCAGGAGAGATGGGGGCATATGTAGTGGACTTCAGACAGGTTTACTATCAGATGCTACATGAGAGTGGGAACACCCAGGTACAGGGCTCAATTTTGTTGGTTGGCTGAGCAGGGCAGGGGTGAGGGTGCAGTGACCCCTCAGGGAGCAGTAGCAAGGGGACATTCTGGAACCAGATTATTCTGCAGGGGACACCACTACACAGGCTGGATTAGTGGATTCAGGGGTGGGGGAGCGGACCCATTCTAGGGTGTCCCGCCTGCAGTGGCAGAAGCCAAATTGATTTGGAGTGAGGAAGAGGAGACTGACCAGGTGGACAATGCATGTTGTCATGCAGTGGGTGATGTGGTTAGGCCCCTCCCTTGAAGGTTTTCGGTAGATCAGGTTTCGGGGGTACATAGCAGAAGTCGGGCAGAGGCAAGACGGAGGGTCTCAGCTATGGGCCACAGTCACGTGTGGGTCTTAGTGCACATGCCAGGCCTCGGGTAGTGCCAGCAGAAGGGCGCAGGGTCCGGGGTATAGTTCAGGGCTTGGGTAAGTTAAAGGGTTTACAGTCCTGGGTTGTACCAGCATACTGGGCCAGTCTTATCTTCCATAGGCTGTCGCTGTACCAGTGGTAGCAGGTTCAGGATAACTCAGTACAGTTCATTCGCACAGATGAGAAGAGGAGGGTTAGCTGGAGTGTGGTGGTGGATGACAAGAAGGTCTGGTGTAGCATCAGCTGTGCAATTGGCAGGAGGGTGGAGTGCAACCCCGACGGTCATGTTCACCGAAAGAGTCATTCAGCATCAGCAGACAGGCTGGGAGGGCAGGGCACAGCCCCCCAGCATAAGTGTGTTCAAAATGTGGTGGGGCACCATGATGTAAGCATGCTAGATTACAAGGATGAGAGCCTAGAGGAAGGTTAAGGGCATGAAGAGGATTCGGTGCAGCGGGTAGAGTGGGATGGGTTGCTGCATTCAGGGTGGGGGGAGCAACTAATCAATGTGGCCATGGTATTTTGCAGGGTGCCGGTTTCCGGCACCCTTAAGGTAGAAGTGGTGGAACCATGCAGAGAGACGAAGTGGCGAGAAAGCTGGCTTAAGAGTGGGCACCGACTTTAATGCCAGGTAAGCAACGTGGGGCAGTTTGAACACTGCATAGAATGGGTATCAATAGGTGTAGAGGCTAAGGAACCTCCAGTCAGCCGGGAGGCCCGCTTGAGCAAAGGACTTTACGTTAAGGACACAGGCGTAGGTAGAGACGAATACATTATGAGTGCAAGTGGTTCAGTGGGGTGGACAACAATCAGGAAGTGCAAGGCAGCACATGGTCGACAGAGCCCGGTAAGGAACAGCCGGGTCCTTATGTGAAAGGGACAGACAAGTCAGTAGGAGCAGACATGGACGCAAATCAGGATAGCAAGGTATAACCAGGGGGTGAAGCCAGACAAGCTGGAGAGTAAAGAGTTAAAATAAAGAAACTGCCTTACATGGGGACGTCGAAGGCCTTGTGTAGGAAAGTAGGATCTGCGTTTTTTGGTTACCCCCACTTTTTGCTTCATGCAATATTGTTTTTGACTAGTCTGACTGAGATCCCACTAATGAGGACCCCAGACTATCTGCTTTCTCCCTAAATTGTTATGCCATGTACTTAGGTACACTCCAGATTGGATACTGGGGTACCCTTGCCAGTCTCTAGTATGTGGTATCCATGTACCCGGGGCATAGGTACTCCAGATGCCCTCCATGGGCTGAAGCATGTATTATACCACCGATGAGAGGCCATACAAAATGGAACTACAGGCCTGCCATTGCAGTCTGTGTAAGATGGCGCATGCACCTCTTTCTTTAGCTTTAGGTTTCCTATATCTAAGTGTCACTGCACTTAAAACCTATAAGTCACCCCAATAGCAGGCCTTATCAATCCTGAAGGCAGGGTGATTGGTTCTAAGTGAGAGGGTACCCCTGCATGAGCCACACACCCCTGCAGCCTACGGAGTCCATTCACCCAGGTTGTCAGTGTATCAGCCATTTACGACATGTAGAGTGGTATTATGAGACTGCGTGATGACCAACTCTAAAACCGCTGAAAGTAGCCCTATTGTGTTTGGTATCAAACATTGTGAAATCATACCCCCCACACCAGTAACTGGTGAGGGTGGTTTGATTCCACCCCTCAGAAACGAGCTTTGTGAGGTCCCTGGTGTTCCCAGTACCAGCCATCTAGTCCCGGGCAGCCCAAAATGGTTGCTGCCCACCAAAGACACATTTATGCCCTTCTGCTGCTGAGCCAAGCTCGAGAAGGCCAAGGCAGAACATTAGGGAAGTGTGACCACCTCCCAGACAGGATTTAGTGTATTAGGACTGGGTGGGTGCACTTGCCAGCGACCGAAAGTCTGCATGAGGGGCACATTTGGTGTCTCTGTGCATAGCCCAGTTCAAAAGTTCAAAACAGTGCTAGGAGCTGTTGGCTCCTTCTCTGGCGTGAAACTGGACAAAGGACATGGGAGTAACCTCCCCACTGTCCTGAACCTCCCCTGGGAGGGTCCCCTGAATCTATTCAACCCTCACCCTTGGGTAAAAAAGGGCTTACCTGGCTGTAGGACTCTAGTTCGACATAGACAAGATTCTGAACCAGAAACCACTGAACTTCGACCGTCTGAACACCCTGGACTTCGTTTGGGCCCGACTTTGTCTCCCTCACAGTCTGAAGCATCGTCTGTGCCCCTGCACCATAAAGGCTCCGTGCAGGACCTGTGGAGCATCATGGACAACTGAAGATATCTCCCTTGGAGTGAAGGAGTCACTCTCCTGCAACTGCAGGCACTACATAACAATTGACCAGTCTGCTGCTCCTGAACTCCTACGGACTCCGAAGGCTCCAGCAACAGGAGGTGGGTTTCCAAGTCCCTTGAGGTCCAAGCTGCCCTCTTACCAAGTTTGAGGTCAGAATCCCTCGTGAGGGCTGCAATACCTGTACCCCTGTGCACTGTGTACTTTTGCAAGTGCATATGCTTGTTGGTGTTTCCAAAACAAGTGCACTGGGCTCCGAGTAGCCCCAACCTTTGGCATCATTTCCACCAAAGAACTGCGGCCTCCTTACACCGAGTGCTCTGTGGGCTGCTGCTTTGTGAAACTACTTGAGGTCCCCTTGTGACTCCTGTGCCTCCGACCTGTGGGGCCTCTTGAGGATCAACACAGCTTTTCTTGGGCTCTCCTAGTTACTCCAGGCCTGCCATGACCCCTCTGTGTTGGTGAGTCTCCTGGACCTTGCTAATCCGAACCATAACCTTTCTTGACCTTCTTCAGGGGTTGCCGCTGCCAAGGCTTGTGGGTGCTCCAGTCGGACACTGACCCCTCAGCACTCGACGTCCTTTGTAGGACAGTTCGTTTCCCACTCCTGGTCATCCTTGACGTCTCCTGGTCCATGTGGCTGCAGAGTTAAGAACCCCCTCTTTGCACATGAAGCACCAGAAATCAATGGGCATTCGTCTGCCGAGCCCCTGGTCACTCCTGAGTGACGCAGACTCTGTCCCCTCTGCTTTCAGGTACTCTTTTATTTTTTCAAAATTTTTATTGAGCAGAGTTCATAATACATTATATACTTGAAAAGCAATTTAAAAACAATTAGACAGCTTCTTAATTTAAGCAGCAACAAGTTAACATTTTTATAGCAGCAATGAGAAAAAAACAATTTCCTGATACACCTGTAGTGGATGATCAATAAAGTGCAAATGCAATCGGACCTATATACATTCAATATATAAAGTGCCTAGTGCAAGGTATAAATTTGTAAACAGCTGATCCTGAAGTTAGTCACAAAGCTAGACTTACATTCATTCCTTGTATAAATTGCAAACATGCAAAGTGCAAATTCATGAAAAGCTCAATCAGCTTAATCCTATAATCATTCATGAAGTGAAGTGCAAAGTGCCATTTATCTTTAGAAATAGTAGCAAAAAAACAACAACAACAAATAATTCCTTTTACACTTAAAGTACAATATGACTAAAGCACTGGTGCTCTATTATTGACCACTTCCTTCATAGCTGCTAACGAGCACTTGGCCTAAATAAAACTAATACCCAACAGGAATACAATTTAATAACAAATTTGAATATATCATAGTAAAAAACTGCTACATTAGTTTGCCACTTCCAGTATTATGATCCCCCCTTAATCTTCTCTAGATCATTAAAAAACTTCCAATTTTTAAAAAAATGTTTAATGGCTCCTACCCTCCCCACATAGGCTTTCTCAAATTTTCGGGTCCTTTTCATTTTGTTAAACCATTTCCGATGGGAAGGGGCCGCACTGGATTTCCAATTTTGTAGAATTAGGGAGCGAGCTACCGAACTTGCGATACATATAAAAGCTTTTTCGGGCTCAGAGTAAATTATATCCCCTCTACTTCGGCCTCAAACAGAATTTTTTTTCCGATTGCTTGCTCTATATCTAAAAAAAACTGTCTCCCAGAAAATCCTCAAACCTGGACAAGAGAAAAAAGTGTGGTGCCACCCGCCTTCCTCATCTGTTTGGCATCGGAAACACGTGTTTTCTACTCCCGGGAATCTTTTACTTATAAAACCCTTTATAGATAGCCGCACATAGTGATGTACTTCCTAGGTTGCATACAGTCTCCCGTTCCTTTTGAGACAGCCTACATCCAGTCTCCCGGGTTATTTTCTCTAGGTGATTGTTTATAACTGGGGCTTGTCCAGATTAATGCAGCAGCCTATACCCGGTTCATACCCCTTTTATATTTACCCCATAAAGGGCTACCACCATAAAATCGGGGGAATCCAGTATACCACTATATTTTTTCAGAAAAGAGACAAAGCGTAAGTATTCCAAAAAGGTCGGCTTCAGATGGCTCTCTGTCCTTACCAATACTTCCTGCCAGGAGATCGGCCTATTTTGTATTATAAAATACCTTAACTCAGATAATCTACAACCTTCCCAGATATTTATGTGCCTTGCTTGTAACTGGAGACCAAGACTGGCACATTCTCTGATTTTTAAATATTGAAGACCTAATGACCTTGTTTTTGTATCAAAGGACTTGAATCTAAAAAGATAGTCTTTTAAAATGTTATATCGTGTGTTTTTTGGAAGTTTGGAATTTTTCTTTCAGGTAATCTTTATCAAGAATCCACCTTTGGATTCCAACAGACACGTTCCTTCTTTGCTGCAGTGGCTCTTCTTTGAAGTCATCTACTCAGTTAGGCAGCGGTTTCCGACACCACTTCGACCCTATACACCGGCTTCCCTGGGATAGGTAACTCTGGTACTATGGTATCCACAGGCGGGGTGGCTCTCCAACCTCCTAGGTTTCACAGGGTTTCTTCGAAGTCCACTAAGAAGGGTCCTTAAACTTTAAAACTGCAACTCGACTCTCACATAGAATTGTACGGAACATGCAGTTGTGTTCCCACACTGCACCAGTCCTCCTTGGGGTCCCTACTTACTCACCTTGGGTGGTTCCTTGGGGTCCCAGCGATTCTACATCCTCTAGACACTGTCTTGACTCGGGTCGGGGTTCTTATACCACTATTTTAGTATATGGTTTGGTCACCCCCTGGAGCCCACTGTGTATTAGTGCTACTTACGATTCTTTCTGTGCTACAGTATTGTGTGCTTTGCGTTTCTCTGCACGTAGCAGATACTGTGGAGTATTTAGAGTGTGTTTTAATAATAACTACATATTTCTATAACTACTGTGTGGTTCTTTCATTTAACTAATTCAATAAGGTTGCATTCTGGTAAAACAAGCTGCATAACATTCCTTCAAGACTAAGCCTGAAGGCTGCTCTCCATGGCTACCACTTGGATAGCTTTCTAAGGTTATCTTTGACCTCTTAAATCACCATAAGGGTAGTTTGGACTTGTACAGGGTACCCACTTTAACTAGTGGACCACATATACCAGGCCAACTTCTCACACCTTGGCGCCTAGTAGCAGCCACTAAAGAGAATATATGAAAGGAAGAATATGTAGAAATAATGAAGCTACTACACAGGGAGCTAAGATCAAAAGAAGGATCAAAAGAAGAAGAATTTGAGCTGTCCAAGCACCCAAAGGTGCCGGTCATCACTGAGAATTATACAGCAGCATACCTTATATATGCTAGCACATACTGCAAAAAATTCTCTGAGACATTGATCACACTTTTCAAGTACATGGATGTCATTAGAAAGGCACAAATAAACTATGGTGGCTACGCATGGGTCCAGTATGATGAGGAGTTCAGGGCCCGTATGGCAATTGACCCAGAGGCTTAATGGGGAGAAATTGATATGCACCTTTGGTAACATGCAATGGGGCTTGCAAAGTTTAGTAAAACCAGTTTTACGGCTAGTGGGCTGCCGATTGTATTGGCCTTTCAAGGTGCCCCACCCAGGGAGGGGTGGGGGGAGCAGGTTGAGGCCAGGCTAGCCAATTGGGAGTTTGCTGGGATTTCAATAAGGGGAGCTGCATGAGTGAATATTGTAAATTCCAACATGAATACTCCAAGTGCGCAGGTAGGCATGCATTGGTTAAGTGCTTTGGGGTGGGGGGGTCACGCCAGCTATTCAGCAGGGCAAGGACAACAGTTCGGATACAGCGGGCACAGACAGGGAGTTGCAGATCAGGGAAGGGTAGACAGGGACATGCAGGGAAGGGCTAGTATGCCCATTAAATTGGACAGTTTGAGATTTTGGCATTATGAGAGCCAGGATGACGCTAGGATTTTATTGCAAGGGTTTACTTGGGGGTTTAGACTAAGGTACGAGGGCCCACGGTTGAAGGCTGGGCAGATAATTTGAAGTCAGCTAACAAACACAAGCAGGCAGTGAGGGATAAGCTGCTCAAAGAAATCCAAGAGGGTAGGATGGTAGGGCCTTTTGAGGAAAGGCCAATGGATGAATTGATTGGGTCCCACATTGAGGTGGTGCCCAAGAAAGAACTGGGCCAGTTTAGGCGGATTCAGCACCTCTCATGGCCTGAGGGCCAGTCTGTGAATGACTTCATAACTGAAGAACAGGTTTCTGTCACTTACTCATCTGTCGATGTGGCGTTATCTTTGGTGGAGAAAGTAGGACAGAGGGCGCTTGAGGCAAAGAGCGACATTAAGTCCGCCTTCCGTTTGTTGCCAGTACACCTTGTCGACTTTCAGCTGCTGGGGATTCAGTCTGAGGGCAAATGGTCTTTAGACAAAGCACTACCCATGGGCTGCTCCATATCATGTGCATTGTTTGAGTGCTTCAGCACCTTTTTGCAACGGCTGTTCATACGTTGCACAGGACACAAGCACAACACATTACTTAGATTACTTATTATTCGTGGGGTACCCAGGTTTCAAGGACTGTCAATGTTTGCTGTCAAGTTTCCAGGAGCTCATGGAGGACCTCAGGGTACCCTTGGAGCCAGTAAAGACAGTGGTTCCCTCTACGGTTATGTAATTTCTCTGAATCTAAATTGATTCAAGGGTAAAGGAGGCCAGATTGCCAGAGGATAAGAAAAGAACCATGCAGTGGCTACTGGATGCGATGTTGTCAAAAGCAAAAGTCACAGTGAAAGAGGTGCAAGTCCTGTTGGAAAATTTGAATTTTGCATGCAGGGTGGCAAGAGCAGGCAGGACTTTCTTTGGGGTCTGCCGTTGCTGCACCATTATGTGAAGTTGTCAGCTGGGGTAAGGCTGACTTGAGGATGTTGTGAGTTTTTCACGACTGTTTTAACGGGGTTCCCTTAGTAACTTTGACAGAGGTGTATTGGGACGCACAGGTGTTTTTAGCTGCTTCAGGAGGTTTTGAATTTGCCCTGTATTGGCAGGGTCGCTGATGCGCGGAGGAATGGCCGCAATCATGGAAACAGAGCAGCAGCAGCATTGCATTTTTGGGACAGTCGGCAAGGGATGCACAACTATTGAAGTTGTTGAGGATCTTTGTGTGGAATGGCTTACAACTTAACATTGTATTCAGAGCCCAACATATGCCAGGTGTGGACAACAACATTGCTGATGCTTTGTCTCGTTCACAGTGGGAGAGATTCCATGGACTGGTCACGGAGGCGAACAGAGTCAGGACTAGAATGCCTCAAGATCTATGGACATTAGGAGAAAAAGGATGCTTCAATTGGTAGAGGATTTGCTAGCAGTATCTACGAGAACAGCATATTCTTAGGCTTGGGCTGAGTTCCTAGCAGAGGGGGGTGCAAAGCAGGACAGATTAATGGTAAGGGTGAAGGACGTTGTGCACATCATGACATTGATTGAAAATTGCCAGTCCAGAGTGACAATTTCGGGGAAGTTAGTGGGTATCGCATTTATGGGTAAGCTGTGGTAGGCTATGCTCCTTCAACGGGCGACCTCTGCAAGAGAATTATGGAAGGGTGGACCAGTGAGAGGGGTCAGTTGGGTTCTTGGAGGAGGCTTTTGATCTTGGGCATCTTATGTGAAGTGCACAAGGTCCTGCCGGGAATTCGCAGCATGGACAGTGAGACGGTGTTGTTTTCCACATTTATGATGTGGATATTTCTTGGTGCATTTCAGGTGTCTGAGCTTCTGGAGGGTAAGCAGAGCTGGGGGATACTCTGGGAAGAGGTTAGTGGGTGCGAGGAAGGGTTAAGGGGTTGATTTTACAAGTCCAAAACTCATCAAAGGGGTCTGGGCAAGAGTGTTCTGCTACATGTTTACCCTGGTGCCAAGTTTTGCCCAGTCCGATGGGGGTTCGCTCTTAAACCTCGGTCTGTTCAGAGTGGGGGGAGAGGGTCTTTCAATGCTTAGATGGTAAGCCAGTGTCCGCATTTCAGCTGTTGGTAATGCTGTTTAAGGCTCTGGCACTCATTGGCATGGATGCAAATGGTTTTGGTACACTTTTTTTATGGATCGGTACGGCTACGGAGGCTGGTCGTCAGGGCTAAAGTCAGGAAATGATAATGGGTTTGGGAAGATGTTCATCGAACTGTTTTCAGTGTTATATTGGGGGAGGGGAGTTGTTGAGATAGGTTCACGTTGTCAACTTTTGATTCTATTTTTCAGGTTCTGTTCCCAGTCCCTTTGTGTTGGGGTTGAATACCTGGATTGTGGGACAATCCTTCGGAAAGTGGGTGGAGTGGCAGGACAAGTCTGTTATACACGGAAGGAATTTGGGATTTAATGTTGGCATCTACACTATCGCTTGGCACAGGAAAGGGGCCAAAAGATGGAGAGAATTAATATCATGTTTGAATAGACCACGGGTACTCAAAGTACGGCCCGCGGGCCACCAGCGGCCTGGCAAGCCTTTCTTGGCGGCCCGCGGACGTTAGAGACATCGTACCTGTGTTCTTTTTTCTTTTTTTTAAGTGTTAGCAAACACCACCGGTACAGCTCTGTGGGGGCCCGGGCGATTCCATCCACAGTCAGAGTGGAGCTGCATGGGGGCTAAGAAGAGGTGAACAAAGCCTCATTAACATGTAAGTGGTCTTTTAAAGACCTGTGAAGTACTGGGGTGCGGCTGTGTGTGTGCCTGGGAAGTTGTGTCAGCCCGGGCTGACACACACACGTGGGAGGGGGGGGACAGCGGGTGAGGTGACAGAGGACAGCAGGGTCTGAGAGCCTGGTGAGGTGAGAGGGCAGCAGGGAGTGAGAGCCCGGGTGAGGTGGGAGGGCAGCACGGAGTGAGAACCCGGGTGAGGTGGGAGGGCAGCAGGGAGTGAGAGCCCGGTGTGGTAGGAGGGCAGCAGGGGGTGAGAGCCCGGTGAGGTGATGGAGGGCAGCAGGGAGTGAGAGCCGGGTGAGGTGACAGAGGGCAGCAGGGAGTGAGAGCCGGGTGAGGTGAGACAGATAGAGATAGAGACCGATAAAGACAGAGACGGATAGAGGCAGAGACAGATAGAGGTAGAGACAGACAGCGATAGAGATAGAGAGAAAGAGACAGAGAGAGAGAGACAGAGAGAGACAGAGATAGAGGCAGGGACAGATTGATACAGGATCAGACAGAGACAGATAGCGGCAGAGACAGACAGAGACATGGACAGACAGGGACAGATAGAGGCAGAGACAGACCGAGACAGGCAGAGACGGAGAGGGAGACAGAGGGAGGGAGAAAGAGACAGGGACAGACAGAGACAGATAGAGGCAGGGACAGGAACAGACAGATAGAGGCAGAGTGACAGAGAGGCGGAGTGGGAAAAGCAGAGGGAGACGGAGACGGAGAGGGAGACGGAGGGAGACAGAGGGAGAGAAAGGGAGACAGAGGGTGACAGAGGGAGGGAGGGGGAGGGAGAGAAAGGGAGACAGAGGGTGACAGGGAGGGAGGGGGAGGGAGACAGAGGGAGAGAAAGGTAGACAAATGGAGGGAGGAGGACGGAGAGAGAGGGAGACAGAGAGAGAGGGAGACGTAGGGAGTCAGGGGGAGACGGAGGAGTCAGGGGGAGACGGAGTGAGGGAGAGGGAGTCGGGGGAGACGGAGTGAGGGAGAGGGAGACAGAGGGAGGGAGGGAGACAGACAGAGGGAAGAAGACAGACAGAGGGAGGGAGACAGACAGAGGGAGGGAGACAGACAGAGGGAGGCAGACAGACAGAGGGAGGGAGGGAGACAGACAGACGGAGGGAGGGAGACAGACAGAGGGAGGGAGGAAGACAGACAGTGGGAGGGAGACAGACAGAGGGAGACAGACAGAGGGAGGGAGACAGAGGGAGGGAGACGGACAGAGGGAGACGGAGAGGGAAGGAAAGAGAGGGAGGGAGAGAGAGAGAGAAAGAGCGAGAGAGAGAGAGAGAGAGAGTGTGTGTGTGTCTGTTGGTTCAGTGGACAAAGGTGTCCGCTGCAGGGGCCTGTTTTCAACCTCATGGGCACAGGTTTTTTTTTCTCTAGACCCTCTCCCCTCCCCCACTGACTCCGTCTCCACCGGTGCGACCCTTGGCCACTAACAATACTGTAAATTCGGCACCCGAGAGAAAGTTTGTGAGTACCCATGGAATAGACTGTTGGTCAGGGATAGGTGGCCAGGCATATTGCTGCTACATTTTGGCTCAAACGATTTGGAGATACAGAAAGGTTTGCCCTTGACATGAAGGAGGACATGAAGAAAATCAACAGATGTTGGGTAGGTTTCCATGTCCTTTGGGCAGAGTTCATACCAAGGAGAGTCTACTGAGGGGCACATCATCCGGCAGTGATAGACAAAGCCAGTAGAAAGCCCAACAAGGATATGTGCTCATTTTGAAGGAAGTTATGAGGATGTCAAATTCTTCCAGGTGGACGCTGTACATTTGTCCTTCATTGGAATGGAGTTGATCTTGCTGCAGCTGAAGCTGGTGTTGGCCAAAGTGTTAAACATCCGTTAGACCTAGGACGTCGGGGGAAGAAAAAGGTGCATTGTGCTTTCCCTTTCTGGGTGGCTGTTGGCTGAAAAGTTGCCATAGTTTACCATAGTTTATTGTTGACAGCGGAAATTTAAGCAGAAAGGGAACCGGTAGATAAGTTCACATATGTGTTAGCCAGGAAGTTAAAAGTTCTATATGAAGTTTAGTTTATTGAAGGGTAATAGTTGTAGTAAAGGGTTTGGGGAGTTTAAAGGTCACAGTTGTAGTTCAGCACCTTTGAAGCGCGTCCACTATTACGGTATTAAGTTGTTGTGGGGGAGATTTTAGGGAAGGGGGTAGCTTAACATAGGTGAGTAAATTCATATAGTTAGGCTTTATGGTTCTGTAAGGCAAAGGCCTAGGTTGTTTTTTTAAGTGCGCCTGTTTCAATAAAGCGGCGTTTGTCACACAAACATGGTGTCAGTGGTCTGTGCTGCTCCCTCTCTTCCCCAATGGAGATTTGGGGGGCAGCGAACCAAAAGGATGTCTGCCCCTTGGGTAATTTGAGAAGGTGGATCAGTTTGACAACTTCTCAGGGGTTTGTGTGGCTTTTGGGCTACTTTTGTAACCCAAAGGGTTTATAACCCAGCATTTGGAGGTGCCAGCCATTTTGTCTTGGTGACACAGTGGCTGGTACCTCGTCAGATGGCAATTTTGCCCACCCACCTGTTCCATGAGTTAATGTTCTGGGTGGGGGGGTCCGGGGCTCTAGGTCATTAGGGTTGGCTTCATTTACACAGGTGTACGTCAGGTTCGTTATATTTTTAGGGTTGTTGCTCTGAAGCAGTTGCATAGGTGGTTGTCCAGGAAGTTGCCATCATTTACTGAAGTTTATTGTTGTTGACAGCAACAATTCAGGCTGAAAGGGAGTGGATAGATAAGTTCACACCTGGATGAGCCAGGAAGTTAAAGGTTCTGTAGGAATTTTAGTTAATTAGGGGATTAATATTTGTACTAAAGGTGTTGGAGAGTTTGAAGGTCACAGTTGCAGTTAAGCAGCTCTGGAGCGGGTACATTATTATCGTAATAAGTTGTTGTGGGGAGGGAGATTTTAGGGAGGGGGTAGCTTAGCATAGGTGAGCAAATTTGTATGGTGAGGCTTTACTTTTGTAAGGCAAAGGCCTAGGTTATTTTTGTTATAGGCACCTGTTTCAATAAAGCGGCCTTTGTCACGCAAGCCAAGTGTCAGTGGTCTGTGCTGCTCCCCATCTTCCCCAAAGGGGGCAACCCTATCCTTCGGCAACCCATTGAACAAGATGTCTGGCGAGTCTCGCATTGTGACATCACTGACATGCAGACATTGCCATACTGGGCAAGTAATATTGATATCGCACGTGGTGCAGGTGATGTTGTAGCCAAGCACAGATTTGAATGCAGTGATCTCCTTGTACTCTGACGTGTGAAGTAGTATGGACGTCAATTCTCTCTAAAGGCACTGTCACATGCCCTGGCATTGATGCAGCACTAGAAGACTCCTCTTGCGGGTTTCTGAACAGTTCCCACACTCACTCCTGTCAATTTTTCTCACCATCTGAACCAAAGATTTCTGTTGAAACCTTCCAAAATAACGACTTGGTTGCAGTTACAACTTTTGCAAACTCATTGATTCCACGATAATCATGAGGCTTCACAAGTGATTGGTGGTAATGGTATAGTGCAAAATGATTGGCTTTCCCTGCAGAATGTAATTAGTGGCCCAAGTCTCCTGTATCTAACATATATTTAGTTGCCTTAGGCTGAATGGTGAGTCCTGGTAAAGGGCTGGGGGCCCTTTGAACTGTTTGGGGCCTCCTGTGCCACAGGTGCCGCCGCGTCCTGTGTGAAACCCCTGATGAGAGGCAGCTTCTGGCACCCTACCCCTCTGTACCTCCAGGATTTCTCAAAAGATAAGATGCACATTCACCGCTTGGGGCATCTTGACACTGAAAAACAGACTCTAATTGTTGCCCAACTCAAGTGTGTTAATTTCATCAACTGCAAAAAACAACAGTTGATGGACAGAATGCAGAACAATGTCATACATTCACCCCAGTACAGAGATCTTGGCCTAAATCCATCGTTTGTTTGCTCACCATGCCATTCCAGTTTGAACCCAGCCATATGCAAATCAGTCTTGACCCTGTGCCCTATGGGAACAGTCCAGCCCGAACTGCCAAGCCAGGTCCTCCCTGGACTGGCAACAAGCATCCAAGGACCCGTTTCGGGCTTTCAGCCCTCATCAGCCAGGATAGCTTGATTCCAGTGGCATGGAGAGCACGGGACTCACGTCTGAGCATACCCGTCTCACTCGGGGTGACAAATGCAAAAAACAACAGGTGATGGACAGAATGCAGAACAATGCCATACATTCACCCCAGTACAGAGATCTGGGCCTAAATCCATCGTTTTTTGCTCACCATGCCATTCCAGTTTGAACCCAGCCATATGCAAATCAGTCTTGACCTTGTGCCCTATGGGAACAGTCCAGCCCGAACTGCCAAGCCAAGTTCTTCATTTCATCAACTACAGAATGATCAAAGGCTGAGTGGTGCACAAGGCAAGCAAACCTGTGACCATGAGATCAAACACAGATCCCTGGAGAGACAAGTCCACTGAGCACAAGACCCAGCCTTATGTTACATTGTCAATCAATCAATCAGGAGTTTGTATAGTGCCGCTACTCACCCCTGAGGATCTCAAGGCGCTGGGGGGGGGTAGAACGCTGCTGATCCGTCTGGGTGTGGAGGTTCAGTTGTTTATTACATGACATATATTTTTCTATCTGCTTGAAACCTGTATGGCAAAAAATCATAAGCTCCACTTATATTCTTAGAGGACTTGGGTAGGACCCTACGGGGGGGGGGGGGGGCTCAACTGATATCAAGAGGCAGTGGGCACCAGGCTCTATCCAAGAGGAGCACTTATTAGGCCCAGGGGAACAGAGACAAAAACTATGCTGAAAACAGTGCTGAGTTTTTAGTGAAAAAAAAGAAAGTGGCAGTGAACCACTGGTGGTACCATTTGTCCAGGTTTGAGGAGGAATCCTATGATGTAGCATGCCCCCTTCGGGTGGGTCTGGGTTTTCTTCCTAAATAATAAATATTTTTTTGCATACACACTTTTCCTTCCTTTTCTTTTTACTCAGACATCTCTTTTTGTGATTTCCACTGTGTAATTGGCCATCAGTTGGTGCTTTTTGACAGTTATGTCCCGGTTGGGAGCATGTGTCAAAGTGGGGTGCGGGAGCTTCAAGTTACCCACAAATTTGCTCCCCATATTTCAGGTAAATAAATCACACTGTGAATTATTTTAAGCGTTTAGGGGCAACTGACAGCCAACAGACAACTGGCAATCACATATTTTTTTAACTCTTTTTATTAATCAATCAACAAAAATGAATTCACATTACAACAACAACAAAAAAAGGGAAGGCAATCACATATTTAAATGCATTTTTAAAAGGGATATCAGGACATATACTTGTTAAATATGTTCTCAGCTGTGAATGTTCTAGAATAGTTGTGTGAAAATATGTTTGCCTGGCTAGGTGGTCCCAATAATTTCTTTTACATGTGGACGTTGGCATAAAAATGTTTGAAGAGCATCACTTTTGATATTCCTTACAGATGTATTTGCAACAGAAGAATTGGTGCACAATCACTATCTTTTTATCCACACCTAAGGCAGCTTATATGCCTTTTTAAAGCTCTGTACACGGCTAACATACCACCAGTGAAGACATGTCTAGTTCCACCACTTGATCTGTAAATTGGCAAAACCATCCGAAATTTGGGATGACCAATGGCACATGATCCAATAACAGGTCTGCTACATTGTCTGGATGTGTGTTTGTATACTTTCTTTCTAGAGTGCATGTATGTCATAGCTCTATTGTTACAAAAGATCAAGACAGGGCCAGGGGGAAAGGCACCATTAAATGGAAAGATGTCAGTTTTCAACTACCTATGGAAGGTTAGATACTCTACTGTACATCTCAGAGACTCAGGGAGGGTGCTCCACAACTTAGCTGCTGCAACAGAGAAGGCCCTATCCCTCACTGATGGTTTGAATGTCCTGAGCAAGGACAACATAAAGTGGCTTCTGGATATCAACTGGCACAGAGAGACATTCAGTCTCAGTTTGCTTCTCCAGAACTGAGGTGAACTACCATGCACGAAGCGGCATACAATGGTAAGGGCTTTGATTTGGATTCGCTGCTCCACTAGCAATGAATGAAAGCTGTCTAGACCCGGGTAAATTAACTGGTGCTTAGAAGTATCCAACTTGAGACAGGCAGCTTTCTTCTGAATGTATTTCAGGTAAATGTAAATGTCCAGTATTTGTAAAGCGCGAACAATTACCCGAGGGCGTCAAGGTGCAGGGGGCCATTGGGAAGATTAGGCAAGCTATGGCCCAGAGTCACATGGTGCTGGGATGATCCACTGCCGAACCGCGTGCCCCCGGGTTCTGGAGTCAGCCGCCCTGGCCGCTGCCCACACCTCTTCCTCGGGTGAGCTATACACTTCCTGGAAGCCGTCAGAAGGTAAACATTCCCATAATCCAGGTAAGAATGCACCAGAGTCTGGATAACAGGTCTGAGATGTTCTTGGGCCAGGAACAATAAAATGGTTTTTAATAGTCTGAATGGTCAGACGCAGGGGCTGGCGGCTCTGGATGCTTGCAGGCTAGTCGTCAAGATTGAATCAATTATTATACCATGTTTTGACCTTATCATCTAGGGTTGGGGATGGCTTCTAAATTGGTGCCCATGATTGGAGAAGTGAGAATTAATTTCAAGCATGACCACAAAGGAAAGGGTTGCAGACTTCCTCCAAAAGATAAGTGTGGTGCTACTGGACAGTGGGCAACACCACAGTTAGACAGCAAAACTAGGCATGTGGCTAATGACAATGCTTTCCCAGCATGCATGCAGCTATATACCTGATGAGCACATCTGCCGGCTGAAGTTCCACCATCATAATTTGGATTGGGAGAATTTCCAATGGAGTTTTAACCACAAAGGGGATCCTTCCAAGGCAGAGGCATCAACTGTGGTCTGGAAACCTCCAAGGTCATTGCTGAAAACATGGTGGATTTTTGATTTCCAGTGTGGTGGCATAGCAAGACAGAAATTCAAGCAGTAAGGCTAAGCAAACACTCCAACTTCATAATGTTAGCTGCAGGGAGACATCTTGAGTCCCATCTATAAATGTTTTGCTGTGCGTAGGTGATACTTACCTTTATATTACTGCTACCTTACACTTGTGTTCCAATAGCAAGCTTTCCTCCTAGAGGAGGAAATCAAGAGCTTTTACAAGAATAGACCACCCTCATTTCTTTGTGAGTTGATCTCCCTGTCTTTTATAGGACAATGTTTCCTCACTGTTCAGATTATAAATTAATGCTGGGTCTTGGTGTGGAGATGCTGAAGATACATGTTCTACAGAATACCGCAGCAAGACTGGTCCTTAATCTCTCCCCCCGTTCACCCTCCGCTCCCAACCTAAAGTCCCTGCACTGGCTACCCATTAAAAAACGGATCACCTACAAAATATGCTGCCTCGTACACAACACCCTTAACAGTAAGGGACCCCGCTACCTAGCGCAGAAACTAATAGCATATCATCACCCAAGAACGCTCCGCTCATCCAGCAAACATCTATATAAAACGCGCACCATCAAATATGGCGGCAAGTCATTCTCCAAAATTGCCCCTACTATCTGGAACACATTGCCCTTACCTCTCAGAACAGAAGGCGACCACAAGAAATTCCGCAGGACCCTTAAAACCTTTCTATTCTAATCACCTCTCCCTCAGCTCGCCCTCCTTGTGACCTATGGTAACTACTGATGCAGCGCTATGAGACCGTCTGGTGATATATGCGCTTAATAAATATCACATAACATACCATAACATAGTTGGAATTTCTCTGGCAAATAGCAGTCTCTCTACATGTTTGTGATGAGCTGATGGGTAAAATATTGTGACTACATGAGAGTGGTGTGTTTTTATACTTTTCTTGGTGCACCTGTCTTTTAAATGCACATTACAACATAACTTACCCAGCTATTTAAAATGTGATCATCGTTGTGGGTTGTCCTATATGAAATGCATCTTGAAAAATCCTTTTTAGTAGGCGAGTCTGCTCCATATTTCCGGTAGTACCGGAAACAAGTGGAGGGACAGATTGGGAGGCCATCTTGATACATGCTGAAATATGAGAATTGCTCTGTCTGATAGGAAAATGGGGCCCCAAAAGGGAGAGGGCTCCAATTGCAGAGCCCTTCTACAAGAGATCACATGTAAAAAAGATGTCATTTTATGCACAAAATATTTAAAGAAGAGGGTGGAATTGGGGAATCTGGAGGAAAGGCATGAAAGGGCACTACAGAAGAGGTGTATTATGGCAGCATGCTATATAAATTAGTGTCTATTAGGATTGGCTTTAACATAATTCACTTCCACCCTAGATTCAAATGACCCTTGCGCCAACAGGACCTAGCATGCTCCAAGGATGTCCCTCATCCTAAACCCATCATCCTCCTCCTAAACCCTTTCAAACTAAGATCTGTGAAGTATCCTGAAAAGAGGTGGAGAAACCTAAATGTGAATTGATTTCTGCAGGATACTAGTGAGAAGAGAGGGAAACAGGCCCAAAAGGCTGTAAATGGGAGAGACTCCAATGCAAGAGTTGGGAAAGCTGAGGTTTGCTGGAGCAATCATCAGATTCTCTGGAAAAATAGATCCTAGAAATGAAATAGATTATCCAGAGAAGGGGAGATGAAGAAGAGACCATCTGGACATGGAAGAGGTGCTACTAGTGTAGGATCATAGGTGAGGAACAAAGACATCCTAAACACATGGAGAGCATCCCACATCAGAGATGCTGCGTGAGAAAATAAGTGTCTTCATTGTCTAACTCTATTGATTGAGAGGATAGTTAATATACACGTGAATGAAGAGTAGAGGGATCCGAGATTCTAAGACGAAATATGAGTCCGAATCAAATCTTTAACAAATTTGGGGAAAGCGCCATAAATGGCCTTATGGAAGATTATGAGAACTTTGAAGGTAATTCTTTTCTTCAAGTGGCAACCACTGACATTGATTGAGTTCTGTAAACAGTGGCATTCAAGGAATATTTTGCAAATTGCGTATTCTATATTTTTGGAAGGCTAGACACAATGCATTGCAGGAGTCCAGTCGTGCTCCCACGGTGGCCTGTATAGCTGCAAACTATGAACAAGTGGTAGTATGGCAATTATGTTCCTCATTTGCCTCAAGTGAAGAAAAAAAGAAGAGGTCAGTTTACAATCTAATATGAACAATTCAATGTATCACCAAATAAAAATCTGAGATTGCAAACAGAATTTATTGATGCTGCCCACTCCCCTAAAGTTGTTGGCGACCACTGAGTGAAACCTCCCAGAATAAGGACCTCCATCTTATCAAATTTTAATTATGAAACAGTTCTCTCTCATCCATAAAGTGACTGATGCCATAGAGTTGATAAAGACTGAGGGTGACAGTTGTACATTGCCATCCAAATTCATGATAATTTGGGTGTTGTCCAGATATGCCATCACATATAGATTATAGGGTCTGATAAGACGGACAAGAGTGTTAATGTGCCGGAGAAGCGCAGCCTAGTGCCAGCATTCTAAAATGTATACACCAATGGGCTGTAACTTGTTTTTTTGCCAGGTAGGTTAGGTATTTTTCTTTGGGAACAACAACAATGACAGTAATGACTTCACACATCGCACTATAAAATTAATTTCAAGTAAGGTAGAGTTTAAGCTTATTTTATTTAACCATGCAATGCTAACTTAGAGGCCTTTCTTTTCTTTTTTAGATGCTTTTTCAGTAGTATTGACCTTTCCCCTTGAATTTAATACAATGGATTGTTCTTTACACGAGTAATGTAACTTGTTTGTTTTGCACAATACTGTTCCTTGATGTACTTTAGAATGTTGACCATGAAATGTTCCTGTGGGAACAGAAGGGCTACCCTGACCCTGAACTGTAATTCAGCATTTCTTTTTAGCAATCTTAGGCCTACGTGGACTTTCTACGTTTCGTTTCTCATGACAGGCATGGGGAATCAGTTCGACGTTTCACTCCTTTTAGGTGAAATGATGTGACCAAAGCTATGTGATGACCTATCGGTGGTGATGTGGCATCACGCCACAAGGACTTTACCAAAGAACTTATAAAAGAAGAAACCCCAAATGAGGAGCAACGTAAATCCTTTTTGGTGCACCGCAGGCACATTCTTTTTTCCTTTTATGCAAACTCAGAGCCTTTCCTTTTCTTTTCCATTTCAGTGATGCAGGTTTCTTGTGCCTTTGTGCAGTTGCAACACAGATTTCGACTTTTAAGTCATGCTAATATTGAATATAGACTGAGACAGATTTGGATGCTATGAACTTTATTAACTGTGGACTGCTTAGTCTATGCTACAGTCGAGGCATATAGACTGTACTTCTCCTGAACTTTCCTTAAGTATTATGCTAATGGACTCACCCTAAAGGACTCTAAATGAATTGTGCCGTCCCTTAGAACTGAGTTGTTAGTCTATAAACTTTCCTTCTGCCTATTTGGTAGACGGACTTGTAAATCTATGGCTAATTTTGATTTAAATGCCTGCTTAAATGCTTGGCATTCTTATTAAAGCTGTTATATTTCTAACTGACCGGCTGAAGCAATTGCTGATTATGATGAACTTTGCATCTCTAATACAATAATTCATATTTTAAACTTGCCTGTGTTTCTTACCGAGCTTTGATTCGCCATTTGATTAACATTGATGATTTAAATGTATTGTATAAAGAATCAGCAAGCCCTGACAGAACCACAGGTGTTGCTTCTTTTATTTTGTGTTGCAGCTGCAGAGCTATTCGTTTGTATAACTCTTACTTGTCTTAACTTCTTTAGGAGGTTGGGACTTCAAGTTGCTATTCTTTATTTCTACAGTATGGTTTTGAGAGTGGTGTATTTGTGAGTTGGCTGTCAATTAATGGTCCTCATTGGACAGATAGCAGTGAGTTTAGTCAGCATAATTTCCACCCCTCCGATCGGTTGAGGAAAATTCATCAGCCGATCATTGCCTCTGTATTAAATGGAATTGATCCTCTAATCGTAAAGGGCCCAGTACGTTTGGAGGATTAAATGAGAGGAGATAGAGAAGGAAACATAATTAAAATATTTATAAGTGTGCTTCCGCTGGATCATATGTTCATTGACTCCCTAAATATGTGATGTAATAGAACCATTGCTGCAGGGCTGCTCAGGTAACCATGGCAATGTGCAGGTGCAGTAACTGGTCCTGTCACAAAGGTGCCTAGATAAGTCATAAAGTGTCCTCTAGATAGGGGCATTGGCGGCGCCATTTTACGATTTAATAGAAGCACTGCTGCAAAGCATTCCGGGTAACCATGGCAACAAGCATAAAAAATAACAGAGAAAGTAAGAATGGCCCCAAGATTGCACTGGCAAAGGAGAAGGGAAATTACACTTAGGTGCGCAAATAAATCACGTCAGAAAATATGGTAGGGGAGGCAGAGCGTAGCTTGCGTGGTATGAAGGGGTGAGGAAATGCAGAGCAGACGGTTCTTTGATTTTTCCAGAACATCACTGTCTGTTAAATATAGGCTCCACCACCCAACATCCTTCCTATCAATATATTCATGAACCTGAAAGCCTTCATGGAGTGAGGTAAGAGCCACCCTTCAGAAGATAGAGAAGAGTTACTTATGATCAGTTACCAGGGGCACTACCATTGCTTTGACAATTCAACTTCAGTGTCCACTTCTCCTTTTTACTGCATCCAGTCTTTACCTCAACAACACCAATATACTCCTTTGCATTATTCTTGGCTGCCTTCCATTTAGAATCTTTTAGAATTTTTTGACTACTGACAGTTTCGTCATTTATGATATTATGTGTAAGAAAACCTTGGGCTATCCAAAAATATAGGCCAAATAATGTTTAGCAAAGTTGATGCTTATAATGAGCTGTTCAAAGGGTGGTTCTGAGAAGGTGTTTTTATAGAGGTTGGAGTAGACTTTGTCACATATGTCGAATTTAAAAAGGGCAATGAAAATGGCCAATAGCGGCAAATGATCCGTTTTGGGGGGTAATCGCAGATATTGCTTAAATATTGGTAATATGTTTGAGGGAGACACAGGGCAAACCCCTGCTGAAGGTAGATTTTGTTTTTCAAACATGTTTTTATTGGTTTTACAACAAATAGCAAAGCAGCCTTCTGCACATACAAAGATGTCCATATCATTTTCTATATGACAGATCCGACAGCAATTATTCAACTGCGCAGTCTCGCTTCTAATGTTCAATAACAATCTTAAGTACAACAACCAGTCCCCCACCCGGTGAATCCTCCCCTGATTCATCATCGTCAGAGTCATCTTGGTCTGTGCCTACAATAGGCTCACATATATCCCCTCTATAAGTGTTCCAGGCCGACCACACTTTAGTCCATTTTCCAGGGCAACTCCTGTTTACATAAACTGTTCTCTCCGTGATCATTATGACATCCATGTCTCTACACCAAGACTCCAGTAGTGGTCTATCAGTGGCTCCCCACTTTTGCGCTACGTTGCGTTTTGCGACCATGAAGCCCAGTGTCGCCCATGTTTGACCATGTTTCGTTAGATCATTCGGTTCCCATATGTTAAGGAGGCATCTTCGCGGCTCAGGTAGCAAAGAGATGTGTAGGGTCTGGGATATTGTTCGGAGGATTTTGCGCCAATAATCCGCCATGAAGGGACAGTCCCAAACAGTATGGAAAAAGGTACCCTCCTCCCCACACCCCCGCAGACAGTATGGGTGCTGCGCTCTGCCTATTTTATAAAGTGTAGGCCTAGTAAAGTAGGAGCGGTGGAGGATTTTGAGTTGCACCAACCGGAGTCTAGCCGGAATGCCTACCTCACAGCGCAAGGCCAGGGCCTCCTGCCATTCCGCTTCATCCATGTCCTGAATGTCTATGGCCCATTTATTTTTTAAGGATATCGTGGGATCTGGAATGTTATTAAGCAACTTGCGATACGTGAGGGATGTGGCGCGTTTGTGCATAAAGTCTGTAAGGAGTCTATCCTCCAGGGGAGAAGCCTCAGGTATGTCAGTGTCCTGTGGTAAGAGTGCCAGGAGGGCGTGACGGATTTGTAGGTATCGGAATGTTTTGGTGGATGCGAGCTCGTACTGTTGCAGTAACCTAATGAAGGGAATAACCGCCCTCTTTTTCCAGAGGTCGGCCACTGTGTGAATACCAATGTTATCCCAGTGTCTGAATCCCTTACTATTCCTAAGTGTGCCAAATTGTTTCGAGTCTCAGAGTGGGGTGAGTTTGGTAATGGTACCCTTCCAACCTAAACGGGCCTGCGCCATGTACCATAGTGTGACCGTGTGTCGTGTTGGGCCTTCTAGTGTCTGTGCATGCTTCTGGTTATATAGGGCCGCTAATATATTGTTCGTCCCGAGTTGTGCTCTAAATGCCGGGTCTGTGTGGGGGACGTGAAGCCATTGGTTAATGATCTTAAGATGAGCTGCCCAGTAATAAAATTGGACACTGGGGAGCGCTACACCGCCATTGTACCAGCTACGATGTAACTTTGTCTGTCCAATGCGCGCTGGCTTGTTACCCCAAAGGAGCGTTGACACCAGCGCCGCCACCTGTTTAAAATATTTTAAAGGCACTGGGAAGGGTGTATTTTCTAGTGCATACAGGAAACGGGTCAGGGCCATCATTTTAAATAATGCTGCTTTTCCCAGTAGTGTCAGGGGTAGGGCTGCCTAATGGACCACATCCCTTGGCAAGCGTTCCAAAGGGGGGGGGGGCACATTTTTGTAGAAGAAGGCGGCCGGGGTGGAGGTGAAATGGATACCCAGGTATTTAAATGAGTCTCGGGCGAACACCAGTGGACAATCCTTGGGAAACCTCGGATCTGGACCTCTCAGGGGGTAGAGAACTGACTTGGACCAATTTATCGTGTACCGGGAAATGGACCCAAAAGTGTGACATATCTCGAGGAGCACCGGCAGCGAGCTCTCCGGGTCCGTGAGATATATCAGGATATCATCTGCGTAGAGGGAGATGCGGTCCTCCCAGTGCTCTGTCCATTTTATCCCCCGTAGCAAAGGGGTTTTCCTGATTTTGGCCGCCAGGGGCTCCAACACCAACGCAAACAGGAGTGGAGACAAGGGGCAGCCCTGTCTGGTCCCCCTCGTTAGCGCTATTGTTCCTGATAAATGACCATTTACCACAACATGTGCCACTGGAGCCGTGTAGAGGAGCCGGACCCATGCGCAAAACTTCAGGCCGAAACCCAAGTGTTGAAGCGCTGGATGGAGATACACCCATTCCACCATGTCGAATGCCATTCTTGCGCCAGGGACAGGACTGCCGAAGGCTCAGTTAGTAGATACCCCCGAGCTAGTACGCTATGCAGACGTCGGAGATTGAGTGCCGTATTCCTGTTTGGCATAAAGCCGGACTGGTCTGGGTGAACTAAATCGGGTAAGTGTGCCTGTAACCTATTGGCTAGCAATTTAGCTAGAATTTTAGCTTCCACATTGAGCAGTGATATTAGACGGTATGAGTGGCAGTCCAATGGGGGCTTCCCGGGTTTAAGAATTGCCACGATCGTGGCTGTCCTTTGGTCTACTGGCAATACGCCTTGGTCACGACTATCATTATACATTGCAAACAGATGTGGGTCAAGAGACTCCGCCATAAGTTTATAGAGCTCCAGCGGAATTCCGTTGGGTTCTAATGCTTTACCGGACGGCAATGCCTTAATGGCCGCGCCTATTTCGTCTAAGGTTAGGTCAGTCTCTAACTCGAGTATAGCCTCCGAGTCGAGGCTCGGCATCTCTATGGTTTGTAGTAGGCCCTCCGCATCAGCCACTGTAGCGCTCGAGGAGGTGTATACCGCCCGAAAGTGCTCGGCTAGTGTATGTGCTATGGCTTCGGGTTCCGATACAACCTGGCCCTTCGCTGTCTGCAAGCATGCTATCGTTCTGCTGCTTCCCGGCTTTGTCGCCCATCTCGTATATCCTGTGCCTAGTCGCTTACAAAGCCGCCTTTGTCTCTTGTCTAAAATATTCCCTATGCTGCCGTTGTTTTAAGTCTAGAGTGTGCGCGGATTCGGGTGTGGGGTCGTTTGTGTGTGAGCTGTTCGCTACTTGTAGTTCTTATTCTAAAGTTGCTAGTTCCAAGTGTTTGGAGCGTTTGAAACCCGTGATCGAGGCTATAGCCTGCCGTGTACTGTCTTGTAGGCCTCCCATAGGGTGGTTGCAGAGGTGACTGAGGCTGTGTTTTCAGCAAAGAAATATTTTGTAGTCTGGCGTATATTCTTCCGCACCTGAGGGACCCGTACGTAACCTGGGGTAGATGGGGTATAATCGTTTGTGGGTGGTGTGATGCGAGGTATAAGTCAACACCACCGGTGAGTGGTCAGACACCCCTCTGGGTCCAACAGCAATGTCTTGTATATGTGGTAAACAGGATTCCGAAGTCAGGAAATAATCTATTCTCGATAGACTGTTGTGTACAGAGGAGTGGAAAGTGTATTGCCTCGTCTCTGGGTACTTTCGTCTCCATGCATCTATCAGGCCCAACGCTTCCGTAAAACTCTGGAGGCGGGAAACCCCTGTCGTTTGTAACCTCACCGGGTGCCGGTTCATCGCAGCATCCATTGTTGAGTTAAAGTCTCCCCCGACAAGGAGGTCTCCCTCCGGAAGAGATAAGATGAATTCACTAAGGGCCGGGAGTGACACTTTGTGTAGTGCGGGAGGAATATAGTCCGATACCACATTCATGAGTCTGCCTTCCCACTGACCATGTACCGCTGCGAACCGTCCTTGATCGTCATGTTTAGCTTGTAGAACTAGAAATTGGGAATTTTTTCGCATTAAAATACCTGTGCCTCTAGACCCTGTGGAGAATTCAGAGTGCACTATCATTTTGAACCCCCATCTATCCATCGCCCTGCATGCCGAACCTGTGAGGTGAGTCTCCTGCAGGAGTGCCAGAGTGGGGACCTGACTCTTTAGGGACCTTAATACCAACCCACGCTTAATTTTGTCGCCTAATCCGTGCACATTCCATGTCAACAGTGTAAGTGGCGCCACTGGTGTCCTCTGGGTCACAACATCGGTACTAGTGCGGGGTGTGCCAGTCGCCATCGGGGTTGCTAGATGTATGTGGGGGTAGTGAGCTTGCCATGTCAGGCAGGGACCAGTCGCTCTGTAGAGACCAAGCTGCCATGTCAATGCTGAAAACAACCAAAACAAAAAAACAAAAAACAAGAAATACCCAAACCCCGGAGCCCACCCACCTCCCTGCCTCCCTGACTAACGGACTTCCAACCACCCGCCACCCCAACCCAGAACATTTACTTGCGTGTAAGGGGTAAGAGGTCCATGCGAGGGTACACCCTCCCTTTCCTGGTAGGGTCCACCTCAGCTCAGCGTCCAAAAGCGGCGCAATCAAAATGTTCAATATTAAGTGGAAGGGTACGATAATTGGTGTCGCCTACTGGTCCAGTTCATCCATTGCCCAAGTCGTCTGCATCCACTCTTTGCAAGGGGCCATCTTCATGTTGAAAAAGATCCTGACTGTATGCCACTTTGTCGTTAGTCCTGCGGTGTTGATCCTTGGTTCTACGCTGGGTGCCGCTTGCCTTCCGCCATCCCTCAAGCCATTCATATGCTTCTTCAGGTGTCTCAAAAAACCAGGTTTCCCCCTCTGCCACGACTCTTAGCTTAGCTGGAATAACATTGAGTAGGGCACCTCTCGAGCTCTTAGCGCCTTCTTTACTTCAATGAAACTGCGGCGGCGCCTTGAGACCGCAGCTGTATAGTCTGGGAAGAAGGAGATTGTTGAATTTAACACACGGATTTGTGGAGAGACGCGTGCCATTTGAAGGATCACGTCGCGATCACGAAAATTGAACAGGCGCGCTAGTACCGGCCTGGGGGGCACCTCTGGTTTGGCCCTGCCACCCGGCACCCTATGCGCCCGCTCTACTGAAAAGAAAGTGGACAGTCCCTTAGGCTGCAGCCGTGTTTTAATGAGGTCCTCGACATATAGATCCATCGCTTGTGTGCCCTCACTTTCTGGAATGCCAAGGATGCGTACGTTATTACGTCGCGACCGTTCTTCCTGATCACCCAGCTTGTCAATCAACACTTTATTTTCTTACTCCAGACGCGTTACAGTTTTTTGCAAGGCTGCTGTCTCTGTGGTCAAGGTCTTTGTCGTCCTCTTAACCTCTGTGACTCTAGTGGTGATTTTCTGAAAGTCCGCCCTAAGCAAAGACACGTCAGTGGATATAGAGCCCACCGTGGTTTGCATGTTGTTTAACGCCGCCATGATATCTTCCAGGGTTACCTTCGCGGCCACATCCGTCCCTGTGGTGCCCCCTGCTGCTCCCTGCCCCGCCGGGAGTGGGGGGAAATCCTTTGAGTAGGCGTACTTGTCCAGTCTCACCTGGGTATTCTGGTTCCTGGCTCCTCTGCCCGACATGATGGCAGCACAGGATCAGCCACAGGAGCCTTTGTAGGAGCTGTGTTGCACAGAGCCCTGGTGAACACCTCCAACCGGCGCTCCCGAACTGGACGATCCTTTTACCCCTGTCCCCTTAGCTTCCCCCTAGATCGTAGGGGGGGGAGTTCGTAGTGAGTAGCCGTGTAGTCCAGGCCCGGGGGAAGGGTGGCTCTGTCTGTGTCACCCCGGAGAGAGTGAGTCTATTGCCGCCAAAATGGTGCTTCCCCTAAGGCTTCTGGGGGGGGGGGGTGGGGGGGGGCAGGACCGTGGTGTCAGTGCAGGTCTTGTTTGGAATGTGCGTATCTCAGGGTTAGTGCTGCCTTTAAGACCCGGACAGTGCAGGGCTGCCGCCGTGCTGGGGTCGGGCCATTGGGTCTGGCCGGGGTGGGGGGCTGTAGGCCCCAAAAACCGCCTCTGATGATGCTGCGGTAGTTCCCCCCGAAGGCCCCGATGAAATCACCTGCCCCCTCCGCTCACCATCTTCCTCCGCCGCTCCGGGGGTTCTGGAGGGGGGGGTCTCCGTGCTGATCTCTCGCGGGCCCTGGACTGGCCGCTATGGCTTGGGGCACACCCGTAGGCCTCCGGTTCTTGCTGGTGCTTGTGTCCATGTCGCAGTCTGAACCCCGTTACGGGCAGCCACCTCTGCGCCTTCTTCCCTCCACGTCCCGTCCGGGCTGTCGCATCAATCAAGGCCCCGGCTTTTACTACGTTGAAGGCCGTGGTCGCGTCATCCCTGCAAGTCCGGGATGCAGCAAAGGTTTTCGACCGGAGCTGCAGCAGTCTAAGCCGCTTGGTCACCGGCGTTAGCAGAGAGTCCTACGACTTATCAGGATGGCGGGTAAGTGGTCGGATTGTGCCGGGAGGGTCCTATCTCGCCGGAGCCTCTTTAGCACGCAGCCATCTTGCCGGCTGCTAGCCAAGCCCTCGAAGGTAGATTTTTAAAAAGTTTAAGGAGGAAAAGAATGAGAGAGGGGTTACTTTACTAGCTAGAAATGGAAACAATTGGGAGTTTCAAACAGAGGCAGCTGAGGTAGAGAACAGGCAAGCTAATACTAACCTTGAAACAATGGCATTACATGGGAGTAGCAAAGTCATAGTTCACTGAAAATATGCAGTGTGGTGATGTTTAGGTTAATTGATGGACAGCTTGAGCCCTGTTACTATAGTGAAAACATATTTATGCAGGTACAGATTTAAATGGGCCAGCCACTCTAGCCTTTGAGGGTTATCTTTTTTTTAAATAGGTGAAACTAAACTGGCACACTCAACAGAGCCTGCATTAGCACAAGGTTCCTACAGGAATAGGACAGATTCTGCCCTGAAACATTTGGAGTGAATACCCTGCTTTGCCCAGGTCAAAGAATGACATTAGGTTGTGGGGAAGGAAGACATGCTTGCCATATGGGGAATCATGTTAGTGGCATTTCTCCCACTCTCAAATTGTTTGTAAACTTACGAGATGTTTCCGATATTCAGTAAGAGTGGTCTTGTTAGAGTGAGTAGCAAAATAGTAATTAAATGTGACAAGAGAATGCCTAATTCCAAAGGATTTATTGGCATCGCCACATATTATACATGCTGTGCATTCTGCAAATCTGCGGATACCACCTTGCTTATGCCAGTTAAACTCAGTGAAATATAGTGTTACTTAAATATATTTGGATTTGTCTTAGAAGAATGAGAGAAAGTAATGGGAAGGAGAGAAATGGTCTATGAAAGAGACTACATGGGAAAACCTGTCCTTAAAAAATGTTAATCTCTTGGCCTATACTTAGTTGATTCCAAAACTTTGAATCCATTCAGATGGGATTGCACCCCCTATGTTTCTTTAGAGCTCCAGAGATAGTGATTTTTGGGGAGTAGGAAGACAAAAAAGAGACAAATGAAACATAGTGGAAAGGCATAATTCTCACATCCTCTGATTAAGGGGACCCTGGTTAAAAAAGCATTACTAAAACTCTATTCTGAAAAAAGCAAAATCCAATTGTCAGTTTTTCAAGTAGAGGTCCCTGGCTCTGGTTTTATAAGGCAAAGCATCGGAGAAAGGATATAAGATGTGTTCATATCCCAGAAATAGGTGCTCAGCATTGAGTGGCAAAGCTGAATTAACATAAAGGGAGAGTCTGTAGAAGAATGAAAGTCCATTAAGAAGCATGTATTTCTGTAGGAAGGACTACTACAGACCTGAAATGTATTTTGAGCTGAGGATTCACTTGTGAATCACGTGGAATCTACATCTCAATCAGAGTTCAGTTACCTCCTCCTATGTTGAATATGTGATGTATATATGTAGAATGCTCGGATAATACATCATCTGCTTTTTTGAGTTTTTTTCTCGAATAAACCTAATTTGACTGACTGACTGACTGACATTATCACTCCTCCATCTGCACCTTTAATACCTCACTAGTAAACCTTTCTTCTGAATATAATGCTCCTAGAATGCATTCTTTGGCTATAATAGGTGGATGATCACTAGGAGTCTCAAGAGCATCATAACCCAAACGTGAGGGAGCATCAGCCTTCAAATGTTTTTTCCTGACCTGAAACTGTATTACAAAATCAAATTCACTGAAATATTGGGTCCCTCACAATTGCACATGCTGATTTTAAGAACTGCAGATTCCTGTGGTCTGTGAGACCTGAAACAATGTGTAACGCTCCTAACAGATTCTGACGCCATTCTTCAAATGCCCTTTTCATGGAAAGTAGCTCTCTATCTCCCTCTGAATAGGTTTGTTCAGTGAGACTGAGTTTATGGGAACAGAAAGTGACAGGATGTAAACAGCCTGATGACTTGTCTATTTGGGGTAGCACCCCCCCCCCCCCCGCAGTCGTTACCTGAGAAGCATCGCTCTCAGTGACAAAAGGTTGGGAGGGATCTGGGTGTTTCAATATGGGTACACTGGTAAACCCCTTTTTAAAACCTTTGAAAGCTCTCTTCCATCTCAGGAGTCCAGTGAAATGTAATTCCCTTACATAGCAGCTTAGTGATAGGTGAAGTCAAAACTGAAAAGTTATCAATGAAGCACCTATAAAAATTAACAAACTCTAAAAAGCATTGTACTTCTTTTACAGAGTGGGGCCACTTCCATTGAGTAATAGCTGATATAGTTTGAGGGCACATGCTCACCCCTTCTGGAGATAATATAAACCCCACGAAGGTAACCTTAGACGCGCTGAATTCACATTTTCCAATATTACATACAACTTCTTGTCCCTGAGTTTCTCCGGGATAGCTCTGACATGTTTTGCATGCTCTTCCACAGACCAGGAAATTAACTTCTATGTAAGAAATGGCAGAAACATCAGACAATTTCCTCAAGACTTCATTAATGAAGAATTGGAAGGCGGCAGGTGCATTATGAAGGCCGAAGGGCATAACTAGATATTCAAATATTGCCAAACTTAAGGCCCGATTCACAAAGGTAAATTTAAACCAAAAGTTTAGCTTTACCGCTTTTCAGTATTCACAAAGGTAAAGTTAGACCAAAAGTCTAACTTAGACCCAAATTCTAACTTTAATACTTTTCGGTATTCACAAAGGTAAGTAACTGCTTGTAAAGTTAGACTTTTGGTCTAAGTTTACCTTTGTAAATACTGAAAGGTAGTAAAGTTAGACATTTGGTTTACGTTTTCCTTTGTGAGTACTGAAAAGAAGTAAAGTTTGACCTTTGGTCTAAGTTTAGCTTTGTGAATACCGAACAGTAGTAAACTTACACAAAAGTTTACAGTGCGAGAAGCGGTTTTCCATTTTTCAACTTCCTGTACTCGTCCCAAATGAGACGTCCCCCTTAAATCGAGTTCAGCTGGGGGTGGGGTTTGGCTTCAAATTGACCACAGGCTTGGGGCGCTCCGCGGTGCTAGTAAGTGTGGTGGCAGCACTACTGAAGGTCCGCTGAGCGCTGGGGGCAGACTGCGAGCTACCGGCATTGTGTGGAGCTCTTCTGTTACCCCTCTCCATTCCCGCCGTGTTCTTACTTTTTTAACAGCCTTATAGCGCCTGGCAGCGCGACCTTTTAAAATTGCTGAAATCTTTTAATTTCCTACCTTGCTATATTTGGGCCAGACAGCAGGTGACTTGAGACTCGTTTTCCTGCATAGGGTGTGCCTCCCTGCCCCGGTCCATCACGGCTGACGTGCCGATTGCTGTGGAGGGTAGGCGCCATCTTAGGTGAGGACCTGGTTCCCGGCGGTGACGCGCGCTGCGCTCTAGCTGGGGGTGGGGTTTGGCTTCAAATTGCAATGGCTCCCCGGAAGCGCAACGGACGAGCGCAGGGGGCGCGAAGGTAAGCCCGTCTGCGCCCGTCCGCGGGCGACCGTGGCTAGGGGCTAGTCCCTCTGTCCGTTCATTCGGATATTCTTCTTCTTATCTTTCTCATCTACATGCTAATTGGCCTCTTACAGCTATTACTCGGTTGAAACTCGAGTCATTGGGGTTACTATGCATCAGGGATACATTCCCTGAGATTTCGTCACCCCCATCACAAGTTTCTGCTGCTCTCTCCTCTCTGCCCCCCCTCGCAGGCACTGATCCCCCTCCTACTAAAGGGCCTCTGTTATCAAAACTCACAGTGAGCTATCTTAACACTCGCTCACTGGTTAGACACCAGTTGGAAATTTTCAATTACCTAGACTCTGTGAAACCCGATATATTGTTGTTGACTGAGACCTGGCTCAATGCTGAATCTACCCCAGACATTCTTGTGGCCATTCCTCCTGGCTACTATAATCTGCAAGCAGACCGAGCCTCAGATAGGCCAGGTGGAGGAGTAGCAGCGATTATTACATCCTCTATCAGATTCTCTTCTCTAACTACGGTCTGTATTCCTTTGGTTGACTATCTTGTGCTGAGACTGGAATCCTCAGCCACACCCCTGATCTGTGTGTTAGCATATCGCCCCCCTCAACCCATGCCTAATTTGTTGACGCTGTTTGGTGAGATGCTCTCTGAACTTATCATTAATAACTCTAATATCCTAATTTTAGGGGATTTTAATTATTGGCCTTTTGATGAAAAGGAGAGTGCTTGCTCCATCATGTTTTCGGATCTTTAATCCGGCATGAACTGTTGCCTACACATAAATACCCCGACCCACATTAAAGGTCATGTCTTGGACCAGGTCTGGACATCTAACGTGGAGATCTCGGTTCCCCTTATTTCCCCCTGCTTATGGTCAGATCACTTCATAATTTCTTTCTCCCTCACAGTTACTTGGGGCACCCCAGCAGAACCCTGCAGAGCAACTTTCAAGCCCGGAATTGGTGAATTTGTTGATCTACTCAAAATTTCTCTTACGAACTGGCTTGTAACAGCCAGTAATGTTGTCGCCCCGCTCAAACACATCAAGCTTAAGCGTCCACATGACGCACAAAAGTGGTTTACTGAAGACCTTAAAGCTTTAAAGTTCGAGCTTAGGCAGGCTGAGCGTCAATGGCGGCGAGGTTATGCCGCTGACACAAAGTTGCGGTATAGGTCCCTGCTCAAAGAATATAAAATTGAGATTCTATCTGCTAAGACCTCCTATTTTTCACAAAAAATTGTTAACTCCGCGACTAAAACGAAAGACATCTTCTCCATAGTGGAGGAGTTATCATATCCGGACAGGATTACCATCAAACCTCTTCCCTCCCAAGCGCTCTGTGACTCCCTTAATCAGTTTTTTGTGGATAAGATTACTAATATCAAAAAGAGCATCTCTCTCGCTGGCCCCCCTCTTTCCGTTGGGTCTGTTCTCTCTTCGTCCCTTCCTAATTTGCAGCAACTCACTCAGATTCCCTCAATCTCAGAGGATGAGTTTTCAACCTTGTTAAGTAAGGTCACTTCTGGGTCCCCGACTGACTGCTGTCCTCCTCTGATTCTTCGCGAGGCTTTTACAGCCTGCCCGCTTCCCCCCTTGAGACTTTTGAATTTGTCCCTCTCTTCCGGTTCGGTTCCCAGCTCTTTCAAGGTGGCCGAGGGCGTGCCCATTTTAAAAAAACCCACGGCAGACCCGACGATCATGAGTAATTTTCGCCCCATTTCCCTCCTTCCCTACTTTAGTAAAGTGCTGGAGTCTCATGTCACCAACACCTTGAGCTCCTTCATTGAGCACTCCCAATATCTTGACTCCCAACAGGCCGGTTTTAGACCCGCCCATTCTACGGAGTCAGTTATACTCTCAGTTATGGAAGATCTGCGGAGAGGAGCGGACTCTAACATCAGCCAGGTTTTGGTGCTCCTGGATTTGTCGGCCGCCTTTGACACGGTCGACCATAATATTTTGGTCGACCGTGTCGGGGAGGCTGGCATCCGGGGCACCGCTCTGGACTGGGTTCGCTCCTTCCTGTCTAATCGCCATCAGGCGGTTCGGCTCTCCCAGTTTACCGCTGACAGGGTAGATCTAACCTGTGGCGTACCGCAGGGTTCCTCTTTATCCCCCCTTCTTTTTAATTTATACTTGACCCCTCTTATCCGGTCTTTACGAGGCAATCATGTCACCGCGTTTAATTACGGGGATGACATTCAGCTGATTTTTAATATCGATGGTTCGGCGGAGTCTATCCACACCTTCCAGTCCACCCTCTGCCACATCAGCGATTGGATGGGGGCTAACCATCTGAAGCTCAATCCCAACAAGACTGAATTGGTCCTTGTCGGGGGTGCCGCCAAACCATGGAAATCCACCTTCTGGCCGGCGAGCTTGGGCTCTCCCCCTAATCCAGTCGACTCAGCAAAAAGTCTGGGCGTTATCATCAGTAACGATCTCATGATGAAGCCCCAGATTAATGCTGTAGTCTCTTCTAGCTTTTTTCAGCTCCGGAAGATCCGGAAGATATAGCCCGTTTTTTTACCACTGAAGCACTTACCTTAGTTCTGCTGGCCTTAGTCATTTCAAGAATTGACTATGCCAATTCACTTTATGTTGGCATCCCGTCCTATTTGTTGAAGAGGCTGCAGCTTATTCAGAACCAGGCTGCACGCCTCATCCATCATCAGCCCAGGCACCGGCACGTCAGCCCCCTATTAAAGTCCCTTCACTGGCTTCCCGTGTCTGAGCGGTGCAAATTTAAGCTAGTCTGCATCATTTTCAAGTCCCTTGCTGGTTTGAGCCCTTCTTTTATTTCTTCACTATTGCACTCTTATGTTCCTGCCCGCAATCTTCGTTCCTCCCACCTTGCCTTACTCAAGGTCCCTGTTTTTAAACGTAAAAAACATGGAGGTTCAAGATTCTCATTTCTTGCCCCTTCCTTTTGGAACTCACTGTGAGAAGTTGGCCTGATATGCAGTGCTCACTATTCTAGTGATCACTATGCATCAGTCCAAACGACCCTTATGGTGATTGGTTGTAAGTCAACCTTAGACCAGCTATCCTAGTAGCGTGGATACGAGCAGTCTTCGGGCTAAACTCTAGAGGGCGTGTTAAGCCAGCTGTTATACCATCACATATACCCCTTGAACACCAAGTGAAAGGACACCACACAAGTGTTATGAAAATAAACAGTGTTTTTATTAGAATCACAACAGCCCTGTACTCTTTATGAGGACAGGGTACTAAGCACACAACAAAACTCTTAAGAAAATACTTCAAGTGCACAATCTACACAAATGCCCGAGGGCACGGAAAGTTTAGTGTTCTCGGGCAAACCCGATAAGGTAAGTCGGAAGCGATAGGGACTCGGGACCCTTAAATAATGAGGCTAAGCGGGCACCGAAATGCCGAAGTTACCTAGCCCAGGGGCTGCGGCTGCACAAGTCTTTACAGACGTCGGCAGTCCTCGCTGACGAACCAGGAGCCGGAAGGAAGGAGTTGCTGGCCGGCGACCAGTGGAGATAGTTCGTAGAGATCCAAGCCTGGATCAGAGATGGATGACACCTAAAAGCAGAGGGGACCAAGTTCGTAACTACTAGCCAGTAGTCAGAGGGTACCAGGAGGGCACCTGATGATCGTCACCTCGACTAGGTGAGTGGGCGACGCTAGGCTCTGCAGTCTCACGGACCAGGAGGCGTTGTCGGTGACCAGGATGGAGGTGCGAGCTGTCCCACGAAGATTGATGCTGTCGGCGTCGCTGGGCCCAGGATTGGGGCAACAAGCCTTGGCAATTTCAGGGCCACGTGGTGGACCTAAAATGGTGTCTTGAGTGGACCAGGAGGGTCCAGGGTGCTCTTCTTCAGAGGAGAGCAAAGGCCAGTCTGGAGCAACCAGACCAGCAGCGTTGGTTGTCGGGCGTCGTCGAGAAGGCCACAAGCCAGCGGCTAGTAACCAGACAACGTGATGAGCAGCAAAGAGCAGAAGGGCCCCACGCAGATCGGGGAGATGCTGGGAGGCTGCACTTCGGTGCTGGGGCTGCTCAGGATCGGGGCTTCTCGGACCCCAGAGCACTCACCAGAGGATCTCTCGGTGATCGTGCTGGTTTAGAAGTCGTGCAGGTTCTGATGATGGCCGGTCCCTCGAGGTCTCGTCGCACCCACAGATCTCAGCTGAGCTGACGATGTGGGTAGAGGTCAGAGGTGCCAGGGAAGCCGGTTCTCATCGAGCTGGGCAGTTGGATTCCTGAGGAAGGACGTGCAGCAAACCGCAGAGTTCTTAGATGGTGCAGGGTGACTACTCCTTAGCCACAAGAGAGAAATCTTGAGAAGAGTCGAGAGTTCCTTTCGTAGAAAGTAGTTCTTGATTCAAAGATGATCTAATTTGGAAGGGTCCCCGCTCCTGCCTTTATCCTAAAGAAAGGGGTGGGTACGCGACTAGGTCCTGCCCTAGGGGTGGGACCAGGAAGGGGGGTGGTTACACCCCTCTCCCATGCCGGACTTTCCCCAGGCCAGGGGCTGGGGTGCCCCTGGAACTGGTTCTAGCCGGCAGATGCGTAGTGAGCACCAGGGTGCCACTCCGCAGTCACCTTCCTGTAAAGCCCTGCCTACCCAGGATACACAAAACCCTGTCTAGGATGGTGCGAGCACCGCCCCGGACAGGAAACCCTTTGTCCAAGCTCTCCTCGCTGGAAGGACTCCCAGCAGCAGGAGGTCAGACTCGTGTCTGTGGTGGCAGCATCCATTTTGTGGAGCTGAGGCTTCAGTTAACTTTAACCGGGGTTCACAATTACGTCCATGTCGTGTCCCTCTAGAAGGGCGGAATGCTAACCCCGTCGCCAGCATTGGTGAGGGGTCAGTATTCCGATTCGTATGACACCTTACTCGACATGTCTGGATAACGCGATACCGAAGTTAGCGATATGGTACGCGTTATCATGGAACAGCCATTGGGTCTTGGTTCCGCAAGCTGCAACCGGGCTCGGCTCGTGCCAGAGCCCAATTCACACAATTCCACGCACTCTACCTTCAGGATTGTCAAGGCCTGCCATAGGAGTGACTGATAGGAATTCGGGTGTCCATTTTAGGGTTAGATATAGGTATACTATATCTAAAGCAAAGGGCGAGTACACCACCTTGCCCCAGCTGTCGTGCAGCCAGTTGTGTCAGATTTAGATGGCCATCCAGCGGTGGCATAATACATGCTTCAGCCCCTGGTAGGCCCTGGGTACACCGATGCCCTGAGTTACAGGGTCTGACAAGGTGGCCCAGTTCCAATTGGGTAATGCACCTAAGGTACACATGTCAATTTAGCGAGAGAACAGCTAGGCTGTGGGTCTGATTGGCAAGCCCACAGCCAGAGAAAGTCATAAACCAGTGAAACAAAAGCAAAAATCTGGGTGATCATAGGATTGCAGACCCTACTCTCCTACATGACCCCCCTCCCCCCAAACGTTGGGACAATAAACTAACCTTGACCAGGTGAGTCTTCTTGTTCTAAGTGGAAATACCTGGAGAGCCCATCTGCATTGCCATGATCAGTGCCAGGTCTATGCTCCACTGTGAAGTCCATCCCCTGTAGGGAAATGGACCACCTAAGCAGTTTGGGGTTTTCACCCTTCATCTGATTTAGCCATAAGAGTGGCTTATGGTCGGTCTGAATCTTGAAATGAGTGCCAAACAAGTATGGCCTCAGTTTCTTCAGGGCCCAAACCACAGCAAAGGCCTCCCTCTCAATAGCTGACCAATTTTTCTCTCTGGGGGTCAGCCGTCTGCTTATAAAAGCAATGGGCTGGTCATTACCATCGAAATTCAGTTGGAATAGAACAGCTCCCACACCCAACTCAGAAGCATCTGTTTGGACAATGAATGGTTTGGAGTAGTCTGGACTCTTGAGGATAGGTGCCGTGCACATGGCCTGTTTTAGGTCATCGAATGCATTTTTGACAGCTCGCTGTCCACTGAACCTTTTTTGGCATTTTCTTACTTGTCAGTTCATTAAGTGGAGTCACAATCGATCCATAATTTCTGACAAACTTTCGGTAGTAACCAGTCAGGCCCAAGAAAGCTCGAACCTGAGTCTGGGTGGTTGGAGGAGCCCAGTCCCTGATTGACTGTATTTTGCTCTCCAGTGGTTGAACTTGGCCTCCACCTACAAGATGGCCCAAGTATACAACCTGTGTCTGCCCTATCTGGCACTTGGTGGCCTTGATAGTGAGACCTGCCGCTTGCAGAGCCTCTAACACTTTCCTCAGGTGGACCAGGTGATCCTCCCAGGTGGAGCTAAAGACAGCAATATTGTCAAGATACGCCGCACAGAAGTCATCCAGCCCAGTGAGAACGTGATTCACCAGCCTTTGGAAGGTGGCAGGTGCATTTTTCAAACCAAAGGGCATTACCACAAATTGATAATGCCCACCAGGGGTAGAAAATGCTGTCTTAGGCTTGGCGTCCTCAGCTAACCTGATTTGCCAATACCCAGCTGTCAGGTCAAACGTACTTAAGTAGTTGGCAGAAGCCAATCTATCTATAAGCTCATCTGCCCTTGGTATTGGGTGGGCATCAGTCTTAGTGACTGCATTGAGACCCCTGTAGTCTACGCAGAACCTCATCTCTTTCTTACCACCCGGGGTGTAAGGCTTCGGCACTAGAACTACGGGACTAGCCCAAGGGCTATCCGAGGGTTCAATGACTCCCAACTCCAACATTTTCTGCACTTCAGTTTTGATGCAGTATCTAACGTGATCGGGCTGCCTGTAGATCTTACTCTTGACGGGCAAGCGGTCACCAGTGTCAACCTCATGGGTACACCAATTGGCCTGACTGGGTGTTAGAGAGAACATATGCCGGAAGGATTGAAGAACCTGTTTACAATCCTTCTGTTGATGTTCAGAGAGGCTGCCACAAAAGACAACACCGTCCACTGATCCATCATCAGGATTCTGAGTGAGCAGGTCTGGGAGAGGGTCACTCTCTTCCTCCTGTCCCTCATCTATGGCCATGAGCAAGCTCATGTCCGTCCTGTCGACATATGCTTTGAGCCTGTTAACATGGAGCACCCTGTGGGGGCTCCGGGGAGTGCAAAGGTCCACCAGGTAGGTGACCTCTCCCTTTTGCTCAAGAATCGTGTGGGGCCCAGACCATTTGTCTTTGAGTGCTGCTGGGGCCACTGGCTCCAACACTCACACCTTCTGTCCAGGCTGGTAAACAGTCAGGACAGCCTTTTGGTCATGCCAAGCTTTTTGGAGTTCTTGGCTGGCCTTAAGGTTTTCAGATGCCTTTTCCATGTACTCAGCCATCCGAGAGCGGAGACCAAGCACATAGTCCACTATGTTGGTTGCAGGCTTTTTGAGAGGTCTCTCCCATCCTTCCTTCACCAAACACAGGGGTCCTCTAACAGGATGCCCGTACAAAAGTTCAAAAGGGCTGTAGCCAACCCCCTTCTGTGGGACTTCTCTATAAGCGAATAAAAGGCAGGGAATCAGGACGTCCCATCTACGCCGGAGCTTTTCAGGTAGTCCATGAATCATCCCTTTTAGGGTCCTGTTGAACCGTTCAACAAGCCCATTGCATTGTGGATGATAGGGTGTAGTAAACTTGTAGTTGACACCACATTCCTTCCACATAGCAGTCAAGTAGCTCGACATGAAGTTTGCACCTCTGTCAGAGACAACCTCCTTAGGGAAGCCCACTCTGGAGAACACTCCAACTAGGGCTCTTGCCACAACAGGTGCTGTAGTGGTCCTAAGGGGAATAGCTTCAGGATACCTGGTGGCATGATCCACTACCACCAGTATAAACTTGTGCCCTGATGCTGTCTGGGGTTCCATTGGACCGACAATGTCAATCCCCACTCGTTCAAAGGGCACCCCCACCACAGGCATTGGTATAAGGGGGGCCTTTGTTGTGCCACCTGACTTACCACTGGCTTGGCAAGTGACACAGGAGCGACAAAAATCCTTGGTATCCTCGTTCATGTGAGGCCAGTGAAAGTGTGAGACGAGCCTGTCCCACGTCTTCGTCTGGCCTAAGTGTCCTGCTAAGGGAATCTTGTGGGCCAAGGTAAGAAGGAAACCACACTGAGACAAGGGGATAACCAGCCTCCTGGTCAATGCAGGCTTGGGGTCTCTTGCCTCAGTGTACAGGAGTCCATCCTCCCAGTATACCTTGTGGGTACCTGTGGCGTTCCCAGCAGCCTCAGCAGCAGCCTGCTGTCTGAGGGATTCAAGGGAAGGGCAGTCTAACTGGTCCTTCCCCAGGTCTTCTCGTGAGGGTCCCCCTGAGCCCAGAAACTCGACTTGATCAAGTTCGAGTTCTTTAGGTTCAGTTTCCCGCAATTCCTGGAGGTCAGCCTCCTCTGAGACTTGATCCTCGACCTGGGGCAAGGGGGAAGGCGATGCCTTAACCCGACTGCTCTTCTTCTTGGGAGGTGTCTGGTCCATTGTTCCAGGATCCAGCACTGGTTCAGTGGGGCATCTTCTGACCTGTGACCTAGTCACAGCAAGCACATGTGCTGGCAAGCCTAACATCTCCATGTGAGTCCTGTGCTCCACTTCTGACCATTGTGATGACTCCAAATCATTGCCCAACAAACAATCCACTGGGAGGTCTGAACTAACAACAACCTTTTTCTGGCCATTTACCCCTCCCCAGGAGAAAGCAACAATCGCCATACTATGACTGGTAGTGACGTTGCTGGCATTGGTCACCAGGAAATCTGTACCTGGCATGATCTGTCCAGGGTCCACAAAGTTAGGTGTCACCATGGTGACACTGGCACAAGTGTCCCTATAGGCCTGAGCCATTCTTCCATTGATTAAAGGCGTCTGTCGGTATTTGCCCAAGGTATTGGGACTGACATCAGGGGACATATCCACATCCCCTGTACAGACAAGGACAGCCTGAGTGAGTGTGCCAACTAGGTTGTCACACCCCTCAGAACCCAAGGTTAACCCAACTAGTCCCTTGGAAGGTGCGCTACTACTGCTGGCTGTACTAGGGGGCACAGGTGCCTCAGGGGCTGCAGTAGCAGAAGTCTGCCCTCCTTTCTTGGTGCACTCACTAAACCAGTGAGTTTTACTTTTACAGTATTGGCACCACCTTTTCGATTGGCCTTCTTGATTCTTCTTTTTCTGGGAAGCCTGACCCCCCCCCTCTTTGGGTTGTTGGGGACCTGTCGAAGACTTCTGGTCATTTTGTTCCCCTTTTGAATCTTTACCCTTCTGGTCTGCTTTCTTCTGACCACCCTGGTTCTGGCCCTGGTTTTGCTTAACCCTTGTTCTGACCCATCTGTCTGCCTTCTTTCCCAATTCTTGGGGAGAAGTCAGATCCGAGTCGACAAGGTGCTGATGCAACAACTGGTTCTGACGATTGTTTAAAATCTGTTCTCGCATGATCAAATTATACAATCCTGTGTAATCAGTAACCTTATTGCCCAGCAACCAGCCCTCCAAAGCCTTAGTGGCACAATCGACAAAATCAGACCAGTCCTGAGACTGAGTTTTCTGGGTATCCCTGAACAGCAACCTGTACTGCTCAGTGGTTAGGCTGAACCCATCAATCAGTGTGTTCTTCAGGACCTGGTAATCGTTAGCGTCCTCAGCTCTAGTAGTGAGGAGCTTATCTCTACCTTTACCTTCAAAGGAGAGCCACAAGATAGCTGCCCACTGACTCTGGGGGACACACTGTACAGTGCAGGCCCTCTCCAAAGCAGTAATCCATTTGTGGATGTCATCCCCTTGCTTAAAGGGGGGCACTATCTTACTCAGGTGTCTAGTGTCTAAACTCCTATTTTCCCGCGGGGGAATGCTGCCACCAGTGGGATTTGTCCCACTCAATTCTTGCTCTCTAGCAAAGGTGAGTCTCTCTTTGGCCAGGGCAAGTTCTTCCCTTTCGATCCTTAGATTGACTTCCCGCACTTTAGCTTCGTACACTCTCCTCTGAGGGGATGTCATCCCTCTTTGAGAAGAGCCTCGAGAGCCATTGGTTCGAACGGATCTATTAGAGCCTCTCGACAGAGACCTAACTCGTCCATTCCCAATGTTAAGCTGGCCTGAGAGGGGACCCAGGGGTCTCCTAGTACCATTCTCGTGCCGGCTTAAGTTGTCCCTAGTTAGCTGGCTAACTACTACTGGACCTTTGTCTGCCTCGTCCTCAGATGGCTCCAGATCCTCATCCTCCTCTTCACCTTCTGCGGAGAGATGGATAAGGTCGGGGTCACCTAAGGTTCCCTCGAGGGGGGGCATATTCCCTTCTGGATGAGAAGGGTCTGTGTTACCAGCCCTCCTAGCATCATAAGTCTCCAAGAGACCAATCAGAAACGGAATGGTAGGGTTTGCACCCTGTTTTAGCTTCCGAGATGTACAGATTTGTCGCATCTCTTGGAAGCTAAGTGCAGCATATCTGGAAGTGACCTGTGGAAGGTCGACTGACACAAGGGGAGACTCAGTGTTTCCTCCTTTGTCTGACATGCTGCTTCTAGTGTGGTGTAAGTGATGCACCTACTTACACTATATGTTTACCTACTAATCCCTTGCTAAGAGTTGCAGCCAAGGTGTGCTAAGCCTTGAGGAGCTACAACAGCTGGTTCAGTAGAACTTAGAGTATTCTAAGCTAAGTTATATGTACCTGGAGTACTTATGCGATCTTTCACAAGATATTCTTAGGATACGCGTGGTAAAACAACAGCAAGCTCAAATCCCAACTGCTGCTCACCAATGTGAGAAGTTGGCCTGATATGCAGTGCTCACTATTCTAGTGATCACTATGCATCAGTCCAAACGACCCTTATGGTGATT
Source organism: Lissotriton vulgaris (assembly GCF_964263255.1). NCBI lineage: Eukaryota > Metazoa > Chordata > Amphibia > Caudata > Salamandridae > Lissotriton > Lissotriton vulgaris. The sequence continues at coordinate 138,531,185 of NC_141700.1, read as the reverse complement.
GGTTGTAAGTCAACCTTAGACCAGCTATCCTAGTAGCGTGGATACGAACAGTCTTCGGGCTAAACTCTAGAGGGCGTGTTAAGCCAGCTGTTATACCATCACATATACCCCTTGAACACCAAGTGAAAGGACACCACACAAGTGTTATGAAAATAAACAGTGTATTTATTAGAATCACAACAGCCCTGTACTCTTTATGAGGACAGGGTACTAAGCACACAACAAAACTCTTAAGAAAATACTTCAAGTGCACAATCTACACAAATGCCCGAGGGCACGGAAAGTTTAGTGTTCTCGGGCGAACCCGATAAGGTAAGTCGGAAGGGATAGGGACTCGGGACCCTTAAATAAGGAGGCTATGCGGGCACCGAAATGCCGAAGTTACCTAGCCCAGGGGCTGCGGCTGCTCAAGTCTTTACAGACGTCGGGAGTCCTCGCTGACGAACCAGGAGCCGGAAGGAAGGAGTTGCTGGCCGGCGACCAGTTGAGATAGTTCGTAGAGAATCAAGCCTGGATCAGAGATGGATGACACCTGAAAGCAGAGGGGACCAAGTTCGTAACTACTAGCCAGTAGTCAGAGGGTACCAGGAGGGCACCGGATGATCGTCACCTCGACTAGGTGAGTGGGCGACGCTAGGCTCTGCAGTCTCACGGACCAGGAGGCGTTGTCGGCGACCAGGATGGAGGTGCGAGCTGTCCCACGAAGATTGATGCTGTCGGCGTCGCTGGGCCCAGGATTGGGGCAACAAGCCTTGGCAATTTCAGGGCCACGTGGTGGACCTAAAATGGTGTCTTGAGTGGACCAGGAGGGTCCAGGGTGCTCTTCTTCAGAGGAGAGCAAAGGCCAGTCTGGAGCAACCAGACCAGCAGCGTTGGTTGTCGGGCGTCGTCGAGAAGGCCACAAGCCAGCGGCTAGTAACCAGACAACGTGATGAGCAGCAAAGAGCAGAAGGGCCCCACGCAGATCGGGGAGATGCTGGGAGGCTGCACTTCGGTGCTGGGGCTGCTCAGGATCGGGGCTTCTCGGACCCCAGAGCACTCACCAGAGGATCCCTCGGTGATCGTGCTGGTTTAGAAATCGTGCAGGTTCTGATGATGGCCGGTCCCTCGAGGTCTCGTCGCACCCACAGATCTCAGGTGAGCTGACGATGTGGGTAGAGGTCAGAGGTGCCAGGGAAGCCGGTTCTCGTCGAGCTGGGCAGTCGGATTCCTGAGGAAGGACGTGCAGCAAACCGCAGAGTTCTTAGATGGTGCCTACGGATGCAGGGTGACTACTCCTTAGCCACAAGGGAGAAATCTTGAGAAGAGTCGAGAGTTCCTTTCGTAGAAAGTAGTTCTTGATTCAAAGATGATCTAATTTGGAAGGGTCCCCGCTCCTGCCTTTATCCTAAAGAAAGGGGTGGGTACGCGACTAGGTCCTGCCCTAGGGGTGGGACCAGGAAGGGGGGTGGTTACACCCCTCTCCCATGCCGGACTTTCCCCAGGCCAGGGGCTGGGGTGCCCCTGGAACTGGTTCTAGCCGGCAGATGCGTAGTGAGCACCGGGGTGCCACTCCGCAGTCACCGTCCTGTAAAGCCCTGCCTACCCAGGATACACAAAACCCTGTCTGGGATGGTGCGAGCACCGCCCCGGACAGGAAACCCTTTGTCCAAGCTCTCCTCGCTGGAAGGACTCCCAGCAGCAGGAGGTCAGACTCGTGTCTGTGGTGGCAGCATCCATTTTGTGGAGCTGAGGCTTCAGTTAACTTTAACCGGGGTTCACAGTTACGTCCAAGGTCGTGTCCCTCTAGAAGGGCGGAATGCTAACCCCGTCGCTAGCATTGGTGAGGGGTCAGTATTCCGATTCGTATGACACCTTACTCGACATGTCTGGATAACGCGATACCGAAGTTAGCGATATGGTAGGCGTTATCATGGAACAGCCATTGGGTCTTGGTTCCGCAAGCTGCAACCGGGCTCGGCTCGTGCCAGAGCCCAATTCACACAATTCCACGCACTCTGCCTTCAGGATTGTCAAGGCCTGCCATAGGAGTGACTGATAGGAATTCGGGTGTCCATTTTAGGGTTAGATATAGGTATACTATATCTAAAGCATAGGGCGAGTACACCACCTTGCCCCAGCTGTCGTGCAGCCAGTTGTGTCAGATTTAGATGGCCATCCAGGGGTGGCATAATACATGCTTCAGCCCCTGGTAGGCCCTGGGTACACCGATGCCCTGAGTTACAGGGTCTGACAAGGTGGCCCAGTTCCAATTGGGTAATGCACCTAAGGTACACATGTCAATTTAGCAAGAGAACAGCTAGGCTGTGGGTCTGATTGGCAGGCCCACAGCCAGAGAAAGTCGTAAACCAGTGAAACAAAAGCAAAAATCTGGGTGATCATAGGATTGCAGACCCTACTCTCCTACACTCACTTCCTCTGAGCATCAGACTTGTTTTTCCCTATGTACGTTTCAGATCTCTTCTTAAAATCTATTTGTTCCGTAATGCCTTCTGCTAATGCCTACGTGTTGTGAACTGTCCCCCCCCTGTTGCTCGAGCGCCAAGAAACCGCTAGGTGTTAGCTGCGCTTTAAAAGTAATTTTTACATTACATTACATTACATTTTTGCATCTTTGACTTGATCAAGCAATGATTGAATTAATGGCAAAGGGTGTCTGTTTGTATAGTAATGTGATTATGGGATCAAGAGTCAATGCAGCACATAGGACAGCCCTCCATTTTTTACATAAACAAAGTGGTGAGGAAGCTAAGAAGCGGGGGAATCTGATAAACCCGAGTTGAAGCATTTCATCCAAGTAATTCCAGAGGTAAATGTTTTCTTTTCCTGTTCACGCATAAATTCTACTGCGGGGAATATGTGCTCCAGTAATTAAATCAACAAAACAGTCATAGGTCCATGAGGAGGAAGCGAAGAAGTGATTTTTTTTCTCAAACACCTTTACCAAATCCTAATAACACAAAGGTAATTCAGGTACAACTGTGTCAGTTATTACAGCTATCTCATTCTGGCTTTCTATCCCCTGTATACAGTGTTCCTCACAATTATCAGAAAGGAAGGAAAGAGTAGGACTCCTCCAGTCAACATCAGGATTGTGCTTCACCAGCCACGGTAGGCCAAGTATAGCCAGAACCTGTGGTGATTGAATCAAATCAAAACAGGCATGTTCTTCATGAGACCCCTGCATAATGAGACATCAATCACCAGTGACCTGAGTTATGGGAACAGACTTAGACATAGATGATTTTATCAATGTATCCTCAATGATAATGAGATGGTTAAATTGAGCAAACCTTTATTTGCCTTTAAGAGGAACCAACATTTGAAGAATTCCTTAGTGCAAACCTACAGAGAAGAACAACTACAATCCCAAATGACGTAGGTGATGAGTAAAGCCACAGGTAACTACAAATGCGCAGCTGCAGTATTTGTGCCCAATGTATGGAGAAAAAAACACATTAAATATCAGGGGATCAGATTCACAGTAAATTATTTTAACAACTGCAGTAGAAGCAATTTAATTTATCTTCTGCTATTCTGCTATGTGCTATGTCCATTTGGCCTGGTATATGTAGGGGTGACTAGTAGAGAGATGAAGTTGTGGGTATGTGACCATAAATCTGCTGAAAGAACGCAGAAAATAAATGCACCCCTATGGATCATTTTTGGGAAAAGGGTTGTGCGTGCACAGATATTAGATGGTTTATCCTGGAAAAGGTAATGAACTGAAGGAGAGGAAGAAACCCAGATGAGAGGAGAAAAATTAGGGAATAATGGTTTATCTCAAAATTTAACACCAGATGATCTGGTTTAAATAATAGGTAGGATCAGGATTGTTGTATTATTTGATGAGATTCTCCTAATTATCTTCACGAAGTAATATTTACCACATAATGTATAGCACACTCTGGCAGGATAAACATAAGCAATGACAAAGCTCTTGTAATCATGTATAGGCTTAGTGCTACTGTTGTACATTTAGGACAAGATTGACATTCTTGCCCGCACCTATTCCACTCTAAAATGGCACTCATGTTGAAGTGTTACACTAAGACCGTTATTGTAGGTTTGCGATAGGTCAGTGGCCACTTGTAATTGAAATGTGTCCAGTAAAATATACTTAGGGGTGTGGTTTAGAACGAGCTGGCCTGCTTAAACGCAGTCTAATGTCTTGGTAACTGTAATCTCAAGGAGGTAAGGCGACGTAAGATTACACGATTGCAAAATGCAGAGTTTGAGTCCAGTTGCATGAGGGCCATTGAGTCCTGCTTTACACCGCTCAGATACAGGGGGCGGGTAGCCTCGCTATAAGTAGAGGGGGTGGGTAAAATTTGAACTGACCAACCACACCTTAATAATGCATGCCCCGAATGTTGGTAGCGGTAAAAAGCGTAACGGGCCATACTCGCTTTGTTCTTTTAACAAGGAATGCAAGGACTGTGATAGCGAAGCCTTTCATTGATATAGACCTGTAAATTCAAGATATTAATGCGAATGCTATGGTCATCATACCTATTAGTAGGGAAGGTGTCCGATTTGTGTGAAGACACATATGCACCTACGTATTTCATTCATTTAGGAAGACATGAAGGGTTATAAATATATAGGTAACCAGATGAACAGCGCACCCGTTAACCACACTAAGGGGCAATTCATCAAGCAGCAGCGATAATTATTGCTGGTCGCTCTTAGCGAGATTTTTTTATCGCTGGCAATTATCGCCATGCTATCGCTGTATTAACAACGCATAGCGCAATGTCGATAATTTTACAGAGATAGAGGTCTTTTCCATGGAACATAGCTGGTTTTACAGCGATGTTCCATGGAAAACGCCAATAACATTGCTGATACGACCCTGTGGTCGTATCAGATTAATTCACCCCCATTGTTAGGTAAGTCAGCAAAAATGAGTGGGCCTCCTTGTAAATATTGGGATGTACATTTCGCAATATTTTACGAGGTAGTCCGTCAGGGGTACGCCCAGTTACACCCACTTTGCATCTCATTAGAGATGCGAAGTTAGGCGTGCGGGACACAGGCGCTAAGTCGAGGAAACACGCGCTAGCGTGTCCTTGATGATATTGCGATAAAATTATCGCCGCTTTTCACCCGAAAACGGACGCTAACGCGGCGATAATGTTATCGCCAGCCCTTGTTAATATGCCCCTAAATGTGCAGTGTCTTAGTGAATTTAACATCCGGAGAGTGAGGTTATGCCCCCCCCCCTCTTGGTTTTAAAATGCGATGTTTGTTTATAGGTGACTCTGAAGGTTAGGCAGGATCAAAACCCTGGAACTGCCCTACAATTAACACAGGAAGCTTGTGCCAATGAGTTTATTTTTCAGTCAGAGGCCACATTATGGAGCATTGATTGTCCCTTCTCCTTACTGGGTCAGAACGGTCACTATTCATATGTTATAAGGCTAGCTGTGAAGCATCCATGTGCCACGGATGAGGGATGAATTCTAATATGTACTCCCTTCTATTCTAGAATATCTTTTCACGACGAGGGGGAACCGTCAACAGTCTGAAGTATTCGATGAAATCTCGGCGAAAGGCTGAGGTTAATCTGAAGTTTTGATATTGTACAAGGTGAGCCACTACTTGAGCCCTCCAAAATAATATGAAAACTAAGCAATGAGCACTGCAGGAAGTGGTTTAAATGTAATAGAAATTGCTGCCTCTAATGTAGATTTCCGGGTTACAACAAGGGTGTCTCCCCTATTACAGATTTCTAAAAGCTTCAGGATTACCACACAGGGCTATAGGTGAAGTTGTGTGGGCGATCTTTATTAATTGGAGAGTAGTGTGAAATGGTCGACATAAGAATCAGAGGGCCAGATGTACGACCATTTTGCTTGTGCAAAATCAGTTGCAAATCTATTTGCCCATGCAAAATTGGCTCTACACAATGTACGAAATGAACTCGCAATTCTCAATTTTGCGTTGCGAATGAATACCGACTCGTAAAAAATGCAACCGCTTTTTGCGTATCCAAAATTGAGAGTCGCAAAATACAATGTATGGAGCAGTCACAAATTGCCTAAAAAGGCTCCCTTGAGCCACTGAGCTGACGAGCTCTTGGAGATGCACCTGTGCGCCATGGAGAGGTACTGAGACCTGTGAGGATTGTGGCAGCTTTCTCAGCAAACCCCAGAAGAATTTTGTTTTATCTCTCCGGTTGAAGGATAAAATCCATAAACACATGCACTAACCTGCACCAACTTTGGTGAAACACTCTGCAAAATTTCAAGTAAGCATTTAAATTGAACTGCATTTACCAGGATGCAAAGGGGCGAACTGTGCTGGGAGGTGAAGCAGTGTGCGCCCATCCCCCTACAAATTGCAATATGCGCAATTCGGCACCCTTGTGCATGCAATTTACCACTAACCAGAAACAGGTGGTAACCAGGCCCAACCTATAAAAACAGCCCCAGAATGCATCAGAAACCTTCCCACAGTGGCTGCCCTGCAAGTGATAGCGAGGCGGATGCAGATACTGGCTTCCAAGCAGAGGATGAGGAGACAGGAGAGGATATTCAGAGCCAGGCTAACATTGTTTGAGAAGTCAGAGGAGAAGATTTATGACCAGTACAGGCTGAGTAGCACAGTCATTCTAGACCTCATAGACACCTTGAAGTCACAACTTGAGAGCAGAACCCTGCTCAGCAATGCAATTCCCACACATGTGCAGGTGTTGTGCTCCCTCCACCTCTTGGCCACTGGTAGCTACTAGGATGTCAATGCAGAGGCTGGTGGTGTATCGCAAAGAAGATTTTCACATTATTTCCTTAATTTCCTAGAGGCCATGCTATACCACATCCATCAACACATATACATGCCATGGGATGATGAGATTCCCACAGGCCATAGGGTTGATAGATGGGACCCATGTGCCCCTATGTCCCCCATCCGGCATAGAATACATATTCCGTAATAGGAAAAGGACTCATTCCTTCAACATCCAAGTTGTCTGTGATACCAAAAACATCATCACAGACCTGGTAGCAAAATATTCTGGAAGCACCCATGATGCATACATATTCAGACACAGTGGCATATGCCAGAGGTTAGAAAGAGGTGACTTTGATGATGGATACCTCCTAGGTAATGATCTTTCCTGTCCCCATGGAAAAGCAATTGTACTTGTATGTCTGTATGCATGTCATCTCACCATTATATATCTCAAAACAGGTGACAGTGCGTATGCCCAGCAGCCATGGATACTCACACCGTACCTGTCTCCCAACAATGTCCATGAAAGGTGGTACAACAGGGCACATAGGCGCACCAGGACTGTGATTGAGCTCACTTTTGGTGCCTACACAAGAGTGGCAGAGCTCTGCACTATGCACCAGAGACAGTCTGTAACATCGTGGCAACATGTGCCATGCTGCAAAACGTGGCTTGCAGGGGTGAATTGCCCATGGATGTGTCTGACACAGAATCAGAGGATGAGGACCCAGGACCACCTGCGCTAGAGCAAAGGGATGGTAGCGCTGCAGCAGAGGGGAGTAGGCGCAGTGACCAGATTTCCAATAACTATTTTTTAAAAGTACGTACACATTAATTACCCACTGTCCTATGTGTAGGAGAGTAGGGTCTGCCTCCTATGGTTACCCCCACTTTTTGCTGTGATTCACTGGTTTATCCGCTTTAGTATGGCTGTGGTCCTGCTAATCAGGCCCACAGCCCAGCTGTTCTCTCACTAAATTGATACCATGTACTTTAGGTACATACCAGATTGGTTACTGGGTCACCTCTGTGAGCCCCTGTATGTACCATAGGTACCCAGGGCATAGGTGCACCCTAGGCCTACCAGGGACTGCAGCATGTATTGTGCCACCCCTGGTTAGCCTTCCAAACTGACACCACAGGTCTGTTCTAACAGCCTGGGCAAGGTGGTGTAATCAGCCCTTACTTAGATATAGTATACCTATATCTACCTTACATATAGACACATAGTAACCTATAAGTCACTCCTCTGGTAGGCCTTGACAATCCTGGAGGCAGAGTGCTTGGTTTTATGTGAGAGGGTGTGCTAGCATAATCTGAGCCACTCTGCAGCTTTTGGACCATCTTCTCAAAGCTGTTCTATGATATAGCTATACCATATACTCTTAAGTGCATTATAATCCTTGCGGTTCATGCTAACTTTGGTTTGGCTTAATCAAAACATGCCATGTAAGGTGTCAAACAGTTTGGAATACTACCCCCCGCCAGTTCTGGCGGCTGGGGTAGCATTCCACCCTTCTAGAGGGAGAAGACATGTAGTTACTGGTAAACCTGGTTAAAGTTAAACAGAGCTCCAGCATCACAAAATGGATGCTGCTGCCACAGACACGAGTCTGCCCTCCTGCTGCTGGACGAAACTCCGGCCGGGGAGGCTTGGACAATAGGTTCCCTGTCCAGGGAGGTGCTGGCATCTCCCCAGGCAGGATTTAGTGTATTGGGGCAGGAAGGGTTGCATTCAGTGAATGCTTTCCAGGCACTACCTGGGGCACACAAGGTGCTCTATGCATTTCCCAGTTCAAACCAGTTGCTGGGGTGCTCAGCCCCAGTTCTGGCGTGAAACTGTACAAAGGGGAAGGGGTGTAACCACCCCCTCCCCAGGTCCACCCATAAGAGGGACCTTAGAGTTAGTCCAACCCCTAAACTTACTATAAGTATAGAACCCCAGTCCCTAGGACTTTAGATTACCCTGGACGAAACTCAGCAACATATATCCTGGACCTTCGTCATTCCAGATCGACTGGAAGACAAAAGAAATCTCCCTTTTGGTAAAGGAGTGACCACCCTGTTCAAATAGTCACCAACAGCATCTTTGCCGGTCTGCATTTTCGAGGTTCGCACCAAATCCTGAAGAATCTGCGACAAAGAACACAGCCTTTCAGACATCTCTGATGTTGAACTGTGTTCCCAGCAAAGCTGAGAGCTGGGGCAGACATGAGAGACGTGGGACCGGAACTCCTGGACATCCTGCATTTTGCTACCTGCACCAACTTCCCGAGGTATCCCGAAGTTGTGCATTGGGATGCTTAAAGCCCCAGCCCAGAGCACCTTTTTCACCAAAGCTTAGAGGCCCACACTCCACGAGTGTCCTGTGGGCCCGCTTTGTGCATTTCCGCTCGACGCATCTTTGCAGTTCCTAGTCCGTTGGCTAGTGAACCCCCATGAAAATCAATCCTTGAATTAACTTGCTTTCCTGGTTGCTCCAACTTTCCTGCAAAGCAAAAGTTCCTCAGACCTTGCTGGACTGCACCAAAGCCAATTTCGACATCCTGTGTGGATTGCGTTTGCCGAGGCTTGTTGGGTTCGATCTGGATACTGACACCGCAGTCAACTAGATCCTTTGTGGAACAGCTCGAATCCAAGTCCTGGTTGTCCTCGACGCCTCCTGGACCCCGTGGCTGCAGAGACAAACTTCACCTTTTCACCGGAAAACACTCGGCATCTGGTGGCATCTTCCTATTGCCGCCCTGGTCACTGGCTAGTGGCCCAGACTCTGTCTCCTCTGCTTTCAGGTTCTTCACATCTCCGAATCAACCTTGGATCCACCCGGACACTTTTCCTCTGGTCACCTGCAGCACTTCTTCGCAGCTCTCCATTGGAATCCACGACGAAACCCGACACCTATGCACCCGGCTTCCCTGGGTGAGGTAACACGAGAACTCCGGTGCTCCAGTGGGTATTGACTCTCCAAGTGTCCTAGTCTAAAAGGGTTCCATCGCAGTTCACCTCCTTGTACCCTTAATCTTTAAAATTGCAACTCATTTGTTTCTCATTGAAAGTCAATGGTAACCCGGGGCTGTGTTTAGACACTGCACGCTTCTCCCGTGGGCCTCCTACATCCTAATCTTTGGTTCTTCCTAGAAGCCCCAGCGATTCCCTAGGCCTGCTTTCTATTCCTCACGTGGTGCTTATACCACTGTTTTAGTATATGGTTTGTGAGGCCCCTAGGGCAAAACGTATACTGTGCAACTTATTGTATGCTAATTACGTTCCTTGTGTTGTACTTTTACCTCTGATCTCATAAAGAGTGCAGAGGGGTTGTGTGTAGAATAAATACATATATATTTGATATATACCTTGTGTGGTGTGCTTTCATTTGGTACTCAAGAGATTATAAATGGTAAAACAACTTGCTTAACTCGTCTCCAAGTCTTAGCCTGAAGGCTGCTCTCCACAGCTACCACTAGGATAACTTTCTATAAGGTTGACTTTATAACCTACCATCAATAAGGGTCGATTAGACCGGTGCAAGGTGCCCACTAGAATAGTGGACAGCATATACCAGGCCAAGTTCTCACACTATACATAAGAAAGGACAAATTGTGACTTTCAATTTGTGCTTTATTGTGCAACCATACACCAAAAAATAAAACAACCTGTCCATCAGAAAATGTAGGCCTGAATAACGAAGTAACTCCATTGTGGTTACATCACCACAACATAGAAATGATATGTGTCCCAAACATTGTGCAGTGACCCTACACAGTTCACTTTTTTCCTCTCCGTTAAGCCTGGTCAGGGCTGCTACTTCCCAATCCAAGGTGCCGGATGCTGCTACGGCGCATTACAGATGTCTGTCTCCCCAGCAGACATGCTACTGCGGCTTGACACCTCACTATCTGTGCCACCTATAGCACCTCCACCAACAATCATATTTGTTTGCAGTGTTTTCACTGCTGCAGTGATTTTTTCCAGAGCCACGAGCAACATCCCCACTGAAGTGGCCGTTCTCCACCTGGAGCTCCAGGGTGCGCTTGCCGTGTTGGCTTGTCGCATGGGCAAGCCTACAAATGGCCCTGCTCAGGGTGTTCAATTTGTGGCCCCTGCTGCGCTCCATGCACCTAAGCTGTGCCCTATCTTCTGCCCATTCTTTGGCTAGGTCATCAATTGTATCGGTGAGGGCATTCAATTTTGCTTCGAGCTGGCTCTGATTTTCAGACAGTTTGTCTGTGATGTTGCGGAATCCCTGTGTCATTCTCAAATTCATTTGCCTCTGTGTCTTCCGTTTCAGGCACTGTATTTTCGACATTGCCTGTTCCAGGCCTACAGACAAGAGCTGACTGGCTGCTCCATTAGAGGACTGCCTTTGCAGATGCCGTAGGGACTTCTGTGTTAGCTGTGACAGTGACATCCCCACCCTGGTGGCCAGAGAGCGTCGGCATGTAGGTGAATGCTGTGGGGCTGGTGTCGCATTGGCTGTACCATGTGATGTTGTTGGTGCATTTGTTGTTGGGACTACTGGACAACTGGGCTCGCTTGAATCTCCCCATCCTGCCCTTCCTCCATCTGGGCCGATCCGGGCCACCCGCAGTGTCATTGTCACTGTGTTCTCCTCCTAGTGATGGGTCTATGTGGCAATACATGGAAGAAGACAATAAAATATGTGAGTCACTATCTCAGTGGTGTTGCAATGTCTATCAGCTTCAGTCATTCCTTAACTACACTGTATATGTCGCAGACTACCTCTCCCATGATGCAACATTTGTGTTGCTTGTGTGGTAGAAATGGCTGTTTGGTTGTGGATGATTAGTATGCATGCACAGAACAGGCTTTAGTGGGTGTTCGCAAATCACAAACACGTTTCTCACTTACCAGGGTGTGGTGCTGGCTGTGATGTGTTAAGGTTCCCGAATCATACAACAGCCACCCTCTCCAGGGTACTTTCCACCATGGTTTCAGATGCAGTGTGCTCCGATGCAGTGGATGGCCCCCTCCGGTATGTTGTGCCTCTTGCAGACATGCTGCCACCCTCTCCTTGGCCCTGGAGCGCAGATCGTACCAGCTCTTCTTTATGTCCTCCAGGGACCTGCGTGCCACTCCATGCGCAATGATGCTACTGCATACGACGCCAGATCTTCTGTTTGTCTGGCATACGGTGTGAGGCACTTCCAAACGGTGGTTGCAGCATTCCTCTGTAATGATATCTAGCTCCTTTTCTGAAAACTTGAGCTTCCCTAGCCTCTCCTTGGCACCCTTCTTGCTGGCCTTGCTGCTCATGCTTTCAGTAATGCTCACACAGCAGTGTAGAACGGTGCTGCTGCACCTCGACATGTGCTTATGATTTTGCTCAGGAGTATCCTTGGCCACCACTGTCCCGAGTGCAATTTTGGGATGTTTCTGCCGCGCTCGCAATTTGCGTATGCAAAAAGTGTTGTTTTTAGCGGAATTTGCTAGTTGCGAGCCTTTAGCGACACGCAAATTGAGGAGAACTAAAAATTGCGATGCGAGTCATTAGCGACTCACAATCATGTGTTCCCTTTCGTTCGTAGGTACCATTTTGCAACTCGCAAATTGCGAGTCGCAAAATGTCGCAATTTGCGAGTCGTTAATTTCATCTGGCTCAGAATGAATGGTAGAGAGTTGTGGAAGCATGAATGGGATATTGATGGTGTGTGAACTATGTGGCCCACCTTGCTGATAGATAGATGAGAATGGACTATAAATGTTGGATTTCAAGTAGCATTACAGTATGGTAGGCAAGCACTTTCGTCATCTGGTAGAATGCAATGAAACATGCACATTGTAACCTTATGATGGAAATGTATATTTCAAAATTGTGATATTTGTATTATATTTCTTCACAGTTTATGGGTCAGACATTTGTGGGAAAATCATTGTGTCTGTTCTGAGGAATGTGGGGACCTATTAGTCCGGTCCACCGATACGAGTCAACGTAATCGATAACACTAAACCTGTGAAAACTTGGGACTTGGTAGATGGTGATGTGGACCCCACATGAAGTATTGTATACCCCAGATAAGTCCTTTAGACAAATGTGTCTGTTTGGTGTTTCTTCTCCCTGTTGTGTGTCATTGTCACATATACATTTTAATTATTTTGTTTTGTATTACATTGTGTTGCACCATGCAGCACACAGGAGTTTTTAACTATTATGAGAACCATTTTAAATTCTATTTTAATTGTTGATTGTGATTAATTCTGAGTGCATATATCATGTAATGTATTTTAAAGGGGGACAACATAAAATCTTTTGTATTCAGGCTATAGTGTTGTGGTACTGGATTTCGGTATTTGGAATGATTTAGGAGTGATGATGCAGTATCTAAGTGTTTGAATCACTCATGAAAGGGTAAACTATATTTCAGTCTATGATACTGAGCCCTGACCCCGTTGTTTGTGGGCTGTCTCTCTTTTGTCACTACTATATGTAGAAGGCTTACACACCACCGAAATTATTGTAATACTTGAACTATTGAGGCAAGAGACATGGGTGACTGGGGCTTTAGGGCACGATGGGTGTTACCCTGTCAATCATGGGGGAGAGGAGAAGGAAATTCAAGCACAATGAGCTAGCAGATGCTCGTGATATTTCACACTAGATTGTTCAATTGTTTTTGAGTGATGTTAGGCAAATAGAGTCCTGCGCGCATTTGCTGGTCGAGGAAGCCATCGCCCTGGAGGAACAAGCCAGGGCAGTGACATCACAGTGATGGGCCAGGCTAGGTTCAGCATTGAAGAATAGGTTTCCATTTGGGCGTTTACTGATGTGGCCCACAGCAGTAAACGCCCAAGTGGAAACCTATTCTTCAACGTTGTCTGTTATGCTGAGAAACAGCTCCTCGTCTTTCCCCAGCTCAGCCGACTCTAAGGAGGGGTTTTATTATAATGTTATTTACTTTTACAATTGACTCCACAAACAGGCTTTGCCTTCATCATACACTGCTAGTTCAATAGAGGTCTACCGCCTGTGACTTCATCAACAACCACCACCAGTTGATTGCTGTTTTGTTGTTGCTGCATTCCTGTACTTTAAAAGAGAAACATGCTCACAGGTGTCTCGATCATTCTGTTTTTGGTGTTAACATGTGCCGGGAGCTCACATTAATGACTGAAAAATAGGGTGAAACTGTGTTTACAAAGATTAATGTATCCACCAAATTAGGCAGAAAAGGAAAAGTGAAACCGAAAGTGCAGCTGCAATGCTGTTTTTCAGTCCTTAATGGGAAATCCAAGCACAGAAGAAAACAGGATCTGTAAAGACATGCTGTTTTCCATTTAAAATACATCTTGAAGTTCTTGCCTCACCACTTTCAGATTTCACCAGCCGCTGCTGGCAAGAAATCAGGATTTATTTGGAGAAAGAACTATTTATGTGAATAGAGAGTGTAGGAAATGGGAGTCTCTAGTTGGCAAGGGTTTGCACCTTTGTCCAAGTAGGGACCCTTCTTCCTAGTCAAGGTAAGGAAGTTAACTCCTAAAATAACCCCTGCTCACCCCCTTGGTAGCTTGGCTCAAGCAGTCAGGCTTATCTCAGAAGCAGTGTGTAAAGCATTTGCACATAACCAACAGGAACACAGTGCACTACAAAAGGACACCACGCCATATTCCTTCGATGAACTCCATTGCATATACACATTTAGGATCAACATATATTTATATTTCTTGTCATCAAATGTTGTTTGAATTCTGCAGGCCAAAAGCCACTTACACCTTACAGATATCTGAGAGGCCTTAGATATTAAAGTTGTTGATATCATAGTCAACAAGCCACCTGCTGGACGACCAGAGTTAGATTTTAATGCTGCGCGGTGGACTTGTCTAAACCCTTCCACTACTGGGGGTACACCACAGAGCCAGGTCTCTTGTATACAAATTATTTCATTCTTTTTAGCAAGTTCTTTCACGGCTTCTTGTTTTAGGTGCGCTCCTAGCCCATTTATATTCCAAGAGACCATTTATGTGTTCCGTGGCTGCCCCATTACCTATTCTACATCGCTTAAAGGCTCATTCATTACGGAATCCTCCCTATAACTATATAAGGGTCCTGCTGGGCTTAAAGTATTACTCCAATTCTTCCATGCCTCCACCATGTCTGAATTGTTTATTGCTATATTGAAGTTTTCTCTCCCTACCTCCGTTTCCCTTCCTGGGAGCTTCACTTGTCTCTTTCCTAGCCCCGCATGGTACCTTAGGAAAGATTTCTGCTGGAGGGCCTTAAGCACTAGCGCTAACTCTTCTTTGGGCACTAGTCTAATCCCCTCTTTTCGGATTTTCTGCTCTGCGTTTACTATTGCGGTTATGACCAAGCCAGAGTAAAGCTGTACCTTGGTGACCTCCTTACCAACCCCAATTGCTTGGAATCCCACCTGTCTAAGGTCTCCTGAGCCTATTCCATTTAGGTTTGGGCCATGGGCAAAAACATTGAGTAGGTGTGATCTGTTTAAATACCCACTCTTTTTTTATTTTTTACCACCCCTTCCCAATTTCACTTGTTCAAAATAAAACCACTTATTCCCTTTGTCTACCGCTTCTACCGACTTTGCATTCCCCTGATAATGTTGTGTATTTAATCTAGGAACCTCTTTCGGGCTACTTTCCCAGTATACATTATTTTTAAGGGGGGCCATCCGGGCCGGTACATTTACAAGTTTTGCGGCTAAATGACTTTTATTTTTTATCACTTTATCCTGGCGGATTTGCTTCCTACTACAGTTCTCCTTTTTACTGGAGTCCTGGCCCAATTCTCAGATCTTGTATTTATTTCTCTGTGTTCCTTCGCTATTTTATGCGATTGTGTCTTAAGCTCTTGTGTTACCACTTCTGTTGGC
The DNA here is from genome assembly GCF_964263255.1 of Lissotriton vulgaris. Lineage (NCBI taxonomy): Eukaryota > Metazoa > Chordata > Amphibia > Caudata > Salamandridae > Lissotriton > Lissotriton vulgaris. The sequence continues at coordinate 138,515,604 of NC_141700.1, read as the reverse complement.
TCTTTCCTCACCTTTCTTTTTTTCGTCGCTCTTAAGTTAACCTTTCTTTGCACATCATTTCCTACTACTCTTACTCGTTTTGAGTGGCCATAGTTCATATATTCACCTCTTCTTTTTACCAGCATTGGCCATCTTGACACATAAACTTCTTGGACATCAGTATAAACTTCATCAACCTGGCTTACTGGTGGGGGATTAACTATTTCTCCTTCCCTCTCCCTCCCTTGACCCATAGCCACTGGATCTAAGACAGGTCTTAACATTGAAGGCATGTGTACCCTAATACCCTGTAATTCTCCCTCAATTTTAGAGAGGTAAATGTTTTGACTTTTCATGGTATCATGGTTTAACATTGTTACTTCTAACAGTCCTTGTAACGATTTTTGCACCATTAGCATCAATTCTAACATTGAAAATGCAGGGGTTTCTGAAGCTTCCAAGTTTAAGTCGAGTGACAGATTTTCGCCATTTGTGTCACTATTTTTGTCCAGACCTACCTGGTCATTGACTCCCCCTAAAACCTGCTTTTCAGTTCCATCTGGACTTCCATCTGGGTTTTGGGCAGATTCCTCACTTTGCCTATGGTCCAGACTGTCTTCCTCTTCCGACGTCTGTTGTATTAATCTCGGGGAGGAAGAAAGTCGCGTTGACATTATTACCCCCTTTTGGCCTGTCAAAGACTGAACTGATTGGTTGACCAGATCTATAGAGTCTACCAAATGTTCATCGAAGATTAAAGAGGATCCCCCTTTCCATGATTCCTCCACTTCTTCAGTTACCATAGTTTTAGCAGGAGAGAAAACCCGTTTAAAGTGCTTTCCCACGAACTCCTTAATTGTATTCGATGCTACACTCCCCTTCCTTCCTCCATGTTGTAATTCTTTGGGAGCTTTTTCTTTTGGGAGCATTTTGATTTTTCCTTTGCCCCCAGGGATGAAAGGCTCTCTTGGACATCTTGTTGATTACCACCATTCACCTTTGCTTTCCTTGTTATTCCTAATGTGCTTTTGTTTTTCCATGGAGCCATTTTACTCCTTAGGCGCTTCCCTCAAGCACTTCTGAGTAGAGTCAAATTTTATTAAATATTTAAAAAAAAGAAGCAAAACAAATATTTCACTTACCTCTGTTGTGCCTTCTTTCTTGTACTTGCACTTGTGCACCGTACCCTTTTCCACTTCTCTTTTGTTGATTTCCCCTGACTTAATTAGCAATATGCAGGGTTTTTCCTTCTCTCACACTTTCAATTTTTACTTTTTTGAGGTTTATGAGGCTAAAAAGTCACTCCAAATGCTGTTGTCCCGAGAGTGACATCTCACTTTGCACTCCCTTTGCCTCCTCCTGCTTCCTTACCCCCCACTCCACCCTTCGGTCGCACAGATAGGCTCAAGCAGGGGCGGGGGAAATTGCCTATTCGTCCGCTTTATAAAGATTATACCTGTCCGTGCCTGTAAATTGGCGGGACACTGGTGTTGGAGTAAGAATTTTTACCTGCACAGCTATCCAAGGACACACCTGTCACCTGCACAACATGACCCCTGTGTAGGCCCTGCTGTTTAGAGGTTACAGGCCTCAGTTACATTGCCCTGAGCACTGCCATTTTCTCTTAGCTTAAACAGAAGCAGAAAGCAAGTCTGACCCAAGATTCACCCAGCTGCTCTTGTCTGCAAGGACCCGCACCCCTACCAGGCCCCACCTCATTGTATATTTCTCACAAACAGCAGAAGTCAAGTTCCTCTATAAATCTTGCAACATACCCCACTTCCTCCACCTAAGCCATGAATAGAATAAGGGAAGTTCCCACCACAGCTACGTCAAGCAAGAGATCCGATAAACTGAGGATAAGTGTGGCGAAATATTATCGCAGATTGCCTGATTGACACATGAATAGAACCCCTCGAAGCAATACTAACACATTTCTGTCGTCCATTGATAGTTTATTATTGGACTTCCAGTCAAGTGGCAGTTCTCAGTCTAGACTGAAGTATGTACCACAATTACAGGAAAAAGGCCATACCTATCCTTACGGGTGGGAATAGGTACAGGGCAGGCCAGTAAATGACAATGGACGGGTATGTGATACGTGGTGGCGTGAGGTGACGTAATTATCGTCTCATGTGTTTTGGACAGTATAAGAAGGAGCCCCGCAAGAACATCAGCGGGCAACTCCTCGTCTGTTTGTAGGTATTCAGACCGAGAGTTGTCTCCAAGGGCCCTTGATCAAATGTTCATACTTTTGTGCATGTAAATATTTTACTTGTGTTATGTTTTAACTGCTTTTTAGATAAGTCATTTTATATCTGCATATGTATTTTTTAACTTGTTCTCTACATTTAAGCATTTATACTGTGGTCTTAGGACAACTCACTGATATAGCATTTTGAGTGTACCTAATGATGATAACATGTACTCTGCATTCTAATGTATCTTGCAGGATTACACTTATAAGCAAATGTGAGTATTCATCTATGTGAACAAGCACAACCGTTTTTAATCTGCCTCAGGGCCCATAGGTGTACTTAAAGCAAAATCTCTCTCTCTTAGCAAATGTTATACTGTATTTTGTAAACTCAAACTGGTCCATGCGACTTTCAAGAGAAATACAATAAAGATGACTCCTGCATCCAGTACCCCAGGCCCCCAGCTAGATGAAGATGGAGAGAGTGATAGGGTCTCAGGCGGTTCACAGCACAGCTCTCACATGCCTCCCCCCAGACCTCACGGCCCAGCCCCGATGTCCATTGGAAGGGAACACAACACATCTGAGGCCAGAATTAGACATTATGGCCCGTTTCTGACCCCCATTCAGCAGAATAGCGAAGCACAAACACTCCAAGAGGAGTGGCGACCCCTTAATAATGGTCCCAACAGACAGGAAGAGCGCCAGATACAGTTTCTTGAAGAGAACAGGGATGGCGAACAACGTATCCCTGGCATAATGAATGAAAGAGATATCGTTAGGTGGAGGACAGAACAGGATTTATACCACGGAGCAGGCAGAACAGTTGGGGACATGCCACTCGAGCATTGCTTAGGAAATGCCACTGACAATGCACTAACTTATCAGCAGAGGCCCTTACAAAATGATAGAAAAAATGAAAGAATGACAGAACTGATGGGTGGGTTGGGCCAGCTGAGTGAAAGGCAACAACCACCGACACTCAATGAATTGGCAAGAGGTGCAAATGAGGCAAGGCAACACAGTGGTGGGATCCTAACAACAAGGCCACAGCAAAGGCCATGGATACAATTAGACTATGAGGCCCAGGGTGAAACTCCACCACAGAGCAACACAGCAGCTAACATAACACAAGCCCCTCGCGCATTCCCTGACTACAACCCCCAGAGGTCATTGCCACAGACATCTGTGCGCCAGTCATCACCTCCTGTAGCCGCACCACGCAGGGCCCAGCTCAGAGAGATAGACATTGATAACTTAGGACTGACCAATGTGCTTGAACGGCGGAAAGGAGGTACAGGCAAAGAAGGACAGAGGTAGAGAATCTCGCAGTGTTGGGTAACCATGGGAGACCTGACGACATCCTAGGAGAATATGATCTAACAGGTAAAGCACGCCTGCGCACCACCAGATCTGGAGCACTGTACAACATGGCCGTTAGTAGGCCAGGACAGTTGTCACCCAAAGATCTGACACCATATGAGATAGTGGTGCTAGGAGAAGGGAGTAACTATTATGCCGACAAATTCACAGATGACTTGGCAGAATGGACAGAAAGTAAAGCCCCCCAAATGATGGTGTGGCCTCGAGAAGGGTCTTTTCACCCTGAGGACATGGCAACAGCTGAAGACTGTATCTTGAGGGGGGAGGGAGATGAAGACTGGGATTACAATTACATGCGCAGAGGCTTGAGAATATGGCAGAAATACGCACGCAGGTATGACAGCACAAGGCCCACAGGGGTGCTGCGCCAGCTGCCACTGCTATATAAAAATATCGAGGACCGTCCCATCTACACCCCTTGGTCCCTTATGGACAAGGACAATTTAAAAAAGCAACTTCCGCCCCTCACAGAGGGTGCTGGGAAGTGGATACAAGCCTTTGAGAAAAACACTGCAGGGGTGCCATTGGCTGCTGGAGATGTGAAAAGTCTGCTCGTTTCCCTGATTGGAGAGGATGCAGAGGAAATGTTCACACGTATTGACCACAGACTTTCCATCACAAACTTGGAATTGTATGGTAATCCTTTTAATACAATAAGGTCTGCCTTGTGGAGTGAGTTGCGTAGAAAGTTCCCTGATATCCCAGATATCGGGTCCCTAATGTCTCAGACAATGCAAAGCAATGAAGATCCTGCACAGTACATTACTAGAATGAAGGAAAAGTGGCAACAGGAGTTAGGAGAGAAATGGGATATAACAGGAGGTAATTGTAGGTTCTTCTACCATACAATTAAGAAGGGACTGCCAACTGCTGTGCAAGACAAGCTAGATGGAATAGTAGCAATGGAATGCAAACCATGGGCAGAAATACAACACCATATCATTCACTACTGTAAAAAGGAGCAAGAGCAGGAGAAGAAGAGGCAGGTGGCAATTGAAAATGCGGCAGCTAAATTGGTGCAACAGAAATTAAAGAAAAAGGAGGCTGTGGACACAATAATGGTAGCCACACCAGTGAGTCAGATGACTACTGTCACCCAATTTCCACAAAATGCCCAGAGCGCATTACAAGGAGACACGCAGGCAGCAGTCCAGCAGACACAGGCACAGCACCCCAGAAACAATCAGAGGCAACAACAATATTATGATAACAGACAAACAAGGTCATCAGGAATGCGAGGAAGAGGTAGGGGGATGGGCTATCAAAGACCCACACAGCAGCCAGGGCCCCCACTGTGCTACCACTGTCAGCGACCAGGACACATGATAAGGGAATGCCGCACTAAAATGTATGAAGAATCAGCAGGCAGAGGCCAACCACAGCAAGTCCAGGTACCAGTGCAATACGTTCAGCAGCAGACACAGCCACTGCAGCCCAACGTAGTGTACACCTACCCGTCTGCAGGACAGCAACAGCCAATGTTGCAGCAAGTACAATTACAGACACCAGTCCAACAGATACAGCCACAACTGGTTCAACAACAGGGGCCTGTGTACCAAATGGTGCCACAGACACAGGTTCTTGTACCTCAGGGAGCCACAGTACTGCAGCCCGTCAATCCGGTTCTGCAGGGTACAATCCAGCAACATCAGGCTGGAAGGTACACCAGCTAGGATAGCCCACAGAAGACCCTAGTGTGTCCCTTGTTGTCGTGCCTCACAAATATTAGAGAGGACCCAGTTGTGTATGTCACGATCAACAACAAAACGTATAAGTTTCTGATTGACACAGGTGCAACATTTTCCTGTATAACAGAGGGAGCACTGCCTATTTCCAATCAAAGTGTAGACACACAGGGTTTCTCTGGGGCAATTACAAGGGTCCCTTTCACCAAGCCAGTACCAATGAAAATAGGAGGCAAAAGCATTCAACAACGACTGCTTTACTCGACAGAATCCCCCATAAATTTATTGGGCCGTGATCTTATGGCCAAATTAGTAATGAAACATTAGTATTAGGATGGGATGCACAGCATTTTTTGTCAGCGAAAGTTCAATATGGTTGGGTTCACCTCAGGTGGCGTCAATACCTCTAAAAACGCCGTTGATAAATGCTAAAGATGTGATACCAGTGAGACACTGGGACCATCCCCTTGGGAACACCTTGATTTCCTCTAATATGTAGAGAATTCCACAAAAATTGCTGTTTCAAGTTAGTCTTTTTATTATTCAAAAATAAATGTTGATTCAAAAAAACGTGTTGTTTCAATTCATATTTTCACTCATTAGCAACATGAGTGGCATTTGATTATTAAGACATCATTATAATTCAATGTATCCAATGCATTTCGGGCAATGCTATATGCCCTTCATCAGGGAATAATGCTGTAACAAAAGAAATATCCTGAATTACCATCTTTCTTATACCCTTAAGCAATTTCTTAAATTATCCATCACATGAGTCCAATAAACATGTATCTATATGATTGTTAGGACCAAATCTCTATGTAGTGGTTTGCATCAGAAAAGTCAATGAATTGTGCATTGATAAACATTAATAAACAACTCACATGTCCGTAGGTGCGATGTTGGCTAAATCGTTTTGTAAACGCTGTAGTGAAAATAACGCTGTAGTAAAGACAGAGAAAACGCGGGTTGTGGTGTATGATAATAACACGAGCTACGAAAAGCATTGAAGCTGCTAAGTGTTGTGGGGATCCACTCACCATTAGTTAGAGGATTCAAGCGTGAGACTGGCCGCTCATTCGAGGGTCCGTGCTCACGGTAGCTTGCAATTTCAAGTTGCAACAATGTTGCTATTCGGTTTGATTCTTGAAATGCCGGTGCCGGTCACGTGATTAATGGAAACGGAAAAAAGACTATGTGGCTCGTTTTGCTATATGTACTTTCTCCTATGGCGATATGGGAAACTGTAAGCCTGATATATGTGCACATTGTGAGATGCTCCTGGAACAAATGCATTGGATACATTGAATTATAATGATGTCTTAATAATCAAATGCCACTCATGTTGCTAATGAGTGAAAATATGAATTGAAACAACACGTTTTTTTGAATCAACATTTATTTTTGAATAATAAAAAGACTAACTTGAAACAGCAATTTTTGTGGAATTCTCTACATATTAGAGGAAATCAAGGTGTTCCCAAGGGGATGGTCCCAGTGTCTCACTGGTATCACATCTTTAGCATTTATCAACGGCGTTTTTAGAGGTATTGACGCCACCTGAGGTGAACCCAACCATATTGAACTTTCGCTGACAAAAAATGCTGTGCATCCCATCCTAATACTAATGTTTCATTACTAATCCAAACCTCAACAGGCAGGATAGCACGCACCAACAACACAATCTCAATCTTCAAACACAATGAGCAACTTTGAAGACATTTCCAGAAGCACGGAAGCCAGAGCCTCCACATTTGCCTACAAAACCGATGAAGCAGACAGAATATATGGTCTTATTAGGGAAGAAATATCACAGGAGTCCAACACACGTACTAAAGAGCAAAATGTAAGACAACTAATATACCTATTCAAACGCAAAATCAATCAACAAATGCATGCAAGTACATTGGTGAGATACCACAAAAACCAACGCATACCCCGCGGTCTCAGGATTGCCCTCAAACCGTCTCTCTGCAAAAATTCAAAAAAATTTCAGAACCGATGGTACGAAATATTAAATAAATGCTCACTGGATCTTATCTTGTTGATCATAGAGGAATTATCAGAAATTTTGGAGGAATTAACTAAGGAAATAGTAGAAACACAGAATGAATTATCTACACTATTAACTGAAGATGAACTAACCACAATTTTGGATGATATACATACTCAAATGGAAAAACACACTAAGGATTTAAATGAGAGAAAAATCAGAAAATATAAAAGGGATACAATGGATTATCGCCTAGGAGAAGTGTATACCTGGGCAGAAATTTATTCCAGAAAGAGAGCCAACAAACCCTACACATCACAAACTGACACATCCTCCTCTGACAGTGATTCAACACGGAGAGCTAGACAACAACGAACAACAACAAATAGAACATCTGAACCATCTACCAGTGGTGACATCCAACAGGTCGATCCAGGAACTAGCACACAACCTACCACCCAAACCGAAACTCCACAGAGTCATTTTTTAGATCAGGGTCAAGCCCAAAAAGGAGACCCAGGAGAGGCCAAAACAAAAGAGGTAGAAAAAGAGAAAGAGAAAGAGAAGGAAGCACCAGTAACAAGGAGTACAACAGGTACCAAGAAGGATTTGAAGAAAGTTCCAAAGACCAACTAGTAATTAACATCAGCCAATATCAATTAAACCATCACGAAACACAACTGTTACAAAAAGGGACATCGTTTGTACCCACACACACAACAGATCAACTGGAAGTTGAGGTGAGTTTTTACAAACTCATGCGGAAATTACGGCTACGCCACTTCTTCGATAATGTGTTACCTCAACAGACCATTCAAGAGGAGGATCAACTACTAGGACTCAGACCAAGTAGCACGTTCCAAGCCCCCATCAGTCATAAAACGATAGACATGTTTGAGAAAATGGTGAAACAAGACCTCAGTAAATTTAAATATCAACGACATACAAACAAGAATATAACTCAAAAGGATCTAGACACTCTCAAGAAATTATCATCAAATGACAAAATAATTTGTACCAAAGCAGACAAAGGTGGTGCAATTGTAATAATGGACCGAGCACAACATGAATTGAAAGTTATGGAACACATAGGAGACACAAACATTTACTTGAAACTTGAACAGAATCCGACAGTTGAATTCTCAAAGAATTTAAAAGAAATAGTGGAAAAAGCATATGAAATGGGAACTATCAATGACAGAACAAAGAAATTCCTATTGAAAACAAACCCTAGGAGTCCTTCTTTAAACATGGTCCCAAAAATTCACAAAAATTTACTCGATCCCCCACTTCGACCAATAGTGTCCACTCGAAACAGTATACATGAACCTGTAGGTCAACTACTAGACAAATATCTGCAGCCGGTAGTAAGAACCATGTCAACATATGTTAAGGACACAACAGAGTTTTTAACAAAACTCAATACCATCAAACTGGATCCCAACGATAACATAATTCTATGCACAGCAGATGTTAAATCATTATACACCAGTATACCACATTCAATGGGTATAGAAGCCATAGAGAATGCACTCGTAAACACCAATTTGGATGTGAACTTTCAAAAATTTCTGATGGAACTGATGCTCTTTTCTCTGTATCAAAGTTATTTTAAACACAAGGATCAATGGTACCTACAACTGGTTGGGACAGCTATGGGCAATTCGGCCGCGCCGGTCTATGCCAATCTTTTCATGAAATTCTATGAAGAAAAACACATACTATGCAACGAACAGTGGGTCAAAAATTTGAAAGCTTTCATTCGTTACATAGACGACATTTTCATTCTTTGGTCCAGCACAAAAGATGAACTACAAGAGGCTCTCCTACAATTCAATCAAATTGATGAGAGAATACAACTAACCTGGGAAATGTCAGAGACCACCATTGCATTCCTAGATGTCACGGTCATTCGCACAAACAAGGGGCTCACAACCGACTTACACATCAAAAGCACAGATCGCAACAATATGCTTCACTACAGCAGTTTTCATGAGCACAACCTAAAGAAATTCTTACCTTTCTCTCAGATGGCCAGAGTTAAAAGAATAACATCTGAACACAACACATTACAAACAAGACTAAAAGAAATGGAAGACAAGTTCAAACAGAGAGGATATCCACAACACATTCTAGACCAATCCAAATCCAAAATTGATTCAAAAGACAGAAGCATTCTCTTACAACCGAGCCAAAAGAAAGAGCAAACAAGGATTGTTGCCATCTCTAAATTCTCAACTTCAAGCTACAAATACAAAAAAGCAATCTTAAAACATTGGCAAATGCTTATGTTAGAACCGGATTTTAACCAGAGTTTCAAGGAGTATCCTCTATTTGCATTTACTCGAACAAAAAATCTAGGAGAAATGATTCAACCAAGAATTTCTGTTTCTGAAACCTACCATGGAACTAGACCATGTCATAATTGCGGACATTGCAATAATGTAATAAAAGGTAACAAAATCAACCACCCAATGAAAGGACAAGAAATTAAGTTGAGAGTCAATGCGACTTGTGATTCGTCAAATATCATATATGCCCTTAAATGCCCGTGCGGCAAGTTATATATTGGAAAGACTGAACGAAAGATGAAAATTAGGCTCACAGAGCACAAATCCAATGTACGTCTGAAGAATGCGAAATCGACAGTTGCAATGCATTTCATGGAAGCTAAACACAACATTGCACAGCTCAAATTCATAATCTTAGAGACCATCAATAAAATTGAAGGAAGAGACAACACTAAATACATTCTCCAAAGAGAGAATTACTGGATTTTCAAACTGTGCACGCAAAAGCCATTTGGTTTGAATGACAGAAACGAATTTTCATGTTATCTCTGATAGACATTGTAAATATGTAAATTTGCTCCGATGTACTGCCAGCTTGGTTCTCCTGTATAATGTTTAATATTTTCCACACTCTTAGCAACATCTTCTTTGCATCCAAACAATGCTCTCCAATAGCACCACAGACTAAAGCATGTCCCGGACCATTCCTTTTCACACACGCCGGTTCGATACTACGTTACGTCACTGAGACATTTCTCCACCTCGACATTTTACTTTTATTTTTATTTTTATTTTCCCATTAACATTTGTTCCAGGAGCATCTCACAATGTGCACATATATCAGGCTTACAGTTTCCCATATCGCCATAGGAGAAAGTACATATAGCAAAACGAGCCACATAGTCTTTTTTCCGTTTCCATTAATCACGTGACCGGCACCGGCATTTCAAGAATCAAACCGAATAGCAACATTGTTGCAACTTGAAATCGCAAGCTACCGTGAGCACGGACCCTCGAATGAGCGGCCAGTCTCACGCTTGAATCCTCTAACTAATGGTGAGTGGATCCCCACAACACTTAGCAGCTTCAATGCTTTTCGTAGCTCGTGTTATTATCATACACCACAACCCGCGTTTTCTCTGTCTTTACTACAGCGTTATTTTCACTACAGCGTTTACAAAACGATTTAGCCAACATCGCACCTACGGACATGTGAGTTGTTTATTAATGTTTATCAATGCACAATTCATTGACTTTTCTGATGCAAACCACTACATAGAGATTTGGTCCTAACAATCATATAGATACATGTTTATTGGACTCATGTGATGGATAATTTAAGAAATTGCTTAAGGGTATAAGAAAGATGGTAATTCAGGATATTTCTTTTGTTACAGCATTATTCCCTGATGAAGGGCACATAGCATTGCCCGAAATGCATTGGATACATTGAATTATAATGATGTCTTAATAATCAAATGCCACTCATGTTGCTAATGAGTGAAAATATGAATTGAAACAACACGTTTTTTTGAATCAACATTTATTTTTGAATAATAAAAAGACTAACTTGAAACAGCAATTTTTGTGGAATTCTCTACATATTAGAGGAAATCAAGGTGTTCCCAAGGGGATGGTCCCAGTGTCTCACTGGTATCACATCTTTAGCACTTATGGCCAAATTAAACATGACAATTCATTTTGATGAAAAAGGCACAATGACTTGCTCCATCCCTGGCACATCACTGACAAGAATGATGGCTGTCACTGTGGACTATTCCATGAGAGACCAAATTAGAGCTCGCCCAGTGGATGAACTAGCATTCTCCACAGCTGTGCAAATGGTCATTGCCAACTCACCAGAGATGGCGGGGCGCACTGTACAGCTACCCAAAGAATTTCTTTTCCGTCCTCAATTACAGGACATGCCAGGCTCAGACAAAAATATGATCCTAGGAATACAATGTTTTAACATAACACCAACATATGGTGTCTTTATAGCATGTGATGACTATGGCCAGTCATGGGCCTGTGTCATTTTTATTGAGCCTGGACATCGGGTAAGAGACATTACAGATCAGGAATTATTCGGTGATAGAGAAGACATTGTATACCAGATTCCAGTCCCCGTGTCAGTGACAGTTGAAATCAGAACACCAACACAACCCACAGTAATTGATACAGCACGTGACTCAGACCTAGCTCAGGTGCCCAACATCCTTTGGACTACAGGTCCCAATGATGTGGGGCTCATTCGATCAGCAGAACCATTCAAAGTGACGCTGAAACCTGACGCCATTCTTCCCAGAGTGCGCCAGTACCCTTTGTCCAAAGAAGCCGAAGAAGGAATAGCCCCCACAATTCAAGCATTACTGGATCAAGGTGTGATATATCCTTGTATCTCACCTTGCAACACCTGTCTTTTTCCTGTGAGGAAACAACAAACAAATCAATGGAGGCTAGTACATGATCTTCGCTCGATTAACAGCATAGTGATACCTGAGTTTCCCATCGTCCCTGACCCTTCAGTGATCCTTACTAACATCCCACAAAATGCAAAGTACTTTTCCGTCATTGACCTGAAAAATGCTTTTTTCAGTGTCCCACTGCATCCTGAAAGCCAGTACCTATTCGCATTTTCATTCAGGCATAGGCAATTTTCGTACAAAAGGCTCCCTCAAGGCTATTGTGAGTCCCCCAGTGTGTTTAACAGAGTTGTCAAGGATGACTTGTCAAATTTCCAATGTGACAGCACCTTGCTGCAATATGTCGATGACATACTCCTCTGCAGTGCAACAGAGCAAGAGTGCAGAAAAGATACAATTGCTCTGCTTACAACATTAGCACATAGAGGATACAAAGTAGACAAGCAAAAACTACAATACTGTCAGGAAGAAGTACAGTATTTAGGTCAACTGATTTCAGCATCAGGAAGAAGAGTTACACCAGGAAGAGTAGAAGCAATACGGAATACTCCAGAACCACAGACAGTTAAAGACATGCAAAAGTTCCTGGGACTAGTGAACTATGTCAGACAGTGGATCTTTGATTATGCTACTATAACTGGACCACTCTTGAAAGCTGTCAAAATGGCTAAGGACAGGCATAACAAGATTGACTGGACACCTGAAATGACATCAGCCTTTGTAAAATTAAAAGATGAGATTACAAATGCACCAGTGTTGGGATCTCCTGATTATACAAAGGAATTCTATTTGTTCACACACTGTAATGGACAGGTCATGACAGCAGTCCTCACCCAGAAATACCCCTTGGGTCCCAAACCAATTGCATATTTCAGTGGCATGTTAGACTCAGTGATGAAAGGCCACTATCCTTGTGAACAGGCTCTTTCAACAGCAGCATTTGGCGTTGAGAAAAGCACCCCCATAGTCATGGGCTCCCCTCTGACGCTGTACACTGAGCATGCTGTCTTTGCAATAATACAGAAAGCTAAAACAACTCTTACCACACAGAGAGTGTCAGGATATGAAGTCATACTGTCATTACCATCGTTGAAGGTTGTAAAATGCCACACTGTGAATCCAGCCACGTTCTTTGCACATCCGATTGCGACAGCTGACGATGACACCCATGATTGTGCCACATACTGCCCAGATGAGTCAGGCACAGCAAAGGAAGACCCATTACCAGACAGTGTAATTTACTTTGTTGATGGTTCTTCTACGATTGATCAAGAGACAGGGATCAGGCATACAGGGGCAGCTGTAGTCAGAGCATGCCAGAATAACTCCTCAGACACTCTGGACATTGTACAGCAGATAACATTACCACCCCATTACTCAGCCCAGGCAGCTGAGTTGGTGGCATTAATAGCCGCCTTAAAACATGGAGCTAATGAAAGAATTACTGTGTACTCTGATTCAGCATATGTCACCACAACAACGCATTCCAGCATATAGAGATGGAAAAGGCGCGGGTTTCTTAAAACAGATGGCACGCCTGTAATGCACAAACAGTTACTTGCAGAACTAATTGACTCCTTGACACTGCCAGCAGAAGTAGCAGTAGTGAAATGTGCAGCACACACGAACGGCCAAGATTTTGTTTCCAGAGGAAATGCAATGGCAGATTAGGCTGCTAAAGCAGCAGCTAAAGGCCAAAGTTGTACACAATCACCATCCCCGACACAGACTGACTGCACCCCCATTTTGCTTGCCAAAGATACACCCCAATAGCGCAAGAAGATATGCAAAACGCAGCTGAGGACACCAGTAAGTCACCACTCCCAGATACACCCGACCCAACACTTCCATATACAATTGATGACACACAGCAGTTTGACATCATTGCACAGTTGCACCTCAGAGAGATACAAGAAAGTGCCCAAGCTGAAGAAAAAGAGTTATGGAAGAAGAGGGGAGTACAACAGGATGCCTCAGATTTTATTTACAGACAGACAATGACAGGGAAGCCTGTCATGCCACAGGCTCTTTTGCAAATAGCACTTACCCAGCTGCACCTTCCTACACATGTCCCTCGTGATATCATGTCCTCTAACCTGCAGGCAGAATGGTTCATCCCCAATGCACATGAGCAGATACAACTCTTTGTCCATCAGTGCCTTATCTGTCAGCAGTATTCACCCAACCCAGCTATGAAAACAGTTGCTTCAACAATACCAAGGCCTAAGGGACCCTTCAGGGAACTCCACATTGACTATGTGGACATGCTTGACAGATGTAACAACTACTGATACCTCATCGTGGTAGTATGTCCCTTCTCACGATGGATTGAGGCTGGACCATGTGTCCATTGTGACGCTAAGGCCGCAGCTACCTTCCTACTTCGTGAGGTCATATGTCGCTGGGGATAACCAGAATCTATCCGCAGTGACAATGGCGGGCATTTTTCAAACTCCATCTTTGAGATAATAGCCACCATGTTAGGACTAAAACATAAACTTACTTCAGCCTATCACCCACAGAGCAATGGTATTTGTGAGCGCCTCAACGGATTGCTCAAAGCCAAGATCAGCAAAATAAGTGCCACTATTGGAAAGAAATGGCTCTATTGCCTCCCAATTGCTTTGTTTGCACTCAGGAACAGCCCTAGCTCTGATCATCACCTCACACCTCACCAGCTTGTCACTGGCAGATCAATGAATATGGTTGTTCCTTCCACCAGACCTAAAGTAGACAATGAAACGTCTTCTGAGATTGTGAAAGCTGAATTATTTGATTATTTGTGTGCCCTAACCCGTGCTGCTAGGTTTCTTTCCATTCAGACATCCAAGACAAAGAAAAAGGACAGCACCAGCAAGGACGGCACAATTTCCGATGAACTTTTGCCTATCCGCCCTGGAACACAGATCTTCATAAAGAAGCAAGTACGGAAGTGGAGAGACCCTAAGTACGAGGGACCATACCTGGTCATTGACTCTTCACCCACTGCGGTCCGAATTGCCGAACGCAAAGCATGGGTTCATTTGAACCATGTGAGGATCCACCCGGCACCAACAGAGACTTGAACTTCAACAGGAAGGAGGGCATCTTATTTCCTATGATGATCCAAGACCGTGAATATGGAGATCGAATGAGGGTCTATGGAATAAGAGACAGTAACAGGCCAACGCCTCTTACCAAGATTTCAGTTAAAAAGATATGTACAGTCACTCTTATATTATTTGTTATGTTCGTTGCTTCAATGGCTATATTACATTGGCTTGCATTACAAGCAGAGAGAGAGAAGGCTATATCAAGCAAAGTTAGGCCTACCATCTCAGTAGGATATCACATGCCTAAAACAAGTCCTGAAAACTACAAAGGGGTGGCTCTAATCAGTATGGCTGAGCCAGTATCTATAGCAACAAAAAAAGGGGGGTGCCAGTACTGATACCAATAACCATTTAGCAATTTAAGACACTAAACCTGAAGTAAAATTCAAGGCTTGGAGCTGATCAGTAGCTTTTTTTATTTTGCTTAATGTTATCAAAGAACAATTGGTTCCACCACCTTTAAGTCTGCCTGGGTGACAAGTTGACCTGAATTGTTTTGCCACTTTTTCACCCTTAGTCGTACATTACCTTGTTCATATTTTTGGTTGACTGCATCAAAAATTGTGATTATTTATACTTGCGTTAGGAATGTACAGTTTATGTAAATAATTCTATAACTAAACTTTTTAGAAATTTAGCAGACTGTGGCCTATTGCACTATTTTTGTGCTTGTCTGTTCACTGTAAATACTGTCCACTGTAATATATGAGCTTCCATGTCCCCCACTGTCCCTGTATGATTGATTGTTGTATGCTTGTGACATGCCTGATAGAATGATAGATTTTTCCTTCCCACATTTTTTGTACCTAGCATGTTATACTGTTTAATTTTGAACCAATTGTTCTTTGATAACATTAAGCAAAATAAAAAAAGCTACTGATCAGCTCCAAGCCTTGAATTTTACTTCAGGTTTAGTGTCTTAAATTGCTAAATGGTTATTGGTATCAGTACTGGCACCCCCCTTTTTTTGTTGCTATATAAAACAAGTCCTGGTAACATACTAGATAAGGAATACACCAGCATGGCTGCACCACCCCTGTACCCACGACACCTTCCACACCCTCTGTAGACCACACCGAGTGGGACAGGGTACTTGATATCACTGTGAATGCCCCTGGGAAAGGTGTCCCTAGACGTTTCCGTCAGCATAAAAGGAGTGTCAGGTATAAAATGGGTCGCAATAAAACACCAAGGAGATATACCCCTCGCACACAACGTAAGGAGAAAGACACAGAACAAATATCAAACTGGGTTAGTGATCTCCAGGACACAGTTGTGTACACATTCGAACAACACTCTATGCCTGATTTTTTCTCCCAGCGCCCTGGTGTGTCAGTACAGAATGATGGTACCCATAATGCATTGTTAGATAATATGTGGTACAGAGACATGAGGGAGGTGGGGAGGAAAGCCACGAATGATTCCTGCTTTGTGTGCTCATACATTCCACATGCTGTAGGTGCAGACAAATTGCTCATTCCCAAAGAGATTCCACCGGCCACTGCCAAATGTCTCCCACACCTGTTCCTTTGCCGCATACATGGTCAGATACAGCTCCAGTCAGCAAAAATTAATACAGCATTTGTAAACGTCTCAGACTGGGACAACAAGTATGTTACGTTCACTGTTGTTTCTGACCCAGTAGAATTTGAGAGAAGAATGGAAGTTTACCATGAAATGGGAGTACCTGCTAATATGATACAGGTCTGGGAGTATCAGTTTAGAAAATTAGGATACTTCACCTTCCCAACACCCCCATCAAAATGCCACTCACCCGAATCCCAACAGACTAACCATACCCATAACGCATGCCCTTGTCAGTGGAGACCCATTCTGCGCCTGAGGGCCAATATATATTTTAATAACAGATGGAATGGGCCACATGATTTAATATGCAAGGCAGCATCCTTAGGTAGCCCGGTTGAAGGTCAGGAGCATAAGCATTATACCAATGAGACTATTGGGAGGGAATGTGCAGAGATATGGGCACAGGAAACTAGAAGATATACTCTCAATGAGGGTACAAAGTACAAACCTAAAAGAGCATACAAACTTAAGTCTCCTCTCCTTTGCTTCCTAGGTACAGGAACAGTGTCTGTGGGCCGAAACACAAACTGCAGTCACACAGTGTTTAATTTTGATCTCCAGCACGGTACTTCTAGTCTCATGGACATCTATTGGGCATGCGGCGAGCACATCTATCTGCAGCTGCCCCACCACTGGCAAGGACTATGTTCCATTGTGACAATGCATGAACTACATCCTGTTGTCCCTGCAGCGAACATTTCCCACATCCACACACACCCAATGGCAGATGACGTTACCCTGCTTCATCATGGGAAGAGAGAAATAATGAAATACTTCTCAGATGGCCCTTTTCATAAAATACCTCAGGATTACAGACTCTTCAATGATGCCGAACTTTTCTTTGGGGGAGTTATCCCCATGTTCCAGACTAAAGCCAATGCTCGCTGGCTGCAAGTGACCAGATATGAACTAATGCAGCTTATCAACAACACCCGGGATGGGTTCAACGCCGTGAAAGAAGAACTTCAACCTCTACGACTTATGGTACTAGAGCACAGATATGTTCTAGACCAGCTAACAGCAATGAATGGTGGTGTGTGCGCCAAGGTGGGAAAATCCTGCTGCACGTTTATTTTAGCGAACGACGCTGACAACGGAACACTCACGAAGGCCATCGAGGATTTGGACAACTTGGGGAAAGAGATGCATGAGGAAGGAGGTGCTGAAGCAGATCTCTTAAATGGCTGGTTCGATTTGAACTGGATGCCTTCATGGCTGTCTGCAGTGCTTACATTTTTAATGCCAATTTTCTGTGTGCTGTTATTGTTGTGTTTTGGATCACAGATACTGATATACTGTGTAAAGAAATTTAGTTCTAAAATGATAGGGATGAATTATGCAGGCTCAGGTTCATATACTGGAATTCGTAGGGCTAAGGGAGATGATGGAGAGACGACAATAATGAGCATAGTGGAGTTGACCATTCCTGACTCCCGCCCATTGCCAGACATTCCTGTAATTAGTCAATATCAGGCCCAGGTGCATAGAGTCCCACCACGTTCACCACAGGGGGACTTGATGCGTCCCTATGAGACAATGTGTGATAACTTAGGGAAGACAGATGCAGATTCAGGAAAAGTGCAGGACAAAAATTCAGAGGAACAGCCTCTTTGCGACTCACCCTGGCCTCTTCCCCCATCTCCAGCTAAGTATGCAGTTCGAATGGTGTTTAAAGATGTTTGATTAGTTCGAATTTCGAACTTGAGGGGGGAATGTTGGAGTAAGAATTTTTACCTGCACAGCTATCCAAGGACACACCTGTCACCTGCACAACATGACCCCTGTGTAGGCCCTGCTGTTTAGAGGTTACAGGCCTCAGTTACATTGCCCTGAGCACTGCCATTTTCTCTTAGCTTAAACAGAAGCAGAAAGCAAGTCTGACCCAAGATTCACCCAGCTGCTCTTGTCTGCAAGGACCCGCACCCCTACCAGGCCCCACCTCATTGTATATTTCTCACAAACAGCAGAAGTCAAGTTCCTCTATAAATCTTGCAACATACCCCACGTCCCCCACCTAAGCCATGAATAGAATAAGGGAAGTTCCCACCACAGCTACGTCAAGCAAGAGATCCGATAAACTGAGGATAAGTGTGGCGAAATATTATCGCAGATTGCCTGATTGACACATGAATAGAACCCCTCGAAGCAATACTAACACATTTCTGTCGTCCATTGATAGTTTATTATTGGACTTCCAGTCAAGTGGCAGTTCTCAGTCTAGACTGAAGTATGTACCACAATTACAGGAAAAAGGCCATACCTATCCTTACGGGTGGGAATAGGTACAGGGCAGGCCAGTAAATGACAATGGACGGGTATGTGATACGTGGTGGCGTGAGGTGACGTAATTATCGTCTCATGTGTTTTGGACAGTATAAGAAGGAGCCCCGCAAGAACATCAGCGGGCAACTCCTCGTCTGTTTGTAGGTATTCAGACCGAGAGTTGTCTCCAAGGGCCCTTGATCAAATGTTCATACTTTTGTGCATGTAAATATTTTACTTGTGTTATGTTTTAACTGCTTTTTAGATAAGTCATTTTATATCTGCATATGTATTTTTTAACTTGTTCTCTACATTTAAGCATTTATACTGTGGTCTTAGGACATCTCACTGATATAGCATTTTGAGTGTACCTAATGATGATAACATGTACTCTGCATTCTAATGTATCTTGCAGGATTACACTTATAAGCAAATGTGAGTATTCATCTATGTGAACAAGCACAACCGTTTTTAATCTGCCTCAGGGCCCATAGGTGTACTTAAAGCAAAATCTCTCTCTCTTAGCAAATGTTATACTGTATTTTGTAAACTCAAACTGGTCCATGTGACTTTCAAGAGAATGCTGGGTACAGGGCCAAGTACTATATGATTTTTATGCTATCACTGATTATTTCTAGAAGCTGTGTCTTCAAATAAATTGTACAACTCCAAGCTTCAGTCTCCAAGAGCTCATATGTATGTTTTTTTCCTGTTTTAGAGCAAGAGGTCCAGGACTGCCCCGGTGCAATTTAAGCCGTCCTATTCCCCTTAGTTCTCACTCACGGTCACACCAGCGTCTGAAAGCTGCTGCACTGAGTCCCCCTGGCCCCTCATGCCCCCAATAAATCATCCCCTCCAACACTGGCGTGGGCAGGCGGGGTCAAGGAGGGAACGCTCCTGTTCGTAGGTTGTTTCTACCGAACTCACGGACCCGGAGATCCTCGTTTCCTCGGTTCCGTTTCCGCTCGTTAAATGATCCTCTCGGCTTGTCACCCGCTAATCACCGGCTCAGCTTACAACACCGAGCCGTCTCCAGCAGCCGCTCTCTCGCTCGTCTCGTCCGTAGGGTCACGCTCCGCTTCGGCGTCCACAGCACGTTGGGGTCACGGGTCACGCACGCGCAGTACCCTCTACGGCAACAACAGAGGAGTAGCACTCCACCCTTCTAGAGGGAGAAGACATGTAGTTACTGGTAAACCCGGTTAAAGTTAAACAGAGCCCCAGCATCACAAAATGGATGCTGCTGCCAAAGACAGAAGTTTGCCCTCCTGCTGCTGGACAAAACTCTGGCCGGGGAGGCTTGGACAATAGGTTACCTGTCCAGGGAGGTGCTGGAACCTCCCCAGACAGGCTTTAGTGTATTGGGGCAGGGAGGGTTGCATTCAGTGAATGCTTTCCAGGCACTGCCTGGGGCACACAAGGTGCTCCATGCATTTCCCAGTTCAAACCGGTTGCTGGGGTGCTCAGCCTCAGCTCTGGCGCGAAACTGGACAAAAGGTAAGGGGTGTAACCACCCCCTCCGCAGGTCCACCCATAGGAGGGACCTTAGAGTTAGTCCAATCCCTAAACTTACTATAAGTATAGAACACCAGTCCCTAGGACTTTAGATTACCCTGGACGAAACTCTGCAACATATATCCTGGACCTTCGACATTCCATATCAACTGGAAGATGGAAGAAATCTCCCTTTTTGTCAAGGAGTGACCACCCTGTTCAAATAGGCACCAATATGTGAAAAATAACACTCCCAGGCGTACACTGCAGAGATTACACAATAGATTTAACAAACAAACTAGTTCGGTTTAGAAAAAATACATTTTTTAATTTGATTAAAAGAAGATATTAAAATTCAGTACATTAGTCGAAATTGATAAAATAACAATACAGTGATACATATGTATTCATAAAGCAGATTAAAAAGAGGTTAGATGGCATCCGGTCAAATAGGCACCAATAACATCTTTGCCAGTCTGCATTTTCGAGGCTCCCGCCGGATCCCGAAGAATCTGCGACAAAGGACACAGACTTTCAGACATCTCTGATCCTGACCTATGCTCCCAGCAAAGCTGAGACCTGTGGTGGACACAAGAGACTGGGACCGGAACTTCTGGACATCCTGCATTTTGCTACCTGCACCAACTTCCCGAGGTATCCCAAAGTTATGTATTGGGGTGCTGGAAGCCCCAGCCCCGAGCACCTTTTGCACCAAATCTCAGAGGCCCACACTTCACGAGTGTCCTGTGGGCCTGCTTTGTGCATTTCCACTCGACATATCTTTGCAGTTCCTAGTCTGTTGGCTAGTGAGCCCCCACAAAGACCAATCCTTGATTTAACTTGCTTTCCTAAGTGCTCCAGGCTTGCTCCAACTTCCCTGCAAATATGAAGTTCCTCAGACCTTGCTGGTCTGCACCAAAGCCAATCTCGACAGCCTGTGTGGATTGCATTTGCCAAGGCTTGTTGGGTCCGAGCTGGATACCGACACCGCAGTCAACTAGATCCTTTGTGGGACAGCTCGAATCCAGCTCCTGGTTGTCGTCTATGCCTCCTAGACCCCGTGGCTGAAGAGTCAAACTTCATCTTTTCACCTAAAATCTGGACTGGGTTGCTCCAACCACCCAGACTCAGGTCAGAGCTTTCTTGGGCCTGACTGGGTACTATAGGAGATTTGTCAAGGGGTATGGTTCCATTGTGACACCCCTGAATGACTTAACTTCTAAAAGTTCAGTGGACAGTCAGCTGTCAACAGGCATTTGATGACCTGAAGCAGGCCATGTGCACTGCACCCATTCTGCAAAATCCTAACTACTCCAAAGAATTCATTGTTCAAACAGATGCTTTTGAGTTGGGGGTAGGGGCTGTGCTATCAAAATGGAATGAAGAAGGTCAGGACCAGCCAGTAGCTTTTATTAGCAGAAGGCTGACACCTAGAGAGAAACGTTGGTCAGCTATTGAGAGGGAGGCCATTGCTGTGGTTTGGGCCCTGAAGAAGCTGAGGCCATACTTGTTTGTTACTCACTTCACAGTTCAGACAGACCATAAGCCCCTCTTGTGGCTAAAACAGATGAAGGGTGAAAATCCCAAACTGCTCAGGTGGTCCATTTCCCTACAGGGGGTGGACTATACAGTGGAACATAGACCCCGGAGTAACCATGCCAATGCAGATGGACTCTCCAGATATTGCCACTTAGAACATGAAGACTCAACTGGTCAAGGTTAGTTTAATGTCCCTGTGTTTGGGGGGGTTGTGTAGGAGAGTCGGGTCTGCTTCCTATGGTTACCTCCCCTTTTTGCTGTGATTCACTGGTTTTTCGACTTAAGTATGGCTGTGGTCCTACTAATCAGGCCCACAGCCTAGATGTTCTCTCTAAATTGATACTATGTACTTTAGGTGCATACTAGATTGGTTACTGGGTCACCCTTGTGAGCTCCTGTATAGGGTACCATAGGTACCCAGGGCCTAGGTGCACCCTAGGCCTACCAGGGACTGCAGCATGTATTGTGCCACCCCTGGTTAGCCTTCCAAACTGACACCACAGGTCTGTTCTAACAGCCTGGGCAAGGTGGTGTAATCAGCCCTTACTTAGATATAGTATACCTATATCTACCTTACATATAGACACATAGTAACCTATAAGTCACTCCTTTGGCAGGCCTTGACAATCCTGGAGGCAGAGTGCTTGGTTTTATGTGAGAGAGTGCCCTGGCATGAGCTGAGCCCCTCTACAGCTTTCAGAACCATCTCCTTATAGCTGTTCTATGATATAGCCATACCATATACTCTTAAGTGCATTATAATCATCGTGATTAATGTTGTTGTTAAAAATACTTTATTTGATTTGGTTTAAATCATACAAAGAGCGGGTTAACCGCTAAAAACACATGAGCACTTTAAGATTCATATATAAATACTGGTTAATTAGTAAACTTTTCATTTAAACTTTTTGATCCATAAAATAAAAGAAATGAAGGTACAATTAGTGCCTTTTAGTCTTATGAAATTGTTCTGGCTTAATGAATTGAATTCTATTTCTTTGAAAAAAGTCTATACATTTACTGTGTCCAGTTCTGTGTCTTTCTTTTCTAGCGCTTTTGCAGCTAGCGTTAAGAGCTTTAGGCCCAGATGTAGGTAAAATAGATTTACCGAATTTTAATTACCGAATTCTACCGATCGGTAATTACAATCGGTAAATCTTAGGGGTGGATATGTAGGAACATCCAGATGTTCCTTTTACCGAATCGGTAAATATCTGTATTTACCGATTCGGTAAATACCGACCGGTAATGCCCCATTCATTCATATGGGCTTTGAAGCCCTTAGGAATGAATGGGGCATTACCGGTCGGTATTTACCGAATCGGTAAATACAGATTTTGACAAGGGTGCAGGGGGTGTCACTTTGACACCCTCTAGCACCCCCAAAAAAGATTCGGGGGCCATGTGGCAGGCATACCTGCCCTAAGGGCAGGTCTGCCTGTCATATGGCACAGGTGTGCATGCACACATGTGCATGCACACCGGAATCGGTATTTTACCATGAAGTTGGATTTCATGGTAAAATACCGATTCTGTAAGGCTGGTGGGACTCAGAAGAGTCCCACCTACATCTCATTGTTACCGAATCGGTAAAAATACTGATTCGGTATTTTACAGATTCGGTAAATTTACCGATCGGTAAATTTACCGAATCTGTAAAATATGTGGCCCTACATACCATTTTGTGATACTCGGTCGGTAACGGCCGAAAATACTGATTTTCGGCCGTTACCGACCGACCTACATCCGGCCCTAATGATTTACATGCCAATTGCACTGTTGACCCACCTAAACATTTTATTACTGCTAATCTGCATGTCCTTATCTGTTCTTTTATCAATAGCGGCCGCAGCAATCTTTTCCGTTCAGATAACAATGCTGGACAAATGCAGAGTAGATGGAGCACAGATTCGTCGCCTTGTCCGCAAAGGCGACAGTCCATTGAGGTCCATGTGCGTTTCCATTTGGGAGTTAAATCTTTAGTTGGATACACTCCCAGTCTCAGTAGGATTAATTGATGTTTCATTCGGTTTACAAAATGTTCCGAAAGGTATGGTTGGGGCTTTAGCTTTTTATATGTCGGCAGAACCGTCCATGCATTCGTTTTCGCGGACAGCGTGTCTTTATCCTGGTCTTGGGACATTTGGTTAACTGTTTTGTTTACCAATTGTTTGAACTCCGAATAGGACTGTATGGTCTGCCATGCTTCTTCTAATTTTAAAGCCTCAATCGATTTTCTTAGGTACGAATAAACCGAATTAGTCAGTTTTGATTGCTTTTCGACCTCCAGCCAGCAGTAGTGTGCCAGGGAGTCGTCCTCTGCTGCACGCATTCTCCAGTAGTATTTGACCAGCGCTCCCTGTCTTGTCATGGTCTGATTTTTTAGCCCAAACTCTAGTCTTATCCGGTCTTGTGAGATATGGCGCGGGATGTTGAATAGTTTTTTGAAGAGACTAATTTGGGCGATGTTCAAGGATGTTGCGTCCTTTGCATTTAATAGTTCGAAACCATATGTGATTGCAGGTAGAAATTTTTATGCCACGACTTTTAATAAGTGAGTGGTGGAGCTGACACTGAGTTTTCTTTGCAGGGTTTTAAATGCAAACAGTAGTTGTTTAGCTTTAGTTTTCCGATGTTCTAGGTGTTGCTTGTAGTTAAGATGGTTATCCAAAGTCAATCCTAAGTACTTGTATGTCTCCTCACGGTCCAAACTATTGCTGTTAATCGTCCAGATGAATTTTGGTATTTTTTTCCGATGACTAGAAAAACACATGACCTTTGTTTTTTTTAAATTTATCTGAAGTTGGTTTAGGTCTGTGTATTCTGCCAGTTTGTTTATTAGTCGTTGTAGGCCTCGAGGCGTTCGGGAGAGCAACACAATATCGTCTGCATATTGCAAGATTACTGTTCTCACGTTCCCCAGTTTTGGAGGATCGCCCAGTGTTGTACGTAGGTGGTTATCTAGGTCGGCTGTGAAAATATCAAATAAACAGGGGGCCAAGACACACCCCTGTTTTAGACCATTCGTGGTGGTGATTTTGTTTGTTAGACTTCGTCCGTCTCCCAATTTAATTTGAACCCATGTTTTCGAGTAAAGGTCTATGATTGCGTTCAATAGGTTTCTTGGTGCGCCCCAGGATTCCATTTTTGCCCACAATGCTTGTCTAGGGACCTTATCGAAGGCCGCCTTGAGGTCCACGAAACAGGTGTAGAGTACTTTGGAGTTTGTGATGGATTGATTAGCCAGGAGAGTTACGGCGGAAATGTTTGCTAAAGTGCCCATTCCGGCACGAAAGCCTGTCTGTGTGTTGGGAATCAGTTTGATGTTATCCACCCAGTCTTCTAGATCCTTGAGCAGGTTTGCAGTGTAGATTTTTGCCTCAACCTCTATGAGGGCTATTAGCCTATAGTTTGAGGGGTTTGCGCGAGCCCCTGATTTGAATATTGGGTGCAATATACTTCCGCGCCAGGAATCAGGGATGGTGTGGGATTCCAATATGTTGTCAAACAGTATGGCTAGGTATTTGGACCAGAATTGTGGATCTTTTTTTAATAGGGCGTTTGGCAGCCCGTTTGGTCCTGGCGCCCCATCTGATCTCTGCTTTTTTAAGATGTTCATTACTTGTTTTCGTGAGGTCTGGATGTCAAGGACTGGTTGGTCAGACCCTGATATTTCCGATTCAATTTGCTGCAATTTTCCTTCCTTTTTATTTTGTGAGTTACTATGGTTTATCCGGTGCGAGTTGCTGGTCGTATGGTTTTGTGCCTGCGAGGTTCGTTTCAATGTTTCTGGCATCCTCTGCTCTTTTGTTGTAGTTTCACTGTTGGTATTATAGTATGTTTGTATCGCCTTCCCTATTTCGTTTTCAGATATAACTCTGGAAGCTGTCTGTGAATTGTAAGTAGCTTCTATGTGAGTTCGCCATGCGTGCTCTGTTATATCGGAGTTGAAATGCCGATTTTTTCCATTAGATAAAAAACGTTAATCTGGGCCCAGAATTGCTTGGAGTTTTTTTGTCGACTTACATAGAGCATTTTTGTCCAGAGCTGCTCGTTATATTTACGTTTAGCGCCCCGAATCTCTTTTTTTAGGTTGCTTTTCATTTGTTTGATTATTATCAAGGCCTCCCGGGAAGGTTGTTGGCCTTGGGTTCGCAGTTGTCTCAATGCTTTATTTAGTTTTTGTTTTTGTGTCCTTAGTGCTTTGGTGTACCATTCTGACACGCTGATCCGGGCCACTTTTTGGTTTTTGGAGCTATGTATGAACTTACTGTGCAGGCTGTTAATTAGAGACTCCCAAGCCTCTATCCCCAATGCTTTTGCTCCTGTAGTAGTCAGGAAGTCTGTGCAGGACTCCATGATTTTATCTACAGTGTTTTCATTCCATGATAACCGTTTTAAATTATACAATTGAGTAAAATGCGTCAGTGCACTTGATGGAAGAGACTTTTCCCTAAAGTTGGTTAATGTGAATGATTGGGGATAGTGATCACTTTCTGTTCTTTCTATTATATTAAAGTTTGTAATGCTGGGGAATAGATCTGGGTCTGCTAGAGTGTAGTCAATGGTTGCACCTGATTTTCCCGTCACTCTTGTGAATGCTGCCGGGCTATCTTGCGGGCCTCGACCGTTTAAAATGTATAATGCTTGTTTGTTTAGCAGTGCAGCGCATTTCTTGCCCAATGTGTCGCGTCTTGTTGTATTGTTACTCCTGACAGTTATTCCATTCGGTAGATATTTTTCTTGAGCTTGCATCAAGTTCATGTTGAAGTCACCGGACAATATTATGTTGGCGTGAGGGTGTGTTGTTTTTAGAGTTTTGATGATGGCTGCCAATTGTTGCATGTGTCTTCCCTTGTGCCTATGGGCTGGGTTAATGTAGATGTTCATTATTATCAATGTGCAAGCAATATTAACTTTGAATTTAATGCATTGCATCCAGCTTGAGTCTAAGTCGATATTTTCTTCTTCCCATCGGATTTCTGTGGCAATATATATTGATAAACCACCCTTTGCTCTTCCGTGTGTTGACTCCTTTTTGGCTGGGTTTAAATGTTCTTTATAGCCTATAATCGGCGTATGTGTTGTCTGCCAGGTTTCTTGCAGCAGCAGTATATCGTACTGTAAAATAAATTCGGCAAAATCTATTTCCCCTATTTTAGATGCCAAACCATTCACGTTCCAGGAACAGATGTTGATGTCCTGCGCTGTGTTTGATTTAGTTTGGGATTTAGTTCATGCAGCTCCTTGTTGTGTACTTAATGATCTCCGATGTTGATTGACCTCTTGTTGAATTTTATCTGGGTGTGAGATTGTAATTGTGATTTGTCTTTTGAATTTGACATCATCCTTTATTTGTTCGTATGTCTCAGGGCCTTTTGCTCCTTTTAGGATACCCTCTATGCGTTGGGGGGGTTGTACGGGACTCGGGTAACGGATTAATGCTAACTTTGGTTTGGCTTCATCAAAACATGTTGTGGAAGGTGTCAAACACTTTGGAATACTACCCCCCGCCAGTTCTGGCGGCGGGGGTAGCATTCCACCCTTCTAGAGGGAGAAGACAAGTAGTTACTGGTAAACCTGGTTAAAGTTAAACAGAGCCCCAGCATGACAAAATGGATGCTGCTGCCACACGAGTCTGCCCTCATGCTGCAGGACAAAACTCCGGCAGGGGAGGCTTGGACAATAGGTTTCCTGTCCAGGGAGGTGCTGGCACCTCCCCAGACAGGCTTTAGTGTATTGGGGCAGGGAGGGACTGCCTGGGGCACACAAGGTGCTCCATGCATTTCCCAGTTCAAACCGGTTGCTGGGGCGCTCAGCCTCAGCTCTGGCGCGAAACTGGACAAAGGGGAAGGGGTGTAACCACCCCCTCCGCAGGTCCACCCATAGGAGGGACCTTAGAGTTAGTCCAATCCCTAAACTTACTATAAGTATAGAACCCCAGTCCCTAGGACTTTAGATTACCCTGGACGAAACTCTGCAACGTATATCCTGGACCTTCGACATTCCATGTCGACTTGAAGACGGAGGAAATCTCCCTTGTGACCACCCTGTTCAAACAGGCACCAACAGCATCTTTGCCGGTCTGTATTTTCGAGGCTCCCGCCGGATACCAAAGAATCTGCAACACAGGACATGGACTTCCAGACATCTCTGATGCTGACCTGCGCTCCCAGCAAAGCTGAGATCTGTGGCTGATACGAGAGACGTGGGACCAGAACTCCTGGACATCCTGCATTTTGGTTTTCTCTGGTCACCTGCAGCCCTTCTTTGCAGCTCTCCATTGGAATCGACGACGAACCCGACACGAAAAGACACCTATGCACCCGGCTTCCCTGGGTGAGGTAACACGAGTACTCCGGTGCTCCGGTAGGTATTGACTCTCCAAGTGTCCTAGTCTAAAAGGGTTCCATCATAGTTCACCTCCTTGTACCCTTAATCTCATTTGTTTCCCATAGAAAGTCAATGGTAACCCGGGGCTGTGTTTAGACACTACACGCGTCTCCCGTGGGCCTCCTACATCCTAATCTTTGGTTGTTCCTAGAAGCCCCAGCGATTCCTTAGGCCTGCTTTCTATTCCTCACGTGGTTCTTATACCACTATTTTAGTATATGGTTTGTGAGGCCCCTAGGGCAAAACGTATACTGTGCAACTTATCGTATGCTAATTAAGTTCCTTGTATTGTACTTTTACCTCTGACCTCATAAAGAGTGCAGAGGGATTGTGTTTAGAATAAATACATATATATTTGATATATATACCTTGTGTGGTGTGCTTTCATTTGGTACTCAAGAGATTATAAATGGTAAAACAACTTGCTTAACTCGTCTCCAAGTCTTAGCCTGAAGGCTGCTCTCCACAGCTACCACTAGGATAGCTTTCTATAAGGTTGACGTTATAACCTACCATCAATAATGGTCGATTGGACTGGTGCAAGGTGCCCTTTAGAATAGTGGACAGCATATACCAGGCTAACTTCGCACACTATACATAAGACAGAACAAATTGTGACTTTCAATTTGTGCTTTATTGTGCAGCCATACACCAAAAAATAAAACAACCTGTCCATCAGAAAATGTAGGCCTGAATAACAAAGTAACTCCATTGTGGTTACATCACCACAACATAGAAATGATATGTGTCCCAAACATTGTGCAGTGACCCTACACAGTTCACTTTTTTCCTCTCCATTAAACCTGGTCAGGGCTGCTACTTCCCAATCCAAGGTGCCGGATGCTGCTACGGCGCATTACAGATGTCTGTCTCCCCAGCAGACATGCTACTGCGGCTTGACACCTCACTATCTGTGCCACCTATAGCACCTCCACCAACAATCATATTTGTTTGCAGTATTTTCACTGCTGCAGTGATTTTTTCCAGAGCCACGAGCAACATCCCCACTGAAGTGGCCGTTCTCCACCTGGAGCTCCAGGGTGCGCTTGCCGTGTTGGCTTGTCGCATGGGCAAGCCTACAAATGGCCCTGCTCAGGGTGTCCAATTTGTGGCCCCTGCTGCGCTCCATGCACCTAAGCTGTGCCCTATCTTCTGCCCATTCTTTGGCTAGGTCATCAATTGTATCGGTGAGGGCATTCAATTTTGCTTCGAGCTGGCTCTGATTTTCAGACAGTTTGCCTGTGATGTTGCGGAATGCCTGTGTCATTCTCAAATTCATTTGCCTCTGTGTCTTCCGTTTCAGGCACTGTATTTTCGACATTGCCTGTTCCAGGCCTACAGACAAGAGCTGACTGGCTGCTCCATCAGAGGACTGCCTTTGCAGATGCCATAGGGACTTCTGTGTTAGCTGTGACAGAGACATCCGCACCCTGGTGGCCAGAGAGCGTCGGCATGTAGGTGAATGCTGTGGGGCTGGTGTCACATTGGCTGTACCATGTGGTGTTGTTGGTGCATTTGTTGTTGGGACTACTGGACAACTGGGCCCGCTTGAATCTCCCCATCCTGCCCTTCCTCCATCTGGGCCGATCTGGGCCACCCGCAGTGTCATTGTCACTGTGTTCTCCTCCTAGTAATGGGTCTATGTGGCAATACATGGAAGAAGACAATAAAATATGTGAGTCACTATCTCAGTGGTGTTGCAATGTCTATCAGCTTCAGTCATTCCTTAACTACACTGTATATGTCGCAGACTACCTCTCCCATGATGCAACATTTGTGTTGCTTGTGTGGTAGAAATGGATGTTTGGTTGTGGATGATTAGTATGCATGCACAGAACAGGCTTTAGTGGGTGTTCACAAATCACAAACACGTTTCTCACTTACCAGGGTTTGGTGCTGGCTGTGATGTGTTAAGGTTCCCGAATCATACAACAGCCGCCCTCTCCAGGGTTCTTTCCACCATGGTTTCAGATGCAGTGTGCTCCGATGCAGTGGATGGCCCCCTTCGGTATGTTGTGCCTCTTGCAGACATGCTGCCACCCTCTCCTTGGCCCTGGAGCGCAGATCGCACCAGCTCTTCTTTATGTCCTCCAGGGACCTGCGTGCCACTCCATGCGCAATGATGCTACTGCATACGACGCCAGATCTTCCGTTTGTCTGCCTCTGGCATACGGTGTGAGGCACTCCCAAATAGCTACTCATGGTGGTTGCAGCATTCTTCTGTAATGATATCTAGCTCCTTTTCTGAAAACGTGAGCTTCCTCAGCCCTTCTTGGCACCCTTCTTGCTGGCCTTGCTGCTCATGCTTTCAGTAATGCTCACACAGCAGTGTAGAACGGTGCTGCTGCACCTCGACATGTGCTTGTGATTTTGCTCAGGAGTTTCCTTGGACAACACTGTCCCGAGTGCAATTTTGGGATGTTTCTGCCGCGCTCGCAATTTGCGTATGCAAAAAGTGTTGTTTTTAGCGGAGTTTGCTATTTGCGAGCCTTTAGCGACACGCAAATTGAGGAGAACCAATATTGCGATTCGAGTCATTAGCGACTCAAAATCATGTGTTCCCTTTCATTCGAAGGTACCATTTTGCAGCTCGCAAATTGCGAGTCGCAAAATGTCGCAATTTGCGAGTCGTTAATTTCATCTGGCTCAGAATGAATGGTAGAGAGTTGTGGAAGCATGAACAGGATATTGATGGTGTGTGAACAATGTGGCCCACCTTGCTGATAGATAGATGAGAATGGACTATAAATGTTAGAATTCAAGTAGCATAACAGTATGGTAGGCAAGCACTTTCGTCATCTGGTGGAATGCAATGAAACATGCACATTGTAACCTTATGATGGAAATTTATATTTCAAAATTGTGATATTTGTATTATATTTCTTCACAGTTTATGGGTCAGACATTTGTGGGAAAATCATTGTGTCTGTTCTGAGGAATGTGGGGACCTATTAGTCTGGTCCACCGATACGAGTCAACGTAATCTATAACACTAAATCTGAGACAACTTGGGACTTGGTAGATGGTGATGTGAACCCCACATGAAGTATTGTATACCCCAGATAAGTCCTTTAGACAAATGTGTCTGTTTGGTGTTTCTTCTCCCTGTTGTGTGTAATTGTCACATATACATTTTAATTATTTTGTGTTGTATAACATTTTGTTGCGCCATGCAGCACACAGGAGTTTTGAACTATTATTAGAACCATTTTAAATTCTATTTTAATTGTTGATTGTGATGAATTCTGAGTGCATATATCATGTAATGTATTTTAAAGGGGGACAACATAAAATCTTTTGTATTCAGGCTATAGTGTTGTGGTACTGGAATTCGGTATTTGGAATGATTTAGGAGTGATGATGCAGTATCTAAGTGTTTGAATCACTCATGAAAGGGTAAACTATATTTCAGTCTATGATACTGAGCCCTGACCCCGTTGTTTGTGGGCTGTCTCTCTTTTGTCACTACTATATGTAGAAGGCTTACATACCACAGAAATTATTGTAATACTTGAACTGGTGAGGCAAGAGACATGGGTGACTGGTGCTTAAGGGCACGATGGGTGTTACCCTGTCAATCATGGGAGAAGAGGAGAAGGAAATTCAAGCACAATGAGCTAGCAGATGCTCGTGATATTTCACACTAGATTGTTCAATTGTTTTTGAGTGATGTTAGGCAAATAGAGTCCTGCGCGCATTTGCTGGTCGAGGAAGCCATCGCCCTGGAGGAACAAGCCAGGGCAGTGACATCACAGTGATGGGCCAGGCTAGGTTCAGCATTGAAGAATAGGTTTCCATTTGGGAGTTTACTGCTGTGGCCCACAGCAGTGAACGCCCAAGTGGAAACCTATTCTTCAACGTTGTCTGTTATGCTGAGAAACAGCCATTCGTCTTTGCCCAGATCAGCCGACTCTAAGGAGTGTTTTTTTAGGTGGCGAAAACTTTTGAGAAGCAGTCTGGGGCTTTGTCCCGCCTCTCTGTTCCATTGGCTAGCTCCATAAATGGAGGCTAGCCATTGGAACAGATGCGTCACTCATTCCCCAAGCAGATTCGTGGGCGTTCCGGTGATTATTTCGCTCTCCGCCCCTTTGCGATCGTCATTGCGGCGGTGGGCGGTGTTTTTTTTTTTTTTTTAAAGGTTTGTTTTGGTCATTTTGAAAGTGTCGTCTTTGAAAGCGGAGTCTTGTTCTTTTCGGTTAAGCACTCCGTCAGAGTACTTCTCTCCCCCACACTCCGAGTAGCTATTTCTTACATTTGTTTCTCCCGGCTCCCTCCTTGTTCTAATTTGGTAACTAGTATAGTCCACCATGTACTGCAGCAGGAAGAGCAATCAACGGCAGGGTGTGAACATGCGCTGTGCTCCCCTCCCCTCCTGCTGTCCGTGTGCCTGTTCCCGCCCCCCTCCTGCTGTCCGTGTGCCCGTTCCCGCCCCCCCCTCCCGCTGTCCATGTGCCCGTTCCCGCCCCCCCTCCCGCTGTCCGTGTGCCCGTTCCCGACCCGCCTCCCGCCCAATGCCAGAAGGAAATGCAGCAGCCTGGCCGAACCGGATACTGACATGAGAGGCGCCCAGAGACTGGGGTCAGCGGCGAGAGACGGCTTCACCTCCAAGGACAAGAGCAGTCTGCGAGAGACGGCTCTAGAAACTACCAACAGGCCTTCTGTCCAGGGAAGGCGGGGCCCCCAAGTAGCAGCCTGCAGGACCTGAGCAGCGTGAGAGAAAAGAACAAGCATTCTATTCAGGGGGGCGAGTGGCCCCAAAGCAGAGCTTGCCTTCCTTCAGAGGAACATAGCTGCCTTAAATTTGGACTCATCCCACCGGACCTATACCACGCTCTCCTGGACCCTGAGTATTACAAAGGACGCACCCGTGCAATGGAGGACCTGAAAGCCAAGGTGCAGGACTTCTCGCCTGCCCTGGCTCCTTCTTCCAGTGTCCTCAGTCTCCTCAGCTTCTTGTGTAACCTGATGGATGACTCTAACTTCACAGTCCCGCACTGTGCACTGGAAGTGCTCAACCTGTTGGTGCTGAACCTTGGTCAAAGCACTGGACAGTACCAGCGGCCCGTCATCTCCGCCACAGTCAAAGTCTTGGGGGACAACAAGGCAGTCATCAGGCAGGAGTACATGAAGACCTACATGAAGCTAATGAAAGTCGTAGGACCACAGGAGGTGCTCTGCCTATTGCTGGAGCATGTGAAGCACAAGCAATCCCGAGTCAGGGAGGAGGTTGTGAACATCACAATTGCAGCTCTGCTCACCTACCCAAGTGAAGATTTCAACCTGCCTCCACTCTCCCGGGACATAGCCCCCTGTCTTGTGGATATTAAACGAAAGGTATGCCATGCAGCGCTGGAGGCATTTGCTGTGCTGGCCCCGTCCATGGGTTCAGATAAAGCCAGCCTCTTCAAGGCCGTGGATATTGTGGAACTTAATGTGGAGGGGGATGGAGTGATGCATGCAGTCCAGGCAAGGCTATCCAGAAAAACCCTTCCCAAACTTGATGCACAAGGTCTAGTAGACTATGCCACCCCTCTACCTACCTCTGCTCATGGAAGAGGTGCTCACATTCTTCCAGGAGCGGACTCAGACTGGCTTCTGTCAGAATGTAGGACTCAGAGTGCGGACACTCCCAGCGGTGACAGTGCCCTCAGGCGTCATGGATCCTACAATGACCTACTGCTTCTGGCTGATCCCACCGTTGGTGCCAGGAGGGTGTTAAGCGCAGGTAAAGGGAAAAACAAACTGCCTTGGGAGAATGATTCTGCTCCAGTAGTGGGAGTTCAAGCGAAGGATTCTCTATATGCCAAGGAGCTCCAACAGGTAACTGTGATTTCTTTCATTATTTAGTTTTAATGTATTGTATATTCGATGTTTCAAATATAGAGCCTGCTTTCAGAACTAGAAGCTGCTAACGGAGAGGCTTATTTATCTGTGAGCA
The DNA here is from genome assembly GCF_964263255.1 of Lissotriton vulgaris. Classification (NCBI taxonomy): domain Eukaryota; kingdom Metazoa; phylum Chordata; class Amphibia; order Caudata; family Salamandridae; genus Lissotriton; species Lissotriton vulgaris. The sequence continues at coordinate 138,481,345 of NC_141700.1, read as the reverse complement.
CCAACTCTTCATATTTTAACATTAGAAATGCCAACACAAATTGCAGTGCCTCTTTGTCGTAAACCCAGGGCAGTGCTACCACGCATGCTGTTAAAGATTCTGCATGTCTGGGCTGGCTACTTTATAGCTCTGATCGTTTTACATGTGACTGGTGGCAAAGCAGCTAAATTGTGCATACAAAATCCACAGCAGGTGACTCACACTGCTCCTCATCAGAGACCAAAAATAAAATATCCATATTGATTAACATGCATCTATTTACATTTTGTGGCAAATGTTTTAAATGTGAAAATAGCATACTGGAAACCTTCTCTGTATACCTGGGCCCACATCTGTGTTTGCCTGCTTAGAAACCACACTACTGTGTTGAGTTAATTAGCACGTTGTGCCGGGAAACAAGATAACCGGGTGTCACACTTCAGCTGCTGCCTCTTTTGAATAGACTGTTTGCATGATTTATGTCAACATTTATCGCAATTAGCTTTTGCTCTGGGTGGGTGTGTGTGGCTCTGGGTGGGTGTGTGTGGCTCTGGGTGTGTGTGTGTGTGTGGCTCTGGGTGTGTGTGTGTGTGTGTGGCTCTGGGTGTGTATGTGTGTGGCTCCGGGTGTGTGTGTGGCTCTGGGTGTGTGTGTGGCTCTGTGTGTGTGTGTGTGTGTGTGTGTGGCTCTGGGTGTGTGTGTGTGGCTCTGGGTGTGTATGTGTGTGTGGCTCTGGGTGTGTGTGTGTGTGTGTGTGGCTCTGGGTGTGTGTGTGTGGCTCTGGGTGTGTGTGTGGCTGGCTCTGGGTGTGTGTGTGTGGCTCTGGGTGTGTGTGTGTGGCTGGCTCTGGGTGTGTGTGTGTGGCTCTGGGTGTGTGTGTGTGGTAGTAATTGCTGTCTGCTGAGCTCGTCCGTCGGGTACAATAGGTTTCACATTTGCGAGAGATTAAGCTAATGGCAATGTCAATGACAATGCCATTTATTTATCTGTTTTCGAAACCAACACATAATACAAATTTTGTCATTTACAATGCCAATAGCTCTAACTTTTCCAAAGGCGAAACCATTGCATTGTAAATGCTTGTACTATAATGTTATTTGCTTTTACAATTGACTCCACAAACAGGCTTTGACTTCATCATACACTACTAGTTCAATAGAGGTCTACCGCCTGTGACTTCATCAACAACCACCAACAGTTGATTGCTGTTTTGTTGTTGCTGCATTCCTGTACTTTAAATGAAAAACATGCTCACAGGTCTCTCGATCATTCTGTTTTTGGTATTCACCTGTGCCGGGAGCTCACATTAATGACTGAAAAATAGGGTGAAACTCTTTTTACAAATATTAATGTATTCACCAAATTAGGCAGAAAAGGAAAAGTGAAACCGAAAGTGCAGCTGCAATGCTGTTTTTCAGTCCTTAATGGGAAATTCAAGCACAGAAGAAAACAGGATCTGTAAAGACATGCTGTTTTCCATTTAAAATACATCTTGAAGTTCTTGCCCCACCACTTTCAGATTTGACCAGCCGCTGCTGGCAAGAAATCAGGATTTATTTGGAGAAATAACTATTTATGTGAATAGAGAGTGTAGGAAATGGGAGTCTCTAGTTGGCAAGGGTTTGCACCTTTGTCCAAGTAGGGACTCTTCTTCCTAATCAAGGTAAGGAAGTTACACTCCTAAAATAACCCCTGCTCACCCCCTTGGTAGCTTGGCACAAGCAGTCAGGCTTACCTCAGAAGCAGTGTGTAAAGCATTTGCACATAACCAACAGGAACACAGTGCACTACAAAAGGACACCACACCATTTTAGAAAAATATCCAATATTTGTATATATCATTCTTTCTACTTGCTGTGGTGTCCTAAGGATTCTGAGAAAACTTACACACTATCTCTCCCCGGAAGCACGTAAACAAGTCTTGGTGGCTCTCATCTCCCCTCGTCCGGACTATTGTAAGGCCCTATATTTGGGCATTAGCAAAAGACTGGTCCATCACTTTCAAGTTGTCCAGAATGCAGCAGCAAGGTTTGTTGTTGATGCTCCCAGGCGGTCCTCAGGATCCTTGATTAGAAAGAACCTTCACTGGCTTCCTGTGCAGGCCAGGATAAACTTCAAGGTTCTAGTTCTTACCTTCCGTGCTCTTCACGGATATGGTGCAGAAGACATTAGGTCTCTTGTGTCCTTCTACACCCCGGGCAAGGCCCTGCGTTCTGCAAATAAAAACCTTCTGTATGTCCCTCGAACCGCCAGGGCCAGATGGGGAGGGAAGGCTTTTTCTTCCCTGGCCCGAAACTCTGGAACGTGCTTCCTGCAGAACTCATGGGCCTGGCGTCCCTAGACTTGTTCCGTAAAGGTCTAAAAACTTGGCTCTTCGCAGAAGCCTACCTGTAACCCGTCATCTGTGTTCACATCTCACTCAGCTGTTTTCCATCTTATGCGCCTTGATGCCTCCGGGCAAAGTTGCGCAATACAAATTCCACATTCATTCATTCAAAACAAGACCAAAACAATAAAAAAACAACTTAGAGTGCTTTAAGAATATATACTTTTGAAGATATCCTTAAAGTTGCAGAAATACCTCAAAAACACAGTTCGTATGAGTCAGTAGCTCTGTACGGGGCTACCTTGGTTTACCAGCTCCAGCCAACCGCATCGGTACGGGCCACCGAAAGCGTGGACAGTCTCCGTAACAGTACCTTTCTCGATGCGGCTGGCACATTGGTGCGGGCTGGTCATGGCAACCGTAGCGGTTGCGTTGAAAAATGGAGCGTTGCAGGGTGCAGTGCCCTCTCAATGCGGTGTAGGGAGCGGCTCTGTGACGATCGTCCAGACGGCGTCAGTGAGAACAAGACTTACAGTGCAGGGTGAGGCGTTGCTCGATGTGGTGCTGGCAGGTTGCGGTGCGGTGGCGTCGGTTGTCCCAGACTGCTGTGTGGGACGAGGCGGTGAGTCGTGAGACTTACGAGCGGTGCCCCCAACCACGATGGGGTCACGGATATCAAAGTCAGCAGCAGCAACGGTGTCAGTGAGACTAGGATGGCGAAGTGAAGCGAGGGGGTACGGAGTGCGGTGCCCACGGGTCACGGTGCAAGCAGCTGCTCAGTGGCGGTGGTGCCGGTAGTCATCGGTGAGACCAGAGTTGCAGTGTGAGATGCGAATGGTGCCTTCTGCGGTGCTGTCAGGACAGAGACAGCAACGGAGTCAATGATGGAGTCGGTTGCATTTACCTTCTCTGCTGCAACTGAAACGGCGGTTACAGAAGCAGTACCCAGAGGTTAGTGAAGTCTTTGCAGTTCCTGAGACTTCAGAACAGGAGGCAAGCTCTACTTCAAGCCATTGGACATACTCAGCACAAGTAAAGAAAATTCAGTCTTGTCCTTTCACTGCCCAAGGCAGAAGCAGCAACTGCAGGCCAACCCAAAAAAGCAACAACACAGCAAAGAGGCAGTACTCCTCCTAGCAGCTCTTCCAGCTCATCTTCTTGGCAGGTTCCTTGATTCCAGCAAGTTCTAAAGTTCCGGGGTCTGGGCCCCAATATTTATACTAACAATCCCTCTGTTCTCTCAGGCAGAGAGTGCCTGTGCTTATTCCAAACCAGTTCTGCCCTCTCTGACCCAGCTTCCTGGCAGGAGGTGGTGACAGCATTGTGGAAGGTAGACCATTCCCATTCAGATGAAAGGAAATCTCCTCCCCCTACTCTAAATGCAGCCCAGGTCTCTTCAGCCCAGCCCTGACTCATCCAGACTCTCTGCAGGCTACTGCACATCCCCAGATCAAGTCACTCCAGTCACTCCAAAGCCATACAGTCAATCCACAAACCCAGCAGAAGCACACAGGATGGCTAAGCAAGAAAATACCTACTTTCTAAAAGTGGTATTTTCAAACACAGCACATAAAAATCATCTTTACTAAAAGATGCATTTTTACATTCTGAGTCCAGCTGTACCAAACTCCATTTCCCTATATTGTTCCAATGGGAAGTTATGCTTATAAGATGTTATAAGTAAAACTCACATTCTTTCCTATGGGACCGAAAGCCTTGTAGGGGTGAAATATGACATACATTGTAATTCCCGACCAGGGCAAGTCACACATACCACATGTCCTACCTTTAACATACACAGCACCCTGCCCGAAGGGGTACCTTGGGCCTACCTTAGGAGTGACTTGTATGTAAGAAAAGGGAAGGTTAGGGCCTGGCAAGTGGGTGCACTAGCCAGGTCTACATGGCAGTTACAAACTGCACATAGACCTTGCAGTGGCAGCCCTGAAATACCGTTTCAGGGCTACTCGTGTAGGTGCACAATCAGAGCTGCTGGCCCACTAGTAGCATTTAATTTACAGGCCCTGGCACACTGTGCACTTTACTAGGGGCTGACCAGTAAATCAAATATGCCAATCATGGAAACACCAATCCATAATAACAATTTACAACAGGAGCACTTGCACCTAACACTGAACAGCAGTGAGGAAGTGCTCAGAGATACTAAACCAGCAAAAACAGAGTCAAAACCGGGAGGCCAGAAATCAAAAAGACAAGGGAAACATGCCAAAATATGCTAATTCTAACAGAGAGATTCAAAATACATGTGTTGAGATGCTGATCAACACATGGAAACTAAAGTGAGTATTGCTTAAAATCTTTGAAAGATATCAAATGTAGACATTGTGGGTGTGAGGTTGGACGGGACCCAAGGGGAAACATTTCTGTTGCAATGTGCATTTCCATGGACTGTGTGGGTATTATTAAAGTAACAGGTCCTGTGCGGAGGACTGTGTAGGTCTGTGGAGGGACTTGTCCCAGGATCCCCTTGCTGCTGTCACTCCTGTGCCGTGCACTTAGAAGTGCGTTTCACCTCACGCGGTGCTGGATGCTTTTCCTGTGCAGAGGACTGTGGAGGTCTGTGAAGGAACTCGTTATGCTAGAATCTCGTGCATTTTACCTCCCGGGGCATGGGACAAGCCTGGGCAAAGTCCGAGCCAAGGGCAAACCGTCCATGCCTATCAGAGATTGGAGGAAGCTGGGCTTGGCCACCCCTCTTGGCCCACAGCTCTCTGGCAGGAAACATTCTGCTAGCCAAAGCGGAGCGGGAGTACTTCCTGGACCATCTATAAGGGAACTTAGAAGCAGGTAGGGAAGACTTCGCTCCCACTTCCCCCATTCCTAGTACCCTGGATATCAGCTTGTTGCAGCACAAGCGTCTCCCTCTGTTGCTGCCCTCAAATGACCGGACCCCATCGACTGGGTCCGGTCATTTGAGGGCAGCAACAGGTACCGAGCAGGTGCTTGACTTTTCCCGCGGTGTGCCTACTAGCCACCACCCTCCTCCCGAGACCCATGGTGTGATTAATTGTTAAAACACATATATATGTTGGGCTCCTACAAATAAGAAGGATCCCTCAGTAACAGCAGGTTTCTAAAAAATGTTTTTTCCTTTTCAAACTCTGGACGTCTTGGTTATGGTGAGCCTTAGCGTGCTCATACCGCCGAGGTCCACACTTGTTCCTGAAGAATGCCTAGCCATTAGAATTATATAGGCAGAAACATGTTGACCACACACAGTGAGATATAGCTGATCAATCTATCCAGCTTATACACTGCTCACTTTGTTTTTACTCGTGTCTGGTTGGTCAACGGATAAAATTATTTTTGGACACAATCTAGACACTTTTAACTCACTTCACAATCACTTTCACTTGTCACTCAGACAACACTAACCTGCTCAGCAGTAATTCTGGCATTGAAACACACTGAGGAGGCACTCGGCCTTCCTTTTGGGGCCCGATGATGAAGCATGTCACCAACTATGTTGGTGAGTGAGGCCTTTGAGTGCTTCTCCATCTTCATGCCTAGACTACCCTGAACCAGCTTTAGATCCTGATCCTTTGCCCATTGATCAGAATGAGGACATGGAAACTGGTTTCCTTTTGGACCAAGGTACCTCCCAGATGCTGGATAGGTGGGCAGCTCCAGCAATTACCTCTGTACAGGATCCTGGTGTGGGGAAGGGAACAAGAGACAAAAGGAAGTGTCCCCCTTATCGGGACTAACGACAGAAGAGTAATGGTTTGCTCTCTAGCTCTTCAGAGTTTGCGGTCCTATCTAAAACTGATCTGGCCGCCATGTTGGAGTCTTTTATGGTTTCCCTGACAGCTGCTTTGGACTCTCAAATGGATCCCATTGTCTAATGCTTATCCACATTAGAAAGTAGCCTTACCACCCTGAATTTGTCCTCCTGGGTTGATTTTGTGGTAGTGGTGCAGGGACCCTGGGCTCATCTGTTCCATCCAAGTCAGCGTGTTATAGCTCGCAGGTGCATGACAACAAGAGTTCATTGCCACAGCCCCTATTTGAGTCGGTGCCAGAGGGCACATCTGACCACATATGCCCACACCTACGGCCTGCCCATCCACCATCTTTGTCTATTTACCCGAAGGAGGGGGCCCCCTCTCAATTCAAGTTTAAATCGGGCCCTGGAGATGTTGTTAGTAGGGCAATCATGATGTCCAGAGGAGGGGAAAAGAGCCTTCGTTCTGAAGCACTTATAAATCCGTCCCGGTGCTCAACCTCTCTACACATACCAGCAGAATCTACCCCTTTTGTATTAGTTCTAGCAAGTGTACCAGTTCTCCCATCTGGAGTGAAGGAAATATTTGGCCAACTCAAGAACATTGTGGTACACTGGATGAACGCCAACACTGCCCCAGGCTTGAGGGTGGAAAGACACATCAGTATGTTGCGTAGAAAAAGCTGGGTGTGAAGGGCCAGGAAGCATTATAATGGCAATTGTGTTGTCATCAACTTTAATAATCCCAACGTTGTGGATAGAATACTTGCATCGGCCTCTCAGCTCACTAGCAAAGGTATCAGCTCAGCTATCATGGCTCTGCCCTTGGGATACTTTTACAGGCCCCTGATTCACCTGTTCTTCAGGAACTTGTGTAGATCCAATGACTTGGTCCAGGAGACACGGCAGGAGGTCGCCTCAGATTTAGACCCATATAACAGGTTTGCGCCATTAGGATCATTAGAATGCTGTGATTGACTGTCTGTGGGAGCCATACTAGAACCTAAGACCCTTTCAATACAGCACCCAAATGGGCCCCCGGGACAGGCCCTACCAGTTTGTATTGATTGTACATTCATTTCTTGGAATATTGCAGGGCTGGCGAGTACGTTTCATGATCCAGGTTGGATGCTTTTTATAAGATGGTTCGACATGATATGCTTACAGAAAATGTGGACCACTATCAATAGTTTTTTCTTGGAAGGCTTTAAGAATTTCTTTGTACCAGCAACCCTCTCGAGCGTGGGTAGAGCTAAGGGAGGGTCTGGTTAGTTTTGTCCCTTTGGATGTAGTCTTGCAGCGATGCCCACAGAGCTCTCTACTCTGCAGGCCTTGTTTTTCTCCAGTGGGTCAAACAAGTTGCTGGTTCTGAATTTTTATAATACTGTATCCCCCCTTGCCGAAGTTTGTAACATCTCCTGGTTGGGCTCCTTTATGAGAAATTTGTGCCAGAGTAAACAGAGTTACACCAACCTTGTGAATGCAGGAGATTTTAATGTTTATATGTGAGGGGACCCGAGATGTGAAGGAATTAAAGATATGGGTTGTGCACGAATTCCCGGCCCGCATGTGGAACACACACCACAGGGTGATATAATCACTGCCATAGTAAATGAGTTTGACCTAACTTTACTATGAACATGATGCCTCCAGAAAAGAAAGATATCCACCTCACTTTGACTGGGAGTGGGTGTGAGCCGTTTATTGATTTTATTTTTTGTCTCAACTCCCTCCATTGCATACATCATGGACTTTTCCATCCAGCCGAGTATGCATAGTGACCACAACCCAGTGTGCATGTCAACTTGCTGGCCCTAGGCAGTACAACATAACAGGGTTGAAATTAGGGGGTCCTTGACAACGGTGGATGGTGGGAGGAGACTGAAGAGGGTTCAGATTTCCCCAGATCAATTTTACGATTCCTTGTTCTCGCAGTGTCACAAGGAGTTTGCAACTTGTATAGATCGACTCGGTAAGCCCATAGACATCTTAGAGGCCTTTAGTGTTATATCTGGCGCTATAGCAAACGGCCTGGGTGATGCGGTGACCCTCACTGGCCCTGAGATGGTTTGACTCTGAATGCTCCGGCACATCCAGGAACCTGAAGGTAGCCCTTGGTACCAAACCAAGAGATCCCATTACTGTTAAGGCTTGTCGTAGACAATACAAGGATGCCCTGGTTAATTGTAAGACTGACTTCAAGGACGAGGCCCATCTAGATATCATAGAAGACAGTACTCTGACAAACAGCTCAAAGTTTTGGAGCATTATAAATAATCCTGTTCTGGCAGGCGAAGGTGTCAATCTACCGGACTCCCATATAACTGAAGATGAATGGGTAAGGCATGTTGAGGACATCTTTTTGTCCTCTCCCACCCTGAGGGAAGACCTGTACTTAGGTGAGGGTATACCCGATGCGCTCTTTACAACTGGAGGAAGTAAGAGAAGGTATAGCAGGGTTGACAAAAAAACAAGTATCCAGGGCATGATGAGATACCCCCAGACCTTTACATCTCAAACATGGACATCCGGGTGCTGGCTCTTACCTTGATCATTAACGCTGCAGCCGTGTCAGTTGACCCGGATACCTGGGCATTATCTACAATCATACCAGTCTTCAAACAGGGAGACCGAGACTGTACCCACTGTTATAGGTCTATCTCCCTACTTGATTCAGTGGTAATGGTGGTGGGGCGCATTGTATTTAATAGCCTCTCCAGATAAGCAGATGATAATAATAGTCTGTCAGTTGCCCAATATGGCTTCCACCCAGGACGATCCACGGTGGACCAGAGTTTGAATATCTATACAGAATAAGTACATTGTTGCGCGTCCCAATACTGTCCATCTAGCTTTCATGGACCTGTCTTCAGCGTTCAATCTCATCAATAGATCGAAGCTCTGGCAGATAATTTTGTCCCTAGGAGTCAGCGCAGACCTCATCCTCTTTTTGAAGGATCTTCACAGAGGTACCAAGGCGGGGTTTGTTATTCTAAAGACCTTGGAGTCACTCGCCAGTTCTCAATTCAGAGAGGGGCCAGACACAGGTGTATTTTGACCCCTTTCCTTTTTAACCTGCATATCAATCATTTGGAGGAGACCCTTTTGAAGTTGAAAACTGACTGTTCCCAGGTGGGTCGGCGAAGCCTGCCCATACTATTGTATGCAGACAACATTGTTCTCATGGCTAGGACAGCCAGGGGATTGCAATCTTTGTTGAACTCATTTGTCCAATTTATGGAGGACCTGGATTTGTTGGTCAATAACAACAAATTCTTTGTAATGCAAGTGGGTTCTTGTCCTAGCAAACCATATACATTTGTGGTGGGATACACTCTGGTCCCTAAGACTGATGCCTTCTCATTCTTGGGGGTAGTGTTTGATGCTGCCATGAACTGGCGTCCTCTTATTAGTAGAAAGGGAAGCTCATTGGGGTCAAAGCCGCTGTTTTCAACTTTGTGTCTAGATTGGGCAATAGACCCATCAGGAACTTTTGCAGATTTATAAGGCCAAGCGCATCATCAATGTGGCCTACGGCAGAGAGATTTGGGGTTATACTGAGCATGAGGAACTCCAAATTACTGAAAACATCTTTTTAAAATGACTATTAAGATTACCACAGGGCATCCCCTCCTTCGTAGTCCATGAGGAATTAGGGATGGATTTTCTCTCTGACTTGTTGTCCTACTACCACCTATCACTGTGGATGAATTTTTGGCTTAAGAAGGGAATCGCCTTAAGCAAGGTTATTTTAAGTGTATGTCTCTCTTTGGACCATTGTTATCGTGTTCCCTGGCTCAAGTACGTCAAGGAATGCCTTATGGTCTTGGGAAGGGCCGACCTATTTACCTATTTACCAATTCCTGAGAAAATTTGTAGAAGAGACCTGTGTTTGGTAAAGGAGAACTTTCTTAAAAAGTAGCGGCTGGCTAGGGAACAAGTGAAGCTGATGAAGCCCAGCATACAAGCCATTCTTTACTAAAAACTGTGCCATCAACCAAGCCTTACTTTTTATGGTTTAAAAGTAGCCATGTTTGTTTTTTACTGACCAGGTTTCGCTTGGACTTTTTTCATTATCTTCTGACCCACCCGCTCGGGGTGCACAGAGACCACAGTCTTTCAGCCAGATTCATGAAGGTAAAATCGGCTCGCAAAGGGCCAGATTCTGCGAATCTGGCCCTTTGCGAGCGCTCTTATTGCATTTGGGATTCATCATCCCAAATGCAATATTCGCAAAATCTGAAATCGCTAAATTGCGAAGAATTGCATTTAAGGAATCTCTATTTGAGATTCCTTAAATGCAATTCATGAACTATTTTAGAATTGCGAATTCGCAATTTTTGGTCGCTATTACCGCGAAGTCTGACTTCGTGGTAAATAGCGAAAACTTAGAAAAATGCACTTTAGTGCATTTTTCTAAGTTGGATGTTACACACACACATGTCCGTTGGACATGTGTGTGCGCAACACTAGTGTAAATCACCATTGCAGGGGTGCTACAGGGTGTCCTTTGGGCACTCTGGCACCCTTGAAATCGCTTCCTTATTTGCGATTCGCTAATTGCTCATCGCAAATAAGGATTGACTCCCCATTCATTCCTATGGGCCTTAGGCCCATAGGAATGAATGGGGGTCATTCGCTATAAATTTTGCGATTTCTACATGCATCCCCTTTTGCGAGTCTTTAATAGCGATTACTTAATAATCGATATTAAGGACTCGCAAAAGAGGAGCATGATGAATCTGGGGGTTTGTTCCTGTGGCTGCGATGAGAAGTCTCCCCAGGTCATAATGCAATGTTTAATGTTTTGCAGTTTTTATGAGGTACCAAGAAAGTCCTACCTTATTCCTATTTTAAAAATGGAAAATTTTAAGCAGGTCAGACCCGCCTTTATCTTTTTACAAATGCTTTCCAGCAATGCAGTACTGTTTGTCCTTAGTTTTTTAAAGGTCTGGGGTCATGCACAAATCCAGTTGTGATTAATCTATGTGGGTTAACCGTGGCCACCTTGCATTGTTGTGACCTTTATACCTGACCTTATTAGTTTGTATCATAGCTCGTCTCATTATCTTTGTAACCCAGGGGGCCGGGCTCAATGCACACTGAGTGGTTAGAACTTAACATATTACTCTCTTGATTCTCATGGTCATAGCCCGTCTCATCATTTTTGTAATTCGAGGGGCTGTACCATTGAAAATACTTTATATGATGCACACCGAGTGGTTTTAACTTAACTTATTCCTGTCTCGACCCTTATGGCTTTTGCTGTAAATACTGTACAAAGTTTTTTTAAGGCATTTTGATAATTGTAAGTGAAACACAGGCAGGTGAGATCGCATAGCAGATCCCTAGTCGAGGTTTTTGCTCTTCCCCCTTTCCTTTTGACTTCAGCTCAAAATGTAAAACTAATACTAGGATGTCACAGACAGGGATATGATGACAAGATATGATACTGCTTTCGAATTAGTTATTTTTTAAATTAATGTATTGGAAAAGATACTGTTGAATATTTATTGAATTGTAATGTTTTCCTTTTTATTGTACTTTTATGGTCGATTCATATAGATCGAGTAAAGTTTAATATGATTATGAAAATAACAGGTCTGTACATAGTAATTGCTCTTCCATTACATCATGTAAAGATCCAGTGCTGCATATAAATTCCATTAACAAGATTTGGGGGGGGGGGGGGTCTATGTAAAGTGGCGTGTTTAAATTGCTATGAGGATAATGACAATGGTGTTTGTCATTGGCTGTGTTCTGGTCCCTGTCTTGTTCTGAGGATTTTAATTTAGCAAAGAACTAAAGAGGAATGGAGCGGATACACTGAGGAAGTGAGAAAATAAGCAGAAGATATTACAGGTAAGTACCTAAGTTCTGGGATGATGCCTCTCACTCATCTCTCTATATCTCTCAAGGTGCGGACATGTCAAAAGATCCATTTGAGATATGTGACTAGTATGACAAAACTGGTTTAGAAGTGAATGCACACAGTCCCTTGTTTCGTAAGATATCTGCAGTTTCCCCCCACAAGTTAGTGGTGTTTGATTCTGGGTCCTATCAAAGGCATGAACAAGGACAAAGGCGAGATTGGAACTGAATCCATACAAAAACAACTCTTTGCAGAGTGAAGTAGATGGAGAAAATTTCAGTTTCCTCTCAAGGAAATACGAAATATCTTTGCTTTTGAGTCTGAAAGTTTTCGTTCTAGAAGGGACATAGAGGTGAAAATTAAGGTTTATTTGTTTTTAGTTTTTAAAAAACATACTACAATGAACATCAGTACTGAACTAGAAAATACATGAGCAACATGATCCAATCAGCAGTCTCCAAGTCCATAAAATCCTGCAGCCGCCATCTTTATTGTTGAGAGGAGTTCTCAACAACTTCTCATTTATCCTGTTTCGCGCCTTTCCTTAAAGATTCAGGCAAAATATAATCTACTGTGATCATCCTAATTATCAAAATGTATAACAATGTGAAGGAGGGAATTTCAAAAAAGAGCATTATCATGCACAAAAAAATATATAACATGGAATCAACCAAATAAATACAGTAAATAATAGAAGATCTATTATTATGACTGGGTGGAAATAAGCCTTACCTCTGTGTCCTTAAAAATGTATACTTTTAGATGAGAAAGCTAGGATATTTATTATTTTATGCTAGGACTGTAGGCGAGGATCACTCAAGTTTGAAGCTTAGATGCCTCTCTGTAAATTAAAACCATGGAAGGAATACGTTTAAAGTAAAACTTCCTAAATGTTGACTTTTTCGACCAATCTGCAGCCTACCAGGTAACTTTTAGATGCACACCCAGTGCTAAAATTCACTTGGTAGCCATGGTTCCCCTGACTGGGTGATCTGAAAATATATTTATATCAGCTCCTGCTTGTGCCATCACCCATTTATCCCAACTTACCAAATCAGCAGTCAAAACCACTACAAAGGTTTCACCAAGGAAAATAGAAGAAGCTCTTGTACGTGTATCATCTCTCGTCATGTCTTCATGTTCCATGAAACAGCGTATAGAACATAATTTGGATCTGGAAAAGAAATGGAGAGCATAGCTGTTTTAATTCAAAATGTTTCTGAGAGAAATTAGGAGTTGAAATGCTCTTCTAGGTGTAAAGTTACTCATCATTTTTTCACATTCTTTTAGACAGTGGTCAACGCATAATTTGGGGGAATAGGAAATAGATCACATAGCTACTTTAGTGCTCCTAGTGATCACAAAGAACACCCCATCAAGAGTGAGAAATCTACTGCCCGGATCAACAGCTTTTACATCAGACACTCTGTTGTAGGTTATAAACAGAGTAACATAGGCCAATTGGATGGTAATTTAGCGGATGATAAGTTAAGTCAAAGCATACTCGCTCCCAAGGAAATTGGTAATGTTGACTACATCTGTCCGAAAGGGATCTTGTTCATGACACAAACTGAACCATTTAGACCATGCTGATTAGTAGTGTTTTTACGTGCTTTTGGCACAGGATTGTTAGATGGGCTCAGAAAATTATTTTGAAAGACATTCGACTTAACAATTTGATGGAATCTGAATATGCCAGACTTCGCATGAGATGAAAAATGTGAGTCTTTGAGGGCTCTGTAGTATAGTGGCTCCTGGGGAAATCACCTGAATGGACGACAATAGAAGCCCTACGATCTTCGCTAGATGTTTCAGAGAAAGAGTGTCCCTAAAGAGAACAAATCTCAATAACTTCTTTATGAGATTTACTAGCAGCCCGTCCCGACGTTGTCCGGGTATGAATTGCTGCAGGCCAGTAGTATATTGTTTTGTAGGATTTCGTTTTGATAGCATTTCTTATCTGTGACAGGCCTGTGAAACGCTCTGATTGACAATCCACTGCTGATGCACTTAAGAGTGCACGTTCAGTAGTGTGTGAACTTGAGTTTCCCTACTTTATTTTTCCTTGCAATATTATATAGCACGAACTCGACAACATGGCATGAGCACAATTTACATTACAGAAGAACACATTCATTTGTGGTAGGCACAGGGAGACAAAGCGTTTTGCCTGGAATCACAGGATGTTGAGCTGATGCCGAGATTCGAACGTAGCTCCCCAGATCTAAAAATTCTAGAACTTGTGGCGGGAGGTGTATCTAAAAGTGTATGTCGGTGCTGGCCATCAATGAGAGAGACCTGTGCATTTTTCAAATGGGTGGTGAAAAAATATGAGTATGTTGCTGGAGATGTGGGCTGCCGTGCCACCAATGTACTTACCGGGGGAGGGTAAACACCCATTATTCCGCAACTTTCTTTCCGCATACCATCACTCCGCATACTTTCATTACGAAAGTACCATGACTCCGCAATGCCATTATAACGCATGGCATTACATTTTATATGCTTTTACCACGCATACATCTACAACAAAATTCGTTGTAAATGCATGAATGGTAAAAGCATGTTTTTTTATGTTTGGATAAGGTAAGTATGAGTATAGGGGTATATGTTTTGGGGTACTGAGGTATATGTTTTGGGGTGTTTGGGTATTTTAAGGGTTCAGATATAGTTTTGGGTTATGGGGTACAGGGGTAGTTTTAGGGTTTAGGGATAGGTATGGTTTTGGGGTACAGGGGTATTTTTAGAGTTCAGGGCTAGGTTTGGGTATAGGGGTATTTTTAGGGTTCAGGGGTAGGTTTGGGTTTTGGGGTACTGGGGTTTTTTGAGGGTTCCGGGCTAGGTTTGGGTTTTGGGGTACAGGGTTATTTTAGGGTTCATGGCTAGGTTTGGGTTTTGGGGTACAGGGTTATTTTTAGGATTCAGGGCTAGGTTTGGATTTTAGGGTACAGGGGTATTTTTAGGGTTCAGGGCTATGTTTGGGTTTTGGGGTACAGGAGTATTTTTAGGGTTCAGGGGTAGGTTTGGGTTTTGAGGTACAGGGGTATTTATAGGGTTCAGGGCTAGGTTTGGGTTTTTTTGTACAGGGGTAGTTTTAGGGATAGGTTTGGGTTTTGGGGTACAGGGTATATTTATAGGGTTAAGATGGGTTAGTGTTTAAAGGTGTTGGGGTATTTAAAGGGAGCTGGGTGGGATTCGTTTTTAGGGTGTAAAGTGTAATAAATTAATAAATACAAATAATATAAATAATGCAATTTAAAAGAATAAATGTTTTAATTAAATAAAAAAATGTGTATATATATATATATATATATATACATATACACACACACATATACACAAACATAAATTTGATGTTTTAATAATGTACTTTTACAATGTATATGACTTTACCACACATGCATTCGCGTTATAATGGCATTCGTGATAAAGTCATCTGCGTTGAAAAAGTTTTAGAAATTATGTCTTTGCAGAGTAATAGTCCCGCGTTATAAAAATTGCGGAGTGATGGTATGCAGGATATTGGTTTGCGGAATATCATCACATATTCCCGGGGGAGGGATAGTCCATTTCTTGCTATTTCCGTGGAGGCGGGCCTTGTGTCTGGATGTGCGTGGTGCGAGGCCTGTGCGCAACAGAAGTGGAAAATCTCCAGTGTGCGCTTCAGGCGTCACCGGAAGTTAAGGTGAGATTACATTTCCTGCACAATGGCCCCTGTTTGCGCTCCTTCCAGGCCTTGGGAATAGCGCCATGACTGACCTCCATACAGTAAAGCAGGTGCATGTCACTGGGAGCGCGGGGCACGCACACCCTGAGCTGGAATGTACAGAACCTGGGAAGAAAAAACAATGAAATATTGGGCACAACGCTCGCATTTTTTTCCGTAATCCCGCGCCCCCCACACACCCTCGCCCCAGCACACGCCCACAGCACACAATATGAGACATGGCATGAAGGGAGAAAAGTACCACACGCCCCCAGCGTTTGTCATGCCCCCAGAACATGCCCACAGCACAACACAAACACGCCCACAAGGGACTACTTTGCTGGCACGGTTCTTTTACCTTTTAAATGTATATGGTGGGCGTCTGCATAGCCTATGTCCTTCTGCTGCAACTGCCCTTTCCAACGCTGTATTGGGTGTTGTGATTGGTGCTGTGGTTCCTGAGATTACCCGCCTCAAAGGTTTGGGCTCTCTCTTTATTATATTAGTTTGGATAAAGATATAGATTTATGTTTTGGTAAATTACTTATCACATTTCGGGCATCTATCTGAAAACTCAAGAATTCCATCTGCTGATTGGGTGCCAGATCCTGCTTTGAACTGTGTATAATGAACCACAAACTCAGCAAGAGGTCTACCGCGGACGTGAGATGACTTCTTCGTAGCACTGAATCTTGCGACACAATTATCATATATGATGAGGCGTTTTCCATTGGTCCCGAGGAGCTCCATCACAGGCCTCTTTGCCTTGTTCACCACCATCATACCAATGACAGGTCAAATCTGTTTTTCCACTTGAATTACGGAAATCTTCCATGAGGTGAAAATATTCAGATGGTCAAGTGTGAATCATTCAACTCCAGACACATTATGTAGTCCACTTGCTTCAGAATATCCTTTAGGAGATGATTGCCATCCATCTTGAAATGAAGGTTGAGAGTAAAGACATTGAGTTCCCTCATGTTAATAACTAGGTGAAATTCTTAGACTTTTCTCTCCACCAAGAGCACATTACTGATAAACCCAGTTGGCTGAAAGAAGAACGCAGTGTCCTCTTCTTCTGCAGGAGCATCTGAATTTCTGGCAAGAACAGAGAAGTACTGGCAGAAAAGAATTAAGGACTGGGAATTCATGCTTGCGCAGGGAGAGGTAAAACACTACATGATAATCCAGTACAGTGTTTAATACTCTTGCAGTTGCCAGCTGAGTCCAATTGTTGAAGAAATGCGTCATGCCCTGTACAACAATGGCCCATCCCAAAAAAACAAATTGAATATATTCTTCAAGATTGTGTTTTAACTACTGGAGAAAAGTGGTTTCAAATCTGATCAGTACCTTGACTAAAGGGTTACGAAATAGCAAGCCTACCAATCAATGTTCCCTCTAATTTTTTTCCTCTGTGTGCGGCAGTGTGGGGTCTCTGTGCGCTGCAGCAATGGCTATGTGCGCCAGGAACTAGACATGCATGTGGGTGCAGCGCCAAATATCACTCCAAACTCATGCTTAAACAAGTTAAAAGACTGCATTTCCACACATAAATCGCCATGTTAAGGGTCTTATGGCAGGTTTGCAATTTAGATACACACGCCATGACATGAATTGGTTACACAGGCAAGAACACTTCGGGTTTAGAAAAGCACAAGACTCCAATGATGGTACCATTATAAGCTTTTACTGCTGTAGGTGTAATGTTACTTGTTGCATTGTATATCTGGATGCACAGACAGAAAGAAGCAATGAAATACCAGCCAGGCGGCACACTAGGCTAAGCAGAGAGATTTCTAACTTACGTGTTACCTAAAAGAAATGCAGCAAGTCCAAAAGAACGACGTGTGCTTACAGGTTGTTCAGTTGGACTTTGGGCAGCCAACTTCAACTAGGCACAGTCGGGCCGCCTTTAACACTGGTGGCGCCCTGTGCGACAATGTTTGTTGGCGCCTCCCAAATCGCCACCTCTACCACGGAATCCCTCACTACCACCCTTTAACAGCTGCCCTCAAGTCTCCGGAACCACTGCCTCTCTTATTCATTTAGTATTATAGCACCACTCATACTAGTGTAAGGTGTCAGAGCACTTTACATAATACACACTTTGCAATGTCGGAAAAGCGTTATCCTCAATGTTAATTGCATGTATTGGTATGAACAGGCCTTACCTGTCTCATACTGGCATGCCAATCTAAGATTTTGAAGGGCTAAAGTGAAGGAGAAAGGATAGATCTCAAATGTATTAGATTCAAAGTAGTGTCCTATATCCATGATACGTTGTCAGCATGTGTGAGCCGTCATACCTGAATAGTAGGCTGATAATGGGCACTTAATCTGAGTCTGCTTAATTTTCTCGATGCATAAAAGCCACCAATCCAAACCAGATACTGCCTGCTGTAAGCACCACTACTTACTTTCACAAATGTGTTTCCTGTCATCTACATCTCATTGTGGTATAACCCAACAGCAGAAAGTATAAATTACCTTTTTAGTGACTTCTTACTCTTAGTCCGTAGGCTATTTCCCTTTATAAATTCATGGGTCCCCAGCCACGTATCAGCGAGATTAGGAAATGCTTCTGTAGCTGTTTACAAAAGGCAACCATATAAGACACATCGCTCAATTCCATTCTGAACTTGTGGTTGGAGTCAACAGAACTAAAGAACGAGTAGGGAAGAGGAAAAAGGTAAACTTAGACCTAAACAAACTGCTTTCAGAAAACATCCTAGTCAAAATGTGTATTGCTCCTGAAAGACTCAAGAGTGTAATGCTTGCAGAATGTATGTGGGGTTGCACACAAAGCTGACCTGTAAGTCAGGCAGGTACATGCCCAGGGAATGCCACAGACATTGTCTCACTCCTAGAGGAGTGTTCCATGATGAGGAATTGGGTTTGGGCACAACACAAAGTAGGACTGGTGATGCATTAGAATTCACCGGGGCCAATGTAGGATACAGGAGCTGCTAAGCTAAAATAATTGCTCTCAGACATCACAAAAAGCTGATTTAACGCAGATTCCTGATTTGATTCGGAGAGTAACGAGAGGTGCACTCGATGTCTAAAATACACAATCTTCTCAGATGTGAAGAAAAGATTGGTTTCGAAGACTTGGTGAGAGGCGAGAGTACTGTAATGTAAAAAATGTAATGTAAAGGACACTTTTATAGCGCACCTATCACTCCAAGGAGTATCTTGGCGCTCAAACAACCAGATGACAAGGTTGAGGGAAAGAGATCAGCTCGATGGAGAATGCTTTACACTTTACACCAACGCTCTGCAGTACTGAAGCTCTAGGCTCCGATACTGTTGATGCACACAACCGGGAAGGATAGGAGGACTTGTCCTATTGCAATTCCCATTTCCACGAAGCCACTGCCAGCCAAAGCTGCTGCAATAGGGTGCCCTATTAGTAACAGATATAGAAAGTGACTGCAATGCCTGTGTGCCCCTTAAACACCCTGGGTTCTTATGCAGAAAAGCTTTCAATTATGTAAACAATGTCTTGAGTATCAACATCTTTATGGGCAGGGCTGCAGCTGGGGTTCTGCCAATTATGCATATCCAATCTGGCATCTATGATCCTACTAGCTGTGCAAGAAGTCCCCCTGGACACCTGCTGCCTATTTCTTTTTTCAGCTTGAGCATTCAGATCACTGGACTAGTCTCCTTCCCGTGCAAAGTCCAGGAGCAACAAAGGAACTCTTGCAGGAGATTTAACGCCTAGCTGGGCTTTATGGTTTAGGTGTTCACTTGCAAAAGGGAAAGCTCCCATAACTGGTACTTTTTTTCTCCTCAATGTACCCATTAATTTAGCCACCCTGTCCATATGTTGTTGTTATGCAATGACATTCAGATGTCAGCCTTAGGGAAAGGCTTCTTTGAAATCTCCTTGGCCTGCCTGTTTGAGAAGCTGCAGCTCTGTAAAAAGGGTGATTTTAGTAAAGGAGGTCTTGCAATCACAAGGTGCAAATGACCTCAATCTACTCTGCAAAGGGTCCAGGGTCCCAGTATACCAAATGTCATAAAACTTGTTTCTAACAAAACTGTAGCACCTGGTAGAGTGCAGGGTTGCTTGGTCAACTGTGCTGGCCTACTGACCGGTATCCAGTTACCGAAGATGAGCCTCTTTGTTAGATGGCGGCACCGACGGAGAGAGTGGATCCACTGGTTGCAATCCAAGCTTGAGCGGTTGGAATAAAGTTGGGGCCAGTAGCTGGATTGGGACCATCATGCCAGTTGGATCATGGCAATTGCATGCAACAGTTAAACAGAGTGATAACAGTAGATAGAAGTAAGAGATAATGGAAAAAATGTTTCATGAAAGGATGAGATTAGCAGTATTTAAAAATCATAATCTTTTCAAGAGGACTTGTATAAAGACACCCATATCAATAATGCATATCCTCAGAGTACCACCAGAGACCGCGAACACACATGTACACAGATACATATATATATACATATCACATAAAAAAGCCAACTGCACACCATGCACCCTTCATCTCAATATTCTAGTATGGTTTGGCGCTAAATTGCAAAACAGCATGACATTTTATTGGATTACATAAGCATGTCAGGGAACATACAGAGGCTGAGAATCAACAGCTATTAATAAAACTAACAAGGAATACACAATAAATAAACAGATACCTACACAAAGATCTGGCAGCACTAAATTATTGGGTACAACACAAACACTGGTTCAGGCTAGTGTATAGGAGCACCTTCCTTCTTCTGCTAAACTTTCACCAGGATACTAACAGAGTAAACGGGCAGTTGAAAGGCCTAGTAGCAATCAAAGGAAATGGACCAAAACAAGGAAAGCATTGGCAAAAGCAGCAATCGGGCAGAAAGACAATTCCTAATAAGGAGAAGTAGAATGCACGGTTTTGGGACAAACAAACTTTTCTGATGACATTAAGGAATTGCATTGTTTAATATTAATTAAGCACTGCCATTATTTTCAATCTGCTTACCCGGGTATCAAATTGTATCGTAAGTTACGATACAATTTCATGCCCAGGTAAGCAAATTGAAAATAATTTGGATGCTTAATTAACCTTAAACAATGCAATTCCTTAATGTCATCAGAAAAGTTTGTTTGTCCCAAAAACTAGTCAATTCTCAAGATAGTGAACCGAAAATTCTTCCCTACGCGAGGAAACACAGGAATAGAAAGCAAAGCTTTCAAATCAGCAGCAAATTTCTTCTCTTAATGGAGCGCGGTTGGGGGCTGATTGTGAGCCATTGTGAAAATATGTTTGTTTGTTAATTGCAGCGCGACGGTGCTGAACTTAACAAATGTTTTCACAAAGGGCCACAAACAGCCGCAGCCACAGTCCATTACGGAAGAAGTGCAGGAGCCACTTAATCAATGTTCCCCCAAACACAAAATCACTGTTTTCGCGTCGCTCGCGTTTTAAATGCAGTGGCGCGAAAGCTCTTATAGGATGTGTGCGCGCTTCCCTCGCGACTCTGCGCGCTCGGGGGTCAGTAAGATGGGCGCGCGCCGCGCGCCTTACAGGGAACACTGCTCCCAACCATACCTATGAAGAGGCTTACAGCTAGATTCATGAAGCATTTTTGCGGGCGCAAACGGAGCGAATCGCAGAATTCGGCCGTTCGCACCCGCAAAAATGGCATTTGAAATTCATCATTGGGTCATGTACTCGCAATTTGAGAAATCGCAAAAAATTGCGATTTCTCAAATTGCGATCGCATTTAAGGAATCTCAATTTGAGATTCCTTAAATGCTATTCATGACCCAATAAAAAATTGCGAATTCGCTATTTCTTCCCGCTATTTACCGCAAAGTCAGACTTCGTGGTAAATAGCGAAAACTGAGAAAAATGCACTTTTGTGCATTTTTCTCAGTTGTATGTTACACACACACATGTCCTTTGGACATGTGTTTGCGCAACATGAGTCTAATTTACATTTCAGGGGTGCTACAGGGTGTCCTGCAGACACCCCTAGCACCCTTGAAATCGTATCCTTATTTGCGATTAGCAAATTGCTAATCGCAAATAAGGAATAACTCCCCATTCAATCCTATGGGCCTTGATTAGCAAATTGCTAATCGCAAATAAGGAATAACTTCCCATTCACTCCTATGGGCCTTTAGGCCCATAGGATTGAATGGGGAGTTATTCCTTATTTGCGATTAGCAATTTGCTAATCGCAAATAAGGAATGTGTAGGAATCGCAATTAATTTTGCGATTCCTACATGAATCCCGTTTTGCGAGTCTGTAATAGCGATTCCTTATTATTCGCTATTACAGACTCGCAAAACATGCCGATGATGAATCGGGCTGTTAGTCTTCCAGCGTAGGGTCAAGGGTATTGCCCCGAGAATCTGGAACTCCCTGACTACGGAAACCAAACTGATTCCTTCAACAGTGTCCTTCAAAAAGGAAGTAAAATCTTTACTGATTAATACATTTCTGAATTAGACTTCAGCCATGGCCTTTTGTCTCGTCAGCCTGGCTCCGGCGGGACCTCCTAGCCCTATGGGTCTCCTCACATTTTGCTGTATTCCACACCCATGTTCTTTTGCCTACTTATTCGTGCTCTGCTGCTTACTTATGATATGCTGGATTTTCCCTTTACTGATCCCCTCCACTATTTTGGAGGTACTTACCTGTATATGTTTTGTCCGCTTTGCTGTTTCCCTGTTACTTGTATCACAATTCTCTGTAAAGGGCTCTGATATCCTCTCTGGTCATGTTTGTGTTATATAAAAGTTTTTAAATAAATAAGGCAGATCAGCATAGAATGCATCTTTTTCCTGAGAAGATGCATTCACGTACCCAAAATAACATATGGCTCTTTAAGCTCGGCCTGCCGGTATGTTAGTCACGGCCAATCCCTTGTCCCTGGCAAGTATTGCGAGATCTGGAATCTTGAAGAAAGAGCTCAAAAGATCCACAAGCCTATCCTGGCACCCTCACCAAGCATGGTCCAGGCATGGAAAGGTGGCCATATTTTGTAGCACATCTCGCATGTGGCAAAATAGTCTGCACATAAGTTGCCATCTTAATCAATGGAGTGCAGCTTGACAAATGTGGGTGCACAATGTCATAGAGGAAAAAACATGTCATCAATCCTGTTCGCTATGGAATCTGTACATTCTCTGTATATCCTCGTTAGAGTCATATTGCTCACAGTCTCTATTCTTTTTACCTGAAAGAGGGCACAATGCTCTTTGGCCATGCATCTTATGAATCTTATAACTCAACTGACAAAACGCTTGTGTTATTAACAGAATTATGAGAGTTATCCTCCCGAGACTGGGGAGATTACTTGGGTTCTTCAACTTGCTCGCATGGGAACAGAATAAAGAGTCATTTAGTACTGTGCTCTTAGCTATGTGATAGAAATGCTTCCTTGAGTTTCTCAAATGGATAATTTTGTACCAATGTATTCATTTTGCTCTTTGTCTTCTTGTAGTCTTCCTCTGTAATCATTAACCTGATGTAACTGTTTCTCATGGTCTTTAATGTCACCCTCGCGGTAGGGACAGAGAGGTTTTTAAGTTGGTATGGAATTGGCTTCAGTGCTTTGGTCAGTACCTCATCAAGGTCCTGATTTTGAGTTTGGCAGACAAAGTGTACAGTCACAAAAGAGATGTCAAACACCTTGCCTGCCCACGCAATTATGGGTTGAGCGGATCATCACTTTTCCGATGGCAGTGCCCCAGCTGAATTCACCATCAGAAAGTGTACTGCACTCACTCCAGAGGCCCGATGGAGGAGGGGCCTTCGGATTTAGGGTACTAGACCATATGTCTTATGGTTGGGACTGATGTCCTTCTTTCTGCCAGTTTCAGAGCAAATGTCCACTTTGGGAGTTTCTTTCTGAAAAATAAAGAGGTTTAGTGCAGGGCTACCTAAATGAAGTGGGGAGCCCACCAAACTTTTAGTGTTGTCACAGGATCTGCCTGTGAAGGCACAGAGATCACTGCAGGGTTGGCAGTGATCTCTTATTTTGGCAGGCAGGGTAGCATAGGAGATAACCTCTGCTATCCTGGCACAAATCAGAACTCAACTCTCTCTTGCACTGTCGAATTTATAGTGTGGCATAGGTTGTCCCCTATTATAAATATGTCCACATGCTCTAACTATTGCCCGGATGCCATGACCGAACAATGTGTGGGACAACCGGTCAACCAGTATTACACCCGGCAAAATCGTCGGGTATTAATTCAACGCTGGTTTGGATGGGGCCTATCAACTAAACCCACACTGCCATAGGGCATGCTAGGTAAGGGGGAGAGGAACGCCATAGGGAATGACCCATGGTGGGGAACTACTGGTTGGTTTCCAATTGGCATGGCTGCTTAAATAGATTTTACTACCCTCAGAATTGCAGGTGAAACGCTTGATAAATGAGTGGGCGTATGTTCTTGTTAGGATGATCTGATCTAAATGTTGCTCCTCTGGCAGTGATCACAAGGCAGTATCAAAGTATATGCAGGTCTGTAATAAAGTGCAAGAGGAAACTATCCCTTATATCACTGCAAAATGTGTGCCCAGTAGAAGTCAGGTGGATGCAAAGTACAAGATTAGTCTTGCCCTGTAGCTCAAGTTCTAATTAGTAGTGAATTAGAACTGAATGAAGACGATAAAATTACTTATGTGTGCTGCCAAACAGCAAAAGAAAGACTGGGAAATGGATTTTATAGATTTGGAAACTGTTGATTGGATCATGTCAGTCAAATGCGCTGAAGTTCAATAATGATGGTTGTTATAGTTTGCATTTTTACATTGTTAATGAGCTACTATGTAATAAAAGCAATGGAATGTAAAGCATAATCATTACTTATGGCCTTGTTGTCATACAATTACTTAGTGATCTCAGCTTACAGTTCTCAGCAGGCTCTGCTTCTGTCCTGTGCCCATATAGTCTAATTTTGCTAACTGCTGTTTAATCCAGGTTGTTCAACACATTTAAGGGCTACATGCCAATGGCATAATATTGTGACAAACCCCTTGATTTACAAAATGAAAGGGTCTGCGGCTTCAAAATGCAGTTTTCGAATGTACTTAATCCCTTTCGTGATTTTAAACCAGCCTTTCGATATTGTATTACAGGTTTTGCGACTCAGTACGAAACACAATTAGGATGGGGTTCGAAAGGGGCGTCCCCTTCTAAATGTGATGAGCAGTGAGATGTAATTATTGTTTTGTGAATGCAATTGTGGTCACAAACCATTAAAATGTATCTACATCTCAAAAGAGAATGGTAACTTTTTGCAAAGGAGAAGCTGCCCTTGATGGACAGCTTTCTCTTTCATTAATTGCATTGAGCTGGCAAGTAATCAGTGATCCAGAGGATGTCGCCCCAAACTGAAATCTTTTTATTTTGAATGAGCCTGGGACATGAAAGCGTGGATCACTCACACGCGCAGTTCCCTTTCTATTTCTAGAATGGGTACCTGGTCTCATATGCATGAGGTGCCCATGAGCTGTAATGCGTCTCAGGGGGAAGAAAACTTTACTGAGTGTGACACAACTACCATCCCCTGGCACAGCTTATAATTTACAAAGAGCTCTTCCCAAGGGGTCAAAGCAAAACCAAAGGGGATGATGGATGGAGTGTTGAATAATGCAAGCACTCACCCCCAGTCAACTGATCTGGGTTTAATCCATCATCATTCTTTAGCTCACTCCGCCACCCCAGTTCAGACATGGCCATATGCAAATCAGTCTGAGCCTGTGCCTCATGGGAACAGTCCAGCCCGAACTGCCAAGCCATGTCTTCCCCGGCCCGGAAACAAGCATGCTGGGACCAGTTTCTGGCTAATAAGCCATCGCCAGCCAGACTAGCTTGAATCCAGTGGCAATGTGAGCAAGGGACCCATGTCTGGGCATACCCTGCCAACTTAGGGTGAACAAAGCAAAACCAAAGGGGATGATGGATGGAGTGTTGAATAATGCAAGCACTCACCCCCAGTCAACTGATCTGGGTTTAATCCATCATCATTCTTTAGCTCACTCCGCCACCTCAGTTCAGACATGGCCATATGCAAATCAGTCTGAGCCTGTGCTTCATGGGAACAGTCCAGTCCGAACTGCCAAGCCATGTCTTCCCTGGACCGGAAACAAGCATCCTGGAACCAGTTTCTGGCTAATCAGCCGTCATCAGCCAGGCTAGCTTGAAGCCAGCGGCAAAGTGAGCAAGGGACCCACGTCTGGGTATACCCTGCCAACTTAGGGGTGCTTCCCAAGGGGTCAGCAGGCTGCTTACTCCAGCCTTAAACTCAGCATTTCAGTATTCAAAGGCAGTTCTCTTTATTGCCTCGGGTTTCTTGCTTGCCTGGGGTTGCCCTCTTTCACCTGTGTGGCTTTGGGTGCTTGTAAGGCACTTTTTCTTCAGTGACTACAATTGCAAATTTTATCCAACATGAATATGAGGGTTTCTATGGGTACATAAACAAAACTAATGCCAATCTGCACTCAAATTTAAATGATCATCAACGTTCTGCCAATGTAATTTCAGTGTGCTTCAACCACCGGCACCGTGTCCGTAGGTATTATTGTCCCAAGCTTTACATGCTCCCCAAAATTCACAAGAACATTGAGAAACCTCCTTTTCGCCCCTTAGTGTCAGCATGTGGATCATTGTCACAACCAATAGGAAGGTATTCGGACAGTTTCTTACAACCGATTGTGCAGAAATTGGATTACATTCAGGACACCACAGCATTGTTGAATTTATTGAATAAATCAACACAGACAACATTGAAAATTGGTACTTATGTACTATTGATGTAACTGCTCTCTACACTTCCATACCACATCGAGATGGTCTAGAGGCTATGGAATGGGCTCTATTGAAACATGGAAAGATCAGACCAGAAAAAGTATTGCTACTTGAGCTTCTTCACTTCGCACTAGTTCACAGTTATATCGAAAGGAATGGCAAATTGTACGCCAAATGGGCATTGCCGGAGCATTTTCGTACACCAATATCTTCATGGCCAAATAAGAATTTGACCACATTCTGAAGAACAAAGCATAGACTGAAGATTTGGTGCTATTCAAACGCTATATAGAAGACATCTTGATTATTTGGAAAGGTGATGTTAAACGATTGGAAAACAATATCTGTGCGCTAAATCGCATTTATGATTGTGTCAAATTCATTCATCAGATTGAGAAAAAACAGCATAGCTTTTTTTAATGTCTTGATTCAAATCGACTCAGGAATAATCAAAACAAGTGTCTGCACGAAAACAACTGACAGGAATAACTTGTTGCATTTCCAGAGTTTTCATCAAAACTCACTTAAGCAACATTTGCCATATTCTCAATTCATCAGACTAAAACGAATCACTTCTGACCCTGACTAAACAAATATTATCATCAGTAAATTCAATGAGAAGTACAAAATGCGTGGATATCGTGAACAAATGTTGGTAAACGCCATACAAAGAGTTTCAACTTGAGACAGGGCATCTCTGTTACGCCGCACAGTACCAAACCAATCCAACCCTACATTTTGCGTTTTGAAACATTCTTTATAATCGTATTTGATTAAATCCATCATCCTTACACATTGGAATATCATCCAGACAGAACCGGATTTGAAGGCATTATTTCCACAACGACCAACTTTTGCAATACAGCGATCTAGTAATTTAAAAGAATAATTGAACAAAACGTCGGAGCCAACCCAGAAAGAATTTAAAGGCATGCAAAAATGCATGTATTGCGTGCATTGCAATAATGTCATGGTAGGGAACCGGTTTATTCATCCTACACAAGGAAACACGATTGTACTTAAACACTCCAGTGCTTGTGATATAGCTAATGTTATCCACGCCAATAAGTGTCCCTGCAGTAAAATGTATGTGGAGAAAACCGAAAGAAAAGTTAAAGCGCGTGTAGGAGAACACAAGAGCAACATTTGCAATAGGAATGAGAAATACATTGTAGCATCCATTTGTTGGAAGCAAGACATAATATAGCACAACTCCGTTTCACTATATTGGAGGTGCAAAACCTAGACATGACATTGATCCACACAAAGCACTGTCCAGATCTGAATTCTATTGGGTTAAGAAATTGCATGCCCTGCAGCCTCAAGGGATGAATGACAGAATTGAGTATAATTGTTTTTTTTAATCAAGACGTGACCTGTATTCTTTAAGTGAGTGATACATTGAAAAGTGTATTGATTTATTTATGTTTTGGACAGAAGAGTGCCCCAGCAATGTATGCATTATTTTTTCTGAATTATTGTTTGTGCTTCAATTGTTTTAAAAGAGGTCTTCAGCATTGTTCAAATCATTGATTATGTTCTATTAAATATTATAGGCTATCGTTCTAGTGCTTTAACATTTGTAGACTTGAGGTCTTTTTCAAGGAATAGCATTTTTCAACCTCACTCTGTCACACACTGTGGGTATCACAATCTTTATCACTGCAGCATATTCTTATGCAACCCTTTAACTTTTTTTCATTGTTTCTACCTTTATTTGTCCACTCTGCATTGGAGTATGTTTGGCACTGCGCCTTTAAGTTATACCACTATGTCGACACGTAATCGCGTCAAGCATGCATTTCAGATTTTCATTATTCAAATAGTCAGAGACTTTCGGAAAAGTGCGTTTACTTGCAGAGTCCTGATTTGATCATAATGCACATGGTCCATTTCGGCAGAGCAAAGTAAGCGTTAAAGCAGGATATATATCTATATGCGTTGTGTATTAACATGTAAGCTTGCCAGATACCTTTTGTTTAAATTCTCACTTCGTAATTTAAATTTGTCAGTTTCATATTTATGTTAACCTGCGAGTTCGCTGCATACTAACAGTCTTGATTACCTTCTTTAAATGTCCACGTTTCCGATAGAGAATGTTGAGCACTCTTTGGTTCGGTTCACCGTTTATCACCTCAGATACTTCGTAATGCTTACACGATATACCTTCCTGCACTTTTCAGTTTTTTTTTTTTTCATCAGTATCTTTTCACCAGCTGCTTCAGTATGTCATTTCAACAAACGTCCCGAAATGTGCAGCCATATACTCAATATATTTTCAGTTTCGGCACTGGCATGAAGTCGTGGGCACAAGTCACTTTTTTACTTTTTTACTAATCACAAGGAACTTTTTTCACTGAACATTTGAAGACTTCTTGATCATTTATCAATTGTGTTTTATGTGGACTGCATGACGAACAGTCTCCAGTTTCCATTTTTCATATTTTAGAACTTATTGAGCGTCCCCTGAAGAAGGGTCAATGGATGGCCCGAAATGCATTGGGTGCATGAAGATGTGATTGATTGAATTTTGGACAGCTAATTATGATGGATAATGCATACTTGATAAATGCATTGAATGAACAATAAAACAACCAAAAGTTGGTTTCAACATTGGTTTAAAAAGTGATAATTTTCAGTAACATCAGTCTGAACTTGTTGATCCCTAGTGCTATTGGTAATAGTGATCCCACCAGCAAGAAGAGTTTCTATGGGTACGCCAAACCTCAGAGAATCAGTTGGAGGAATATACTGGTTGGTTTCCAAATGGCATTGCTGCTTCAGTAAATTTTACTACCCTCAGAAGTGCAGGTAACAGGCATGATAAATGAGTGGGTGTGTTATTGTTAGGGTAAACTTTTGGAAGCCTTTGATAACTCCATCCAGGAGTCTATTTATAAAGTTTTAGATGTGGCTCTGCGTCCGTTTCGCTACCCCTTAATATGTGAAATGTGTCAGGGAACAGCAGGCACCTCTCCTCCTTTATCTATTGCCAATGCTGCTGAATCTTCTTGGCCACATAAGGGATACTACACCGTATAGCCAATGACTCCCTGATCGATCACTGCTATGGGGCCCTTGACCTTCCTGGCAATTCCACTGCGAAAGTGCTCTCCGAAGCAGACCCAGATGAGGCTTCCACCACTTCTTCTAAATCTGATGCTTCGCTGGATAAGGTTTCCCTAGCCATTTGAAAACCAAGCACAAAGCACATAATGTGGAACCTCAGCCCCAAACATATACATTGTTGGTGTTCGACCCAGACAAGGTTATTCACCCTAAATCATCCGATTGGTTTTCGTCTTCAGAGGTGGCTGATTATGCACAACCAAGATTGCGAAAGAGCTTTGAGAATGAAGTAAGGGTTAAATTACACTCCGAATGTCCCCGGCCTTCTTTGGCTGGTAAAGTGCCTAAGACACCAGATTTTGACCAGAGCATGGCGGTCTTCATGCGTAAATATGCGAAAGATCCTAAGAAGGGCAGTGACCGCTTCTGGTGTGGCTGCCAGGATAAGCTATTGGACCTCTCTGGTCCTTTGACCAAACTTTTGGAACTAGCGGTTCAGTCTAAATAGTACCCTGATCGATCCGGATGCCCTGATGTAATGGGCTCAACGGGCTATTTTCTTGCTAGAGAATGACAATTGTGCACTTTCCTCTGAGAGGTGCCGTTCTCTGCTCATACCCATAGATCCAAAATTGGCTGTACTGGCAACCTCTGACGCTGGTCCATTGGCAAATGGACAACTCTTTGGTGACAGATTTGTAAAAGACCTAGGCAAATATGTGGCTACTTTTACCACTTTAGACAAGACTCAAACTTAATTTAGTTTCAAATTTGTTTTATTGGAGTCAAAAGCAGAAAAAGGCATTTCAAAACAGCAAGAGCATAGCAGGTGTATAAAGCGAGCGAGACAGACAGGCACGTCTTCTCTAAAAAATAGCAAGAAAGCAAAAGTGATACACCAACGGGGAGATGCATAGCCTATGCTGTAACCAAGGTGCCATGTAAAAGGACCAAACGAGCAGAACAAAAGAAACCCAGCCCCCCTCCCCCATCCCAACTCCCCTTCCCTCCCTCCACCCCAACCAGTATGCCGTGTACAAGAGACGTGTGGTATGACACTGCTAACGTTGCGCATCGATGAGTGCTCGAGCTTACCGCGGGTTACTTGGTGGCCCTGTGAGTCGCAGGAGGCGAAGATATTTGGGGCACGTGATTTCATTAAACTCTTTGGATAGCAAGGATAGAAGCGGTTGCCAGGTCTTCTGAAAGGAGTCTGCGGAGTTTGTCAATGTGGCCTGGATGCGCTCCATGCCTAGTGTAAACCCTAATTTGTGTAACCAGCCTGTGTGGGTAGGGGCACTAGGTGAGCCCCAGAGTGATAGAATATGCTGTGACGCCGCCTGCATGGCAATGCCCATCTGCTTGCCGCGTAGTGACCGCAGGGGGAATGTGAGCGCGTTGGGCAATCCTAGAATTGCATATGCGGGGAAGCGTGGAATTTCCGTCTGAAAGGTAGAGTCAATGTCATCTAGGACCTCCTTCCAGTAGTCCCGGACAAGGTGGCAGTCCCACAGCAGATGTATGTATGTATGTATGTATGTATGTCTGTATGTATGTATGTATTTGTAATCTTTTATAGCGCGTGTCTGTCACCCCACGGGTATCCTGGCGCTTTGACTGAAGAAAATCCTGCTGCACACCCTACTGAAATTTAGGAAGCTAGGAAGATGCAGTCCTAGGAAAGAGATGTGTTTTTAAATGTTTCTTGAAAGAGACAAGGTCATGCATACTTCTCAATCCCAACGGAAGAGTGTTCCATAATCTGGCTGCCGTAAAGCTGAAAGATCGGGGTGTGCTAACGTACCCCGCTCACCGCACCCTCTCCAGCATAGCGCACTCCGAAGGGGGTTGCCCCGATTGAGTCTGGCTGGGGTGAGATGCCAGTATATGGCCAGTTTCACCGCTGCTTCCCTAGCCGCAGTGTTACGGGTGGTATGTGCTGCTCTGTAATAAATAAACCCCCATTCCTTGGGTGACAGCGCCCGGCCAGGCTCTGATTCCCAGCGTTTCTGCCCCGCCGTTTTGCTGGGGCTGATTGCCGGGGAGAGCATCTTGTAAATGTCCGATATAAGATGTTTGTCGGAATCTTTTGTGATCAGCCATTTTTCGAATGGGGTTAACAGCCGATACATTAGGGGAGCACGGTCAGGGTGTGACATCCAATGACGAAGCTGGAAGTACTGGAACCTGTGAGGGTTGACCACCCCATAATCTTGCACAATGTCGGCAAGAGAAATGAAGCTTTCGGACTCGGAAAAGTAGCCAGCTGAGCGGCATTCTGTACCACGCCACTGTGGAAAGGCGCGGGGGTGGTTGCCTGGTGGGAAATCCGGATTGTCCAGAATTGGGGTGAGGGGGGAGGGGAAGGTTGTTAATTCTCTCTTGACCGCTACGGCATCCCAAGCCCTCAGGATAGTGCGCATGATGGGGGAGTTAAGGAGATATCTCGGCCTATGTTGACGGACGAGAAATGGTATCTTCCATAGGGAGATCTGGGCCATTGCTCTGTCCTGGAACAGCCACCTCTTTTCGGATTCCGTACGGTACCATTCCACCAGGTAGCGGATTTGTGAGGCGCGGAAGTATTGTAGGAGGTTGGGGACCCCCAGGCCTCCCTCGTCCACCGTCCTGTATGCAATCAGCTTGTGCAGGCGTGCGCGCTGTTTTCCCCAGATGAACTGGTGGAGAGCGGTTTGCAGGTTCGACAGTGCGCCGGCCGGCGGGGGTATCGGGAGGGTTTGGAAGATATACATTATCTTAGGCAGGGCAGACATTTTCACCGCCGCTATACGACCCAGCAGGGAGAGGGGTTGTTTCGCCCAGCGGATCAGGTCAGCTTGGATCTGGGAGGCGAGTGTCTTATAATTGAGGGATGCCGTCGCAGCGGTGCTGGAAGTGAGGGTGACTCCCAGGTATGGGAGTTGGGAGGAAGTTTGGAGGTTGCAGCCAAAAGTTGTGACAGGGGTGCGAGAGTGGGCATTGCTGCCCAAAGGCAGGATCAATGACTTCCCCCGATTGATCTTGAAACCAGAGATTGCTCCGAATGCGTCCAATTCCTCTAGGAAGGCGGGTATAGAGCGGGATGGATCATTGAGGGTGGCAATGATATCATCGGCGTAGAGGCTCACCACATGTGGTTCACGGCCAAAGGTGATACCGTGAATGTTAGGGTTATCCCTCAGTTTCTGCGCCAGTGGTTCCACGTAAAGGGCGAACAGGAGGGGCGAGAGCGGACATCCTTGACGCGTTCCCCGCTGTATCTCAAAGGGGTTTGATTTGAGACTGCCCAAGCGGACCTTGGCCTGAGGGTGGTAGTAGCAACTCGCTATCCACGATTGGAATCGGTCCCCCAGCTGGTAGCGCTGCAGGACTTTCTGCAGGTAGGTCCAATCGACGCGATCAAACGCTTTCTCTGCGTTTATGGCCAACAGTGCAGAGTCCGAGTTCTGAAAATGAGTTTTGTCAATCAAGTGCAGGAGCCTTTTAGTGTTGTCACTGCATTGGCGGTTCGGGACGAACCCGGACTGGTCCGGCTCGAGAATTCCCAGGAGGCAGGGGCCCAGGCGTGCCGCCAGTATCCCAGTGAATAATTTCAAGTCCAAGTTAAGTAATGAGATGGGGCGGAAGGCCGAGCAGTTCGTGGGGTTTTTGCCCGGTTTGGGCAACACCACTATGTCCGCTGCGAACATGTCAGGGGGTATGGAGCTCGGGCCTTCAAACGAGTTGAACAGCCTCGTGAGGATCGGCGCCAGGAGTGGGCCAAACAATTTGTAGAAGCTTGTGGAGAAGCCATCAGGACCCGGAGATTTGAGCGGTCGTAGGCGGGAGATTGCGGCCAGGACTTCGTCCGGCCGGATAGGGGCGTCTAGGGTGTCTGAAATCGATTTGGACAGTGGTGTGATACGCGCCGAGTTCAAGTAAGTGTCTATGTCCGCGGGCGGTATTTGGTCTTCCTTGTACAGGGAGGCGTAGAATGAGCGGAAGGCATCCGCAACCTTGGCCTCGTCAGTGATAGTCTCCCCTGAGTCATTCAAGAGAGTGGTTATTTTAGAAAGCTGGGTTTTGGTCTTAAGAGCGCTAGCTAAAAGGCGTCCGGTGCGGTTGCCTCCCACGTAGTAGGAATGGCGGAGTCTGAGGGCGGCGAATTCAGCCCTGTCGGTGTCCAGACTAGCTAATTGGGCCCTGGTGGCTTTTAACTGCTTCCAGATCCTCGGGGCACCAGTGCGGCTGTGGACCCGTTCGAGTTCAGCCACCTGAGCTGTGAGGTCGTCCCTTTTTTCCTTCCGCAGTTTGGCGTCTGCTGCTGCTATAGCGATCAGTTCCCCCCTGACGACCGCCTTCAAGGCACCCCAGAGGGCCGAGGTGAGGTGGAGGTGACAGAGCCATTGTTAGTGGCAAGGTACTCCGAAATGCATTTACGAATTTGTGCAGCAACGGCCGGCCTCTGCAGCATAGTTTCGTTGAGCCTCCAGGAGGTCGGAACGCGTGCGGTGACGGGTACGGCTAGTGTCAGTTCTACTGCGTCGTGGTCGGAGAGAGCTGCTGGGACTATGGAAACGTCGTGGACGAGAGGTGCTAGGTCGGAGGAGCCTAGGAAGTGGTCTAGGCGCGCGTAGGTGCGGTGGACATGAGAAAAGAATGTGAACTGTGTTGAGTTGGGGTGTGTCATTCTCCAGAGATCTAACAAGCCCCTATCTTGTAGCCACGATCCGCCCGCCTCAGATAGCGCGCCGGCGTCGCCATAGCGGTGTCCAGACCTGTCTTTGTGTGTATCCATGACAAGGTTGAGATCCCCCCCAATGAGTAAGTGGGTATTGGAAGGCTGCAGCGCTTCTGAGAGTGCATTCCGAAGGAACGCTTCCTGGCCAGTGTTGGGGGCGTATATGGAACCCACTGTTATCGAGGTAGTGCCCACCATCAGGGTGTATGATAGGAGGCGGCCTTTGATTTCTCCCGCTTTGATCCCCACCCGGCCTCGAAAGCGTCGAGACACAAGCATCGCCACCCCTGCTCTTTTAGTGGTGAGTGATGAGAAGAATTGTTGAGGGAAGGCCCTGGAGCGCATCCTGTGCCAGTCCTTAGCTAAGAGGTGGGTTTCTTGTAATAGGCATATGTCCGCCCCTGAGTGTTCTAGATATGAAATCACAGCCCGCCTCTTGATGGGGTTGTTAAGGCCCTTTACATTGAGAGACAGTACCTTAAGTGTGTCAGGCATCTTGGGGGTATGGAGGTGTAGTGTGGTGCGATGGTAGTGCTGTCCCCGTGCGCAGTGAGCAGTCTGCGGTGTGTAAAGCTTGTTCATGACCCTTGGCATACTGGTCCCCTCCCTCGATCCCACCCCAACCCCCCCCCCCCCCCGCCCGAACGAAATGTGTCCAGGTCCCGAACCCCACCCGGAGTGCATTGTCCGTAGTCCCGCCGGGTTAGAACTGTCCCAACTCCCCCCACCCAGCAACCATGTCCTCCCTTACCCTCCCTAACCCCAACTTCCAACACCCAACCAGTGGTCATAGTCCCGGGCCTATCCAGAATCAGTTCAGGCCCGCGGGGTGAAAAGTAGAAGAGGCTGTGGCTGTGGCGACCCATGTGGCCCCCCGCCCTCTCCCCCATCCCCCCCACTCAGAATAAGTGAGATGTGTAGGAAGGTGGATACCTGACTATGGTTGCCCCCAACTTTTTGCCTGGTGTTTTGCTGGTTTTCCGACTTAGTTGACCTGGGGCCTTGCCAATCAGGACCCCAGGCCTACTGCTCTCTCTCTAAAATGGATTCCATGTACCTTAGGTACATTACCAATTGGTACTGGGCCACCTTATCAGACCCTGTAACTCAGGGCATAGGTGTACCCAGGGCCTACCTGGGGCTGAAGCATGTATTATGCCACCCCTGGCTGGCCATCTAAATCTGACACAACTGGCTGCACGACAGCTGGGGCAAGGTGGTGTAATCACCCTTTGCTTTAGATATAGTATCCCTATATCTAACCCTAAAATGGACACACAGATTCCTATCAGTCACTCCTATGGCAGGCCTTGACAATCCTGAAGGCAGAGTGCTTGGAATCGTGTGAGATGGTGCTCTGGCATGAGCTGAGCCCGTTTGCAGCTTGCGGAACCAAGTCCTAATAGCTGTTCCATGATAACGCATACCATATACTCTTAAGTGCATTATAATCCTCGCGGTTAAATGCTATCTTTGGTATCGCTTTATCAAAACATGTCGAGTAAGGTGTCATACGAATTGGAATACTAACCCTTCGCCAATTCTGGCGACGGGGTTAGCATTCCACCCTTCTAGAGGGACACGACATGTATGTAACTGTGAACCCCGGTTAAAATTAACTCAAGCCTCAGCATCACAAAATGGATGCTGCCACCACAGACACGAGTCTGACCCCCTGCAGCTGGGAGTCCTTCCAGCGAGGGGAGCTTGGACAAAGGGTTTCCTGTCGGGGCGGTGCTAGCACCATCCCAGACAGGGTTTTGTGTATCCTGGGTAGGCAGGGCTTTACAGGAAGGTGACTGCAAGTGGCACCCCGCTGCTCACTACGCATCTGCCGGCTAGAACCAGTTCCAGGGGCACACCAGCCCCTGGCCTGGGGAAAGTCCGGCATGGGAGAGGGGTGTAACCACCCCCCTTCCTGGTCCCACCCCTACGGCAGGACCTAGTCGCGTACCCACCCCTTTCTTTAGGATAAAGGCAGGAGCGGGGACCCTTCCAAATTAGATCATCTTTGAATCAAGAAACTACTTTCCACGACAGGAACTCTCGACTCTTCTCAAGATTTCTCCCTTGTGACTAAGGAGTAGTCACC
The DNA here is from genome assembly GCF_964263255.1 of Lissotriton vulgaris. NCBI lineage: Eukaryota > Metazoa > Chordata > Amphibia > Caudata > Salamandridae > Lissotriton > Lissotriton vulgaris. Next base: position 138,445,065 of record NC_141700.1, on the reverse strand, counting down.
CTGCATCCGCAGGCACCACCTAAGAACTCTGCGGTTTGCTGCACGTCCTTCCTCCGGAATCCGACTGACCAGCTCGACGAGACCCAGCTTCCCTGGCACCTCTGACCTCTACCTACCTCTACAGCTAAGCTGAGAACGGTAGGTGCGACGAGACCTCGAGGGACCGGCTATCATCAGAACTGCACGACTTCTTTCCAGCACGACCGCCGAGGGATCCTCTGGTGAGTGCTTTGGGGTCCGAGAAGCCCCGACCCTGAGCAGCTTCAGCACCAAAGTCCAGCCCTCCAGCATCCACGAGATCTGCGTGGGGCCCTTCTGCTTTTTGCTGCTCACCACGTTGTCTGGCTACTAGCCCGCTGGCTTGTGGCCTTCCCGACGACGATCAACGACGACAACACTGCTGGTCTGGTTGCTCCAGACTGGCCCTTGCTCCCTTCAAAAAGAGGAGCACCCCGGACCCTCCTGGTCCACCCCAGCCGCCATTTTAGGTCCACCGTGTGGGCTTGAATTTGCCAAGACTTGTTGCCCCAATCCTGGGTCCAGCGACTTCGACAGCATCAACCATCGTGGGACAGCTCGCACCTCCATCCTGGTCGCCGACAACGCCTCCTGGTCCGTGAGACTGCAGAGCCCAGCGTCGCCCACTCACCTGGTCGAGGTGACTACCATCCGGTGCCCTCCTGGTGCCATCTGATCACTGGCTAGTGGTCACGAACTTGGTCCCCTCTGCTTTCAGGTGTCATCCATCTTCGATCCAGGCTTGGATCACTTCGAACTATCTTCACTGGTCGCCTGCCAGCAATTCTTTCTTCAGGCTCTTGGTTCGTCAACGAGGATTCCCGACGTCTTTACAGACCTATGCAGCCGCAGCCCCTGGGCTAGGTAACTTCGGTATTTCGGTGCCCCAGCATAGCCTCATATCCAAGGGTCCAGAGTCACTATCGTTTCCGACCTACCTTATCGGGTTCGCCCGAGAACACTAACTTTGCTTTTACTAGCTCCCATAGACTTTGGCCCGCATCCCGCGTGAGAGTGCACACTCTGCACCCGAGTCCCCTAGGCCTCCTACTAGTAATCTGGAGGTTCAGTAACGTAGTCCCAGCTATTCCAAAGCCTATTAGTCCAGTACTTACCTGCTAGTAATTTTGCATTCCACTTCCATAGTATATGGTTTTTCGTGCCCCTCGGGCATTTGTGTAAATTGTGCAACTTAAAGTATTTTCGTAAGAGTTTTGTTGTGTGCTTAGTACCCTGTCCTCATAAAGAGTACAGGGCTGTTGTGATTTAAATAAATACACTGTTTATTTTCATAACACTTGTGTGGTGTCCTTTCACTTGGTGTTCAAGGGGTATATGTGATGGTATAACAGCTGGCTTAACACGCCCTCTAGAGTTTAGCCCGAAGACTGCTCGTATCCATGCTACTAGGATAGCTGGTCTATAAGGTTGACTTACAACCAATCACCATAAGGGTTGTTTGGACTGATACATAGTGATCACTAGAATAGTGAACACTGAATATCAGGCCAACTTCTCACATTGGTGAGCAGCGGTTGGGATTTGAGCTTGCTGTTGTTTTACCACACGTATCCTAAGAATATCTTTGTGAAAGATCACATAAGGTAAGGTACATATAACTTAGCTTAGAATACTCTGAGTTCTACTGAACCAGCTGTTGTAGTTCAACAAGGCTTAGCACACCTTGACTACAACTCTTAGCAAGGGATCAGTAGGCAAACAAATAGTGTAGGTAGGTGCATCACTTACACCACACTGTGGAGAAGTGTGGCTAAAGGGTTAGAGGCGGCAGACCCGGAAGCTGAGATCGGCCCTGGACCAGGGTTCAATTCCCCGCCTCGACCGGGGTTGGGCTCAATAATTCCACGGACTCGATAATTCTCACTCCGGTGCCTCCTTGACTCACGGGTTCACATTCTGCGACTCTGGGCAATAGCTTGCTTAATCTCCACAACGGCCCCTCGCGGCGGGATGCCTGGCTTTCACCTTGTGGATACCCTGCCGGGGCTATCTCACAGGGGAATACCAGGACGGGTTCCCTAAGCAAGCGCATAGATGCCTGCGATGTGGGCGATTTGCGCTATATAAATACATTTACATTTACACTAGAAGCATGTCTAACCACAGAGAGTCTTCAGAGACCCCTCTTGTGGTTGTGGGCCCTCCACAGGTCCCTTCCAGATATGCTGCTCTTAGTTTCCAGGAGATGAGACAAGTGTGTACCTCCAGGAAACTAAAACAGGGTTCAAACCCTACCATTCCTTTTCTGATTGGTCTCTTAGAGACTTATGATGCTAGGAGGGCTGCTAACACAGATCCTTCTCATCCCGATGGGAATATGCCCCCCTTACAGGGTCCCTTTGATAACCATGACCACCCCCTCCAGGAAGCAGATGATGCTGAGGAGGAGGAGGAAGAAGAGTTATCAGAGGATGAGGCAGACAAGGGACAGGTAGAAGTCAGGAGACTCACCAGGTCCAACTTAAGTAGGCATGAGAATGGATTTGGGGGACCCCCAGGGCCACTCTCAGGCAGACTTAACATTGGGAGTGGACGAGTTAGGTCTCTATCCAGAGGCTCTAACAGATCCATTCGAACCAATGGCTCTCGGACCTCTTCTCACAGAGGGATGTCATCCCCTAAGAGAAGGGAGCATGAAGCTAAGATGAGGGAAGCCAATCTGAGGATTGAAAGGGAAGAACTTGCCCTGGCCAAAGAGAGGCTTGCCTTTGCTAGAGAGCAGAAATTGTGTGGGCTAGAGCCCACTGGTGGCAGCATTCTCCCAAGAGAAAAAGACAGGAGTTTAGACACTAGACATCTGAGTAAGATAGTGCCCCCCTTTAAGCAAGGGGATGACATCCACAAATGCATGACTGCTTTGGAGAGGGCTTGCACTGTATAGTGTGTCCCCCAGAGTCAGTGGGCAGCTATCTTGTGGCTCTCCTTTGAAGGCAAAGGTAGAGATAAGCTCCTCGCTACTAGAGTTGAGGATGCTAACAATTACCAAGTCCCGAAGAATACACTGGTTGATGGGTTTGGTTTAACCACTGAACAGTACAGGTTGATGTTCAGAGACACCCAGAAACCTCAGTCTCAGGATTGGGCTGACTTTGTTGATTGTGCCACTAAGGCTTTTGAAGGCTGGCTACTGGGAAGTAAGGTTACTGATTTTAAAGGATTGTACAATCTAATTATGAGAGAGCAAATCTTAAGTAATTGTCAGAACCAGTTATTACACCAACACCTGGTAGACTCTGATCTGATCTCTCCACAGGAATTGGGTAAGAGGGCAGACAAATGAGTCAGAACCAGGGTCAGGCCTAAGAACCAGGGTGGTGACCAAAAGAAGGTATCAACCAAGCCTCAAGAGAAGGGTGGGAATAAATCTTCTGATCAAATCACAGGGCCCCAAAATTCCTCTGAAAAGGGTGGGTCCCAAACTTCTCCCAAAACCCAAAAGAAACCTTATTGTCATACCTGCAAACAGGTAGGCCACTATAAAAGTGACAGCAGTTGTCCCAGGGCCAACAACAATAAGGAGAATATACCTCCAGGTAATACTCCCAGACCTCCTGTTACCACTAGTGGTAATCCCCCAGGTGGTGGGAGTGCCCCCAAGAATGTGGTGGGCATTACTTTGGAAAACCAGGTGGATTATGGCCTAGCCAGATCCCCTAACAACACTCTTGTCTGTGAGACTGGCATGGGGTTTGCCAACTTCACTACTGGCTCCCACATTTTGGGAAAGTATAGACAAGAGCCCTTTATCAATGGTCAGAAAGTTGAGGCATACAGAGACACAGGGGCCAGCATTACCATGGTGATTGACCATCTGGTCCCCTCTGCTCAACTGACCCCTGGTTTCCTTTATCAGGTGACAGATGTTCATGGAGTGAAAAGAAGGCATCCCATGGCAGTAGTCGAGCTCAGTTGGGGTAATGTCACAGGGCCCATGAGAGTGGCAGTGACAGACACCCTACCTGTAGATTGCTTACTGGGGAATGACCTGGAACTCTCAGCATGGGCTGAGGTAGAGCAAGAAACTCACTCCAGAATGATAGGCCTACCCAGAAAGGTTAGTGGGGCAGTAATAGCTACAGCCCCAGTCCAAGCACCAGTCCTCCCTGAAAAGGTTGGAAGAGCAGTGGTAGCCACTGCCCAGGCTCAGACAGACTTTCCTGAACAGGATAGGAGGGCTGTGACAGTCACAACCCAAACCCAGACTGAGTGCCCTCCTGAAAGGTTGGCAAGGTTGAAATGGTCTCAGCCTCTACTCGGACAGATAGTGGGGTTGTGAAGCCTGAAACAATGGATCACTCCACCCAAACTGAGAGCATTGAGGAGGAAGAAAAGTCTTCCCCCTCCCAGACACCAGGTGAGAGCCAGCCTCCTCAGGGAACTGACTCTACCCCTGGTGAAGGAACTGCCCCAGAGGTGGTCAGGCCTAGCCTGGCAGAGCCCCTGATGACAGTGGACCCTTCCCATGTGGGACCCAGTCTGGAGCAGGTAACCTGCCCCTCTCTACCCTGCCTCCATCAGCCCAGGGCTGTAGAGGTCAGGAAGGCCAGTGGTGGACCCCAAAGGGCCCCCTGTCCAAAAATCCCCAATCAGCAGATTAGGATCACTGAAGCTAGTAGTCCTAGCCAAGTGAAAATAAAACAAACTCCTGAGGGATCCCCCTTAAACTTAGTTAGGGAACTCCCACAGATGGACACTGCTGGGCACAGCCAAACCTGGGGCCTAAAAACCCCAAACCTGACCTGTCCCTCCAGTAAGCCAAACAGAGGGACTCAGCCTCCAGCTTTAGGTAGCCAGAGGTTGACCCTGAGAGCTCATAGCAACTCAGTACTGGAAAGAAAGGCACATATGGTGGATAGTGATTGGAGGAAGTTGAGCCCAACAGTAGTGGAGTCTCACTTCAGTACTCCATTCCCACACCAGCCTTTTACTTTGCCAAAGCACACCACAGGTAGTGATTCCCTATGGTGGAGACCCTCAGATACCCTTAGGGTGAGGGGTTGCTTAGTGGACCATGATACAGGGGGTAACCATGCCAGTGCATGTACCACCTCATATGGCCACTCAGGCAATATAGGCTTACCTGGTCAAGGATAGCCTTATCTCCTTTCGTTTGGGGGGGGGGGGGGGGGGTTGTGTAGGAAGGTGGATACCTGACTATGGTTGCCCCCACCTTTTTGCCTGGTGTTTTGCTGGTTTTCCGACTTAGTTGACCTGGGGCCCTGCCAATCAGGACCCCAGACCTACTGCTCTCTCTCTAAAATGGATTCCATGTACCTTAGGTACATTACCAATTGGTACTGGGCCACCTTATCAGACCCTGTAACTCAGGGCATAGGTGTACCCAGGGCCTACCAGGGGCTGAAGCATGTATTATGCCACCCTTGGCTGGCCATCTAAATCTGACACAACTGGCTGCACGACAGCTGGGGCAAGGTGGTGTAATCACCCTTTGCTTTAGATATAGTATCCCTATATCTAACCCGAAAATGGACACACAGATTCCTATCAGTCACTCCTATGGCAGGCCTTGACAATCCTGAAGGCAGAGTGCTTGGAATCGTGTGAGATGGTGCTCTGGCATGAGCTGAGCCCGTTTGCAGCTTGCGGAACCAAGTCCTAATAGCTGTTCCATGATAACGCGTACCATATACTCTTAAGTGCATTATAATCCTCGCGGTTAAATGCTATCTTTTGTATCGCTTTATCAAAACATGTCGAGTAAGGTGTCATACGAATTGGAATACTAACCCCTCGCCAATTCAGGCGACGGGGTTAGCATTCCACCCTTCTAGAGGGACACAACATGTATGTAACTGTGAACCCCGGTTAAAGTTAACTCAAGCCTCAGCATCACAAAATGGATGCTGCCACCACAGACACGAGTCTGACCCCCTGCAGCTGGGAGTCCTTCCAGCGAGGGGAGCTTGGACAAAGGGTTTCCTGTCGGGGGCGGTGCTAGCACCATCCCAGACAGGGTTTTGTGTATCCTGGGTAGGCAGGGCTTTACAGGACTGCAAGTGGCACCCCGGTGCTCACTACGCATCTGCCGGCTAGAACCAGTTCCAGGGGCACACCAGCCCCTGGCCTGGGGAAAGTCCGGCATGGGAGAGGGGTGTAACCACCCCCCTTCCTGGTCCCACCCCTAGGGCAGGTTCTAGTCGCGTACCCACCCCTTTCTTTAGGATAAAGGCAGGAGCGGGGACCCTTCCAAATTAGATCATCTTTGAATCAAGAAACTACTTTCCACGAAAGGAACTCTCGACTCTTCTCAAGATTTCTCCCTTGTGACTAAGGAGTAGTCACCCTGCATCCGCAGGCACCACCTAAGAACTCTGCGGTTTGCTGCACGTCCTTCCTCCGGAATCCGACTGACCAGCTCGACGAGACCCGGCTTCCCTGGCACCTCTGACCTCTACCTACCTCTACAGCTAAGCTGAGAACCGTAGGTGCGACGAGACCTCGAGGGACCGGCTATCATCAGAACTGCACGACTTCTTTCCAGCACGACCGCCGAGGGATCCTCTGGTGAGTGCTTTGGGGTCCGAGAAGCCCCGACCCTGAGCAGCTCCAGCACCAAAGTCCAGCCCCCCAGCATCAACGAGATCTGCGTGGGGCTCTTCTGCTTTTTGCTGCTCACCGCGTTGTCTGGCTACTAGCCCGCTGGCTTGTGGCCTTCCCGACGACGATCAACGACGACAACACTGCTGGTCTGGTTGCTCCAGACTGGCCCTTGCTCCCTTCCAAAAGAGGAGCACCCCGGACCCTCCTGGTCCACCCCAGACGCCATTTTAGGTCCACCGCGTGGGCTTGAATTTGCCAAGACTTGTTGCCATTTTCATTCATTTCATGAAGCTTTATTCGGTTCATAACAATTGATGACCATAAAAGCACATAGCAAAATGCAACAAGGTAAAATGCAATAAGTGGCAGTAATGTTTAAAAAATCATACTTTTCCTAAAAGCCATAGATTTACAGATAAAACTTGCAGCATAAAAACATATAAAAGGGCAGTCCATATTGTATAATATACACATTGCATCCTCCACAGTACGAATACCATACCTAATAAATATTGGTTTCAAGTATGCATTCCTTACATGTTGAAACAACGAACAGATCAGCATAAAGTGCATGGTGCTTTGTTTAGAATGCCCATCGCAGGGACAAGGGCCAACCGGGTGCTTTTTTTGATGTGGAAAAGCCACCAACGCATGAGCAATACCAGCTCTCAATCTAGTTAGCACAAATCGATGCGCCGGCCTAGTTACCACACTCAGGTAATTCTGGAATCCCTCGATAACAATATATTTATTGTAAAGATTAACAGTAACGTGGGAATTGGTCACGGCTGAGCGTTTCAAAGCTCTGTAGGACTTAAGAGAGTTTTTCATGTCTTGTTTAACAAGACCTTGTGGGGGACACTGATCTAACAGAAAGTTAATATCATAAATAACCAGGTAACTGTCCACAACATATTTAAGCCATGGTATCATCAGCCAGTTGTCTAAACCAAGGCAATCCCTAATGACGAGTTGATTAAATTCAGTCTCTTCCTTGAGCCAAATCGCTCGATAGAGTAGTAGAGGCCTGAGTAAGGCTAGGTCCCCCAGATATGCGACCCCTACCTCTTTGTGTATCAACTCTGTTGGGGCAGATTTAGGGAGGCACAGTAATTTCTTTATAAAGTTATTCTCTTCCCTCTGCAGGTACTCAACATTACAATAACCCCAAAGTCCCGCCCCATAGAGGGCGATGGATACACTGCGCGCCTTGTAGATCTCCATCATATCCTTAATTCGCCTATCTCCCAATTTAGAGGCAAATTTGAAGATACCAAAGGAGCTTTTTCTCATTTTCGTCCTAACATTGGTTAATTCTTGCCCCCAGCTACCATCGCTGGAAAAGGTAACCCCCAGGTAGCAAAAGCTGTTAACATGCTGAACCTTTACCCCCTCTATAAAAAAGGCACAATTTTTTCCCGTCTTTGTCCCACAGGTCATAGTATGAGTTTTATTTTTATTAATCAGCATCCTCCTACTCCCAATAAAAAGTGTAAACCTGTCCATCAGGCGCTGCAAGCCAACAGGTGTTCTGGCCAAAAGAACCGCGTCATCTGCGTAAAGCAGAACAGGGACACTATTACCAGCAACCTGCGGGGCATCAGCTTTAACAGATTTCAGGGCAGAATCAACCCCATTAATAAAAAGACTAAACAGCAAGGGGGCAAGGACACAACCCTGTCTGATTCCTCGTTTAACATTAAAATTTGGAGTACACTCTCCACCAACCCCAAAACGAACACATGTTTGCATCTTACTGTACAATCTTGCAAGGAAGAAAATGATTTCTTTGGGGGCGCCCATATCTAGCAGAACTGACCACAGGAGGGAATGATTTACCAGATCGAAAGCACTGCTTAGGTCAGCAAAGCAGAGATATAAATTACCGGACTTGGCTCTAGTATACTTGCCTATCAACAATTCTAGATTCAGGCACTGGTCTTGCGTCCCTCGCCCCCTCCTGAATCCATATTGTGAGTCGGCAAGAATCCCGTTCTCATCAGCCCACTCTTCTAATCTAAGTAACAACACTCGACTCATAATTTTAACCGAGGAGTCAAGCAGGCTAATAGGCCGGTAATTACAAGATAGAGCCTTGTCCCCCTTTTTATAAATGGGGACAATGATGGAATCACCCCAGGAAGGTGGAATCAGAGTGGTAACCGCAGCATTGAGTACCAAAGTAAGTATTGGTCCCCATAGCAACGGCTGTGCCCGGAACACATCAATTGGGACTCCATCTGGCCCCTGGGCCTTACCACCCTTACTGGATTTGATACTACTTTCCACTTCCTTCAGGGTGATATCTAAAGGCACCACAGGCCAAGGCCTTTGGTCCTCGGGCATAATGATATCTTCCTGAAAGATTGCCGAAAAGTGTTTCACCCATTCCTCACTCCCAACATTGGAGGAGAGCTGTGGATTATTATCATCTTGGAGGAAAGGGGAGTTAATGGTGGACCAAAATAAGCGGCTGTCAGCAGTTTCTGCCGACTTGGTTAGAAGATCCCAGGCCTCCTGCTGTAGTTCCTTCTTCCTTTTAGATAATGCCTTTTTATATTCAATTCTTAAAAGTCTGACTCTATTCTTATCTCTCGGAGTAAGGGCTAGAGCGTGTTTAAGTTGCGAAAGGAGGGCAGTACATGTATGGTCAAACCAACCTATCCCTTTTCCGCTTCTACCCGAACTGGTCCCCGTAAAGATGTTATTGATGACGCTGTTAATGTTAAGAAAATGAGTCATAACAGAGGCAGGCGGACACTCTGGAGTGAATCGAAAAATAATGAGCACGGGTAGTAACAGAAGAAGTGTGGGAAATTAACAACCACACGATTGCCTTCTCGCTAACCGCAGTACATGGTTTATGTAAATCGGGGCACTTACTCAGACCAACGGCCAAGGGGGGTGGCCCAGCCCAGCCTCCTCCGGCCACTGACAGCCTAAGACGGCCCGCCCTCTGCCCGGGCTCCGCCCGCGCGCGTCCCCAATCCTGGGTCCAGCGACGTCGACAGCATCAACCATCGTGGGACAGCTCGCACCTCCATCCTGGTCGCCGACAACGCCTCCTGGTCCGTGAGACTGCAGAGCCCAGCGTCGCCCACTCACCTGGTCGAGGTGACTACCATCCGGTGCCCTCCTGGTGCCATCTGATCACTGACTAGTGGTCACGAACTTGGTCCCCTCTGCTTTCAGGTGTCATCCATCTTCGATCCAGGCTTGGATCACTTCGAACTATCTTCACTGGTCGCCTGCCAGCAACTCTTTCTTCAGGCTCCTGGTTCGTCAACGAGGATTCCCGACGTCTTTACAGACCTATGCAGCCGCAGCCCCTGGGCTAGGTAACTTCGGCATTTCGGTGCCCCAGCATAGCCTCACTATCCAAGGGTCCAGAGTCACTGTTGTTTCCGACCTACCTTATCGGGTTCGCCCGAGAACACTAACTTTGCTTTTACTAGCTCCCATAGACTTTGCCCCGCATCCCGCGTGAGAGTGCACACTCTGCACCCGAGTCCCCTAGGCCTCCAACTAGTAATCTGGAGGTTCAGTAACGTAGTCCCAGCGATTCCAAAGCCTATTAGTCCAGTACTTACCTGCTAGTAATTTCGCATTCCACTTCCATAGTATATGGTTTTTCGTGCCCCTCGGGCATTTGTGTAAATTGTGCAACTTAAAGTATTTTCGTAAGAGTTTTGTTGTGTGCTTAGTACCCTGTCCTCATAAAGAGTACAGGGCTGTTGTGATTTAAATAAATACACTGTTTATTTTCATAACACTTGTGTGGTGTCCTTTCACTTGGTGTTCAAGGGGTATATGTGATGGTATAACAGCTGGCTTAACACGCCCTCTAGAGTTTAGCCCGAAGACTGCTAGTATCCATGCTACTAGGATAGCTGGTCTATAAGGTTGACTTACAACCAATCACCATAAGGGTTGTTTGGACTGATACATAGTGATCACTAGAATAGTGAACACTGAATATCAGGCCAACTTCTCACAAGATTGTCATGGCTCCCCTGTCTTGTTTTGCTCAGGGTGGGGAAGTAGTGTCTTTAATGACTTTAATGACTTCCTCTATGGCTGCAGCTTTGTCCTTGGCGATGGTCCCCGGATCCGGGCAGTGGCGATGCTTGGGGGTCCGGCGTCGTCGTACCTGCTGCTAGCCGTCGCCTGAGGATCGTGGGCGGGTAGCTGGGGAGGATCCCATGTTCGAGTCCTTGTCAGAAGCATCATCCGGCACTTCCAGGCCCAACAGGGTGCACGTGTCCTGCAGTGAACGTAGCTGGTGCAGTTTGCCCTCCCATTTAAAGATCAGGCGGAACGGATGTCCCCAGGAGTAAGGCACGCCCTTGTCCCTCAGAAATATGGTGACAGACTTGAAGTCCCTGCGCTTCTGGAGAGTAATGGCGGAGAGGTCTTGGAAGAGCTGGATAGAGTTGTCCCGGAAGCGGATAGGCTGCGCTTGGCGCGCTTCTTTCAGTATTCTCTCCTTCAAGGGAAAGTCCGGGAGGAAGGCCAGGATGTCCGGGGGGGGGGGTGCGGGGGCACGGCGGGGCAGTCCCACTCGGTGCGCCCTGTCAATGCGGATGGGGAAGTCGGCGGGTTCGTGGAGGATCTCACGAAAAAGGTCTTGTAGATATTCTGTGACGTTATTCCCCTTCGCTTTCGATGGCACGCCTCTGACCCGTATGTTGTTCCGTCTGGAACGGTTCTCGAGGTCCTCCGTGTGTGCCTGGAGGCCCACCTGCTGTTTCTGAAGACGGAGGATTTCCTGTTGGAGGAGTACCAGGTCCTCGCCACGGGTCTGACTGGTTTCCTCTATTGCCACCACTCTCTCCCCTAGCCCGTCCAGGTCCCTGCGCAGTTCTCTCTGTTCACTGACCAGTTCTTGTTTCAGGGTCTGGAAGTCAGTGCGCAGCGTGTTGAAGAGGTTTTCAAGGAATGATTTCGTTATAGGGGCGTCTTTGTCTTCCTTGGTCGGGGTGACCGCCGATGTCGAGGGGGAAGTAGGAGCACGAGATTTCTCGACTTTAGAGGACGTTTTCATGAGCAGTTCGCTGATCGGTCGGCCCCCTCTGCGGTTGGTGGAAGACATCGTGATGTGAGGCGAGGAGAAGTTCTGAGCCTAAGGGGCCAGGGGTACACCGCCTGAGAAAGAGCGCCAAGAGGACAGTTCAGGGAAGGCCCAAACACCGCCACCAGGCGTGGCCCGCACCGGCGCGGCTGATCTCAGCGCGGAAGGGCAAGGGCCAAACGCCGTCAAGCACTAGGGCACAGTACCAGCTCAAGGTGCTGGCGGAGCTCAGGGCGCGACCGCTCTGCACACCCGTGTGAGTCCCAGGGAGGTGGGAGGTGGGTGGTGGGTAAGTATCGGCGGTCCCTACGCCGGGGGCACGATCACCAGGCCCCCCGAGTATTCCCCTCTCCTCACCTCGGAATGCTGTAGACGTGGTCCGCCAAAGGGTCTGCGTGCAGCCGGGGGAGGGTCCGATGCACCAGAGGAGAGGGAGCCCCAGCCACTCACCGTGGGCGCTGCGTTGTAGGCCGTGACTCACACGCGGCGCTAGCAGCACCACAGATGCCCTCCAGGGATGTCCAGGTCACAGATGGCACACTGCAGTGAGGGTCCTGGGAAGCAGACGGTGCGTGAGGGGTCTCGCAGCAACACCGGATTCAGGCCACCGGAGGTACCGGCCCAGGCCGCCCCTCAGACCAGGCCCCAGCCGGGGAGCAGGTTGTCAGTGCCCGGGCCGCAGTCCGCCCAGGTCTCTGTTGCGTCCGCCCGGCAGCTCCACAGTGTGGAAGATGTGGGCAGTCACTCACGGGCACCTGCAGGAGCCCCGTGCCGGAAGGCAGCGCCGTCAGTGGGGGCCGTGCCGCCACAGGCCGCTCCCACCGCCGAGCAGGCCGAAGCCGGGGGCTCAAGTAGCGAAGCGTTCGGCCCAGGAGCAGTGGGTGGGTCCCGGGCCGCGCTCCCGCTTGGCTGGTGAATAGTGGCTCAGGAGGGGTCGGCAGGCTCGGGGGGGGGGGGGCACTCCGGTTGCAGGGGATGCCGGGTCGGAGGTAAAGGCACCCGTGTCCCCCGAGCAGCGGTCGGAGTGGCGCTCGGTCCAGGCGCGGGCTGTTTCCCGCCGCAGCCAGCAGCTGCGTCCGCTGCGGTGAAGGTGGATGGCCGCTCCGTGTTCAGGCCGCGCTGCGGGACCGTGGACCTCTCCGTGTCGTGGGGTGAGCAGGGGGGCCAGAGGAAGCTCAATTAGAGGCAATCGTGGGGGGTTCGGGGATCGAGGGCGAGGAGCTCTGCAGTTATGCTGCCGTCCCGGTCGCCATCTTGGCCACGCCCCTCAAACTTAATTTAAAAGACTATTTCACCCCCCCCTCTTTTTTTTACAGGGCTGGGTGCTACCTAGGTAGGTCGAGAGTCAGGCTGAGGATTTGCCCAGACCTTGTTCTGAGGCTACCAACTTAGAATATAAGGCTACAAAAACATCTCAAACAAGGAAATTTCTATCCTACTCGGCAGAGACAAGGACGTGGAGTCTCCCACAGGTCCGGTTACCACAAAGGCTTGCCAGGCCCAGGAGATTCCTCCTGTTCAGGTACCGATTATTCCTCCTTCAGGGGTGATTCTAGGGGGCAGAATAGGACACTTCCTACCCAATTGGCAACACTATCGTTTGACCCTTGGGTTCTGGATTTGGTGCAGTGGTTAAAAAATAGAATTCTATGGGACCCAACTCCAAAAGACAGGCATCTTCCCCTATCTTTTTCCGAACAAGAGAAAGCTTTTATTAAAATAGAGATCACAGAGATGTTGTGCAAAGAGGAATTGAGCAGACGATTCCCCACTCCAGGTGATTCGTCAGCACGATTTTTCTGGTGCAAAAGAAGGGAGGAGGGTCACGCTTGGTCTGCAACCTAAAGCAATTCCACTCTTGGCGGTTTACCAACACTTCATGATGGAGGGCACTAATTTGCTAATACCCTTTGCAAGAGAACCACTGGGTTGTCAGACTCGATCTAAAAATTGCTTATTTGACAATTCCTATTTTTTCTCCTCACTGATGTTTTTTTCAATCTCAATGGGATCACAAAAGGTACAAATCTGCGTTCCTCCCATTCGGCCTTTCTTCAGCCCTTTGGTGCTTCATCAAACTTATAAAAACCAGTGGTGGTGTCTCTCAGGATAAGAAGTGTTCGACTGATCATTAAACTGGGAGATCTCATAATTATGCCCCAAAAACACGAAGTGGTGCTCCAACACCTGCAATGGAGAGTTCAGTTGCTACAGGAATTGGGGTTCAGCATCAATATTCCCAAGTCCAGCCTGATCCCATCTCAGCAGAAGGACTTCCTGATGTTACAGATAGATTCTGTTCAAGCTCTACTTAATCTTCCAATTACTTCTGTCAAGAAAGAAAGGAGGAGGACCCTGTTGTCTTCAATGGTATCTTTGAGAACCCTGGCCAGGATTGTGGGTTTATTAGTGTCCTCTATTCAGGCAATTTTCTGGGGCCCCTTAATTATTGATTCCTTCAGCGATTGAAGATTTGCCATATTCAGGAAAGATTGTCTTACTCAAAGATGATTTTTCAGTCTGAGGAGGTCACATTGGAAATATCTTGGTGGTTGGATCATATGGAAGCATGGAACGGCAGGGTTATTTCTGGCAACGTTCCAGATGTGGTGATGGAATCAGACACCAGCTTTCTGGATTGAGGAGCGAGATGTGGTCCAATATCCACAGCGGAGCGGTGGTCTACAGAGGACCTTCACCTCCTTATCAATTGCCTAAAACTGTTAGCAGGATCTTTTGGGATCAAGACTCTGTCCCCTCGCAGGTCCCAATGATGCATTCTTCTGCGGATGGACAATGTGGCAGTGGTCCAGTATATCAGACTGAGAGGAACCAGGTCTTGTCCCCTGGATTACCAAAGATTTCTGGAATTTTTGTCTCCAGGACATTTCAGTCATTGAGGAGTACATTTCGGGAAGACTGAATGTAATAGCGGACTGGAACTCTTGATTCCGCGGGGATTTGAGCGACTGGAAACCACATCCACATATTTTTCACCAACTCAACCTTTGGGCCCCCTGTGTAGTGGATCTGTTTGTGTCACACCTGAATGCTCAACTCTTGACATTCTTCAGCTGGGGACCAGATCCCCTGCCAGCAAACGTGGATGTTTTTGTGCAGCCCTGGCAAAGGAATCGCAATTACGCATTTCCCCCTTACATCATGATTCCCAGAGTGATATTGCAAGTGAGACTGCAGATGGCAGAATTGCTTCTCATCTCAACTCTAAGGAGAGCTCAGCCTTGGTTCCCTTTGTTACTGAAGATGTCTTGTCACGCTCTGATTTGGATTCCCAGCTTCCAGAACCATCTCGTGGATCCAGCGGGAAATCCTCATCCTCTGGTACAATCCAACCAGCTGGTTTAGTCGCATTTAGGATTTCCTGGAACGCTGATAAATGCTGGGTGTTTTGGTACGTTCTTTCTTCTACCTCAAGCCGTCTTGGGCTGCTGAAACTCATAGATGGTATGCTTCAGACTGGACTAGATGGGTTTGTTGGAGCAACGAAAAATTTTACAAATCACACACAAATCCTTGTAAGATTCTCGGATCCATGCACAAGAAGCTCATCCAGTCCAGGATTTCTCTTAGCATTCTGAAAGGTAAAGCCTACTACTCGGAGGAGGACCTCAGAAATGCGAGAGCTCTGCATTCTCCGCTGCTAATTGTAATGAAGACAAAGTCTTCTTTATGGGTTCACGTAAATTTAATCCAAAAGCCCCAGACACGTCCAGTTCTCTTCATGGCAAACAGCATCTGATCTCACATCTGATCAGTAACCGACAACTATAAAATGTTGAAAAGTGGTGTGACATGCCGTGTCAATGGAAATACAAGGAATAAATTACATCACAATTGAGGTGAAATCACACTACATTACATCATCATAATACATCCTTCTTTCACACATTTGAAGTTGGTAAAATAGTGAAAAATATATGTGATATAAGAACAAACGATCCGTGACAGTAAAAATAGACTAGAGAAAATGACACCTAGAAGATACAATGGAATTGAATGCTTAATTGATGTACTATAGATGAACACAAGTGTTACACATTAAGCAGACATGCCAACCCTCCCGATTCAGGCGTGAGACTACCGATTTCAGGGCTAGTCTCCCGCCTCCCGATTCCTGCAAGAAAAAACCCGATTCCTCAGGGTTTCAGCTGACAGGGCTTGGTATTGTGTTAAGTGCCAATTCTTCCAGCAATAGTCAGAGTAGCGATGCAGGGGCTCTAGAAGGGGTGAAAAAACAACAAAGCGTCATTAACGAGGGAATGGTCTTTTAAAGACTTGTGAAGTTTTGGGGGGGGGGGGTGTTTGTGTGCAAGGGACGCTGTTTTAGCCACGGAGGTGGGGTGGGGTGGGGCGGGGGGAGCATGCACTGCCAGCAACCTGCCAGGCCAGTGCACAACACTTGCATCACCCTCTCTCTGCCTGCCATTGCGCTCCTTGGTTCTGAAGGTATGAAAAAACGTGCATTTGTCTTTCAAATGTCAAATCCTGAAGCAGCACACTTCTAAAGCCCATACATGCCAGTAACCCGAATCAAGGCCCCATTCTCCCGATTTTTTTTTTTAAATCTCCCTCTTTGCTCTTCTGAATTGTTGGCATGTATGCATTAAGGACCATACTCCTGTAATGTAGTCATCATACTTCTTAGCTTTGATTATGGCCCTTTCACATCTACTAATAGGTCGCTGGAGAAACAATTAACAAGTAAGCTGCTCTATCCGTATTTTGTCTGTATACTTTTAATCTAGACGACGATGAATGAATTTATAATTTGAAATGTAAGATGGCCGCTAAATTAGACTACACTCACCAACTGCCATCGGTTGTAAGCAACCCGACTCCATAACGTGGGGCTGCTTTCTCGCAACGATAAACTTGAGAAACCTTGATTTAGAAGTCTAGAATTAGTAACCTTGTTGAAAAAGAATAATATTAACGAAATAATCAAATTCAATGATTTCAAATATATTTCACTTTGACGAGCTATACCAGACTTTTCAGAATACACAACACTGACATATTTAAATATACTGAAATAAACCTATGGGAGTGCGCAGTTTCGTCTTTTAAGAAAAATAGCAACGTTTAAATTGTACAGGTTCTAGTAAAAGTGCTAGTGTTCTACTCGTGTAGGTCCGTCTTTCATTTCCATGTCCACTTCCGGCTTGGTTGGTGCGTCACTGGCGTCGCACCGGAACTTCGCTCTGTAGCGTGTGTGGGATTGTCGCTAGCAGAGCCCTCTTGCCGGCACCTGGGCAGGGGAAACGGACAAAGGCGATCCACCGTCTTCAGTTCCGGCCACGGCGAGAGGAGGGTGCAGCGGCGCCGCGGATTGGGTGAGGAGGGAAAGGGGGGCCGAAACGCGCGTCTACGAAACGGCCGTTGCAACGAGGGCACATCGTTTTCTAGAGGAAGCTGCAGGTGAAAATGGAGCGAAAGCCCCGTGTCGTAACCTCCAATCCCCATTGTTGTTCCGGGTCAGCTATCCTTGTCTGGTCCGTCTCACACTTGATATAGCGGGCAAACTGCGACGCCCGAATGCCCTAATCACAACTGCTTTGCTCAGATCATCAACGCTACCGAAATGTGACCAACTTAACGACTACTTTTACCTCATACTGTCAAGGCGCATGGCCTGTTAACGCTATTTATGTTACACTGTTTGCGAGTAAGACGTTTCAGTCAGTTATTGGGGTGTCTCAGAGCCTGGGGATGGGAAGACAGACCAAGTGAACACTGTAGTGGGATCGAGGGCGAACGTTGGGAAAAGAATTAACGCCCCCAAAATGGCCCTATCCTTCATACTGTTGCTTTGAGTGTTTTTCTTCCCTAACGGGTGTGATCACTGGGCTGCAGGGGTTTTGCGTCTATGAGACAGGTAATTTACTAATTTAAGTTCGGGAGTATTTGGGCGAAATTAAACATCCCCCCCGGCAATTGAAGGCGTATTTACTATTCCAATTCCAGTCCAGGTGAATTTTGAAAACATGTAACCATTCCTCGAATAATGTAAACAAGTTGTGGCCATGTTAACAGCAATTAAGCATCCAAATTCCGTACTCTCTTTAGGGAATTTGTAACACACACAATATATATTAATGTAAGGTAAAAGCTGCTACCATGCTACAGTGCACACCCTGCCACCAAATGGTGTCTATCTGTCTAATAAGACAAATGTCCTTGGCGTCGATTATACAGTGTACTAAATACCAGAGCACATTAATGAGGTCCGAAAATAGAGAAAGTGATCCAAAAGTACAGTTCATCAATTTCTTGGTCCTTATTGTTGTACTGTCTCTTTATTCCATTTGTTATTTTTTTTACAAGCAGCCGACGTGTTTTCTCTGTTGTCCCGCAGGGAGGACAAAATTGGAAAAACGTAATCTGGTCAGAATCTTTATCGCATATGTGGAATAAGGAAATCGCTGTTTCTTCCAAGTATAGCTTAAAGTAAGGTTTGTAGGGCATCCTCGACGGCCAGTCTGACTAACTTAAAGGGTTCTGTCCTTCTGGTACGTGAAAACTTGTCTGAACCCACAAATGCACATACCTAACTAGTGTGTCCAAATGTATTTCCATAACGCTGGACTTTGTTACAGTAACCAATTGCTGTGATCTGGCATTGACTCTCAATATCTGAAATCATATATAGAGAGATCCAATTTATGAGATCCTGCCTAAAGCATCTTATGGGCTGAATATGCAACTACTGTTGTGTGGCTAACACCAACTACAAAACAGAAGCTCTGTCCCATTGACTGTGAAATCGTGACATGGCTCCAAATTCTTAAATGTCGGAGAAAGCTTAAATAGGACCATTACCAACGCAAGTGTTCTCCGCCAGTTGCCTGGTCGGAGTAGTAGTCACATGATCAGAATCAATCATGGTGCAGATTTTTAAAAAAGGTGACCGGCATGCTACAGTCTCATTTCCCTATTGGATTCAGTGGGAAAAGTGTATTGTCAGTTACAATTTTTCTTTAGGGAGGGTTTAGGTACCGCAGAACAGGTCCTCAATCTTACCATTCTTGTAGGGAAGTATTCAAAGGCAAGAGGAAATGGGGGTTGAGGCTCCTTTTAATTCATTTTTAAGAGCACTCTATACAAATGCATGAGCCCGGGTACGGTATGGACTCAATGGAGAGTGTACGGCGTCATTCCAAGTGGAGGGAGGAGGGGTTAGGTAGGGCTGTGTCCTGGCGCCTTTCCTCTTTACTCTGTCTACTAACGGTCTGGAGAGGGCTATGTTGGAAGGGTGCCGGGACCTACCGCAGCTGGAAAAGCTTCCTATACCTGCCCTAAGCGGATGACGCTGTAATCATGGCCAGAACACCAAGAGGATTACAGCGGGCTCTAAATAGTTACGAGTTTATGCAAAGTTTAGCTCTAATTATAAATCCTACCAAGACTCTTATAATGAATCGTGGAAGGGGCGGAACGAAGCCAGTGAACATTTTCGTAGAGAACACAAAAGTGAAATCCACTCCTACGTATCTGTATTTAGGAATTTATTTGACTACAAGGGGTTGTGGTCGCAGGCCATTAAATCAAGGAAATTGCTTTTCATGAGAACAACAGCTGCATTAGTGAATTTCTCACAAAAATTAGGGTAGAGACCCCTGGTTGAGCTGATCAAAATTTACCACGCCAAATGTGTCAGCACAGCCATTTATGGGGCTGCTATATGGGGGTTCTGTAATGTCACATTTTTAAGATACGTTTTGGCTGTTCCCCAATCAACATCAATCTATATTTGCCATACTGAGCTGGGCCTCCCATATATTACTGGTACAATAAAGGTACAACCAGTTTTATTGTCATCTGGTCTGGACCGCCCCAAAAACTACATTTAATCGACACGTGCTTTTGATAGCCTAAAATTAGATCATCCCTTGGAGATTAGGTGGCTGAAATGCATCTAAGAATTTATGACCGATTTGGGCAAACCTGAATATTATTCTAATCCTACTGTGTTGGGCACAATTTCAAGAAAGGTTTTAAAAAAACAATGCATGCCCACATGGAGGAAAATAGGTCTGCCAATGAGGCCTCCAGACCAACTGTTCAAACGAACCAGCTGATTTACTCTACCTCCGCCATTCAACCATATTTAACATACACAATAAGAGGGTATGATAGATCAGTTCTTACACGCCTCAAACTTGATGTATAGACCTGTCTTGAAAATATGGAGCTTGAGACAATGCCGACCAGCTTATCTTGCTTTGCAATTTCTTGATGATATATGCATGGCAAGAAGCATAGCCACTTTCCTGAAATGAATGATTAGACATAGGAAAACTCTTTAACTGTGTTTTTCTTTATAACATGGTTTTAGTCTAAAACTTCTGCAAAGGAGTCGTCTAAATATCTTTTAAAAGGCTGTTTTTATAAAAAAAAACTTTATAACTTTTATAATATATGTAATATGACATTTTATAATACTTGTAACATGCAATGTTAAAATTGTGCTTTTTATGTTTTTTTCTTCTTTCAAATTGAAAACCTAATAAAGCTAATTTTTAAATTTGAAATAGGGCACTAAAATGTAATATTACAGGGTGCTTCTGAATCTGGTGTGTGATGGAAACCACGTGGAAGATAACCACCATCATTAAAGCCAGGCCATAAACTATATATATATATATATATATATATATATATATATATATATATATCCATCCAGTTATGGTCACACTTCTACAATCTAATACAACTATGAAAAAAGATTACAAAAGCAAATCTCAAAATACAATGTTACGTTTAAAGTATCGGTTGGAAAACCCTAAAATAATACCGAAATTAAAATTGTTACACTCCTGTTGTAAGAATGATCAAAAGTAGTATTGGGGATAACGCTCACAATCAACACTAGGCACCATTTCTGAATAAACAGGATACAGTAACATAAATATGAGAAGTATCATCTTATTCTTTGCCTCTACAGCCCATAAAAAGCTCCCAATCATTTTAAGACTGTGCCACAGTTTGTTACTTCTCTCAAATTGAGAGAATTTATTTTAATCATCGTCTGAAAATCTAAGCCAATGCAGATACTTCAAAATATTAGTTGTTTTCTGCAGACAGACAAAAGGTCAGCAGTATTTAGGTTCATCAACAATTGTTTGCCAAAAGCTAGAATTGAATAAGTTTTATATTAAGAATCTGGGCATGAGAAAAAATAGTTTCGATAGGAAACTTACATGGTTTGCTAACTAATACTACTGTCAGCCTAGCCAGTCATCCTTGATATTCTGTAAGCCCCTGAAAATTATCCTTGCCTTCTAAAAACGAGACACACTTATTTTTCTCTATAGTATTTTGAAAGGGGCTGCTTGAGTGTTAAAGAAAGAATGGGCTCTGATACTTAGATGAGTCTTTCCTCTGTTTTTGAAATACCTTTACAATGAGGAATGTGGATCTTTGCTCTTAAAGGATCAAATATTCGCTTTAAGTAATCCCTTCCTTGCATTCCTTAACCAGTTAAAATGTTATAAGTAGGGCTCCAAGATTTCTGATATTTATTTTTGTAGACATTTCTGTCTGTAACTAAACACATCTGTTTGTAATTTGCATTTTGTTTAAAGATTGATCCAAAACAAATATATTTCCACATTTATTCAACCAAAGTATATTTGCAATGTAATTCCTCACAGGCTTTTACTGCTATAATAAGCTATATATAACACATCGCTCATATTCAATGCACTGTTATAAATAACATTTACCACTATTCACACCTGCAACTGATTACATTTTGGTTAGCTTTTATTTATTTATTTTTTAAAACATTTATTTTTTTACTACCCTTCTTGTGAGTCTACACAGCTGTTGGCCTAGTTGTAAAGATTGATACTATCAACCGTCTCTCAATACATATTTTACTAGATGTTTCAAAATACGTGCAGACACAAGTTGATAGTTTTCTACCTGGAACTTTAAAACTAAAAAACTGTCACTCTTGTTTATAAGCCACATCTAATGACCTTGGTATCTAAGTATTGCAAACTCCATCCTTAGTTGACATTGTGTGGTACATTTGAGTTAAGAAAATAACTGTCTTTGCGCTCTACAAATGAGGGTATGATCACAATGCATTATTCGCCCACAGCACGCCTACCTACCTCTTCTACCACTTGTTGGCTTCATGCTTGTGTGTGTGTGTGTATATATATATATATATATATATATATATATAATCTGTCACAGGCCGCCAAAAGACAACAGGCACTCCCCTTCCTGTGCAAAATATTTTATTTAATTGTAGCATCCAGTTTGCAGCCTCTGACTCGTTTCAGCTTACACAGAAGACTTTTTCAAAGTATATATATTTACACGCACACAACTATCATGATAAGACTACGTTTACTTATGAACATCAGAGCTTCGTGCAATATTATTTCGGGTTTTGATTTAATACTTGCAAAACAGGCCATTCTAGTCAATAAGACCCAAGTGCATAATTTGTAGTAGCAAGTTCAAATTTTCATTAAATTATTGTGAGCTTTAACCTGCTTTAACTTTCTGCAAAACCCCACATAGTTTTACGTGTTCACGTTCACTAAGATGTTGTCGCTCATTGTCTACGTATAATGCCATTGGTGTCTTTTGTATTCAAGAATCTTAGGTTTGCCAACGCTCACACTCAAACTGTTTTATCTAATAATAGGCATCCAGCACTACTAGAGTTCTCTGTAGGCCAGATGGCGTTTGGAGGTCTACCATTCCGTCATTGGCGAATTAGAACAGGGGTATGTGTTGTGTTCCCAAGTCATGCCTCACATTGTTTTTTCCCTGCCCTTTTCCACCAGTCTCCGCTGTGCCGAAACAGGAATCAATTTGCCGGTTCCCAGCAAAACATAACTGAAGCAATTTTCCCATTGAGCTCTTGTGTGGATGAAGCTTGCACTGCAGCTGCCTTTGCTGTACCTGTTATGTTTGACCTACTCTGCCATGATGTAATACTACTTCTGTCTGTATCGCTGAAGGTTCAGAAAACATTTTCTGTATACAAAAAAAACAAATGGATTGGCATTGTCAATACTTGTTTTTGTTTGGCAGGCATCACACTCCCCATTTCTGATTTTATTTCAGTTGTTTATGAAAGTGAAAATGTGTTCTAGTTTAAGGCTAAGAGAAAGTACTTTTATATTTGCAATTTTTAAATAAATCTGTGGACAGCCACGTTATTGCAGCCTCTCTAGGGTTTCTGTATTTTGCTCGTGGCTTTACATAGGAAATATCATCCACGTACCTTTGTGTACACAGTACTTCCGATTCGAATATACAGAGTAAAGCTTGCATCTTGTTTCACTGTGCATCTTGCTGTGTTGCCTAACCCCTAAATCTGCTCTTCTCCGCTTATTCTTTATGCTCTACGTGTTGAACTGCTCCCATATCACCAGTCAATGTAAGAACAGTGAAAAAGCAGGGCAGTTGATCCCAACAAGGTTTTCAGTGTAGAATAGAGGCAAGCAGATGTGATTTGATGCTTGAAATATTTGGAGTTAACAGTTAGTATGATAGATTGTGGGGTAAGTATTACTAGCTTCCTGTTAGTTATTTAACAGATTTTGAAACCCAAATACATGCAGAAAACAATCAGTTTAACTATGTTTACTCTTAAAAACATACACATTCGGAATTTACAACTTTGTTTGAGACTCCGGGCATTTTTTTGCGGCGTTTCTTTACAGCATTATGTTTCTAATATTGAGGATCTCTAAGTGGGATATTGGGTTGGACCCAATCCTCAAGTGCAAGAATGGAAAGGTGTCAGTTGCGGTGCTACTGGAAGTGTAAAGTTTTCACGTATAGTGTGTTCCAGGCTTATGCATTTTGTCAGTGCTGCACTCATGACTCGGTGTGTGAGGGCTGGCGTAGCAGGGAGCGTATGTTGTCAAGTACTTTGTACACTTCATCGCCATAGACATCAATGTGTCTGTACATTTCAGCATTTCATTTAAAAGTATGATTATACTTGCAACTTAATTTGTTATGCGCCAAAAATAAATACATAAAAACAGGTAAGAAAAAGTGAATACAGCCAGGAAATAAATATAGGTAAATAACAAGAATGTCAGAAAACAATATTGACTGAGATGCAGAAAACAAACTGGACTACCTGCTTGTAATCCATGTTTCATGACTGATTGCTCC
Source organism: Lissotriton vulgaris (assembly GCF_964263255.1). Classification (NCBI taxonomy): domain Eukaryota; kingdom Metazoa; phylum Chordata; class Amphibia; order Caudata; family Salamandridae; genus Lissotriton; species Lissotriton vulgaris. The sequence continues at coordinate 138,421,217 of NC_141700.1, read as the reverse complement.
TACATATATAAAGGTGTTTAAGTTTAATGAGCAGTGTGCTGCACACTGTATACCAAGTGTACATTACACCTCCATAATGGACATGAAATGCACAGTATATTGTGTTATATACATGATATATTCCCTGTGTGGGTAGTTGCTACATTCCATTCTCATTTCTCACCTATATGGCTGTACAGTGTGTGCAGTCTTATCTGTTTGTTAGCGTTTACAATACTAGATTCTCGGGGTCCATGTTATTGCCCAGATATATGTGCTGCATTAAAAACAAGAGGGACAGTGAGTTTCTCGTGCCCTGCTAGTCCAAGGGCGGAAGAGGTGAATTGAAGGTTTGTAAAAAAATTGGTTATTTTAGCCCATTGAGTTTGTGATACTTTGTCAATTCCACCTAGAGATTATTTCGGTGTTACTCAGTTTAATTCTTCCGTCACCTGTCTAAAGGTTTCAGTGCTTTACTATTGGCTGACTAGTGATAGTGGCAGTGCCTCTCGATCTGCTCAGAGCAATACCTTGCACCCAAGTGGAAGATTTTCCTGAACATAAGTTGCATTTTTTATTTGTCTCTACATTAATTGTTAAAACTATAATGTAGCAGTGAGACCGTTTTGGATTGGCCTGAGCCCTGCATAAATAATAGCCACTTCTGTTGGGCAAAAAAACCAGGAACATGATTATGCTGCAGTCTTTAGATGTTTTAATTTTTTGGTCTCTGGGTGGGCGATGAGGTATTTTATTTTTGGTTTGCATTGGTTTTTGGAAAACATACTAGAAAAGTGTTTCCGCAGCTTTTTAGAACAAGCCTGCCCTACCTAGGGATGGACATATGGTGGGCTTTGTCATTACAGACAGCACATTTTCCATTGAAATGGGCACTAAATTTGAAGACATGTAGTTTTACTGTTAAAACTACATTACATACATATCGTGTTTGAAAATCTGGTTTCAGTAAATATATTTAATATTTGTTCATCACCAAGTAAAGTTTCTAGATTTGTTCTCATCCTATTGCAATCCTTGTTTCTACCACACTTGAGCATTACAAAACAAAAATGTTTCATTTCTAACTGCTGAATATGTACAGTTAATTCAAATAGGTACTTACATTTTGTTACGGAAAAAAAATTACTCTGTACCCACCAAGACTGTTAAAAGGGGCTTACATTCCGCCCTACCTTTTCAGTCGCTTGTGTGCTTGCCACTTTTCCTCAGTTTCTACTAGTTATACCATTTACTGTTGTCCTCCGTGTCTTCTTATCAGTATCCCAGGGCTGAAGTACTCCTTTCCATCCGCTTAAACTACTTTTGTTATTTTAATTACGGTTGAGCACAACGCTTTTTCCCCACTTCTTGGTGACTGAGCTTCTCTCACAAATTACATTTTTAGGTCTCCTGGCGTTTAACAGCGCGTCAGCGCTGTGTCCGCCAGGAGATCTTTTGTCAGCGACTCTCAGTCCCAGGAGACAGTCCTGGCCACGCGCATCCTTCCAGGCGATTTGTAACTGGAACGCGCGCTGTGGCCAGGCGCTGTCTCCTGGGAAGCGCAAGCACCCCACACGCATGCGCATACACACACACAAGCGCCCATGCACGCACGCACATACATACATACAGAGACACCCCCCCTGACACATACACACACGCGCGCGCACACACACACGTGCACCGAAGCCCCCCCCCCTCCCTCCCTCCCCCGCCGTCACCGTCGCACGCATACATACACACACGAGCACACACACACACAAGTGCACCAAGCCCCCCCCAGCCTTTTTTTGAACTTACCTGGCCAATGTCGGGGACTCTGCTCAGCACGCGGCGCCCAACCTCCTGCTGGCGCGGCCCCGGGGCTCCACACCGCTCACAGGAGCCCCGGGCCGCGAGACGCAACGACTCCGCCTGCCTCCTCTTCCGCTCTGAACGTGGCTCCGCCCCCGTCACAGGCGACCGTGCCTGACTTCCGGGGCGGCCGCGGCGGCATTCCGGGGGCATACTCGATTCTATATTTAAAGTGCCTCCTACTGTGTAATGTGACAGGCGGCCTGAAATTATGTTTTGCGAGACGTTTTTATTGCAGAGAAACATTTGCAAATGGAAATATAAGCGCCCCTCAGTCCACACACTGATTTTCTAGAGGTTGACAACAGCCTCCTTTTGAGCGCATGGTGAATATCCACAGGAAAACAACATCCCCCCCCTACCGCCCACTACAATCATCAATTGGGAATTGGAAGCACCCCCTTTAAGCACCCTATAAGAACTCACTGACTATGATAAAGCCCCAAGAAGCTCACCCTTACGGCCCACACTCAATAGCAACAGAGAAATATTTACGCCCTGATCATTAACCGAGAGACATTGCCCCTTCCTGCACAGACAATGTCAAACTGCACATCTCGTCGTTTTTCCGGTTCCTTTGAAAACATGTTAGGTTGATGAAAGTTTAAGTGAAAGGGGCACTTTAAGTCGTTCTGCAGAAGGATCAGGGGCTGCCTGGCTGTCCTGTCTGGTGCTGCGGAGACAGGGAAGGGGTGTGCTGAAAGCTGAAAGCAATGCAGCCCCAGTGCCAGACTCCCTTGCCTTTTCCCAGTTTGATGCAGAAGTATTTAACAAGGAAATAGAACAGTCTCTCACAAAAGTATGCAGAAAACGGTGAGACCTATTAAATGAGTGCAGAGTGAGTGCAGAGTAGTGAGTGCAGAGTAGTGAGTGCAGAGTAGTGAGTGCAGAGTAGTGAGTGCAGAGTAGTGAGTGCAGAGTAGTGAGTGCAGAGTAGTGAGTGCAGAGTAGTGAGTGCAGAGTAGTGAGTGCAGAGTAGTGAGTGCAGAGTAGTGAGTGCAGAGTAGTGAGTGCAGAGTAGTGAGTGCAGAGTAGTGAGTGCAGAGTAGTGAGTGCAGAGTAGTGAGTGCAGAGTAGTGAGTGCAGAGTGGTGAGTGCGCAGAGTGGTGAGTGCGCAGAGTGGTGAGTGCGCAGAGTGGTGAGTGCGCAGAGTGGTGAGTGCCCAACCCACTCGCGGTAGCTTGCCTCGCTTTATGTCTCTCTCCACACGCCTAGCGGCCGCCACTTCTCACCTCCTTTGCAGAGTAGGCCTCAGCTAGCTTCGTGCTCCATCTACCAGTTCGGGCCGAATTTGCAATCGGCACCCTGGGCAGTTCTTTCAGGGCTTGCGGGTAGGTCTCTGTGCCCCACGGGGGGGGGTGGGGGGGAGAAACACCAACCTCAGCGAGCAGCTCCGACTTCACCCGATGGGCACACCAGGCCGCAGGTTGCCTCGTGGCACGGCCTACACCTCCTCGGGCTCGCGTGATGTTCCCAGGCGGAATGTCAATAACTCAAACTTTAATGCTCCGAGATCTATTGCACTGCAAATACTTGTTTTTGTACTCGTGCGTGGTGAGGTGCCCTAGGGGGAGGAGGAGGCCGTTGTTTTGGGTTTGCGGACAGTCGCAGAATCGAAAGCAGACTTTCAGTGAGTGTTTTTTTCATTTATTTTTTAAATCGATTGTTATGACTATGCTTTTGTCCCTGCCTGTTCAGCTTCATTACAATAGCGATTGCGAAAGCTATCAATTTCAGTGCTACTTTTTCTTGCAGCATTTACCATCTTTATACAACAATTCAGAGTTTGATAACAAATTAATGTAACACATTGTAATATACAATGCCAATAGCTCAAACTTTAAAGCTGGGAGACCTATTGCATTGTAAATGCTTGTTTTCCTTTATTGGGTGCGAGTTATTCGGCTATTTTCATATTTGCAGGCACAGGAAGATTAAGCAATTTGCTAACAGGATGTTGAGTCGATGCAAGACTCTAATCTGGTTCCCCAGCTCGAACCGTGATGCCACATCCTCTCCCTACTCTCCGAGCCTTGCTTTCTTCAGCTGTCTGAATGAAGTGCCTTAAGCAAATCAAGCTGAGGCATAGTAAAGATGTCCTAATTCCCTAAATATTCTCAATTCGACTGCATCATAGGACGCCAGTTCATTTCAGTGGGTTTGGAAATTACCAAACCAATTGCCTAACAAATATACATTATTTTCTTTTTTATTTCTCTTAAGGCATTTATAACATCATACTCCCAAGACAAGACTTCTACAGTGGCTACAGCTGGCGACTTTTAGAACTTGAAAATAACTTGGCGTTTTGACGTCCTGTGAATTTGGGGAAATGGGTTTACAGCTTCGTCCCCTTTCTAAACGCACTTTGTGTGAGCAGCATCTATCGGCAAGGGCTTTTTCTTCATGCTTCATTGTTGGTGCTTGCACAGCTTTCACCCTGACACCCTCCATAGCCTCCGTTCCCCTTCCTTCCAAGATGGAACTTGACCCCTTTGGCAGATTTGCTTTTGGAAGTGGCAGGATCTTTCTGCGAATGCCAAGGAAGACTGCTTTGCACCTTTATTATGGAGAGCTCTTAGAACAGAATCATGCCTCTTTAAGTCTGTTTACCCAGTCCACCCGAGTGCTTCAATAGTGCTAAAAACCAAGAGATACCGCTGCAAAACTCAGAAAGTGAGATTGAACGATTTGCACAGAATCACAGGATGTTGAGACTAGACTTGAACCTTGATCTGAAGTCGACTGCTCTGACTGCTACACCACATCCTCTTCTTGTCTCTTTAATGTGTTTTCTGGGACAGAGCCAGGAGCACAGAATTCCCTCCAGAAGCTCACGTAGCATCTTCACTTGTGTTGGTTCTTTGCATTTCCTAACAAGCACTCCTTACGAGCGCATCTGAAGGCAGTCTCTCCTCCGCGTGACTTGATGACCCCCCTCGTTTTATGTTTCCACAGGTACAGCTCCCATCTTTTTGACAGCGTTCTCCCTGTCCGATAAACTTATCTCTGTGACTTTTGAATTGTTTTCCTACAAACTACTGCGACAAACATTAACTACTCTGTGCAGTGGGACACAATGGACCCATTGGCTCAACTTAGCATTTATCACTGCAAGAAGTCTTCCCATTAAAAGCAAGGCGCAGCCAGCGACACGTGGCGCAGTCTCGCCTAAACTTGGTTCCTTGCCTCATCAACATCCACACTAATTATCGGCTACGTTTTTCTTTCTTTGTTTGGCCCCACCCCCATTTTACCTAATCTCCTCTCTTTATAATACCAATACCACCAGTAACTGCACAATATATTGCCTTTCTCAATTTACAGGTCATAACAAAATTTATTGGGTTTTCAGTAACTCATATTGCACAACTACTCACCAATCTAATACTTGCAACAAAAAACTGCTTATTAATCACTTAGGTGAAACCTATGGCATTTACCAAAGCTTGTTTTTCTCCAACAGCAAAGTGGGAGGTGTTCTAAGTGGTGGATGCATACAAATCCAGTAATGGAGGTGATGTACATTCTTAGACTTAACACTTTATAGCTGAGCTCCCACAGCCATGTGTCGGTGCTGATCCTTGACCTTCTCCTGCTTTCCTTGCAAAACATGGGGAAACTATGATGTTTGAGGTGTGTAGAATCTAAAAATCTGGTTAATCCAATGCAGATAGCAGCACTTGTTAGGTTTCGCCTCGCCGAAGGCTGCGCCCTGCGCAGCTTTTCGGCGCAGGTGAAATCTAATGTTAGAAAGAGTGTGGCTTGGAATCCGCCCCTCTGTTCCATTGGCTAGCTCCATAAATGGAGGATAGCCATTGTAACAGATCTGTCCGTCATGGCCGGACCAGATTCGTGGGCGTTCCCGCGATTTCTTCCCTCTCCACCCTTTTCGCATCGTCATCGCCGCCGTGGGCGGGGTTTATTTTTTGTTGTCCATGTTTGTTTTGGCCATTCCGCGGCCGACCGCCAACGGAGGAAGCCTTCCCGACCCCCCCCCCCCTCCCGCTGTCTGTTCCCGCCCCCCCCCCCCCCCGTCCGTGTGCTTCATGTTTTTCCTCCTGCCTTCCTGACCCGCATGCACCCCCCGCCACCCCCATTCGCAGCCACCTCCTATGTATGCCACACAGTCCAAGCCCCCTCCGGTGCCTGCCCCTGAGTGCCCACCACAGCTATGCCCCTGATCAAGCCCCATGAGATGCCCCCCCCCCCCCCCCCCCAGCATCTCACGTTCCTTCTCTGGTTGACTTCACCCCAAGGACGTGTTTTGTGCCCTTTGTTTGAGTGAGATTAAGACAAACCGAGCAGAGCACAGAATTCAATCAGCGCCTTAGCAGGGGCTTCTCGGCACTTTAGGCAAACACTGGCTGTGGTTGAGGGGGTTAAAGGTCGTGTCTTATCACGGAGGGTTAGGGGGGCCTTGTGACCTTCGCGGGACCACAGACAGTACAGAAGACTAGAATCCAAAGGATGACGTGTTCAACACATATCATTGTCCACGTGAAGTTCAGTTTTGCGTGTTATTGTATTTGAAACGTCAGGTGAAATACACAAGTGCTGGTACAAGATGGCGCAGCTTCTAAGCGCTGTGGATGTTCAGTATGTATGGTGGGTGGTCACTGCGTGGCGTTCAGAGTTTGCGTTTTGAGTCTCAGTGCAGGCACGTGGCTACCATTTGTGCAGTGGGTGTAGTGACACCCGGGCCCCGAGGGGACCACTCAACCCTGACTTATTACTGTATTTTATCATTCCAACAGCAGCCAGGCACCACCGCGCACTGGCTCTGCTACTGACCCAGTCAGGGCCCACCCGTGGCAGCTGAGTGGTGCTCGGGGGTGCGGTAGTGCCATCCCTCGTGGGGCCCCCACTCCCTCAGACTGATGTCACCCTTCCATACTCCTTCACCTACACACCTTTCGCCCGCCCTGTTCCACCCACACGTACCCTCGTGCCGGACGCCCCCACCCTCTCGCTCCTTCTACCCTGGCCGCCCTCGAGGCGGTGGTCTGCCCCCTTCTGTCTCTGATCTGTCGCAAACCCCATTACCTGAATGCTGCATTATTATATACTTTTTCTGTGGCTCTTTTAACCCATAGGAATCCCCACGTGTACCTCGAGTAAACTTATTCACATAACATGTAAAGCGTTTTGATACCGTCGGGCCCAGGCAGCGCTATATAAAACTCAAATATCCTTTGAACTACCCGGGGAGGGGCCTTGTGAAATGTCTGGAGATTGAAAGAAGTCTTAGCAGAGGTGGAGGATCGGGGCTTGGGGAGGGGCAGTGATGTCACTTCCGGTCCCTCTTTCCAACCTCCCCTTCCTAGAGGTGTGTTTGTGTCTGGTGCCTATCACGCCCCTCCACCTGTCTCCCACGCATGCCCGCCGCATCCTCGGTGCGGGCTCTGTCTTCAGGGCGTGAGGTCTGTGTTTACATCCTGTAACCAGGTACACCCCCCGCCCCCCTGCTGCTGCGCCCGGGCCTCTTCTGGTGACAGGTGTCTGCCATTGGCAAAGCCCATAGGTCTGGTCTTGGCGAACCGCAGTGAGGGCGATTTGTCTTCTATTTTTTGTTAAGGCTGGCAAACATACGCCATAAAGATAAAGACGAAGGAACCCTGCCCCCCACCCCCACCTGACGTGGCAGCTGAACGCCCCCCAGAATGTCATTGCACCACTCCCATCATTGTGACAGAGCAAGGGTGAGTGTGAGCAGCGCCGTGATTCGAACTTAGAAAGAAGCCCTTTGTCTTTAATGATTGTAATCTGAAAGAATTCCTCTGAACAGTAGAAAGAAACGATTCGATTGATTCTGAGCTGCTGTGAGCAGAACACATGGCTTAGGCACACGAAAAAGATTGAAAAATGGAAAGTAAAAAAGCATTGGCAAAATAAGTTTGGGCCACAATCTCGTTCGCATGTCGGATGTGACCCCCAAAAGGAGACATGTCTACAAAAGAGACCCCAACGCTGCTTTTCCAAGTAGTTTACGAGTGACCACAGAACCGTGGTCGAGTGGAGGATGCCTTCCGCACCCCCCCCTCCCCAGTGCATCTTTAATCCATCACCAGAAGCCATGCCTGGTTCACCTCTGGCCAAGCTCTGGGTAACTGCAGCTCTCTAAAGTCACATCAAGGCAGGACTACTGAGATTATGCGGTAGTGTTGCTGCGGTGTTTTTCACATCATTTTGGTTCTGCCGCATTTGCCACATAATCAATCACCTGCTGCATAATCTGCAGATTTTAGCCCATTTTTAGGTTTCGCCTAAGTGAAAGCTGCGCACTAGCTTTTCACGAAGGTGAAAACCTAATGAGAACAGTATGAGGCTTGGTCACCGCCTCTCTGTTCCATTGGCTAGCTCCATAAATGGAGGCTACCCATTGGAACAGAGATCTGTCCGTCATGGCCGGACCAGATTCGTGGGCGTTCCCGCGACTTCTTCCCTCTCCACCCTTTTCGCATCGTCATCGCGGCCGTGGAAGGGTTTATTTTTTGTTGTTGTCCAGGTTTGTTTTGGCCATTCCGCGGCCGACCGCAAACGGAGGAAGCCTTCCCGCCCCCCCCCCCCCCCCCCCCCCCCCCCCCCCCTCCGTCCGTGTGCTTCATGTTTTTCCGGTGTAGTCATGCAACTGCTTAGTTCATCCCAAATCTGCTCTCCTCCAGCCTTGGGAAGATCATTGACTGGACTGTGTGGAAAAATAAAATCAGAAGCGTAGCAATGAGAGGAAACTACAGCAGAGTCAGGGAAATGCAACTAACATCTGTTTCTTGTTCATCAGCAGTTGGAATGAAACCTACACCGAGGTGGGCGGGGCGGACTCAAGTCTGCCTAAATCCGAGAGGTACACGGGGGGGAAAAAAACGCTTGAAGGAAGACATGCCGGGGAGATGGGGGTGGGGTTAGACTTACAGTATCGCTGCCAGGGAACAAGGAGGCGCACTATGTAGAAAAGCTTAACAGAAAACGATGGGAAACAGCCATTACAACGCAACTTTTACAACGTACTACCATTACAACGCAGGATCCATTACAACGCATGCCTTTACAACGCATGACATTACTTAGCAGATGCTATTACAACGCATGCCATTACATCGTAAGTATAGGTAAGTATATAATTTTCTTTTATTTAATTTAATTAATATTAAAAATAAATAAATATATTAATTCTGTATTATAAAATAAATTATATAAATTTAAGAAATTAAAAAAAATTAGTAGGAGTATATGTTTTAGGGGTACTGAGGTTATATGTTTTGGGGTATTTTTAGAGTTCAGGTTTGGGTTATGGGATATAGGGGTATTTTTTAGGGTTCAGGGCTAGGTTTGGGTTATGGGATACAGGGGTATTTTTAGGGTTCAGGGCTAGGTGGGTTATGGGGTACAGGGATAATTTTAGGGTTCAGGGCTAGGTTTGGGTTATGGGATACAGGGGTATTTTTTAGGGTTCAGGGCTAGGTGGGTTATGGGGTACAGGGGTATTTTTTGGGTTCAGGGCTAGGTTTGGGTTATGGGATACAGGGGTATTTTAAGGGTTTCGTTTTAAAATAGTACTTTATATAATTTAAATAAATTACTTAATTTTATTAATTAAAAAAAGTACACTTAAATTAATTAATAAAAAAATAAGTAAATATTTATTAATTACATTTTAAAAAAATGTATATAATTACCTATACTTACGTTGTAATGGCTTGTGTTGTAATAGCATCTGCTATGTAATGCCATGCGTTGTAAAGGCATGCGTTGTAATAAATCCTGCATGGTAAAAGTTGTGTTGTAATGGTATGCGTTGTGAAAGTATGCGTTGTAACGTCATACATCCGAAAACGATAGAACAGAAGAGCGAGATCTTGCAGGAAAAAAGGTCTCCCAATGTGTCTGTAGATGCAAAAGTGTTTCAGTAACTGGATTGTAACTCAGAACAGCTGCTGTCGCACACAAACCCACCAAGGCCTCAAGACAGTCTGAACAGAAGGGTGTGTGTGTGTGGCTGGCTCTGGGTGTGTGTGTGTGTGTGTGGCTGGCTCTGGGTGTGTGTGGCTGGCTCTGGGTGTGTTTGTGTGGTAGTAATTGCTGTCTGCTGAGCTCGTCCGTAGGGTACAATAGGTCTCACATTTGTGAGAGATTAAGCTGATGGCAATGTAAATGACAATGCCATTTATTTCTGTTTTCAAAACCAATACATAAATACACATTTTGTCATTTACAATGCCAATAGCTCAAACTTTTCCAAAGGCGAAACCATTTCATTGTAAATGCTTGTTTTACAGTCTGTGGGCCACTTGACGGAAGCCTGACATTTTTTAGTGGCACCAAGATATGAATGAATCGAAATTTATAGGGCGCAAACTTAGCCCAAGGGCATCAAGGTGACAGGCAAAGCAGAATCGAAACCAACAAGTCTCCAAAGGTTACCGGGTCCAGGGCTTAGAAGTAGGCCTCTCGGAACAGCCATGTTTTTAGCTCCTTGCGAAATAAGAGCAACAATGGTTGTCCCACCAGATAGGACGGGAGTTCCACAACTTAGGAACCAAAGAGGAAAAAGCCTTCCCTCCCCACCTGGCCTTGACAAATCTGGGCACTTGGAGAAGATTTTTAGAGGAGGACCTAAGCGCTCTAATTGGGGCATAGGGAACAAGAAGGGACCTAATGCTCTCTGACCCGGCGCCATAGATGGCCCCATGGGCTAAGCAAAGAAGTTTAAAATAGATCCTGGCCTGAATGGGCAGCCAATGAAGATCTTTCCTTGCCATGGACACTGAGGAGAGCCTGAGAAGGTTAAGCACCAGCCTGGCCGTCGCATTCTGAACCATCTGTAAGCGGTGGATCGAACTCTTGTTTATGCCCGCATACAGCGCATTACAGTAGTCCAGCCTCTAATACTGCTACCGTAGCCCGCTTTCTCGCATCGAGGGAAAGGTATGACCCTATCTTTTTCAGGATCCTAATGATCCCGCAGCATGTTGACACGGTCCTACTGACCTGAAGATCGAATGAGAGGGAGGTGTCAATCAGGACCCCTAGATTTCTGGCCGAAGACGGAAGGGGACAATCCCCAAGAGAGTCCGGCCACCAATCTTTAAACCAGATGTCATGGCCACCCCAAAAATCAAAACTTCGGTCTTTTCTCCATTTAGTTTCAAGAACTTTTGCACCATCCAGCGGGAAACAGCCTCTATACAGGTTTTAAAATTGAGGGCAGAGTCCTTCACCGACTGGGTAAGGGAGACCATGATTTGGGTGTCATCAGCATAAGATAACACCTCGAAAGCACGTAGCTTTACAGTAGAATGTGCAGCAGAAACATTCCTGAGAACATCTTGAAGCATTTTTTTTGCGAATAACTTAAACACTTTGTGTGCGATGGACAGCCGACCGATGCAACAGTGCAAGTTTGCGTCGGGCGGCTCCTGGCTGTCTGCACTCATGGCACTTAAAATTCTTCTGGTGCGGGCACTAGACAGATTTCTTTGAGCCCGAAACTGCCTCGGGAGCTGGGTAAGGGCTTTCCCGGCTCCCGAGGGTGTCCTGTTTGTTTCAGGGAAATGACGTTAAGCACGCACGTCACACTGACATCATTTTCAGTTTCACTTTCTGCGTGCTCGTTAGGCAGGGATCCACCCACTGGACACCAGGGAGGGGATATGTCCCATAGGGCAATGGCCTTTGCTCCCCATAATTCATTTCTTGCATATTGTCTTTTTACCCCCTACCTCCCCCGTGGGAGGCAAATAGGGACGATAGCCCCCAATCTGCACCCCCCCCCCCTCCCCCCTACCAGTTTGGTGTTTCAGAAATCCCACTAGGCCCCAGGGATTTATTCTTAAGGCATATTTTGTGGTGAGACTGCCCGAGATGGGCATGCCAATGCTATCAGTCAAATTACAGTCTGTCTTCATCTCTCCTGTGAGGCAGATTGGGGGGTGCTGCAAGCACACTAGGCACCAGGCGCTTTTTTTTTGTAAATGTATACAGTGGTGGGAGCTGCCCAAAATGGGCATACCAATGCCCCCACCCCAAAACCAATCCAGTCTTTCTCCACCCCGAGCAGATGGGGACGATAGCCCCTCGCTTGCCTCCGATGGTGGGGGCTGCGCCTTGAGGAAGTCTTGTTTGAGATGAAACACGTGTCGGCAAGTTGTGATGGAAAATCCTTTAAAAAAATCAATAAACACATCGAAGAATACTTAGATCCTTCTTGTCTTGTTTTGATGAAATGTTTATGGACAATTTTCTTTCTGTGCTGAAGGGTGCTATTTAGACACTCATACGTTTGCTTATACTTGGTACTTATCTGAAATTCTGGCCGAGCCCATATCTTATTGGTTATTGATTTGTAGCACATTTTTGTGGGCTATTTGACACCGTTGGTTAGTAGGTGTGACGAGGGCTATTTGAGCACCCAGTTTCTTATATGATTTTCTTAGTATCAAAAATTTGTGTCCACTTCTACAGTATACCAGAAGACTTACTGGGTTAGAGAATGTGCTGACGCTTCGCCTTCGGGAGAACGCTACTACACAAAATTTGGAAAATACAGAAGGGTGTTTTGCCTCCTCTCACAAATAAATACATTTATTTTTAGTGTCCCGATTTTTAGGTCTCGCCTCTCAATGCGCATTGAGCAGAGCGAGACTATAGGGACTTAAACAGACTTTACCCAACTGGCGATTTGGTGCTGTGCCCATGCGCTTTTAGGTCAATGCGCAAGCGCATTGACCTAAAATGCGCGTGCACATCATCAAATCGCCATCTGTTCCCCAGCAGCTCTTCCCCAGCAGCTCTTCCCACTCCGCCCCACAAGCTTCCCCCAGCGTGCGCTCTGCCTCAGCCGCATTTTTTTTACAACACCTCCCACACCTTTGAAGTGAAGCTTAGCTTCACTTCAAAGGCCCCTGCTGCTTAACGTCTCTCCCTTATCGCTGCTCTCCCCGCTCCGCCCCCTAAGCTGCAGAAACCTAGATACTTGTTGTACATACTCTTCCTTCGAATCGTTTATTTTGTGTGGCCGTAGTTTTTGTGGTAGTTTTCTGAATGTTTCCTGATTAAAAGCATTGTTTGATGTAGAAGAGACATGACATATGCGGGAGGTCTCAATCGTGATGTAATTGGGTGGCACATTACTTTTTTCGCAGCAGTACACCGTATTTCTGCTAGAAAACAGCGTGTCTTCTCGGCGATTTTAGGATAGACCCAACCCCAGCTTGACATGAAAGCGCCACCCAGACTCCCGTCCATCTTCCATTTTTCTATGCTCTGTACGATGAATGATAGCATTTAAAGCTTCCTGCATTAAGTTAGTCTCGCATTCAGACGCAACCGTGGTGCGACCTGTTAACCAGTAGTGTTTGATGCATGGCCTAGTCTATTTATAAGCGTTCCCAAGGAAACAGTGGCGCAGGGCGTGTGATCTTGGGCGAGTCACCCAGTTTTGTAATGAGAAAACGGCATTCAAATCAGACCCGATTCGCATGATAATTGTGTCTGGTCTGGATCGTCCTCTAGGCAGTGGATGTTTTGCAGCTTCTTCATTCAGTGATGGGCTATACTGTGACCTCGGATGCCCCCCTCAGAATTTTTGTTCTGCTGATTTGCAACGCTTGGTCTTGTATTCTTTGCAACAGCCGAAGTGGTTGTTCGTGTTCTTACTGTCTCGTCTTCCTACCCCCAAAGCAGGAAAGATGCTAGCATAATTACCGAGTTGCTGAAACCGTGCGGCGTGAAGTGACATGCCTTCTTTTTATGGAAACAAGACCAAAGTGGTCTGCTTGCAGGGCTAGTGTGCCGCCGCTCAATATTGCTTCGCCCTATATGGAAAGTAGTGGGCCATAAGCTCGTGAAGTACCTGTTTGCACCACGATCTGCAGCTGGATTACCCTCTTCGCTGTGTTGTAACCAGCCTGGAGTTTTGTTGACTGGCTTTCGGACTACACAATTATACGGATTTACAAGATCAGCTGTAAAGTTAATTGCCGATTTTCGTCGTGTTTTCACACGCAGCGAACTAACAAAATTTTGCGGCGTTTGAAAGTGTTGGTTTTCTAGTAAACCTCTCGGCATATAGATACTGTCACTTTTTCGAGAAAGTGGTAAAAGGTACGCAGGATAACTCAATCCACGTGGTTGCAATAGAATCGCAAAACGACACCTATTTACCCGGGCATACTCCTCGTTCATGGAGTCTCTGTGAAGCACATAATTGAGTAGCAGTGGAGAGTGTTGGGAGGAAGCGACAGAGGTGTGTGATGTGGTTTCCGCTGTTTTAGATGACTGCAATTACAGATCTGGTTACAACACGTATATTTATTGCAACCTATATCGAGTTTAACTTGGATTAAAAACAATGCTGCTCCAGTGCGTTGACATGTTAAGTAAATGCCAACCATCCAAAGCAATTATAGGTGGGACCTGGGAGAGGTAATCTTTGCCTGACATTGTGCCACACATGTAACCTACGAACAACACGCGAAACTCGTAATTTCATATTTGTCCCTAAGTATGTCTTAAAAGACCTAGACAAGGACGTCGACTCCCTTTACACGTCTAGTCTATCATTTGCTGGCTTTTTTCTTTCATGCTTCCATTTGTCGCAGTTTTTTTTTCTTATCTATATCTCCAACCTGCGTAATTTGTCTCTTACCCTGGGTTAGAGCCTTGCGATGGAAATGTCCGCTCCCAAAAGTGAGTGCAGGAACGCACCACCTGGACTCACTATCACAAATTAACAAATTGTGGCCAGAAACTCTATGGGGCATTGCGTGATTTGGGGTTAGGGTTTGGTAGGAGTTACTCAAAGCTCTTTTGTAGACCCAAGCCTGCAGATATAGTATCGGAAGGGTACGAACTGTGACAACATAGGGCGTTAAAACTGGGGGTTAAATGCTGAGGTTTAATAAGAATTGCATTTTAATCTCCAAATCGTTATTAGGCCATCACTTAATGTTGCCTATTTATTGGAGCAGGATTTTCAGCCGGCTTGGGGGGGGAAGCATTCTGAAAATAGGGAAGAAATTAAACCTGTTTACATTTATATAATGAGCAGCTGTCAATGTGGCACTATTGCGTTAGCTTGGAACTGGCTACAGCCTATGAGTACAACCAAGATGGATCGCACACCACTAGCCTCTCCTCCGGGTCGCCCCTTGGCACTCTGGTACATGAAGTGCATGTAGATGGACGAGTAAAAAGTAGTTCACCACAGTTGGTGCGAGTAGTTACTCATTATCCCCAAGTTCTCTGGACCCGAGACATGGCCCGGGTTTCGGGACAGTTTCCCTCGTCGGCGGCCTTCTCTTCCATCCCAAACTATTTTCTCTACTGATGAGGGAAGTTATCCCGAAACCCGAGCCATGTCTTGGGTGATATTCAAAAACCCGGGACATGTATCGGTTCTATAGGCCATCAGTTCAACAAGTACCTACTTGCACCCACTGGGGTGAACCACTCAAGAACTCCATGTACCAGAATCCCTAGGGGCAATCCGGAAGAGGGGCTAGCGGTGTTCGGGCCATTGCGATTATTTCTACTGCCTATGAGTAGTTGGTAAACTTGGGTGTGGCATGGCTTATTGTGTGCCAAAAGATTGTGTACTTGAGCTGTTATGACCATCAGTCTAGTGCAACAAACGTGGACAGGCACGCTGTGAGAATATTGCATGACTGTGTTCTGAAAAATCAGTCCTTTGTGTTGCTGCGTTCTAAATCTGAAGATGGTAGAAGCGTGCAATATCTCACATGGGAATCGAGGTGGTCCGTGCAGCACTGGTTAATTTATGAAGTGGTCGCAGTGCGAAGCCAGGTTTTTAGGGGCTCTGCAAAGTTAAGCTGTCTCATAAATTCATGTCTTTTGAAAAACGCAATTCTGCCGTAGGTGAGATTTGTGGAAAGGAGAAATTGTGGCTCCTGTTGAGGCTGGGATTTTGCACATTGGTTTCTCCCTGGCCTTTATGTATGCATTTTAGCCTATAGTAACCCTGGTCCTGATCAATTTGTATAATGCAAAAACCTAATGAGTGTCATGAGCCATGGTGGGTTGTGTGGGAGGCAGGGGTGTAATGGAGAAAGCTTGGTAGTACCAACTGTGTGCAGAAAGGGGTAGAGGGAATCTCCTTCCAGAAGGTGTAGTAAAGACTCTGTAGCATAATTGTAAAGTTGACGAGTGGCGATTCATGGTTGAAATAAGTATAAGCTATATCCACATCCACTGCATCCACCACCACCACCACATCCTCCACCACCACCACATCCACCATCACCTCCAAATCCACCTCCACATGCACAGCCACATCCACCCCATCCACCACCCCATCCACCACACCCACCACCCCATCCACCACACCATCCACCACACCCACCACCACCCCATCCACCACCACCCCATCCACCACCCCATCCACCACACCCACCACCACCCCATCCACCACACCCACCACCACCCCATCCACCACACCCACCACCACCCCATCCACCACCACTGCATCCACCCACCACCACTGCATCCACCCACCACCACTGCATCCACCCACCACCACTGCATCCGCCGC
The DNA here is from genome assembly GCF_964263255.1 of Lissotriton vulgaris. Lineage (NCBI taxonomy): Eukaryota > Metazoa > Chordata > Amphibia > Caudata > Salamandridae > Lissotriton > Lissotriton vulgaris. The sequence goes on along the minus strand of NC_141700.1, from coordinate 138,404,836 downwards.
CACCGCCGCCACTTTCACCACCACTTTCACCACCACCACCACCACCCCCACCACCTCCACATCCACCACCTCCACATCCACCACCCCCTTCACCACATCCATCACCCCACATCCACCGCCACTTTAACCACATCCATCACCCCACATCCACCGCCACTTTCACCACATCCATCACCCCACATCCACCACCACTTTCACCACATCCATCACCCCACATCCACCACCACTTTCACCACCTCCACATCCACCACCCCCACATCCACCTCCATATCCACCACCACCATATCCCCCAGATCCACCACCACCACATCTATCTATGTGTGTGTGTGTGTGTGTGGCTCTGTTTGTGTGTAGGTGCAAATGCAATGTTCTTGGATTTTCGTCACAATAAAATACACTGAACATAATCTTCACAAGTTATTTACAAACGTTTAAGCTATTGCCATTATAAATTACAATAACTTTTTTTTTTATTCAAATCTGTTTTTATTGTGAACACAGCGATAAGCCTACAACCCCGTGCCGGGGCCGGCCACGCAGAAAGAGAACGTGCGGGATTATGCCCTCCGGGGGGGGGGGGAAGGGGGGGGGTCGGGGTGTGAGTGAAGCGTTAACACTGCGCCCTGCCTACAACCCCACGTAGGGGGCCGGCCGCGTGGCTTAGGGGCATTGATGGCGAGGTTAGTCCATAGGCGAGTGCCACATCGCTGTGCGGGGGAGGCATGCATAGAGATGCTAACTGCAGTGTCACGTTTGTTCAACGGCCCAACGGGGCTCAAACTGCCCCTAAGGGGGGCGGAAGCCAGAGTGGCAAGTAGGAAGGAAGAAAAGGCAGAAGAAGATTAAGCAGAGTCGAGAAGGAGAGGAGGCAGGGGAGAAGACATCAGCTGCCGGCAAGGGAGCAATGCATAGGTGGGTGCGTGACGCGGCGGGGCGCAGCAGTGCCAGTACTCAAGGAAGTGGTCAAGGGAGTAGTCTGCTCGGGTCGGCAGGGAGAAGGGCATCTTCAAACAGATGTAGAGCGCGCAGCCTAGGGGGCATGTGGCGCGCATAGCTGATGGAGCACAGGTGGTGCACTAGGGGTTCCCACACTGCCTTGAAGCGCACGCCTCTCAATTGTATCCGCGCCGTGAGCAGCTCCATAGCCAGGACCTGCCAGAGGCGCACAAACCAGGAGGCTATCGGCGGCGCTTCAGCCGCTTCCAGAATAAGGCGATAAGTTGTTTGGCAGCGCCTAGCATGTGTAGTGTGAGGATCCAGTCGCTGCGCGTGAGGGCCCTGAGCGCAGGGGGTCGAATACCCAGCAAGAGCGTGCAGACCTCTTCAGGCAGGGGGAAGCCCAACACCTTCCTGATGTGACTAAGGACCTCCTTCCAGAAGACAGGGTAGGGCACGTCCACCAGATGTGTACAAAGTCGCCAGTCGCAGTGCCACATCTCCAGCACAGTGGCGAGGCAGTCGGGAACATTTTGCTGAGCCTCAGGGGGTATAGTACCATTGCGTTAGCATCTTGTAGGCGTTTTCCCTCTGCGGGATGCTGCGAAAGGTTTTGGGGATGTCGGTCCACAGCCTAGCCCACTGAGAAGGTGTTATGTCGCCACCGACTGCCACTGTCTCTGGTAGGGGTGAGCGGGTGGCGAGGTAGGGTGCTGCAGTATGTTGTAAATCTGGGAGATAAGTCTCTTCAGCCCCCCTAGGGAGCGCGCCAGTTTCTCGAAGGGCGTGTAGGCCCTGGTGGCGGCCCGGTACACGTCGTCGCCCATGGTCCAATGGCGCAGTTGGGCGTATTGTAGGCCGGCGGTCGAGGGGAGATCGAATTCCTCCCTACAGTCGGGCCACGATTTAGGTGACCCGTCGAGGAAGAGGTCCCCTATGACTCTGCAGTCCCCTTGTACCCAGCGCTCAAAAGCGCGGGTCCGAGCTGCGGGGGGAAAGTGCGGGTTACCAGCGATGGGGGTGTGTGGAGAGGGAAACGTAGTAAGGCCTTTGGGCACCGCTACCCTGTCCCAGACGTCCAGAACCGTTTTTGTCGGAACAGCCATATACGCACTTCTTGAGCGCGGCAGCCAAGGCAGGTCCCAAATGGTGCGCCCCGTGACCACCCGGTCCATGTGGAACCAGTGCTTGTCGCTCTCGCGCACACCCCATTCTATGACGAACCGTAGGTGCGCCGCCCAGTAGTAGTGGAGAAGGTTCGGGCAGGCGAGACCACCCCTGTCCCTCGGTTCCATGAGAACTTTCTGCGAGAACTGGGGGCGTTTGCCTCCCCAAATGAAGGACTTGAGGTCGCGTTGGAGGCTTTTAATGCAGTGGAGCGAGATTGGGGTGGGCAAGCATTGGAAGACATAGAGAATACGGGGGAGGACCGACATCTTGACCGCGTTGAGCCGCCCCAGCCAGGAGACCATCAAGGGCTTCCATTTCCGTAGGTCCGCTAGGACTTCTTTGCGGCAGGCCGCCCAATTCCGCGCGGACCAGGTGTCCAGATGGGGCGTCAGGTCTAATCCCAAGTATTTTATGTGGCTCTCCGCCCAACGGTAGGGCATTGTCCCTTTCAGGAGGGTGATCTCCTCTTCAGGGACGGTGAGGTTAAGCGCCCAGGATTTGGCGTGATTAATTTTAAGGCCAGGCGCCTGCTCAAAGAGGGAGAGGGTATCGTGCACCGCCGGGAGGGAGTCCCGAGGGCGGGTAAGAGTAAGGATGAGGTCATCCGCGAACAGCGCCACCTTGTTGTCGCGCCCCCCGTGAGGGATTCCGTGGATATCGGGATTGCGCCTAATCAGTGCCGCTAACGGCTCCACCGCGAGGGCGAACAGAAGCGGCGAGAGTGGGCACCCCTGTCGCGTGCCCCTGTGTATCGAGAGCGGCGGCGTCAGCTGACCGTTGACCCGGATTCTGGCCTGAGGGCCAAGATAGGGGGCCATGCACCTAGCGATCATTGTGGGGCCAAAACCAAGTTTCTGGAGGACTGCTCTCAAGAAGGTCCAGTCGACCCGGTCGAAGGCCTTCTCTGCGTCCAGCGAGAGGAGGCAGGCCGGGATGTCCCAGTGTCGCACCTTACCCACTAGATGCGCCAATCTGCGCACGTTATCGGCCCCCTGGCGATCCCGGATGAATCCCCCCTGGTCTGGGTTTATCAAACCCGGCATGTATGGGTCCAGCCGCTTGGCCAGGAACTTGGTGTAGATCTTGAGGTCGGTGTTCAGAAGGGCGATAAGAGGCGCATAGAGCAGGGTCTTTCCCGGGTTTAGGGATCAGGGCGATTTCCGCCAGGCCCATGTCGGAGGGTGGGCCGGTGGAGTCGGAGAAGGAGCCGTATAGCCGCAACAGGTGCGGGCGGAGCTGGGTCAGAAATACGCGATAGAAAATTAACGGTAGTCCATCCGGACCCGGAGTTTTCCCTGGAGGGAGGTCCTTGACGGCCGCAGATATTTCCTCCTCCTGCAGGGGGTCCTCCAGCGCGGCCGCACACGCCGGTGACGGCAGGGATCCCTCGAAGTCTGTGAGGACGGCCTCCCGCGCCTCTGCAGAAGTAGGCTCCTCTCAGTAAAGGGAGGAGTAATAGGTGACAAATGCCTCTTGCTTGGCTTTTTCAGTGGCGGCGCAGGTGCCATCCTGCCGCCTGATGTTGGCAATGTGGGCTCTGGCCGCACGTGCCCGCAGTCTGCCTGCCAGCAGGCGTCCTACTTTGTCCCCGCCCTCGTAATAGCGTTGTTTGAGCGCCAGTAGAGTGCTCAGCCTTGTTGGTGCGCAGCATGCGGAGTTGCCCCCTGAGGTTGGCAAGCGTTCTCTTAGCCGTCTGCGAGGGGCAGTCTCGGTCTCGGGTTCCGCTTGCTTGATCTCACCGGCCAGGTCATTTTCCAGCCTAAACGCCTCCCGCCTGCGCGCCACCGCCAGTGAGGTAATGTGGCCTCTGATGGTGGCCTTAAAGGCATCCCAGACCGTGTGGAAGGGCAGGTCTGGAGTGTCGTTGATGGCGAAGTACGAGTCTATGGCGTCACGGATGCTAGCAACATCCTCTGGGTCTCGAAGGACACTCAGCGGGAGAACCCACCTCCGTTCCCGAGCAGGTCGGGTCAGCGGATCTTGTAGTAGTAGTTCCACATGCGCGTGGTCCGATAGGGAAATATCGGAGATGGCGGCGGCCAAGGAATCTCGGGTCAGATCAAGGGACGTAAAGAGATAGTCGATACGGGAGTATGTCCTGTGGGAGTGGGAATAGAAAGAGTAGTCCCGGGTGCCCGGGTTGTGGTAGCGCCACACATCCACAAGCCCCAGGTCTGTAATCTGCGCCCGAAGGGCAGAGGACATTGCCCCCGCTCCATTAAAGGGGGCCCCCGCTCGGTCTAGCTCCGAGTCCCACACTAGATTGAAGTCCCCGCCCAGGATCGTGCAGGGGTCACCCGATGGAAGCTGGTCCCGTAAGAGCGCTTGGAGATAATTGTCCTGCGACTGGTTGGGCGCATATACACAACCCAAGGTGAACTGCACAGTACCCACCTGCACCGAGGCTCGGAGGAAACGCCCGTCTGCACTCCTGAAGGGTTTCTTGGGTCCCCGTCTAATGCCAGCCCTGCAGAGAATAGCTACCCCCGCTGTTTTAGTGTCGGAAGAGGCCCAGAACTGTGTGGGATACCTAGGGTGCGCCATGCGCCTGGTATCCCCCTTCAGAAGGTGCGTCTCCTGGAGGAGGATAATGTCGGGGGAGTGGTGTAGGAGATAGCGCCAAAGCTGGTTCCGCTTGTTGGGGGAGTTGAGCCCTTTAACATTGAGTGACCGGACCTTCAGGGGTGTGGGAATGTTTGCTGTCATCGCGCTAGGGGGGGCGGGGTCGCGTAGTCACCCATGAAGCATCTTCCCCCTCAGACAGGGCAGCGGTCGCCACCTCCCAACCCCGTAGCGCCAGCACCCGCAGGGCCCACCGTGCCACCATTCCGCCAGCGCCGGGGGAAGACCATGCGAAAAGGCAGCGTGAGAAGAAGGCATGGAAAAAGAGAGGAGGGAAAGAAAAGGAGTACAGGAGAAACACAACCAAAACAGGCCAACAGGGCCATCGTACAGTGTCCCAAGTACCGGACATCCTCTACCCGAGGGTTTGGATGACCACAGGAATGTCACTTCCTACAGGACAAAGTGGAGGAGCGGAGATCTGGGTGGGTGAAATCTGGTCGTCTCGCTGCCCATCCACCCCGCTGCCACAGGGAAGTCCGGAGGAAGTACGAGTCAAGAGGCCCTCAAGTCCAGGCCAGACATCTAGAGGGCACCCAGGTACAGCAGCGAGGGGCAGGGCCCGGAAGGAACGGAGGCCTCCAACCGCTCCCTTCGACCCCCCCACGGGGGGGGATAACCGTAGGGGCGGTCCGCATGGGAGGGGGGGATCCCACCATCGCGAACAGGAGGGCAGGTTCGCCGGGGCATGATGAGACCAGTCCAGCCGTCCAGGGGTCGAGTGCAGGCTCAGGGCAGCGTGAGTCTCATTGTTCGCGTTCACTGGTCTCCCGTGGTTGAAGGACGATCCTCTCCCCCAGTGCCAGAGTCAAGGAGCTGGGAGGCCTGCTCCTCACGGTCTCCCTCGAGGGAGCGTATGTGCGCGATGATGTCCTGTTTGGCCTGTGAGGTGGAGAGGCTATCCACTGGGGGGGACCTGCGATGTCGGCGCACCGTGGACCAGTCGGGGCGCGGCGGGGCCTTCTCTGGATGGTGAGGGCGAGGCGGGCTGTGGTCCGGGGATTCCGGCATGCCGAGCAGTTGTGCCGCTTCCCGGTAAGATCTGAGGGCCCTACGCTTGTCTTCCCACCGAAAGATGAGGGCAAAGGGGTGTCCCCACTGGTAGGAAATATTAAGGGCTCTGAGTCTCTCCGTGATCGGGCGGAAGACCTTCCTTCTGTGGAGCGTGGTGGGAGCCAGGTCGTGGAAGATCTGAATCTTGTGTCCCTCGTAGCGCAGGTCCGGGTTGTCCCTCGCCGCCCTCAGTATGGCCTCCTTCTCCGTGAAGTAATGGAGCCTGGTGACGATGTCGGGTATTGGGCCCGTTTTTCCCCCTGCCCCGAAGACCCGGTGCGCGCGGTCAAGGCGCGGTGGGGGGGGCATCCTCCTCGCCCCACACCGCGTGCAGGAGTAGGGCCACATAAGCCATGGTATCGGACCCCTCTTCTCCGAGTGGCACACCCCGGATGCGGAGGTTGTTGCGGCGCCCCCTATTTTCCAAGTCCTCCTGCTTGATCTGGAGCTGGATATGTTGTTCCTCCAGGGTCGCCACCCTCTGCCAGATCTGCTCTAGGTCCTCGGTGCGGGAGTCGACCGTTTTCTCCAGGCCATCAACCCGGTCGCCCAATTCCGTGACCTCCTTGCGTAGCTCCTTGACGCATGTGTGGACCTCCGACCTGAGGGACCCAATTTCAGATTTTAAGTCAGCCATGAAGGAGGACATGAAGGCTTGGGTCACCGGAGGGGAGTCGGCAGGCAGTAGAGGTTTCCCCCCCGACGTCGAGGGACCCCCGGATGAGGGCGGCGAGCCCGCCTTGCCCCACATGGCGGCCACCGACGTGCCCTTATTCGTCGCCGCTGGGGGGTCCGGCTTGGTCCCTTTGCCGCGGGTCATGGTCCACTCGAGGAACCCGGGCACTGAGAGAGGAAGGGCAAGCTGACACGGTCTGATCCCGGACCGTGGCGGGAAAGCGTCCAAGAGAGGCCCCATGAGCGCCTCAACGGTCCAGCAATAGAAGGCCTAGGGTCAGGGGCGTCAGGCTGCGAGGTATAAAATGGCGGAGGCCCCCAGGGTCCCCGCAGGCCGGAGACAGGGCTGCCCAGTTAGTAGTCCACAGGGCACGTGAGGGCTGCAGGAGATTGGTGCGCAGGGGGGCTGCCGAAGCGGGTGTACTGGCTCCTCACCTCGCCTCAAACAGCCAGCCAAGGGGGCAAGGCGATGTGCAGACAAAAGGGGGTCGGAGTCGTCCTGCTGTGATCAGGAGCTGGGTCTCGCAGCGTTGGGGCCCCCGGCAGCTGTTGCAAGTCCCGGCCTTCCTGTCCCTCCAAGGCCTGGGCCTCTCTCGAGTGCAGCGTCCGATCAGCCTCCCGGCCCACCGCCGATGTGCCCCAGGGCAGCAGGGAGCTCGCAGGCAGGGGTCGCGTGCACAAGGGAGCCGGTCCACCACCTCCAAGTGCGTCGCCGCAGAGAGCCGATCAGGGGGAGAAGATGGCGGGCAGATCTGCGGCTGGGCCCCCCTATCGCCGGGCCCCTCCAGGGAAAGACAGAGGGAGGGGGGGGGGGGGGGGGGCGGCGCGCTGCAGCTCACCAGGTGTGTCCCGCGGCGGGCGATGAAGCCGGGGTCGAGTCTCGTGGGGAGGGGGCCTCCGGCGACCTCTCCGGGTCAGGCCTTCTGTTCCCGCCAAAGCCGGGGCCTCTCCTAGCCGCGGCGCCCAGCCAGTCGCTGCGTCCTCCGCCGGGGGCAGTCCGGCACCAGCAGCCTCGGCGTATCCGCTCAGGCAGCAGTCAGGCTCCGCTGGAGGGGTTCAGCCGCATATGGGGCTCGGGGGGTACCGGCGTCTCTCCCAGGCCGGCAATCAGGCCCGCTCCGTGGGAACCAGGCCAGGCGACTCGGCAGCAGACCCCGCGGCAAGATGGCGGCTAGAGGCCGATCGCCGAGGTCCCGGGGCTCCGATCGTCTGCAGCAGGGACTTCAACGGCAGAGGCTCGCCTCCAGAAGGGATCGCTGGCAGGGTCGGCAGTACACAGGGGGTCCCCAGGAGCAGAAACCCCCCCGGACTTCGCTGAAACAGGCTTAATTGAGCAGCGGGGGCGACGGAGCTCACACGAGACGCGTCTGCTCACATCGCTGTCTCGGCCACGCCCCCCTACAATAACTTTTATTTAAGTATTAATTATTTAGAAAATTAAAAGATTGTTATTTGTAATATCAATACATCTAAGTCATGTAAATAAAACACACATTGCATTACAAATGCTATAGGTGTCACATTTGCGAAAGTTAAAACTATTGACATTGTAACTGACAGCTATTAATTTTGCTATTTTCAAAACCAACACATAAAGTGTCATTTACAATACCAATCGCTCAAACTTTCCTAATGCGAGACCTATTGCATTTCCAATGCTTGTTAGAGAATGGACATCTAGGAGAGTGCCAGCTGTCCTGTCTCTTTCTATGGTGTTGGGCTTCTGAGGAATAGGGACAGTGGGGGCTTTCGATGCATGGCACCGACAGGCTGGATGAGCGCTGGTAGCCATCTTGCTCGTAACATAAGCTACAAGTAAGTTCCAAGAGAGCGAATTTTGTGCGCAGCCGCTGTACTAGTATAGTTTTCACTACTGCCCCCTGTGCTGGTCTGATGCTCACTCTACCACCTTGGTGAATCTTGGCATATTATTTTCACTAAGAAAAGTCAAAACGTTTGTTTTTGGGGCCTGGTTGAATTTGATGTGTGCCGTACCATCATTCTGTTAGCGAGTGGTCATTGAGGGCCTCTCAGCATGGTTAGATGTTTTTAAAACTGGTACTCGCACATTCCAGCATACTGCTGCCTTGTCTGTCGTATAAGCGCCAACACTTGTGTGCGGCGCTGAAGGGAAACTGTTGGCTACTAAAACTATAATTTTATTAGGGATGGGATTTTATAGTACGGTCTTTGTACTTACTTGGAGTGTTGTGCTATTATCTTGGCTCCTATATTTTTTAATGTGAATAGCGCTGCTTCTGGGCAGGTCTTTTACTGTGTTATAGAAAGAGGACTCGGTCCAAGGACATCGGCGCGATTCACACGAGCACCACTTAAATTACACAAGATCGGGTTAATTATTTTATTTTTTAGCACCGCGAGGTTGAGTGAGTTGTCCAGAATCGCAGGTTGCAGAGCTGACGCCGGGACTCGAACTTGGTTTCCCAGTTCCGAGGTCACCTGTTCTGGCAGTAATGTCACATCCTCTCATATTGGTACTCGGCACTGCCAGACCCTTTAGCGTAGGTTGCTGTCCTGTTTGACACCGACTGGCCAGCTTCCAGCTGGAGTCCTGTCGGGCACCGTTTGCATTGCACGGGGGAGTTTGCCACTCACAGCGGATACACCGAGCTGCACATGGCACGTATCCCCTCTGTTTACGCTCTGAGATGTAATACTCCGTGTGTTTTAGATCTCTACGCTTCCTTATCTGAAACCCGAGACTGCCTCGGAAAACCTCCCCTCTCAAGATGGCAGCCGCTGCCGCCCACTGTAACTCCGCCCTGGGTGCACGCTGAGACGAGGAAACGAGAGCAGAACTGGGAATGGAAACCGAAAGTTATCCGCGGCTGAGCGGGTGCTTGAGCCTCTTGCTGCCTCACTCGATGCAGGCGGGCACAGGCCGGCATTCGGCCTAAGAAGTCGCCCGGGCCCTCCATGGCAACCCGATGATTCCCTCGGCACAAGCGTCTATGCCTCGGACCTCACCGCGGAAGCCGTGGCCTATCACCAGCCTCCCGCCGACCCACCCGGCCCTGGTGTATGGCTGACATCCGGTTTGGGCAACCGGGAGCCGGGCACAGCTTGGCATTGGCCCGGACAAGCCCCGACTCGGAAGCCGAGAGGAGCACCTGGACTTGGGTTCCAGCTCCCCGAAGCCTCATCCATGACTTTCATGCCGGCGCCTCACACGGGAAGATCTCAACAGGTAACGGGGGTGGGCGGGAAGTAAACTACGAATACAGAAGGTCCAAAATGGATAAAATACCGATCACGGCAGTAAATCTATCCTAAAGCCAATGCCCGTTTTTGTTGCTGGGTCTACCGTCCTAACCCAGAGAACCCTCGTCCTACAAGTATCTTCAAGTGTCTGCTTAATCCTCCCCACCTGACCACCAATATCCACCCACAGTTCATTCACAGCAGTGCTTCTTAACCCATGGACTGTGGATCCCCACTTGTTCACTATTGGAAGTACCGGACTCCAGCCACAGCAATTTCTACGACTTGATCCTCAAATACACTAATCTACCAAAAAAAGTATACATCAAGCAAATACCCAAACTATTAACTGTTTTCTAGAATTCACACAAAAAACGACACAAATCGAAATTGTATTTAATGAGTTGGCTGGAGCCAGTACCCTAGGCTCCTAAAATGTTGTTTTTTTTTTTTTTTTTTTACTCCTGGTGCACCCTCCACTTTTTATTTTGTATATTCGTGCTTCAATTTAGGCCACAAATCCTCCATACTGATTGCTATGTCGTTCTCCCACGAACCAAGCAAACTATGCCAACTTAATTTTTAACGTCCAATTTCACTTTGCTTCATATTTGGAGGGCTTCTTAACATTTCCAAATTTGTTTTTTGTGTTTATTCTTTATTAATCTGCTAATATTGTATAATTGTCTAAACATTCACAGACCCCCAGAGATTAAGTCAAGGACTTGTGAGGTCCAGGGATCATTTGCCAAGAACCACAGGTCAGCAGGAGAGCCTTCAAACCTCACTGAGGCCACTTTTACTGGAATTGTAGATAAATTGCACACAGTTGGACATCTGAATTGAAAGTTCCAGCTTACTCCTCTCGCAATGTCTGATCCTGGCATGTTACATGCTCTATTTTTTTAAATTATTTTTTTATAATCACTTTGTCCAAAATCGGTGTACGTACAAACCCGTTAATCCAACTTTTATGGGTTGTGTAAAAATTTGCAAGAGGAAGACACGCTTGAATTAATATCAGCCTCTAGTGATTCCTACATTCCAGACCATTTTTTCCTCTCACTTTGCCACTCTACAATGTACCTGCCATATGCTATAATGTAAAACTACCACAACCTTTCCCTGATATATTTGTTCCTTTGACTTTTTCAGCTCTTTACTTTATTATCCCACCTAGTATAATCATATTCATATACTGCCATATCTTTCCTATCATCTTGATTGCTGTGGGACGTAGCTTTGTTTTTTTTGCCTCTTGTATGGCGGTTTACCATTTTTCCAAATTTAAATACACTTTCTTGTATTCTCATATAACAGTTTTATTTGTAGAGCACCAACTCTGACTCAAACTGTTTAAAAGCACTGATCAAAAGTGTGTTTTGAGATCAGGCTGTCTGGTTTGATTTTGGTGTATTTTATTGCTCTTCAGCTTATTATGAAGTATTTTGTCGACCGTAGTTTAGAAAAGCACCGAAAACTAATCTGTGCAGATCTCAAGACTACATCAGATTATGTAAGAGGCAAAGGGGTGCCCATTATGTTTCAAAAGAGGAGCAAAGACCAGGTTTTTTTAATGGTCTTTGTTGACCCCTTAGCTGTCACCAGATAGTTATGTGAGTATCACTAGAGAGGGGCTTTGGCTCTGTCCACATGTGTGCAGGGATCTTGGCGTACGCTTTTCCTCCTCTCCCACTCATTCGATAGCTGGTCAGGAAATTCAGGCAAGCATAACTCATAATGATCCCCACAGTTCCAGCATAGGCACAACAGCCATGGTATACAACATTACTAGCACTCCCTAGTACATCAGAAGAAACTTCCCAACCTTCCAGATGTTCTCACTCAGCAGCAAGGGCTGAGTCGAGTACCCAAATGCACAACAACTCAACCTTGCAATCTGGATCCTTAGGTTTTAGAGCTTGGGTACTTGCAATTACCACCAGAATGTATGGACATACTAAAGGAAGCCAGGAGACCAGCCACACAGGCATGTTATGCAGCAAAATTGAAACTCTTTCTACACTATTGTCTGCACACAATATAGACCCTTGCACTCCATGTGAACAGCAACTGAAATCACATTAAGCATATACTTCCATAAGACTACATTTAGCAGCAATTGCTGCATATCTGCAAAACCGAGCACGTCCATCTTTTTTTCGCATACCTGTAGTGAAAGCTTTCATGGAGGGACTCTAGTAATTCCACCTCTTTCACCTCCTGTACAGTCATGGAATTTAAACATTGTGTTAACAAGATTGATGCCCACGACTTTTGAGCCTATGCATAAAAGCAAGTTGCACTTTCTAATATGGAAAGTGGCTTTCCTCATCGCAATTACATCCTTAAGGATAGTTAATGAAATACATGCCCTAACTATTGAGAAACTTTATTTCCAGGTTTTCCAAGACAAAATGTGATTACGCATCAACCCAATGTTTCTGCCAAAAGTAATTTCACCTTTTCACTTGAATCGGACACTATATCTACCTGTTTTCTTCTCAAAGCCAAAGACCATTTAAAAAGAGCACCACATACACTTGATGTTAAAAGGGCCCCCATGCTAGGTGGAAGGAACCAAACCCTTTCGGAAAACGCAATTGTCGCTTTAACAACCCTAAGGAAGGCTAATACCATCTCAAAGGCATGAGTCGCGAGATGGATTGTCAAATGCATTCAAAATTTGGTACATAAAACCCTGTTGGGCTCATTCCACAAGGAAAAAGGCAGTATTAATGCCCGCCTTTGGAATTAGTAAAAAACAGAAAGGGAGGTCTCCTCACGATTCCAGTCTGGGGACGAGGAGTGAAAGACGAGCAAAAAATCAAAACAGTCCCTATCTTTAACTAAAAAAGAGGATAAAAAGCAAATGGCTATTAAAAACAAGTTGTCGACGCAGCGTTTCGGTTTTTATGATGACACCTTCATCAGGACAGGGTTCTATACAATAAAGAAGCATAGTATTAAAATGTTATGTTAATACTATGCTTTATTGTATAGAACCCTGTCCTGATGAAGGTGTCATCATAAAAACCGAAACGCTGCGTCGACAACTTGTTTTTAATAGCCATTTGCTTTTTAACCTTGGTTTTGTGTTTATAATATTTGCACTACTGAACCATTGGAAGGGTGCTGACACTCCTTTTAAATATTTTATATTGTGGCACTGTAATTAGCATTTGATATTGTATATCTTGCAATAAATTGTTTAAAATTTTTACAAAAACTGTTTTTTTCTTTGTGTATACATGTTGATAGAGTGGTTTCAAGTGTAAGGATCTCTTGAGTTATGATGGTACACTATGGATAGGATTATCCTCTTTTTTAGTTAAAGATAGGGACTGTTTTGATTTTTTTGCTCGCCTTTTTAATTATCCAGATATTTGTAAAGCGGCTGCTTGAAAAACCCACACGATTTTACCAAACACAATTGTGTAGATGTAAAAGCCCGACAACAATCTCTAGTTGGACAAAAAGTTCTGCCGACATTATTTCAAGCAAATAAGTACATTATCTGATTCTATAAAGCCACAGTGAGAGGAGTACCCCTTTACAGTCTAAGCGTAATGTGTATCTGCACTCAACACATGCTATGAATGGAGTATGTTTCTTACCCTGTAAGCATTTATTCGTAGTGTGTAGTTGATTCACATGCACATGCACCCTCCCGCCTCCCCAGCAGGTATTAAATTGCTTCAAATATACGCTAAATTCAATCATGTTAGACAGCAAACTCTACCCCAGCAAAAAAAAATGACCTTACTCCCTGCATGGCAGGCGAAAAAAACATTGCCCTTAAGGAACAATTGGACATGCACATTACCTCTGGGGAGGAGATACATTGCGCAACGTTGACCATAAAAGACTTTCTTGCGAAAAACAAATTGTAGAGACTGGGCCCATCACTATATGCAGGAGTGTGCACAGCATGTGAAACTGCAGCACTACACGCTACAAATAGATGCTTTTAGGGTAAGTAACGTGCACTTTAATCCTAGCACTTACTCTCCACCCGCACGACACAATGCGTTTTTTTGGAGGGGGTGGAATTTTCTGACCTGGACACCCACGTGTCACAGGGGTGGGGAATTTTTCTATCCAGACGTCCGAGACATCTAGATTTCTTACACGGGCAAGAAGGTTTAAGTTGTAGTTTATCCGAAGAACAAGTAAACAGTCTTTTGGAAATTCGATACACAGCTGTTCAACCCTGTTGGTCACAGCCAGTTAATAAGTAGCTCTGAACAGTTTATTGGCAGTGAAAGGGTCAATGCAAAATCTGGGGCCTGCACTTTCATTTCCGCATAGCAGAAGAAAAATGATAGATCAGTGCTCAAAGTTGCAGCCAGCTCCGTAGGGTCTTTTGTGGCTTCTGGGCCCTCCCTATGGTCCTTTTTATTTTCTTCCAGCACGAGATGAACATCGACCTTCTGCAGCTCCAGTACACTCATAGCGCTGGCATGTAAAAAGCTTTCTTGTGCCTCTTGGCCCCTGCTCTTACTTCAACCCTATGACCCACCCCACCCTTTTATTCTCTGCTCCACCCGTGGGCCTCATACTGCCCCTACATCCCTTCACCATCGGAGCCTACAGTAAAGTACCTTGCTTTCCCTTCCTTTGCCTTTTCTGTACACCTCATTTTTTTTTTCTTCCATAAGCCTGTATTGAACAGTTGGAATGACACAAACATCATTTTGATCAAAGACTGCAATCTATTCTGTATTCAGAAACTAAATTGACATTGCTATATAGAAGTAAAATAATGCACACCAAACCACAGCACATCCGATGGAGAGGGGAAAAGAGCAGAGGAGTAGTTTGTGTCTATGTGGTTTGTGAGTGTTCCGTGAAGCGTCCGGAGTGCATCGTGTCAGGATCTGCGTTGGTTGTATGGTTCCGGCAAGAGGAGAACCCTTTGGGTGTATGTCTGGATTTACAAGCTGGTGAAGGTAGGATATGCCAGGGGGTCTGTTGCGGGCAGCATCAGTTCCCGTAATTCACCCAGTAGCGTCTGACAATGGGCAGTGTTGTTTAACCGGTGTTTAGCCTGAGGTGCCGGTCTGCTGTCCCAGTGAATCGCCACCGTCTCTTGGCGAGCACCAGCAGCATTGCGACAAGCTTGCGATTAGCGTCTGAGATATCTTTGACATTACCCAGAAGGCACAGTAGGGGGGTTAGGTACAATGTGTTCGCTAATTATGGAGCACACATCTAGCCAAAAGTCTGAAAACTTTTAAAGTCCGTGCCGGGAGCAGAGCATCTCATCCATCTGTCATTATTTATTAGTCCCATCCTATGCAGAGTGGCGGGGGTAGAGTATAGCCGATGTAAATATTTAACATGAATGAGCCTAGATGGTAAACAAGTACAGGAATTTTGGGAGCACACTTTTTTTTGTGGTGGCGATGGCACCCTGCCAGTGAAAGAAGTTATTGCCACATTTGCATTTTATTTCCAGCCAGTTCATTGCCTAACCAAAGTTTGATCTCCATAACTCTTCTAAATCCATGGTCAGCCAGATACCAAGTTATCTCGTAGAACCACCAGCCCAAACGAATGGGTAGTCCGTGGTGAATGGTTGCGTGGCATCTGTAAGGTGGAATAGAATAGACTTGCCCCAGTTAACCTGGACCCCGGATAAGCAGCCAAAACTGATAACCTCCCTGGTCATGGGAGCCATGTTCTCTTGCAGTTCACGGATATAAAGCGTGAAGTCATCGGCATACATAGATGTGACCAATTCACGAGCCAAGAAACCAATGCCTCGCTGAGTGTGGTGCTGGCGCGCCGCCAAAGGCTCCATAGCAATGGCCAATAACATAGGGCAGCCCTGCTGTGTGCCCTTAGCGATTACTATGGGATCAGATACCTGCCCGTTGACTCTGATCCGTGCCGTAGGGAGTGTGTAAAGGAACTCTATTTCCCTAACAGAATCGTCACTAAAGCCCAGGTGAGGAAGGCGGTAGAAAAGGACGGGCCACTCAAGGGAATCACATTCCTTGGTGGCGTCCAGGAGGGCGGCTGCTGCCGCAGGCAGAGAGGGTTTGATTTGGTGAAGGACCGAGAAAATGGTGCGCAGGTTATGCGAGGTGGCGCACCCCGGTATGAACCCCGATTGGTCTGGACGAGAAATTAATGGCATGAGTGGGAGGAGACGATTAGCGAGAAGTTTAGCATAGATTTTGTTGTCGCTATTAATTAATGATAGTGGGCACTCTGTCTTGTCCGGTTTTAATAAGAGAGTGATCATGGCTTCATGAAGGGAGGGGTGGGGGAAATCCCACCCAGGTCCAGAGATTTGTTCTACATCTCAGCCATGTGTGGTACAAGGAGGGACGCGTACTCTTTATAAAATGCAGGGGTAAGCCCGTCTGAACCTGGGGCCTTGTCACCCGGGAGACCTGCGATAACCTTAGAAATTTCCTCTTGAGTTAAAGATTCATCCAAATGTTCCCGATGGCCGTTGCCAACTTCTGAGGGTCTCGAGCTGAAAAAGCACACGCACACCTCGTTGCTTGGGACTTTTCCGGGAACTTTTTATGTTCCTGTGTTTCCAAACAGGGAGCCAGCTCACCTCGGGCCCTTGGGGTTCAGGACACCGCACAAAGCACAGTCCTGTTCAAGAAGGACGGGACACCATCCACTGCAATGTCCCTTCAGTCTCTTCCTTCGTAAAAGCTACAAACTGCAGGCCAGCCCCAGATCACGAAGCAAGGGTCAGTCCTATCCAGCAGTCTCTTCAGCAACTTCTTCCTTGACAGATTCTTCCTGACCACGAAAGAGGTCAAAGCTTTTGCAGGCTCGCCCTGTCCATTTCGCCATTCAAAACTACGCCAAATTCTAGGAGTTTCAGTTCTTAGTTATACTCCTTCATGTCTTTGAAGTTCTTTGTGCTCAGGGGTCCCTGACCCCCTACCTAAATCAGTTCTGGGTGTCTCCCTTCGTGTTACCTTTTTCCCTTTGTTCCCTTTGCTACTGGGGGTCTGGATCCTTAAATCACCCAGCAGGAGATGGGTCAATTGGTTTATAGCACCAGCCCAGGCCTTTTCACCTCCCGAGTATTGCCCCAACCCCCCCCCCCCCAACATCAGCCCCCCCCCCAACACACCTCTTCCCTCCCCTTCCCTCCCCTACTCTCCAGATGCAGGGCAGCCTGGTGCCATCTCAACTCCTCCCTGGGTCAAGACCTCTCCCAGCTCCTCTCACCTCTTGGATCCAGACAGTCAATCCACATTCAGCCGGCACACACAGAAATGCTAAAGGCACAAAACTCAGCCACTTTCTAAAAGAGTGGTGTCTGACCACACAGTGACAAATCCACTTTCACAGAAAGATGTTATGACACTGAGTTCGTACATACTAAACTTCACCTCTCCATTTTAAACTGATAGGAAAATAGGCTAACAAACACAACACCCATTCTGTCCTATAGGCAGGATGGCCTTTTAGCAGTGAAAAACGAAATGGAGTGTTTTTCACTGTCAGGACATAAAGCACACCGTAGTATATGTCCTGACTTTTACTTACACTGCACCTTGCCCGGGTGGGGGTTAACTGGGACCTACCACAGGGGTGCCCAATGTGTGTGAAAAAGGGAAATTAAGGCCTGACAAGTTGTTGCTCTTGTCAGGACAACATGCTAACTTAGCAAGCCGCGTGCAGGCCTGAGTTCCCTTCTCTGCGCGCCTTTGCATACTAGCCCTGGCGCACACAGTGCACATCACTAGGGACTTTAGTAAAGCAAACACACCAATCGTGGCCAACCAATTACCATTTCACTTTAAACCGGGAACACTTGTACTTTGACACTGATCAGCAGTGGCAACGCACCCAAAGCATCTAAAACAAAGGAGATAGAGGCAAAAAGTCAGGTGCAATCACACCAAGATATGCCAGGTCTAACCGTTTTTTTCACTTGCTTCGTGGCATAAGAGCTTTGGTTCAAAGTGGGGGATGTATTAATTTTCTTGTTACTCACTTGGTCTGCACAATACTCCTTCCTCTACCTGGGGCTTAGCAGGTAGGCTTGGTCCTGTTTGCCAGTGCGCTCTTCCTAGAGTCATTTTTTGCTCTCAAAAAGGCAACATTGCCAAAGTAATAACTGGCACTGAACAAAACTGCTTTGTGTGCAAATATGTTCCTTGTAAAAGAGCAGAATTTTGTCCGACACAGTGAAGCCAGCCAATAGAGAGAGCTAGCATTTTAATAAAAAACAAAAGGTCTTACAAATATGAATGTGTAGTTTTCCCCCAGCAAAAATCTGGTGAGTGTTTACAAGTTCACTTTTTCGCCAACCACATTTTTTCCAGCCCTTGAAGAAACTTTACTTCTGCTTTTGTCAGAGGTAAATTTCCAACCTTTCTCAGTATGGGAAAAGCTGGTAACCCCATCTCCCCACCCACCCTCAATAAAAAAAAATCCTTCTATATTATTAGTCTTACATAACCAGATGAAATTGCTGCTGTTATTTGATGGTGCAATTTGTGCCACCAAAGGGACAAGTGACTTGTTATAGGACAAGTAGATTTATGAAGCTACCTGTCTCTTGGCCATGCAGATATTTTATGAAATGCCACACCCCTGCACATGTACTTGATTGTTGGACCTAATGCTGGCTTGGTCACTCTTAATCATTTGGTGGTATGGGTGACTATTACAACTCATAATTTATCATACCAGTTCTGAATTTTGTTGAGAAATCTGTGCCTGGTGCAGAATTCAATTAAAAATAAAGCAGTATAAATGACATTTAAAATCCTGTGCAGGACCTCCTAAGTATTTCACATTAATGTATCTTTTAAACAGGGCTTCTGTGGTGCTGGTAGGACCTAATTGTTCTTTCTAATTGTAGTTTACTCTGAGCCACCTTTTGGACAATTCACTTCACATAAAGCTTCAATGCACATCTTCAAACCACCGTTTTGGCTTTTGTAGTGTACAATGTCAGCTTTTAGTGTAAGATGGCACGGGAGGTTGAATGTGCTTGCAGAGGGCACTGGAGTATGTCTCTGGAGTACATGCCATAACTAGACTGAAATGATCAAAGGTTTTGATAGTGTTACAAGTAGTTTGATTGTCCTTGTGAGGATGTAGCATTTGGGAATTGTGATGGGCAGCTTATGCATTCTTTATGCTTATCAACTATCCGGACTCTGTGAAGCAGCTTTTAATTCTGAACTGAACACTAATGCCTACAGCTCGTTGCACACACATCTATGGTAACAATTGTAGTCTTGCCAGTATTTGCACTATGAACAAGGATTGTGGTGGTCTCTTAGCAGCTGTGCCAAAATTTTCATCAGCTCCAATTGTAATTCTCAGTTTTCTTTCTTTTGTTCCATAGGG
This sequence comes from Lissotriton vulgaris, assembly GCF_964263255.1. Taxonomy (NCBI): domain Eukaryota; kingdom Metazoa; phylum Chordata; class Amphibia; order Caudata; family Salamandridae; genus Lissotriton; species Lissotriton vulgaris. Next base: position 138,385,810 of record NC_141700.1, on the reverse strand, counting down.
ATTCAATTCTGAAGCATTTAAAGCACAACAAAGAAATTTCCCGACAGTGCAAAATACAGGCTTCCCCACTAATCAAGCCGGAGTTTTGAGGCATGTACCTTTGTATAACGAAAGAACCTTCAGACACCCAGCGCCATTTCATTTAGGAAGAACTCGGGCACCTCTTTCCAGGAGTACAGCAACCTTCAACCCACAGGGCTATTACAGTGAAGCCACATCCTATAGGAATCAACAGGCTTATTCCCGAGGTACGTCTTATAGCAGTCCACAAACCAACTTTGGAGGCCCAAGAACCAACAGCAGTCACTGGCCGCAAACCCAGTATTCTGTGTGTAGGCCACAGAACACCCAGAGGTGCTCCACAGAAGCATTTGATAACCTTTCACTTCATCTGCAAAACCTTTCTCTAAAGAGTGATCATGAGAAAGAGATCTTGAATATTTTGCAACGACTTGGCAAAGGTCAATTCCTTCCAGCTCGTGATATTGCACACAAACTTAAAATAAAGAAGAAGGAAGTCAATCATTATATCTACAAGCTGCACCAAGAAGGGAAGCTTCAGAAAAAAGGTGATACTCCTCCACGTTGGTCTATTGCAGACTTTTCTGTTGGACACTCACAAGACATTTCTAGTAACATTAAAGGTCGGAACTCCAAGATAAGCACAGAGGAAGACTCCTCTCAATATAGGGAAAAATCTACACACCATTATCCCGAAATCTCAGCAACTATCCATCAGGTGCAGAAGACTACAGAGGTTGGAAACAAAAGTGAATCCACATACGAAGAAAGTTCAACTGACGAAGGAAGTTCTTCTGTAAACTCTGAAGAATTTGATTCTGAAACCATGGTTGTAAACAGGGAACAAATCTGTGAATATCTTTTTGGCGTTGAGCAATCGACTGCAATGAACATTGCAAAAAATATAGGACTTAATAAGGCCAAAGATGTGAACATCACTCTTTATCAAATGGAGAAGCAAGGCGACATTTGCAGGGAGGCCACAACTCCACCCAAGTGGTCCCTCACTGAGAAAAAGCGTGACAGGATGCAGCTGAAGAGAAAGGCTCATGAGGTGCTGGTAGCTGAATCAGTGAAAGATGAGGATTTGGATCCATCTTCTGATGCATTTGAAGTAGGAGAAGAGGAGTCTGAGAACGTGGGCGCCGGTTTTGGTTCTGACGATATGAATGGAGGAGAAAAAGAAGCATTGAATGACAACACTCTTGATTTGGATGGATCTTCTGGTGAGCCTCCGAAGAAGCGAATGAAGGATGAGGCACTGAATGGCAGTTTTGCCACAGATGATGTCACAGAGTTTGGAGATAATGTGGGAACACCACTGAATTTTGCAGAACCCCCAATTGAGCGTGTGCCACCGCTGGAGAAGCTGCTGCTGTGTATTGAGAAAAATCCAGTGAGTGGGTTGCTTGAGTACACACAGTTTTTGAATCAGAAGTGTGATTTCATCATCTTGCAGCAAACTGGACCATCACATGATCCAAGGTAAACTGAAATAGTGACTACCTTCCTTTGGGGATGGTTGGGTGAGTTCAGCACTGTTGTTTTCTTTGCATTTGTTACAGCAAAAGAATGAGGTTTACTTGGTGGCACTAACTTTTATGACTGCCTGTGTTAGTACTGTGCTTAGGTATGCTTCAGGCTTTGCTGTTAGAGGGGAAGCAGTTTGGAATAGGGTAATTGATGGATAGTACTGTTGGCAATGATACTATAACATAGCCGTAAGAGTGGAACTGTGTCTAACGCAGTTTGCCTATACATGGCCAGTCAGTTAAGTGATAATATATCCTTTTTAAACTTGTAGACTTGTTTGTTATTCTGTTGACTGCTTGAAAGGGTAACATGAGCACAGTATAATAGGTGAGAAGTTTGACATAGTCACCTGGAATAGTTATTTTTTAACACCGTTTTATTGTTTTTAATAACTGTATTCCAAGACCTGGCTCTGTTTCTGCCATTTTCATTTTATTTAGATGCATGTTAGACACAAGTATGGCTTCTTTTGTTAGTGTAAAATATGCATTTACTTGTTGATTTGGTAACTGGCCTGCATGAGCCCAATCAAATGTAACGTGTCCATTTCTCATCCAGTGTTTGAATTGATTAATGAGCAGTTTTCAGAGTTGATTCTCATTCATACTATTTGTTTCTGTGGATGGAATATGGGGTGCAGTGACACAGCATTAAAAGCAGAAATGTTTGCATGCCTGTACACCTTGTGCCTAGTATGGTTTGGATGTTGAATGTCTGTATGGATGACCATAGTGCAGTTTACATGAACAGTAACTGTGTTTCCGATTAGGCAAGGGAAACGCCGAATGCTACAGCTTGCCTAGATGTTGCTCTTTGCAACTTTCGTAGTTGTTGGATGCCAGTACTATCAAGAAACATGCACTGGCCATTGATGTCCAATACACGGGTTTCTGCCTGTGTAGAACTACACTTTGAAAATTGCTACCCTTTTTACATAAATGTGTTGTTTTCCTTGAGTTTGACTGTCCTGTCATACAAGTAATGACTGCTGTTTGCACATACACTGATCGCTTCTTTGGGCCAGAGAAGTGTTTAATCACGGTTAGCTTTGAGAACTGTTTAACTGCAGCCCAAGTTGTGTCTGAGAAGCTTGGGCTCCGGGATTGTTCAAATAGTGCCATAATGGTGAGGGTATTTTTGCGTGCTTCTAATTTGGCAAGGATGCAGCTAAGATCTGTTTAATGAAAGGCCAAGACCTGCACCAATGACAAAATATTTGGTTCCTGTAGACTGATGGTTAATGCTCAGGGCACACAGTTTCTGTTGGGGTGTACTTGGGCAGTGGACCATGCCCACAAAGTTTGGACTTGTCTACTTAATATCCAGTAGACCAATATTTGAAACAATTGTAATGGAATATTCTTACCTATGCCTTATTAGAGCAGTCAAATATGGTTTTGTTCTGTTTTTGTGTGCTTTTTTCGTGGGTCTGGGTCTGTTATGTGCATTTTTTTGTATGCCTCTGTTCATCCCTTTCCTTGTATTTTTTTTAATTCCCTAAATACTTTCCAGATTTAAAATTCAGGCAGTTATTGATGGTCGCCAATTTCCAGTGGTTGTAGCGGCAAACAAAAAGTTAGCAAGGAAAGAGGCGGCTGCCTGCACTTTGAAGATCCTGCTGCGTGAGGCACGCGGTGAGGAGGAAACGGAGGAAGCAGAGGATGCTCCGCAGCCTGAATTGGAACAAGAGAAAATGAAAGTGGTACGTAAATTATTTTAATATCTGAAATAATATTGTTCCTCTGAAGTGAAGTTTTGAGTAATTCTCCAGTGAGTGACACTCTACAGTTGTCACTTTGTGATTATTTACTGACTATTACCGAAGAAGAAAGAATATTGCCTTTTGAGTCTTAGGCTTTTAGGGCTATTAGCATATTTTACTGTATATTCACATACTTTGCATTCCTATCTTGTTTTTTCTTTTCCATTTTGAGGCCATCAATGCCTTCTCTCCTTTTTCAAGAAACGGAGATGGGAAACACCGGCTTTTAAGCTTGAGGGGTAACTTGTTATCTTACAATTGGTGATTTAAAATACTTCAATAATCTCATTTTGGGCAGACAACCAGTATAGTCCTGCTTGAGGCCCCTGGGAAGTAGCAGGACACTACGAGAATGTGGTTGGGTGCAAGAATTGTGGTTGAAAATGATTAAAGCCTCTACAGTGACATGATACTTTATATTTCTGTTCTGTCAAATTTGTGGGTTTGAAACAGAATTGTTTATATTTTATTCCAACAGTCACCAGCATTAGCACCATTTCCCGCTGGAAAGAATCCAGTCAGTATTTTAATGGAGACTGCTCAAAAGACTGGTGAATCCTGTGTGTTTCAGTTACTATCCCATGACGGACCAGCCCATGACCCCAGGTTTGTTTGTTACTCTATTCTGTTAATGTGCTACCGGAACAGATGTTCAATTAACTTGATTTTTATTAGAAAAATAGTGATGCAGAACTCAAATCTATCACAGTATAAGGTATCAACTTTGCTGAGGGCAGCCTCCTCAAATTGGGGGGGGGGGGGGGGGCTGCATTTCCTACTACCATAGAATTCATCTTCCACAGATTACTCTAGAATGTGATCTTCCACAGGTCTGTACCCTTCAAATAATGCCACAAAAAGGCATTAAAAGAATATATTCTTATCAATGGTGAAAGACAGAAATGAAAACCTTAAAACAATTGTTTTTTAAGTGCGCACAATTCTGAAAGAGGCTTTTCTTTAAATATGTTTTCTTTGTCATCTAGGGTTGCATTGGCTCACAGAGCTTTGCGTCATTGTAATCCTTGTAGTTCTTGTTTTCTCTGCTGGCTCAGATCATGGCCTTTTCATTTGCGTGTCACATATTTGATTCCACGTAGGGACCACCTGTGAGAAAGTGGCTATATATATTCTGGACCACAATGAGGTACAGTGTGTATAGAGTCCACAAACCTCAGAGGTTAAAGCCCGGTGTGACCTTCCTCTCTAAAGTGGTAGCTTGGTCGAGAGATAAGGCAGAGGACAGTGTAAAGCATTTGTTGTGCAAACAAAAGGTTTCACACACTCAAAGCCTGAACTCCAGGCCAATTGTTTTTATATCAAAGATGTAGTTGTTTTATTTTTTTAGAACCAACAAGTATCAAAATATACTGTTCTCAATATGAGAGGTCTCAGATGAGTACTTTGCAGAAAGGCAATAAACTTTGTAAACACAATAGGTACAGGGGTTGCAGCAGGCAACGCAATTCTACACACAATTTATCATTGAGCTCAATGGGTTTGTATATATAAACACAGTTGATTACTTTGGAGATTACTTTGGTAGTTCCAGGACTGGATCTTAGATTCAATTCTGGGGTCTAAGCTAAACAATTTAGTAAAAACGTTTGTTATTGCAGTGATTTCTCCGAAATATAAAGCAATTTTAAAAGTCCACACTTTGAAACTTTTCAACCAAAATCTGGCTATGTTATCCAATGGGAGAAAATTCAGGTTGCAGGTAAAGTACGATCTCGTTACTTTTTTAATCCAGTACGGGGCTCCTGGGTCCAGCACTGGGGTCTCAACTTAAAACGGGTAAGTAATTATGTTTCAGTATATCGTATGATTTTTAAAGAATATTTCAAGTTTTTAAAAGTAGACCGAAGAAATTTCTTAGAAAAGTAGACCATGGATTCCTATGGAGAAAATACAGGTTACTAGTAAACCCGGTAACGATTACGGTTCAGTATTGGGCTGCAAGGTACAGTACTGGCTTCTCTCCTGATCACAGGTGAGTACTTAGGAATTCGGTTGATTTTATATGAATATTTTAAGTTTCCAAAACTTCACACTTGGAAGATTTTTCGAGTCAAACCAGTCCAGGTTATCCAATGGCAGGTAAGTGAGTTACCGGTTTCCAGGTGAGTACTCGACTGGTGAAATTAAGGTTCTGGGCATAGACTCATGGGTCCCCCAGGGTCAGGTAGGTACAGTTGGTTCACCCTCAGCGGCACAGGGGTTGCCGGGTGCAGAGGTAGTTGGGCCCAATGTTATCCAATGAGGGGTAGGGTGACTCCGGTTGGTGGCTGCTGGCTAGCAGGCCACGCTTCTGTGGGAGCTGGGCTCCTGGTCACTTACTCCGGGTAAATGGGAAAGTAGGATAGGGCAAAGGTGGTACGGCCAGCGGCACTCGGGAGGCTGGGTGCAGGGTGCTTTTGAGCCTTCGGGCGCTCCATGTTATTCAATGGGAAAGGTAAAAAATTAACAAAGGCTGCAGGCCCGGGGACGGAGACTCTTCGGGGGCGACCACCAATTCGAGTGGTATGTTGGGATCTTGGAGCACAGGTATGTACTCCAAAGGAAGGCACAGGGAGCTGTAGAGCGCCGGGTGCAGGGGTGTCTTTGGGCTTCGGGAAAGCTTACCCTCAGCTGGTCGCGGTTGGGCCCCTGGTTCTGAGTCTGCAGGTGTCATCTGGGTCGTCGAGGAGGGTCTTTGGGCGCTGGACTCCGGGTCCCAGTCGCAGAGGGACGTCCTCGTGGTCTTGGATCACTCTGGCACGGGCCGGGCTCGGTGGGTGTCGAGTCAAGTGGGTTGGTCCGCAACTTCCTGGCTGGCACAAGGGGTCTTGTTGCAGCAGAGCCCCTGCTGATGGGAGTCCCGGTCTTTGAGAGGGTCAAGACCGGCAGGTCCTCTGGGTGTCCCAAGGTTGCTGTCCGCAGGAGTCGCCGGGATTAGGCAGAAGCATGTTCCCGGATCGACAGGCGTTGGGGCTGGGGCCCAGTCAGTCGTTGTCGACCCGTTAGCAGCTGCACGGCGGGTCTTCTTTCTTCTTTTCTTATCGGGGATCTGCCAAAGGAAGGTTCAGGGGCCCCCAAATACTAGGGGCGTTACAGGTAGGGCAAGGGCAGGGACCAATAGGTCCCTGTTCTGGGGTGGGTACACCCCTAGCCTGCTCCTCTCCTGTGGGAGGGGGGCAGGAGCCTAGCTGTGATTGGGCAGGGCTCCCCATCTTCAAGATGTCCGGAGCCCGGGGTCGTGCTTCACCTCGCCTCTCCCACCTGAGGGGTGGGGTTGGCACAGGCCGGCACACCCCCCTTCCTGACGTAGGATTTCCAGCCAGTCTGCCCGCCAGAGTGGGGGTTAGAACCGGTGGGGACCAGTTGCTGAGGACAGCAAATGGTCTGCAGACGCTCACAGAGGCGGCATGCCTTTGAAGCTTCGTCCTGCCCATCTTGGGGGATGAGACCTTGCACCTCGCCCAGGATGTGCATTGTTGCAGGCCCAGGAGAGTGGGGGGCTCTCCAACCAGGGGTCCAGCAACATGTCTGCTGTGTGGCAGCCCAGACGTGGATTGTAGGTTAGGTTTTTAGGGGGCATTACTAAGATGCCCTCTGGTGCATTTTACATTAAATCCCACACTGGCATCAGTGCGGGTTTAATGTGTTGAGAAGTTTGGTACCAAACTTGTCAGTCTTCAGTGTAGCCATGAGGGTGCTGTGGAGTTCGTAATGACAACCTCCCAGCACCATATACTCTTAATGGCATCACTGCACTTACAGTGCCCAGGAATGGCCCTGGGTACTGTAGAGGCACAGGGCTCATGCACCTGTGCCCACACCTCTGGCATAGGCTATGAGCTGCTTGGCTAAAATCTTCTGAGTTTTCAGCAGACGTTCAGGCTGCTCTTATGGATTTGCCTTTGACGGCACTGGCCTCTTCGGAAAGAAAGCGGATGCGGCATTGGAGAGGTTCAAAGATAGCCGGGCGACGGCTAGGTCTTTGGGCCTGCAAACTAGAGGCTCTTCCACCAGGAAGTACAGGGGCTTTGGGAGGTCCTGTATGTGTTTCTCCGCACACTCTTTTATTGGGGTTATGCTGGTTGACCACTAGTGCCACTTTTGTACTTTGTATCTTACTGTATGTATGTATTTTTCTGCACATGTGTACCACTATAGTGTATTCTCCCATACCCACCTAAACCACCATCCCAACATGGATCCTATCGGCAATCACACATATAAAATCAACTACCCACCGACACTCACCAAAAAAGCCGCTAAACGCTTTAAACACAACTTCCTTAGGTCACACCCTGAAACTCCCTTCGCTGACACCTACTTCTCACCGGTCAACGGATCCATGAACACCGATATCATCTTCCACACCACACGCAGAGCCCAATGGAGAAAAACGTTCCTCTCCTTACTCACCATCTCCTCCATCAGGAAATCCGCGCACAGCCTAACTCTCTCCATCACACCATCCCAACTCTTTCCAGGCAGAGCCACCATCACTATTTACAATAACGGGATTGTCCTAACTCAATCCACAGACAGGAACCTGGAACTACTAGACAACTTGTTCCCCACTTTCAAAGAGCACCTCTCCAATCCGCGGACCAACAATCATATCTCCTCCAGTCCCACCAACTATGACCTCACAGCTCCCACCACCCACAACCCTTCTAACCTATTTCAGCACCAGTTAGCCAATACATACTCCTCAATCAGGGACACACCTACCACCCCTGACCTTTCATCTCCCACCCACAACCCCTCTATCCCAGTTCAGCACCAGGCAGTTGCCACACTCGCCTCAAACACACACAGGTCACTCTCCCTCATACACCACTCACACCCCCACCCCTTCTACCAACCCTCGGACCTCCACACATACCGTCATCACTCCTCTCACACCTACAGCTGTCATTAACACTCCTCTCACCCCTGATAGCACAGATCCCACCCACAACACACCTAACCTAGCTCAGCACCAGAATGATACGCGCATTGACAAATCCCTCTCTCTATCCCCCCCATTCTCAGTCCCCATTACCCTCTAACTACGCAGAACACACCACCTCTCTCAATTTAACTCCGCCTCACAACAGGACCATCTCCAACCCCATTTCCCCTCCTACTCTCAGCCCCCATTACCCTTCCTACACCCCCACCACTATTATAAGTCTCCCAGCCTACACCTTGATCCCCCCGCCTACCATCAATGCCCTCACTCATACCACCAACCTCCTCCCTACCTCATCCACACCCCTCCCGCCCAAAACCTCTCTCCTCCCTAACACCATCCCGTACACTAACACAACGCAGCCCTGCTCGAACACCAGCCCATTCTCCCACTTGAACACTAATTCCCTGGTCAGTCATTCACGTCTGACTGTCACCCCCACCTCCACCACCTACCCCACGATGGACAACATCATGGTCACTCCATCAGATCAAAGAAGACATACACACCATCAAAGAACTACTCTCCACACACCCCATACACCCCTCACCCACTTCCACCTCCCCTCCCAACTTGTCCCCTACCCCTCCTGCTGACTCCCTCACTCAACACGCCCCACACCGGGCGTCAATCCCTGCTCATATTCGCAGCAACCGCCCTCCTCCCCCTCGTCGCCCCTGCAACCCCTCTCACAACTACACCTCCCCGCCCAACTTGTCCCCCACCCTTCCGATTAACTCTCACACTCAACTCTCCCCACACCGGACCTCAATCCCAGCTCGCAATCGCAACAACCGCCCTCGTCGCACCCACAGCCCCACTTCTGACCTAGACACACTCACCCTTCTCCGCTCCTATGACCCAGCCCCCAAAACAACACAACCACTGCGCACCTCACCATTCCCACGATACACTCAAATCCCCTGACTGAAACCCCCCACACTAAACAGCAGATCCTCCATCCCCAATAACCTTAGAAAAGTCCCTCTCTCTAGAACCCTCTACCACCCTCAACATACCCCGTCTCAAATGCACTCTCCTCAACTGCAAATCGGCCGCAAAACATTCCGCCGCCATTGCTGATCTCCTCTTATCGCTGGACCTTGACCTAATCATCCTGACCGAAACCTGGCTATCTGAATCTTCATCACCTATAATGGACATTCTGGTTCCTCCCAACTACCACATCATCAGGCTCGATAGATCAGGCAAAATAGGTGGTGGAATCGCATGCATCTACAGGAACAACCTCTCCGTTCTGAAAGTCAATACCACCTCCCTCCCATCCCCAACATCCTGGGAATACATCTGCCTCGACATTATTAGTGAGGGCAAACCGATATGCTCTCTACACAGCATTTACCACCCACCCAGGGACAACCACACCTTTTCCCAACAAATCATGGATATGATCTCAACCAATTCCGGACGGCAGCTCACCCAAATTTACCTTGGTGACTTCAACCTCCACTGGAACGATCACAATGACGCGGTGGTAAATAGTCTTAAAAATTTCCTCGATGCCCTTAACCTCACCCAAATATGCGATAGCCCGACCCACGAGAAAGGCTCTATCCTCGACCTGATCATCTCCAAAGAGGACTCTATCCAACTCGAGTCCATCCAACCCTGTGACTGGTCAGACCATCATATCGTCACATTCTTCATCAATGAAAAAGTCAAAGTCAACCCGGCTCAATTCTCCAAGCCCAAAGTCTGGAAAAGAGACATGAAAAAACTCAACCCAGGCTCTTTGCCCCCTAACAGTCGCAATCTTCTACTCCCACCGACAGGCGCTACGGATGTTCAAACCCTGACTGGCCACTATCTCAACGCTATGACTTCAATAGTTAACGAGGCTGCGCCTTTGCAGCTAAAAAGAGTCTCTACTAAAATCTTCAATCCATGGTACGACAGGAGTCTCAATGAAGATAGACGAGACATGCGAATGGCAGAGCGCACCTGGAGATCAGCTCCATCTGCATTGCACCTAAAAGCTCTGAAGGAAAAGAGAAACGCCTACTTCAGGAAAATAAAACGCTCCAAATCAGATTTCTTCAGCCTCCAGCTCGACCAAGCAAAAAACCGCCCGAGAAAACTGTTTGAGCTAATCAGATCACAATCCAAAGACCAACCCCAACCACTCAACACTATTCGTGAAGCACCCTCCTGTGAAGACTTCGCTGCTTTCTTTATCCAAAAAACTGACAACATAAAGAGCGATCTCCTCATTGACGCGAGCCTCTACTCCAAACCCCAGTGGTTAGCACCCACTGAACCAAAAAACAATGCTACATGGTCAACCTTTGGCACATACTCGGAAGAAGAAATTGGATGGTTTCAAGGTGCTGAGCAGTTTGCCAATCACTCACGGACCCCCTTCCTCCTACTGCAGTAAAAGACTTTACCCCTTTGCTTCTCCCTCTCTGGACTAAAATTATCAACAGCTCTCTCCAACAAGGAAGCATACCTGACTCCCTCAAAGTTGGACAAGTCACACCTCTGCTAAAGAAAGCTACAGCTGACCCCTCTGATCTCAACAATTACCGTCCCATTACCAATATTCCCACTCTCGCCAAACTGCTGGAAAAATGCGCACAACTACAATTGACTAAACACATTGAACAATATGATCTCCTCAACCCTCACCAGTCAGGCTTCCAAGCAGGACACAGTACAGAAACGGCTATGACTCACATAATTGACGACGCACTTCAAATGCTAGACCAAAACGACACATGCCTCCTCAGCCTTCTTGATCTCTCTTCAGCATTCGACACCGTTAAACACGAGAATTTACTAGAACTACTAAACACAAGAATGGGTTTATCTGGAACTGTTCTCAAGTGGTTTACTTCCTTTCTGCACAACAGGTCGCAGAAATTCAAGGGCAACAACCTGATGTCCTCGCCAATACCTGTAACGCTAGGCGTCCCCCAAGGATCCTCTCTATCCCCAACACTGTTCAACCTAGTTATGGAGCCTCTGACCTCCTTGCTACAAGCATCCAATGTACACTTTCACATGTACGCCGATGACACCCAACTTTATCTCAAATTACAATCCCCCAAAGACATCCTGCTCCTGAACTCAACGATCAGAGGCACCCAATCCTGGCTTGCCGATAATCATCTCAAACTTAATGCCCTGAAAACAGAGTTCCTTCTGATCTCACCTCCAGCGAAGATCTCCACCACTCAAATTTGGCTTAAACACCTAACGTAAAATCTTTAGTCATAACACTCGACACCAATCTCAACATGCAGCAACATATCAGCAAGGCAACAAAGGGAGCGAACTTCCAAATCAATACTCTGAGAACTTAAACCCTTCCTCCCAGCCAAAGACCTCCAAACCGCAATACAAGCACTAGTTATCCCTCGAATAGAATACAGCAGCACCGCCCTCTGCGGACTTCCCCTAACTACAACCGCACCCCTAAGAGCTTCTCTAAACGCTGCAGCGAGACTCATCACTGGGTCAAAAAAGCTCTCCCATATTACCCCTCACTTGAAATCCCTGAACTGGCTGGCCTTTGAAGCCAGAATACATCTGAAGATTGCCTGCATGACACACAAGGCGGTTCACCTAAACTCACCCGGCTACCTCGCTCAGAAGCTGACAATCTCTGGCGGAGCTAGAAACACCAGAGGCACAAGCAATCTCCTGCTGAAACCTCGAAGATTCCGGAAGGAAAAAACATATAAGCGCTCCTTCTCAGGAATGGCGCCTAGGATCTGGAATTCACTCCCTCCCGAAACCAGGCTTATCTCTTCCACTATTCTTTAAAAATGAAGTAAAAGCTATCCTCATGGCTAAATACACTTGAACTATTATCTCGATCTGTTAATACTCTGCATCGACCTATACTACTTGTTTGACCCCTCTGATTATCTGTATTATTGTTTTTATTACTCACATGACTGGCTCTGCAGCCACTTATTTGTACTGTTCGATCTATTGATTTATCTGTCTGACTATGCTCCCTCATGTACCCATTCTATGTAAAGCGCTCTGATATCTGCAAAGATCTTGTTCGCGCTATATTAAACTTTCAAAATAAAATAAGTCATACAGAGGTAGACAAAGGGGTCGTGCCCGTCGAGCTTCTTCCTCCTCTACTTCCTCCTCTAATACCCACCCCCCACCTACAACAGCAAAGCAGCCCTAGATCCACCATTCCGGATCATGCGGGTCCGGTAGGTGGTCGGCTTACTCATTTTCTACGGGATTGGGAATCAGTTATATCAGATCTTTGGGTTCTCAATCTCGTAGATAATGGGTATGCACTTCCTTTTCAGGAGTTCCCTCCCAATTACCCTCCTTGCCAAGGTTATTGTTCGGAGGGCCACCTGTTTCTCCTGCAGGAAGAAGTCCTGGCACTTTTCAGAAAGGGTGCGATAGAGGTGGTTCTGGAGCAGGAGAGGGGTCAGGGGTGCTACTCCCGGTATTTCCTGATCCCCAAAAAGGATGGCAGACTTCGTCCAATCCTGGATCTTAGGATCTTGAACTTGTATCTGAAACAGGAAAAGTTCAAGATGCTCAATCTTGCGCAGGTTCTTCTAGCGCTGTTGGAAGAAGACTGGATGGTGTCGATCGACTTGCAGGATGCTTATTTCCACATCCCCATCCTGAAGTCGCACAGGAAGTATCTCCGTTTTACGGTGGGGACGCAACACTACCAGTTTGCGGTCCTTCTGTTTGGACTTACTACTGCGCCTCGAGTTTTCACCAGTTGATGGCAGTGGTGCAGCACATCTCAGGAGGTCGGGGATACCGATATTCCCGTATCTGGACGACTGGCTGATCAAAGCGGAGTCGCCAGAGAAGGTGCTCCTTCATCTGCAAGAGACAACTGTTGTTTCACAGGTTGGGTTTTTCGATAAATGTACCCAAGTCTCACCTTGTGCCCTACCAGCGCAATCTGTTCATAGGTGCGGTACTGGACACTACTGTATGCCGTGCATTCCCTCCTCCTCAAAGGATTCGCGACATACACGAAATGATTCCTTTATTCTACAATGGAGCGGTTGTTCCAGTCCTGAAGGTCCTTCGTCTGCTCGGTCTGATGGCTTCTTGCATTCTGTTGGTCAACCATGCACGCTGGCACATGGGGGCACTCCAGTGGTGCCTCTGCAGGCAGTGGTTTCGGCACAACGGAGATCTCAGGGAGTCAGTGAGGATCTCGAGAAACTGCAGCGGATTTGTTTTGGTGGAGCGTGGAGGGCAATCTGTCTCAAGGAAAGCTTTTTTATCTACCTCCTTCGGTGGCCACAGTGATAACGGATGCATCCACTCAAGGGTGGGGTGCTCATCTGGGGGATCTGAAGGTCTTTGGTCTCAAGAGAAAAGGTTGCTCCCCATCAACCTTCTAGAGTTGCGGGCGATACGTCTGGCGCTCAAGGCCTTCCCTTCGCGGTCAGTCGGTTCAAGTCCTGACGGACAACACGACCGCAATGTGGTTTGTCAACAAGCAGGGCGGAGTAGGGTCGCAGTGTCTCTGCAGAGAGGCTCTGCGTCTCTGGTCCTGGGTTCAGGTCCACCAGATTTGTCTAATGGCAAATCTGTCTAGAGTTCTGAACGTACGTGCGGACATTCTCAGTCGGCAGTTCTCTGCCGACCACGAGTGGAGGCTCCATCTAGAGGTTGTTCACAACATCTTTCATATGTGGGGGACTCCTCGGGTGGACCTGTTCGCCACTCGCGAGAATGCTCACTGCCTGTCATTCTGCAGTCACCAGTATCCGATGCAAGGAGCTTTGGGGGACGCATTTCATTTGAGTTGGGGAAGTCCACTCCTTTACGCGTTTCCTCCCATACCCTTGATTCCTCGGGTTCTGAGGAAGATTCGCCAGGACCGGGCCCAAGTCATATTGGTCGCCCCGGATTGGCCAAGAAGGGTGTGGTACACGGATCTTCTTCACCTCTCCTCGTGCCTGCCGCTCCGTCTCCCTTTCAGGGCAGATCTCCTCTCTCAGATGGAGGGGCAGGTTCTACACCCCCACCTCCAGACATTACACCTTCATGCTTGGAGATTAAACGGGGAAACCTGAATTCCTTTTCTTTTCCTCACAATGTGGTGGATGTCATTCTTTCAGCCAGGCGTGACTCCACCAAGTCCATCTATTCGTATAGGTGGTCTAAATTTGTTGCTTGGTGTAGGGAGAAGACTATTGTCTCTTTGAGGGCTCGCTTGTCCGATATTTTGCAGTTTGCTCTTTCTTTGGCGCAGCAAGGATTTGCTGTTGCCACAGTCAAAGGTTACCTTTCGGCGTTGTCTGCATTTCTCTGTTTTTTCGGATCAGCCGGCTCTTTTTAAATCTCCAGTGGTTTTGAGGTTTCTGAAGGGCCTCACTAATACGTTCCCTCCTTCTCCATTTATCGTGCCTCAATGGGACTTAAATCTTATCTTAACATTCTTGATGGGTTTTCCCTTTGAACCCTTATACAAGTGTCCCATGAGGCTTTTGTCTCTTAAGACGGTCTTCCTAGTTGCGATCACCTCGACAAGGAGGGTGAGTGAGCTTCAAGCTCTTAGTTCTAAGCCCCCATTCCTGACCATTCATGCTGATCGAATGGTTCTTAGGACCAGGGATGCTTTTCTGCCTAAGGTGGTAACTCCCTTCCATCTAGGACAGTCCAGTTACCCTTCCTACCTTCTGTCCACCCCCTCACCCTTCCAAGGAGGAAGAGAGACTGCACCGTATGGACCCTAAGAGGGCGGTGTCCTTTTATCTTGATAGGACAAGAGACTTTTGAGTGGATGACCAGCTGTTTGTTGGTTTTGCTGGCTGCCGGAAGGGTAGAGCGGTGCACAAGCGCACACTTTCCAGGTGGATAATTCTGTGCATCAAGATCTGCTACTCTCTGGCGGGTAAGGACCCTCCTGAGGGTATAAGAGCTCATTCTACCAGGGCAAGGTCTGCTATTTCTGCATTGTCTAGAGGTGTACCTGTTGAGGACATTTGCAGAGCCGCGACTTGGGCTTCCCGCCACACTTTCGCGAAGCATTACTGCTTGGATACCGAAGTGAGGAGGGATGGCCACTTTGCGCGCTCTGTCCTCTAAGATTTCTTGGTATAGCAGGGTGGACACCCTCCTCCGGGAGTGGGGACTGCTGTGGGACTCTATTCACAAGGTGAGAAATCCACTGGCAGATGTATCTATCAGAAGAACAAGTTACTTACCTTTGGTAACGCTTTTTCTGGTAGATACAGTATCTGCCTGTGGATTCCTCACTGACCCACCCGCCTCCCCGTTGTCCACTCTGCTTTACCTATGCTTATGTACATTTTTGTATATTTATGTATATGTTTGGAATGGGTTTTCTTACCTTTGCTGCACACTGTGTGTATAATTTTGAAATGTATGTACTGTGTACAATGTATTTGTATATATCTGTCATTGGTCCGTCCGGGTGCCTCGAAGGCACGGAAAAAAGGGCGGAACTGATGTCATCACGCAGACGTAGGCCTAATATGGAGTCTGTGACGTCAGACGGAGACGCGCGTGATGCCGTGCTCCTATGACGTCGTCCACTCCGGCGTGCTACAAAGAATTTTCCGAACGTTGCTGACGCAAGGGGGATATTCACAAGGTGAGGAATCCACAGGCAGATACTGTATCTACCAGAAAGTGTTACCGAAGGTAAGTAACTTGTTCTTTAGAGTCCTGCTAAGGGACTAAAAGCTAGAAGAGTAATTTTAACAACCCCAAAGCTGGGTCACTTTCCCACTACTCTCTTCACGTTCAACTACTGAAAGCATTGCTGACACTGAGCGTTCTGTCTTCCCTTACTCTCAGATGTTCAACAAAGACCTTTTAGGTCTGGACCTATACTATATTGCTAGTATAACTAGGACAAGTACATTCACAATACACAGAAGTTAAATAGAAAATATGGTGGGTATTGTGAAAATCTGCGAGGACTTTGCACAGGTAGCTTACTGCCGTCTCATCCATTATTTATTTTAATAATTTTTATAGGGGTTTTCAGTTAAGAACAAAGACAGTATCGCAGTGGCAATATAATGATACATGACCGTATAGAATGTTGCAGAACAAATATATTCACATACACAGAAGTTAAATAGAAAATATGGTAGTTGTGAAAATCTGATAGGATTTTGTACAGGTAGCTTACTGCTCTGTCCATTTTTTTAACCAATTTTTATAGGGGTCTCCAATTAAGAACAAATACTATTGTAGTGGCAATACAATAATACAAGACATTATAGAACTTAATCACAATTACATGTTCATGAGAAACATTGGTATTGAATAGGAAGATAGGCAAGGCAGCTGTCCAAGCGTTCAAATTCTGGGTGACTGGTGAAGGCGTGTTGCAGGGCTGCCTGCCCAATAGGCTATCCGACAAGTCAGCACTCAAACCCCAGGGTTTCACCAAGTGCAGAGGGAGAAAGGCAGAGCAGTTCCTTCCCTGGTTGCACGAGCAGGGTCTCTGTTCGGGCAGGGCGCCGGGCACCACCTTGTATGGGCATCGGCTGAGTTGGTTGAACAGGGTTTGAGCTGGGTGGACTCCCAATATGCCACCTGTGCTGTTTGAGTAGTCTCAAATTTGGGTGCCCAGTCCCGGCTTCAGATCTCTCGAATGGGATGGGGAGTTTGGCGGGTAGAAATATGTAAATGCCATGGGTTGTTGGAGGAGTTTCACAGGGGTAAGTGATTGATGCAGATGAGTTGCTGGAATTGTTTGAGGAGCGTGTCCCTGGCCTTGGAGATCGGCTCCTTACGAAGGTGACAAACCCTATTGTAGTGCAAGGACTTACCCTTTGCCTTTCCCCATTTTCTCAGCGCTCTATATCTGAGAGAAATCTGGGGTGCCGGCGCAGCTCTTTGCCCAGCGAAGTATGTCTGCACCTTATGTTTCCTGCATTTTAAGATGCACAGGACGCAGGCCTCCCATGATTGGAGATCAGTGAGCTCTGTTACCTCTGCTAGCACTTCGTAGGCTGAGCGCCAGTAGTAGGAGAGTGCGGGACAGGACCCCAACATGTGTTTCAGATCAGCTGACGGTAAGTGACAGCGTAGGTATCAAAGCTGTGCATTGGGGCAGAAACAATTGAGCTGCTCGGGTGTCAAGCAGGCTCGATATAGAATGGAGAACTGAATGTTTTTTAATCGGATGTTTGTAGACACCTGTTGGGGGACTTAAGTGCCTGTTCCTATTCTGAGTCGCGCAGCGCCTAGCCAAATTCATCCTCCCTCCTATCCTGCAGGGTGACAATTGGAGTACCAGTGTGTTCCCTAATAGCCCTGTAGATCAGTGTTATCATGTGCCGCCCTGCTCCCGTGTGTAGGAGTTTGTATGACAGGGTGTATTTGAGGTTCCTTGTTGTAGGAAAATGTCCCTTTTTGACATGGTCATCCCCACTTTTTGCCTGGTATTTGTTGCAATTTTAACTGGAGTGCACTGGGATCCTGCTAACCAGGTCTCCAATTGGGTATTAAATGGACACTAAAGAGGATCCCTCTGGGCTGCAGCTTGTTGTGCCACCTTAAGGGACCAACAACAAAACTCCTGCAGACTGTCATTGCAGGCTGCGTGAAATGGTGCAAACAAATGTGAAAGCTCGACATAGCACATACCCAGTGCAAATAAAAATGCCAGCATTTGTAAAGCGCACAGCTGCCTCCTGAGAGGTGTCCCGGCACTGGATACCGTCGGGAAGATTAAACAAGGTATTGCCCAGAGTCACATGATGCTGGGCTAACCTGCCGCTTGAGATCGAACCGCCCACCCTGTGGTCTGGAGTCAGGCACCCTGGCTGCACTGCCACAACTCTTCGTGCCATGCCCACAAACAATGCATGAAATATTTGTAAGTCACCTCTACAGAAGACCTCGTATCCCTAAGGCATGGTGCATAATATCGCATTTGAGGACATAGCTGCATGTCCAGATATACCCTGATGCGTTCTAGTTAAATTGCTAGATTGTACCAGTGAACAGGGAAGCTATCTTAAGTATATGTACACTGGGCACTGTTCATTACAAATTCCTCCGCTACATGATGGCTTTACTGACAACGATGGTGTTTGGTATTAAATACCTTGTTTCAACAAATCGTCACTGACACTAGTAGTGGATTTATTAAGACATGGATCCAGAGGGCACCTTAGAGGTGCCCTCTGAAAACTGTGTAGTGTGATGTGTGACTGGTATTATCAAGCCTGCCACCACAGACAAGTTTCTGACCCCCCCCCCCCTCCCTTTCAGGTGAGAGCTCAAGCTCTCTGAGGCCACAAACCATGTATTCTACGGAGGAAGGTGTTCACACTACCCCCAGCAGGATGGCTTGTGATTTAGCATATCCAGGCCTTCAAAGCCCCTGCTGCCATTTTTGTGTGACCCCCGTCTTCCCTAGACCTGGGAAAGGCCACCCCCTGCCCTGTGGCCCATTTGGCACCAGGACAGGTGGGATATTGGCGAGTAATAAGACAACTAATACAAATAAGCAAAGGGGTCAAACATGGTTAGCCCCCACTTTTTGCTTGGTATTTAATGTGGTTTTGATTGTAATTTACAGGGTACCTGCCAACCAGGCCCCCTGTTCCAGTGCTTCTTCCTTAAAACTACTTCACAATTGTCCCTTCAGACCTCCTGCTAGTCCCTAGTAAATGATACCCGAGTACAAAGGGTATGGGGACTGAAGAGGGTCCCCTCGCCTAGGCCCTGTAGACTGCCTCTGCAGCATGCATGGCCTGGTGCAGACATAGACAACATGGCCAGCTTGGTCTGCCCATGGTATAGGTATGTCACCCCTCTAGCAGGCCTTCCAGTCCTAAGGCTGGGTGCACTCTACCAGCAGTATGGACTACGTGCACAAGCAGATATGCCCCTACAGTATTTAAATCCATTATTCGATATTGTAAGGGCCAGGGAAGCCATATAAGAGTACATGGGCTGGAAACACAACAACTCTAATTTTCCAGGACCATGATGACTTCTCTAAAACCAGGAGTGTTTGGTACCAAGCTGCTCCTCTCCGTAAACCCACACCGATGCCAGTGTGATATTATTGAACAATGTACTCGGAGGGTACCTACCAACCCTGGTGTGGTTACAGACTGGCTGTAGGCAGCCTACCGCCACTAGATGTTTCTGAACCCCAGAGTCAAGAGCTTTTGCTTTCTTACCAGAAACAATGTGCATCCTGGGCATAGGTGTTACACCCCCTCCCCCAGGACGGGCACAGTGCTCGAGAGGGAAGCTTCAAAGGCATGCAGCCTTTGTAATGCGACCCCCATCATCTGCTGCTAGGAGCAGATGGCAGCCACTGGTTTACGCCCCTAAACTCCAACCCTATGGTGGAGGAGGTGAAGTGAAGCACATCTTTTAGTCCCTGCCATCTTGAACATGGAGAGACCCCCTCCATTCAGGGCTAGGACTGTGCCCTCACCCTCAGAAAGGTGGCATAGTGGAGGGTGTAGTCACATCTGAAAGAAACACGTTAGTGTTAGATTCCTTACCTTAGAATATCCCCAGGCGTCAGTCTGGATCCGGAAACTTTTGCGTAGCAGTACCCCTGCGCGTCGGTAGGCGTCGTCTGCAGGCGTCCCCTGCGGCTCCGCGTCCGTCGTCGGCGTCGTGCGCCGTGATGACGTCGCTGGAGTACATAGACGCCGCCTCCGCGCGCTGACGTCAGTTCTTCTTTTTTCCGCGCCAGTGGACGCAGATCTGAAGAGCAGTACTCCGGTCTTTGACCAAGTTTTTCAATTGTTTTTT
The DNA here is from genome assembly GCF_964263255.1 of Lissotriton vulgaris. Lineage (NCBI taxonomy): Eukaryota > Metazoa > Chordata > Amphibia > Caudata > Salamandridae > Lissotriton > Lissotriton vulgaris. The sequence goes on along the minus strand of NC_141700.1, from coordinate 138,365,798 downwards.
CCTCTACGGTGCCTGATAGGATGCCTGGGTTTAAGAATTGCGATGACTGTGAGCGCACGATGTCGGTCACAGACCATCACCGCCTCTGCCTCCGGTGTCTGGGCCCTGACCACGACGTGGACTCCTGCGTCGACTGCCGGGCCCTTACCAACAAGGCTAGGCGGGAGCGGTCCCGCAAGCTGCTGGAGCTCCGGGTGTCGGCCCCACGTCGGGACCGGGAGCGGTCCCGGTCCGGCCGGAGGTCGAGAGAGCGTTCGAGGGAGCGGTCGCGGAGCCGCGCCGGGCGCTCCGGAAGTCGACACCACTCGTCATCCTCCTCAGGTAAGAAGCACAAGAAGTCGGGGCGTCGTCATCGTACCCCCGACTCCCCCCGACGCTCGCGCGATGCGGCCGGGGGCTCGGGTGACCCCAACCCCGCGGCTCCGCGAGAGTCGCCGGCGCGGCCTGCCTCATACCCTCCGGTCCCTGGGCATGGCGCGACGCCTGAGGAGATCGAGGCGTTCCTCATGGCCATGAGGGCGCTCGCTTCTCCGACGGGGCCTACGGCGCCTTCGGGCCCAGTGCTACCGTCTGGGGGCCCTAGCGGTTCGGGTGTCCCTGCCTCGGCGCCGTCGGGTGCTCCGGCCCCGGCGCCGCCGACGGCTCCGACCCCGGCGCCGCAGGGGCCTTCGGGATCGGCGCCGGCTGGTCTTCCGGCCTCCCCGGCGCCGTTGCCATCGGGGTTACCCCCGACGCCGCCCCCGCGCGGCGCCGGTTCTCCACTGCCGGTTCCGGCCGGCGGTGGGGTTCCGACGCCGGCTCCGGGCGGCGCCGTCCCCTTACCTTCTCCGACGCCGGACGCGGCGCCGGACGGGCGTCGCACGACGCCGGTCCCGGCGCCGATGGGGCCCATGAACCCCGAGGAGCCGGTCTTCATCATTGACTCCGAATACGGAGAGGATGAGGAGTACGGTGAAGGTTGGGAGGGGTCCGAGGACCCTCTGGCTCGCGAGTGCCAGTATGACCCGGACTGGACAGGTGACTTGGGGGATGCCAGTGGTTTGGACGACTCTCCTAACCCTGGTTTGATCTCTCCTCCAACCGTGGCATCGGTGGAGGGAGCTGCCTATTCTGTGGTGCTGATGAGGGCTGCCAAGGCCTTACACCTTGAGCTCCCCGTCGCGGCCGTGAGGCCTAACATCCTCACCGAGGTCTTCAAACCGCAGTCATGCCCACTGGAGCCACTGCTGCCGTTTAATGAAGCCTTGTCTGACGTTCTGTTGGGCACGTGGTCCAGGCCCGCTTCAGGTGCGCCTGTTGATCGGAACGTGGCCAGGCGCCACCGTCCTTGTCCGGACGACCCCAAGTACCTGTCTACCCACCCCACTCCTGAGAGTCTGGTGATCCAGGCCTCGACCTCCCAGTCCGCATTCCCGTCGGCCCCGCCCGACCGGGAATCCAAGAGGTATGACCAGTTTGGCAAAAAGGTCTTCTCGTCCATTAGTTTGGGCCTGCGGTCTTGCAACACCGCCTGCCTCTTGGGCCGCTACACCCACTCTGTGTGGGATACGGTCGCGGAGCTGCTGCCAGAATGCCCCATGGAGGTGCGGGCAAAGCTCGGTCAAGCTGTGGCTGAAGGCCGAGATGCAGCGAAATATTCAATTCGGTGTGGTCTTGATACGACCGACTCGCTGGGCAGAGCTATGTCTACGACGGTGGCGATTCGTCGCCACGCCTGGCTGAGATCCGCCAATTTTTCGGCTGATGTCCAGAATACCCTGATGGACATGCCGTTTGATGGCTGTCACCTGTTCGGTGACAAAGCGGACCACGCGCTGGAACGCTTCAAGGACTCCAGGGTCACGGCCAAGTCCTTGGGTCTCTCGACCCAGCGTCAGCAACCGGGTTCGTTTCGTCCCTTTCGTGGCCAAGGAAGGGGCGCCCCCACACGTGCTGCCAGCCACGCGCCGCAACAATCTTTCCAACGCGGTGGCGGCCGTGGAAACCGCCGTGGTGGCGGTCGGGGACAACGGCGGGGTCAGACCACACCCTCCCCCGCAGCATCTACCCCAAAATCCTCCTAGTCCGTGCTTTCGGCCCCATGTGACGCCAGTGGGTGGCAGGGTTCGCCATCACCACGCTCACTGGCGCACGATCACTTCGGACAGGTGGGTGCTGCAAATCGTCCGAAGGGGCTACTCCCTCCCCTTCGAGACCTCTCCTCCAGCCATGCCACCGCAGAACCACCGTGTGTCGGGGGACCACTTGACACTTCTGCAGGAGGAAGTTACGGCCCTCTTGGCCAAGGGGGCCATCGAGCGCGTTCCTGGGCCAGAAGTAGGGCGTGGTTGTTATTCCCACTACTTTCTGGTGCCCAAGAAGGACAAGGGGGGCCTACGTCCTATCTTGGATCTAAGGAACGTCAACGGCTTCCTCCGGAAGGAGAAGTTCAAGATGTTGACGTTAGCTCAGGTCTTGGCTGCTCTAGACCCACAAGACTGGATGGTAGCGTTGGACTTGCAGGACGCCTATTTTCACATCCCCGTCCTGCCGGCCCACCGGCGTTACCTGCGGTTCACGGTAGGCCAGGAGCATTTTCAGTTTATCGTGCTCCCCTTCGGCCTTACCAGCGCCCCACGGGTGTTCACAAAGGTGATGGCGGTGGTCGCAGCCCATCTGCGCAGGTTGGGGGTTTCAGTCTTCCCCTACCTAGACGACTGGTTGTTGAAGGCGGGCTCGCCCCAGACAGTCGTCCACCACCTTCAGATGACGGCAGACCTCTTGCACGACCTGGGGTTCTCCATCAATGTGCCGAAATCACACCTGTGTCCCTCTCAAAAGCTCCTTTTCATCGGAGCGGTTCTGGACTCGGCGCAGTTTCGGGTTTATCCTCCGGAACGGCGGGTTCGGGATATTCAGGCTTTGATTCCCATCTTTCAGCCGCTATCCCGGGTTTCGGTCAGGTTGACGCTGCGGCTGCTGGGACTGATGGCTTCCTGCATCCTTCTGGTGCATCACGCTCGGTGGCGGATGCGGGCTCTGCAGTGGGACCTGAAGTTTCAGTGGGCCCAGCATCAGGGCAACTTGTCCGACCACGTCTTGATCTCGGAGGGCACTGCGAGACAACTGCAGTGGTGGCTTACGGACCGCGACTGGGTCAGGGGCAAGTCCCTCTCCCTTCCCCAACCGGAGCACGTTGTCGTGACGGACGCGTCCCTCCAGGGCTGGGGTGGCCACTTGGGAGAGGCAGAGATCAGAGGCATCTGGTCTCCGGCGGAGTCCCGGCTCCATATCAACCTATTGGAGCTGCGGGCGATTCGTCTGGCACTGAAGGCATTCCTCCCCTTTGTCAACGGGAGTGTGGTGCAGGTGTTCACCGACAACACCACCGCCATGTGGTACTGCAACAAACAGGGCGGTGTGGGGTCGTGGACCCTTTGCCAGGAGGCTCTGCGCCTCTGGCAATGGCTGGAACGTCAGGGCGTGACTCTGACGGTTCAACACCTGGCAGGTTCTCTGAACGCCAGGGCGGACGAACTCAGCCGTCGGTGCTCGATGGATCACGAATGGCGTCTGAACTCGGACGTGGCGCAAGGCATCTTTCTGCAATGGGGAGAGCCTTGGTTAGATCTATTCGCCACCGAAGAGAACGCGCAATGTCATCAGTTCTGCGCGTTGGAGTTTCCAAGACGGCACTCGCACGGCGACGCCTTTCGGCGCGAGTGGAGTTGCGGTCTGTTATACGCCTTTCCGCCTATACCACTTCTGCCCAGAGTGCTGAAGAAGATCAGGCGCGACCGGGCCCAAGTTATCCTTGTGGCTCCGGACTGGGCTCGAAGATACTGGTATCCCGAGCTACTCAGCATGTCAGTCGGTCCCCCGATCCGCCTGCCCCTTCAGGAGGACCTTCTGTCGCAGCAGCAGGGGACGGTCTTCCACCCGAACCTGTCCAGTCTCCACCTCCATGCTTGGAGATTGAGCGGCGGCAGTTGAGGCCATTTGACTTGCCTCCTGAAGTCTGTGATGTTATTCTGGCAGCCAGGCGTCCCTCCACTAAGTCGGTATACGCCTGTCGGTGGAACAGATTTGTGGCATGGTGCACAGCAAAGGCTGTGGATCCTCTTTCTGCCCCTCTTTCGGAGGTTCTTCTGTTTCTTCTTTCTCTTGCCCAGCAGGGCTCTGCTCTGGGCACTATCAAGGGCTACCTTTCTGCCCTTTCAGCCTTTTTGAGGCTTCCTGATCAGCCTTCTTTGTTCAAATCCCCGATTGTAACTCGATTCTTGAAAGGCATCACTCACATGTTTCCACCTGTTCCGTTTGTGATGCCTCAGTGGGATTTGAACCTGGTTCTAACCTTTCTAATGTGTGCTCCCTTTGAGCCCCTTCGTTCTTGTCCTCTCCGTCTCCTGACTTTAAAGACGGCTTTCCTGGTTGCCATCACCTCTGCCAGGAGAGTGAGTGAGCTCCAGGCTCTTTCTGTCCAACCTCCTTTCCTGTCCATTCATCCTGATAAGGTGGTTCTGAGGACTAGACCTTCTTTCCTGCCCAAGGTTGTTTCGGCCTTTCACATCGGGCAGTCCATCACCCTCCCTTCCTTCTTCCCGCCTCCGCATCCTTCAAAGGATGAAGAGCGGCTCCATCGTCTGGACCCAAAACGTGCGCTTTCATTTTACATGGATCGCACACGCCAGTTCCGGGTGGATGACCAACTGTTTGTTGGCTACGTGGGTGCGAAGAAGGGACGGGCGGTCTGTAAACGAACCATCTCTCGATGGGTCGTCCTCTGCATCAAAGCGTGCTACTCTTTGGCTCGGAAGGAGCCTCCTGTTGGGCTGAGGGCCCATTCCACTCGGGCCACGGCGGCTACCACTGCCCTGGGCCGGGGAGTCCCCTTGCAGGACATTTGCCAAGCGGCTACGTGGGCCTCGCTGCACACCTTTGCGAGGCACTACTGCCTGGACAGCCAAGTCCGGAGGGATGGCTTCTTTGGCCGTTCTGTCCTCCAGGACTTTCTGGTGTAGTTTGTATTGGTTCGCAGACCCACCACCGGGGTTGGTATTGCTGGGGTATGTATTCTAAGGTAAGGAATCTAACACTAACGTGTTTCTTTCAGATGAACAAGTTACTTACCTTCGGTAACGATATATCTGTAAGAAACATTAGTTAGTGTTAGATTCCTTACCGAACCCACCCATCCTCCCCGTTCTGCGAACTGATACCTAGGGTTAAGGTCATCCCTTTCAGGGCCCTAGTTTTTACATGGCACCAGTGTTGGTTCTCTCATGGCTCTGCGTCTCCTGGCGCGGAAATGCTGTGTGCAAAGAACTGACGTCAGCGCGCGGAGGCGGCGTCTATGTACTCCAGCGACGTCATCACGGCGCACGACGCCGACGACGGACGCGGAGCCGCAGGGGACGCCTGCAGACGACGCCTACCGACGCGCAGGGGTACTGCTACGCAAAAGTTTCCGGATCCAGACTGACGCCTGGGGATATTCTAAGGTAAGGAATCTAACACTAACTAATGTTTCTTACAGATATATCGTTACCGAAGGTAAGTAACTTGTTCACCAGGTATGGTGCCCATTGGCCCTACCTGCTACTCTCCTAAAATGCCCCTAAATGTAGTATGTAGATGGCTCCCCCATACCTGGAAACCAGTTCATGCCGACCGAAGGAGGATTAAGAAGACTCAGTGCAGCAAAGGCTGAAGACACTGTCCTGGCCACAACCCTACCAGCCTGTCTCCGACTTCAAAGACCCTGCAAAAAAGATGTTGCTTGTCCTGTAGCTGTTGACTTCCAGAACCCGAGGAAGACTGCCTGCCCTTCGAAGACCAGAGACTCCAGAGGACAATGGATCTGTCCCTAAGAAACCTACACAAAGGACTCCAGTGCCCTCCGGATCCACGAGTCCTGCCCACTCTGCACCAGCTGCCTCCAGCCCATGTCCATGGGGCCCACTGATACAGAACAGGTTCCACAGTAGTCCTGACCTCAATTTCAGCATTTGCTGACCCGTCCTGGAGTCCATGACGTTGCTTACAGAATTAATCCAGAGGCTCCCCCGACCGGTTCTGATGAGAAGAATCTGATGTCAAAGGACACCCCAAAGCCCCTGGCCCTTGGTGAGATCAACTAACTGTTTCCCTACGACCCTCAACACCTCAGCTTACCTCTGCTGTCGCTGATCTCCCTCCTGCTATCTCCAGTGCGATGCCCGCAACCGGTTTGTCCAACCGAGTTTCTTCATTGAAGAGCATTGGGCACCCAATCCTTTAGCACCCTGCCACCCATGACCTGCTGGTGCTGTATGTTTGGTGCCGTTCATCTCCTGCGTGAGAGAAGCTTGCATTGCTGCCTGCGCCCTTAACTACAGAATTAGTGGTGTAGTCGAGGCGCTTGTACTACTGTTGCCGGAGTTCTACCAGTTTTTTCGTTGTGAAATGCTGTAGTTGTGACCACTAGAACTATTTTGTGAAGGGGAGGCTAGCACTACAGCGGCCTGAGCTGTAACTGGTCTATGTGAGGGACGCTTCCACCACAGCTGCTTGTGTTAGTAATTGACTGAAATGTTTCCTGGAGGGTGTCTGGCTGGTCTTTTGAGGTCTGTTCTCCACCCAGCACATCTAAGGAAGCAAGCTGCAGATTGGGACCTGGCAAAAGGAAGGTCAAACTGGGGACAAGGGATCAGCTTTACAACACATGTGTACAACATAGTGGGCAAAAGCCATTGGTTGTTCAGGTAGTTCCAAAACATTCCAACATGTCAAGGTCTGGCACAGTGCCAAGGAGCATAATTTCTCTGCAGCAGCAAACCATATGGGCGTCTACAATAAGAGTGTATTCTGGGGCCTTTTCAGGTCTTGGCCCCATTTCCATGCAGCTCTGAAAGCAACCTCTGTCCTCCAGCCTGCTTCCCTTTTCCACTGTTTCATGTATGCGCCGTACGTCCCTATGCTAGGGGGACCACCTTATTCAGTGGCATCATGGACGCTGCTTGCAATCCTGGACTTCTAATTTGCAAATCTTAGCGATGACGTGCGTTAGTATAATTAGCTCAGTGGAAAACTTCAACTCCCAGATTACATTGGGTTGTAACATAAAAGCAGAGGACTGTGTCTGCGATGACTTGGAGTGAGAAGGGCCACCCTACCAAGTGCAGAACATTAGTGTAATTCGTCCTGAGCTTTAAACATAGTGAATTTCTGCCACCAGGTGTAAGCGAAGTCATACCCGACTTTGAGATACTCTGGTTAACCCAGATAACGGTGGGCCTATAGTTCACACAATCAAGAAAAAAATATATATTTTTGTTTCAAATTACACTAAACAGCTTTAGTACAATAGGTGTAATATGAATTTGTAGTGCTCCACTAATCACATGTGAGAGTATCCAGGAGCTGAGAAGGGCAGGCCTGAGAGGATGAGTTGCTCTGCTTTCTGCATGCGGAATCTGGCCTCTTCATTGCGCCTCTGGTGAGTCTAGCTGGTGTAGACTGGGGTTTGCTGTGCAGTCTGGTACATGAATTTTTTTTCTGTTGAAAAAAAAAAACTGCTTTTGGGTGAGGTGTGGTCTTGTGGCGCATTCTTGCCTCTCAATTCTCAATAGAAACACTAGAGGCACAGACAATCTTCTGCTAAAACCTCGAAGATTCCGGAAGGTAAAAACCTATAAACGCTCTTTCTCAGGAATGGCACCCAGGATCTGGAACTCACTCCCTCCTGAAACCAGGCTCATCTCCTCCTGCACACTCTTTAAGAAAGAAGTAAAAGCTATTCTTATGGCCAAATACACTTGACCTATTATCGTGGATTTGGAAAGACCCTACTCCGACCTGTATTACTTTGTTCGAACTTTATGACTATGTATTTTACCTGAATTATTGGCGCTACTAACTATCCACGCACACATTTAACTCGCTGTTCGAACTCTGACTATGTATCTCACCTGTATTATTGACGCTACTGACCATCTATGCACACATTTAACTGTTATATTTGTACTGATGTGCTGTACTACTTATGTGTAACCCCACTCTTTTGCTGGCATTCCCAGCCATGTAAAGCGCTTTGATATTGTATTATTGACGCTACTGACTATCTATGCACACATTTAACTGTTATATTTGTATTATTGATGTGCTGTTCTACTTATGTGTAACCCCACTCTCTTGCTGGCATTCCCAGCCGTGTAAAGCGCTCTGATATCTGCAAAGATCTTGTTCGCGCTATATAAAACTTTCAAAATAAAAGAAATAAATAAATTCAGGACACGAGTTACAAACACTGCTTCCACTCTTGCCTAAACTGTGTGATCCTGGACAATGTACCTTTTAGAGTATCCGTTATTTCATTGCAAACGTGGTGTGAGAGTACTAACACACATTGGTGCCAAGTACACAACAAGATATTTTTTCAATTGACAGTTGCCAAGGCTGTTTACCAGGAGGAGCAGGACTGCCAGGCTTTGTGTATTTACAACCCATTGTCAGATTTAAATATATTTAATTACGCATGTGTCTTGTTTTATGGGATGGTATGCTTGTCTATTTTTAAATTAGTGTGTTTGCCATGTAAAATTGGCGTCTAGAGCTTTGTTTTGGCTGCACTAGAATTTAAAAGCAATGTTTTCTTTGGTACTTTTTAGCTCTCGTCTAGGCAGGGCTTGCGCTCTCTCTGCGAGACCTGCTGTATCTCCGATATGTGCTTTAAAAAATGCCCATCTTTTTCCTTTGTTCCTGTTCTGTAGAAATGCTGGCTTTTTATTGGTGAATACACTAAGTAGTCCCTCCTTATGGAATTTTGTATCCTCCCATGAAGACCACCCTTCTTACATGTGTTCTTACTGTTCCTGTTTTGTATACTTTGAGGGACCTTTTTTTAGTTGGCCTGCCTCTTTGCTCGTTAGCTGTTCTTTTTACTTATGCAGTGAAACTTATGTGGCATAATTTTGCTTGTGGTCCCTTTTTATCTCCTGTGCTTCCCCCTGACACAACACTGCTCGAAGTACCTACCACCTCTCGAGGCCATTGCTGTTTTCCGAGTTTTTTTTGTTATTCTACAAAATGGTTTTATTTGTATAGCTCACCTAGCCATGGGCTCGGGGAAATTAAACAATCCGCCCATTATCACAGGATGTTGAGCCTGACAGCAGACTTGAACCAGGCTCCCCAGTCACTCTTATCGCTGCACCACACCCTTTGCCTAGGATGCATTACCATTTGTGGCAAAAAGAGGTCCTAATGGACACCTAGTGACAGTTCCTGGTACTGCACCCTTACAGCACTGCTTGTTTTAACGTGGAGTCTGAATTGCCATTCTCACTGCGCTACTGCACCATTGCAGTTGTACTGCATAAAAAACACACATACAATAGTTCTTTATTTTATTAACCGCATGCGCGCTAGCGGAATTCCGCACGCTGGGTTTTTTAAAAACGCACTTTACGTGACGAGCTGGGCTCGTCATCAGTGTGCGAGGAGGCTACGCCATGACGAGCCCAGCTCGTCATCACCGTCGAAGGGGTTAAGGTGTAGAGCGCATATCTATTGCAGAAGTAAAATACATAATGCCAATAGCCTCAACTCCAACAAATGCGAGAGACCAATTGCATTTCTGATGCTTGTTCACCTAGGTGCCAATCCTATGCTTAACATCTTGGACCACGGGGATGGGGTCCCCAGGGCTAGGCCAACTCCCCCACTGCGTATGGCTGAAGGCTGTGGGAGGTCTGGATGTTTGGAGTGAAAAGAGGTCTGGATGGTTGGAGTCTGACATTGTCCGGTAGCTGGTTCCATAGTTTAGACGCTCAGTATGTCAGGCTCCTACCCCCCATCTGGCTCTGTGAATCTGGACTAAACCATTGCTGGCCGATTTGAAGGTTACGCTGAGGAGTGTACTGTAGAAACAGGTTCGAGGCATGTGGGCTGCTGAATTCATATCTGTGCATAGGTCGCCGCCTAGTGTTGGGTCCAGATGATCGCACATTGTTGTCCTGGAAGAGTCTTCGAAGTATCACGAGATAGGTTGCCCCTCCTCTGGACTACAGTGCGCATGGGCATCCCCTCCATCCTCAGATTGTTTTTTTCCGCCATTGGGTTCGGATGTTACTATCTTAGCTCAAGTTAGGAAAACTTTCTACAAAGCCAAAACTTTCGACAGCGTCGGTATAGTTTAGTTCGGTACCGATAACTTTGCTTTGGAAGGACATCGAGGAATCTGCCGGTTTTCTTTCCATATTCGAACCGATCTTCGACCTACGATGGAAAGAAGCCCATTCAAACGGTGTCCACTTTGCAATGCAAAATACCCGCACATCGATGTCCACCCGGTGTGCAACAAGTGCCTGTCCCCGGATCACAACGAGGCCAACTGTATGGCCTGTGCCCGGTTCAGATCGAAGAAAACTCTTCGGATTCGTCGCGTGGCTCCATTGGAGTCGCAGAAATCAGCGCCTAAGCCAGTAAACTTCTTCGGGACCGGAGACGAGGAGGTCGTCTATCTAGAGGATCCGGGTGAACACTCGGATCCTGTTTCGAGCCATGACTCAGAGTATGACGCCGAAGATGAGGAAATATTAGAAGAGGAAGAAAACGTCGTCGATGAGGTAGGAGACGACGCAGAGGCCCTTGGGGCCGTAGAAGATAGCTCAGGCGAGGAGCTAGGCCTCACCGTCGATACGGGAGTCCAAGATAAAGCACTCCATAAGGCTCAGGTCGAGGGATCGCCACAAGGCCTTACCCGAGATCTACAGACTCGTTCTATAGCCCCGCATAAAGGCCCGGCTACGAACACATATAAAAAGCCATCTGTATCAAAAATGCCATTGGTCGATCCAAAGAAATCGAAACCAAAAGCTTCACTGCCAAAACCGAAAGTGCAGCTAAATCTGGTCGGTTCCAAGGCCTCAAACCCCTCGGAGCCGAAGAAACAAAAAAAGGACGTAGATACCGACAAATTCAAAAAGGTCATCGAGCCGAAGATTGGGGCGCCGAAGACCAAAGTCAAGGCTGTCGAACCAGCGACGTCTGCGCCGAAGGAAGTCGGCACAGACAAAGCGCTCGACCCGAAAGAGGGGGTCGATCCTCGGTCGACGCCTGCGGCCAAACTAACGACCGGCTCCAAGGACCCTGTCAAGTCGACGCAGCCGACCCCATTCGTGTCCAAAGAGGTGTCGGAATCACTCCAACACATCAGGGAAAAGGCTACAACGGTCGTACCGAAAAAGGCCCCAACCCCAAAGTTGGTCGGAAACATTCCGACCGCTTCGACACCAATCAAATTCGGGTTGCCACCGATGGTGCGACCGAAGATGTTCGAACCAAAGAAGGGTATCGGAGCCAATAAAGGAGTGTCGATGGGACTACAGGCTACAGAAGAGCCTGAAGAACAGGAGTAGACAGTTCATAGACTCAGATACTGGTAGACTGTCCTTGTATAAAAGGAAAAAAATACCTGAAACACCCATGGAGTCATATAGGATTCCACTAAAGAAGAAAAGGGATTCAACCACATCGCCAGCTCTTGTGGAACCCCTGCAATCCTATGGACAAGAACCTCACTCTTTTTCACCCACATACTCAGATGTGGATGCAGGGGATGACGAGGATGACACTTATGTGGACCCTGATCCCAATGATCAAACCCAACCATGGGCGGACCCTGCTGACCCAAAAGATCCGCAAAATGCCCCTGACACTCATGCATACAATGTAAAAACATCTCCTACTGAGGACACTACTGCCTTTAACGCCCTTATTGAAAGAGCGTCAGGTAACCATGATGTACAACTACATGCTGACCCGGTTGAAGAAGATTTTTTGTTCGACACCTTTTCCACTTCGGAAAGAACCGTCAAGACTCTGCCCATGCTCAAAGGGGTCCTCAAGCATGCTGGTGACCTTTTTAAAGAGAACACAAGGGCAAGGGTATTAAACCCTAGAATTGAAAAAAAAATACAGACCTGCACCTGTGGACTCATTAGTTGTCTATAATGCACGTAAGAGGGCGAACTCCCAAACTACAGGTGACGCTCCCCCTCCTGACAGAGTCAAAAGTACTGGAAACTTAAGGAAAAAGAGTGGCAGCGCAGGCAGCTAACATCTGGCGCATTGTCAACACTCAGGCACTCTTAGCCAGATATGACAGGTCCCATTACGATACCCTTGAGACACTGTTGCAACACCTACCAGATCAGTACAAGGAGGGAGCAGAGCTACTAATCCAGGAAGGCAAGCTTATCACTAATGCTTCCATTAAGTGCGCGCTAGACGCAGCTGACACTGCAGCCAGGGCCATTAACACTAGCGTCATGCTAAGACGACGTGCCTGGTTGAGAATCTCTGGATTCAAACCAGAAATACAAACTACTATCCTCAATCAGCCGGTTAACCCGGACTACTTATTTGGATCTGAGGTTGACACCACCCTTGAAGATTAAAAAAGACAACGAGACGGCAAAGTCTATGGGGGCTCAGCAGTTTCGGGGTGGCTCTTTTCGTCGCTCCAATACTAGAGGACCTTCAAGAGGCCAAAACACACAGCAAACACAGTATAATAAAGGAGGTACACAAACCACCTACAATAAACAGACCAGGGGTGGATACCGGGGAACCAACATCAAAGGCAGAGGAAGAGGAAACAACAATTCCAGATCCTCTGCCAATAACAAACAGTGACGCCCTGTCACTGCCCCCCGACCATATAACACCTGTCGGGGGGAGACTCCAACAGTACCTGCCGGTCTGGAAATCCATCACCACAGACAGGTGGGTAAGATACATTGTCCAGTACGGGTAATGTCTATAGCGGATATCCACTCCACTCAACATACCACCAAGACACCGTCCTATGTCTGCAGAGCACTTGCACTTATTGCAGCATGAGGTCGTCAGCATGCTGCAAAAAGGGGCCATAGAGCTCGTGCCTGTAGAAGACCAAGGCTCAGGGGTGTACTCTCTGTATTTCTTAATACCCAAAAAGGACGGGTCCCTCGGACCCATACTGGACCTTGGGCCTCTAAACAGGTACATTCTGTCAGAGCATTTTCATATGCTAACTTTACAGCAGGTTCTACCGTTACTCAGTCTGGGAGACTTCCTCGCAACACTAGATCTAAAAGATGCGTATTTCCATATACCCATACACCCATCACACAGACAGTATCTCCGGTTCACTATTCAAAATCAACATTATCAGTTCAAAGTCCTCCCTTTTGGAGTAACAACGGCACCCAGGGTGTTCACAAAGTGCCTGGCGACAGTAGCAGCACACCTAAGGAGACAGCACATACATGTCTCCCCTTATCTGGACGACTGGCTTATTCAAGCAAAGACGGCCCAGCAGTGTGCCAGCCACATGTCCCGCACCATTCATCTCCTTCACAATCTGGGATTCTTGCTGATTTATCCAAAGTCACATCTTCAGCCCGCCCACGTATGACAGTACCTGGGCGCGACGATAAACACTCTGGCAGCCAAAGCTCAGCCAAATTCAGTGAGGATAGACAGCATGCAATTGCTGATCCAAAAATTCAGACCCCAACACTCGCTGCCAACAAGAGTGTTCATGCAGTCGATAGGCATGATGGCCTCCTGCATCTTCATAGTCCCGCACGCGAGACTGCATATGCGCCCGCTTCAGGAGTGCTTGGCATGTCAGTGGAATCGGGCTCAAGGACAGTTGAAAGAGCTAGTGTTGGTGAGCGGTCGGGCATTCAACTCTCTGCATTGGTGGAACCCACAAAACCTTTGCAAGGGCCGACCGTTTCAGGAGCCTGTGCCACAGATTATACTGACGACGGACGCATCTCTCCAGGGATGGGCAGCTCATGTACTCCACTACACAGTGCAGGGACTATGGACAGCACAGCAAAAGAAAATGCACATCAACCTTCTGGAATTGATGGCAATCTTCATGGCAATGAAAGCTTTCAAAGTACACTTGTGCAACAAGGTCGTGTTGATCCAGACGGACCACATGACTGCCATGTACTACATACAGAAGCTGGGCAAAGACAACCAGATGGTGGATCTGCTCAGCAGGCACAGCCACCAGATGCACGAGTGGGAGATACACCCATCAGTACTCCAACCGTACTTCCAGCAGTGGGATCATCCACAGATAGACCTGTTCGCCACGAGAGAAAACGCAAAATGCCAATGCTTCGCCGCCAGGTTCCCACATCCACAGGGCAATGCGATATGGATGAACTGGTCAGGCAAGTTTGCGTACGCTTTTCCCCCAGCACCTCTAATACCGCTAGTGGCATGCAAACTGAGGCAACACTCGATGACACTCATCCTGGTTGCTCCAATGTGGGCACGCCAACCATGGTACACCACGTTTCTAGAACTCTGTGGTACCGCATCAAAGGCTGCACCTCACACCCAGGCTTTTGACGCAGAGCCATGGCGACATTCAGCATCCAGATCCGCAACAGCTCAACCTGGCGATCTGGCTCCTGAAGTCTTAGAATTTGGCTACCTCAACTTGCCGCCAGAATGTATGAATATCATCAAGGAGGCAAGACGGCCCACTACCAGAGCATGCTATGCGGCTAAATGGAAAAGGTTTGTCATATATTGTAACAACAATGACATTAACCCACTGGATGCATCTATTAAAAACATTATCTGTTATTTGTTGCACTTATACAGATGTAATCTGGCGTACAGTTCCATTCGTATACATATATCCGCAATAGCAGCTTATCTTCAAAACAGGCAGCACCTCTCACTATTCAGAGTGCCTGCCATTAAGGCTTTTCTGGAAGAACTCAAGAGAGGGAACCCGCCCAGACACCCACCTTCACCAGTCTGGAACCTCAATGTGGTCCTCACCAGACTGATGGGACCACCTTTTGAACCTCTACACTCTTGTGAGATTCAGTTTCTAACCTGGAAAGTGGTTTTCCTAGTAGCCATTACCTCACTACGAAGAGTTAGTGAACTCCAGGCACTAACCATTCAAGAGCCATTCATACAAGTCCACGCAAATAGAGTTGTACTACGCACCAACCCTACGTTCATGCCTAAGGTGATTTCGCAGTTCCACATGAACCAAACCATAGAACTGCCAGTTTTCTTTCCTAATCCAGAAAATGTCGCAGAGAGATCCCTACACACATTAGATGTCAAGAGAGCTCTTATGTACTATATAGACAGAACAAAGGATTTCAGGAAAACAAAACAGCTTTTTGTTGCCTTTTCTCCACAGCACAAAGGCAACCCCATTTCCAAAGCAGGGAGAGCCAGGTGGATCGTTAAGTGTGTACAGATTTGCTATGCTAAGGCTAAACGCACACTAACCATTCCTCCAAGAGCACACTCCACACGTAAGTTAGGAGCGTCCATGGCTTTCCTGGGGAATATTCCTTTAGAAGAGATATGTAAGGTAGCCACATGGTCCACCACACATACATTTACAAAACACCACTGCGTAGATGTACATTCAAAACAGCAGGCAGCTGTAGGACAGGCTGTTCTCAAAACTTTTTCAGACTGCTGCAGCTGGCACGGGCAGCCGCCGCTAACAGGAGGGACTGCTATGTAATCTATGCACAGATATGAATTCAGCAGCCCACATGCCTCGAACCGAATATGCTACTTACCAGTATGCATCTGTTCCTGGCATGTAGGGCTGCTGACATTCATATCATCCGCCCTCCCCCCCCCCCGGCGCCTGTAGCAGCTGTAGCATTCAGAATTACTATGTAGCATGGACATCACTCACTGTATTACGCTCCATCTCTGCCACAATGGCGAAAAACAATCTGAGGATGGAGGGGATGCCCATGCGCACTGTAGTCCAGAGGAGGAGCCACCTATCTCGTGATACTTCGAAGACTCTTCCAGGACAACAATGTGCAATCATCTGGACCAACACTAGGCGGCGATCTATGCACAGATATGAATGTCAGCAGCCCTACATGCCAAGAACAGATGCATACTGGTAAGTAGCATATTCGTTTCTGTAGATCCGCCGCTCCATCCCCAAACTGGGTTTTATATACCAGGCACAGAGCTTTAAACTCAATTTGCTGTTGCACCTGCAACCAGTGGAGGGTTTTAATGCTGCCAGATATATGGTGGAACTTGGGAATAATCCACAACATTCTAGCTATTTAGCTACATTATTAATAGTATCACTGCTACATTTGCACTGAAATTAATTAATGAGAACTGCATGGATAAGCGCAGGTTATAGTTACCTTAGTCCACGAGTTAGTCACTTCAGATAACTAGAACTGATTATTTCTGTGCTTTTTTAGAGTTTAAAATGTTACTTTGTTACAGATCATTTCACCGAACTAGAACGTTACTTTAACCTTCGGTTCTTTTCAGTGACTATTAAAATTATCTGCTGTAATGAAAGCGGTTTCCCATGGTGATTTGTGAATTGGCGCAAGGCGGAGTACAGTGCACTAGCGCAGGGATAAAGATACATGGTGCTATCTTACTAGTTATGGTGCTGTTCTGCGCTCTATATTTTATGAAATGCAGTAAGCAAGTTTTATTGCTGATCTAAATCACAGGAATACTTAAAAATTTGGTGCAGACAGTCTAGCAATTCCACATCCAGTATGAGAACAGTTTGATGATTATGGGTTTGCTATGCTAAACAATTTTCATTGTATGACATAAATTGCTTGAAATGTTATAAGGCTTTGTAATGAACAGATTGTCAAAGTGAAGTTTAAAAAAAGTTAAAACTTTGCAACATTTTATGACAAGTAATTCAAACCCCTGCAATTGTCAATCGATTAATATAAGGAACAAGTAAAGCTGACTGTTTGTAGTGCATTTCCTTTACCACTGTTTTAACAGACTGCAATGTTTTTCTGCTTTTATTGAGGCTAATGTCAGGAAAATTGTGAGGTCAGGCTTCACTGCTAATTTTGTGTGTTCTGCAAATCGTGAAAAGCTGGCTGGTCTGTCTAGTAATGGCCACGTCTTCAGCGTAACTCGTAATCAAAGCTTAAGAGTGTGTGTTTACACTCTATTAAAGATTTGAAAAGTTACTGAGTTAGGGTTTGCATATTGAGTTAGTGCATTGAAAATAATGTTCGATTAATGGCAATGGTGGCCATATCTGTGGAAATGTAACTATTTTTGTGGTTAATTCCTCCTTTCGTTTCAAGATAGGAATCTTGTCTAGGAGTATCAGTCTACTAAGGATAATGCCAGAGAGGCTGATGTTCTAATGAATCACTTTCTCTCCAATGCCTTCGATGTGTTTTCTAGTTAGCGACTCAGTGAATTGTTGTAATTAACTTCAAGTTTGTTTCAGTTAATAAAAACCATAACAATTTTGCATTTTTAAACAATAACATTGTATAGTTAATAACATCATGAAATAATACATCATAAAAGTGCTGCCAATCATTTTTCCCTAGGATTACACGATTACTGCTGTGGTAGAGTGTTCAAATTCCTACCCTTTTTCAGTTTTGCACTGTGTTTTCCTGCTTCTTTGTTAAGGTTTCTCTATTTTCGGATTACAATTTTTTTGTATCTATATATTTTAATGTTTATACTCTCTTTGCATTTGGCAGGTTCACCTTCAGCGTAAGATTGGGTGAAAAGACTTTTCCAGCTGTAACCGCTAATAGCAAAAAACTAGCAAAACAGCGGGCAGCTGAAGTTGCTGTGATGAAACTCTCTGAAGAGGGCACATTAAAAGTTCCGGAAATGGTACGTGCCATGTTGTTTCTGTGCTTCCATTAGAAGTCATACAATCATAACTGGTTTTTTTTGTCAATCTCCTTAATCTCATCCACATCAGCTTAGATTTTTCGGCCTCATAGATATACCAACAAGTATACTCAAACTCCTTTATATTGGTAATCTTCAACTATTCCTGGTGGCCTCAACGCCACGAGCTTACACTGTAATATGGACATGATGGTGACAAAACGATTCACTGTTTCTTTAGGTGCCACAGCCAAAACCGCCATCGGAGAACAACACTTCAACAGAGGTAGCATCTGAGGTGCCCACACTTAGCCCTGAAGAGCTTAATGCTGCTAAGTCAGCTCATGTTGGTGATCTGATCAAATACCTTAATGCGAATCCGGTCAGTGGACTGCTAGAGTATTCTCGTGCCAATGGCTTTGCTGCTGAATTCAAACTCGTGGACCAGTCTGGACCTCCCCATGATCCAAAGTAAGTTTCAAATGCAAGAACCGTTAAGTAGTGCTTTCTGCAGTGCAACAACCTGGCTGTCCTAGGCGGCTACTGGTTGCATATTGAACCTGGTGCATTTGGAAGTGCCCGTGTTAACAGTAGCCTCAAATGGCTTCAGTATTTTTTCTCTAAATCCAAAAACTTTGTTTTTGTCTGTTTACGTGCATCGCTCCTTTCCTCTGACAATAAAGTAGACCCCCCGAAAATCCTAAAGGTGGTAGTTTCCTCGACCAATTATCATGAATTTGATTGCTGTCCTTAATCTGGTTAAAACAGATGTGCACTGATCACTTGTTTCTTAACGGCCAACGGTTATCGCGAGCACTACCTTGCAAGTGCTGCGCACGACGTTGGCCGACGGGCCAGCATTCGTTCTTCGAACGTTCAGCACTGGGCGCTGAACGCTCGATGCTTCTATGAGGTTAATATTCTCATGGTATAAATTTACTTTGTATATAATCGTTTATTGCCATTTTGCTGTTTTCTCTAACTGAATGAATGCTCTCTGAATCTGGAACTATGCTCCCTGATTTTTGATCAGTGTTATGGATGTTTAGTGAATGATCAACTACATAAGATTTGTATGCAGTTGAATGCAATACAAAAAGCAAATGTTTTTAGTACTTGACCTCAAATGCACGTAATTATCTGCACTGGACATTTGCACTAATTTTGAACCACAGTTTACACATGCACTCTAATATGAACGGATGACACCATTTGTCCACACATCATACTTTTATATGGGTCCAGTAGCAGCACAAGTATCACCTCCGAATGCTCTTGTCCTTCAGGTTTGTTTTTCAAGCAAAGGTGGGAGGGCGCTGGTTCCCTGCTGTCACTGCACACAGCAAAAAGCAGGCAAAGCAGGAAGCAGCTGATGCCGCGCTCCGTGTGCTGATTGGTGAGGCAGAAAAAGCAGAGCGGACTGGAGAGCTTCCTTCACAGGTAATGCGCTGCCTTAGTGTTTTTTTGTCTGTTGGCCTACTGAAAAGACAATGTGCATGCCATCTGGAGTTCTCAAGCTGCAGGAAATGTACACCTGTAACCATGCTCATTTGTAAAACAGTGGAAGCGGTGCTACGGATGTGAAACTGAATATTTTGTATTGGTCCCTACTGATTAGAACTAGTGTTAACTAATTATTGAGTATTGTACATATGGAACACGTCCTCTCATATATACGGATTGCACATATTAATGCTACTTGATATTATTTTTCTCCAGTCGTGTGTGTGTGTGTGTGTAAAAACGTTTGATTACACAGTGCCCACGGCCACTTCAAGCGGTGGCTCGTTTGATGGGTGTGGAACACTGGTTTAATATCTTAAAGCAAGTCTCCTAGTGCAGTCCAGGGAAGCAAAACATGAGCACAGTAAATATATTTGGTAGCTGCAGAGCTATCAAATTCACCCCATTTCATTATATGTATGTGTATATGTATCTATATGTGTATATATGTATGTGAGCAAAAAATGAAGTAAGGAACACTGGGTGGTTCCCAAATTTTAGAGCAGAGAGCAGCTCCTTTGTATGGAACACTACACCAGCGACATTGTTTTTCTAGCAAAGATTTATGCATAGAATTAGCAAGTTCCATCCACACCAAGCTGAAATGTAACGAAAATCTTTTACTGTTCCAGGCATAGAATTATGACTTTGGATTGGTGAATACCTCCCAAGCCTGCCGGTTATTAATGAAAGCAACCAATTTAAGTAATCGCAATGCCCTGTCTGGTGCAAAAAAAAGCAGGGAACCATGAGTAGTTAACAAGGTTTAGGTGGAGAGCTGCAGCTTTGTGGCATGTTCTACCACACCAACTCTGCTCACCTTATGTCTGTTTTTCTAGCAAAGATTTTAAGCATAGGATGAGAATTATAACATCTATTGCTCTGAAACGGATCTGTCTACTGAGCAGACATTGTGCTGTACATTTACTTTTTGTAACTGGTAAGATTTATTGATCTTTGGAAATTAAAAGTCCAACACTAGAAATCCGTTCACCGTAAACAAAGCCCAGTCAAGCCGCATTAATCCAGTGCAACAAAGGTGTTGCTGCTTAAGAGAATTTGAGGAAATTCTGGTGTTTCTCTGCATCTTTACTCTGAGTAAACAGGCATCAGCCTCCAGCGGACACAAAGTACCATCTATGCCCTATGCAACTATGTATGGGATGGGCTAACTTGCAGTAAAATTGTTTTGGGGTGAGGGGTAAAGTGGAGAGCATAGGAAGACCAGTCTCCACAAAACATCGGAGTTAGATTTGCCATCGACAAAGGGCACTACCAGTTCACAGCCGTGGCCTTCGGACTAAAATCCGCACCAAGGATCTTCACAAAATGCCTTGCAGCTGTAGCGGCGCATCTACGGAGGGAGGTGATTCATGTATACCCCTACCTCGACAACTGGCTGATAAAGGCAAGTTCCTACAAACCATGCCAACTACATGCATAGCAGGTCAGATGCTGACAGAACTGGGAGTTCGAGGCGTATGAGCTGCAGAGTCGTACACTATGCATTAGATCGCCACCTGGTGTTGGGCTCTGATGATTGCAGGTTGTCTTCTTGGAGAAGTCTTTGTAGTCACGATATAGGTGACTCCTCCCTTTGACAATACTGCGCATGGGCATCGGCTCCATCCTTAGATTATTTTTTTCCGCCACTGGGTTCGGATGAAAGTTTCTCCGCTCGGGCTAGAAAAACTTTTTCAGCAACTTCAAAGCGCAAAAACTTCCTATAACTAATATAGACATCGAATACACCTTTCGACGACATCGACTCTATTCCGGTTCATCGACGCGGGCCGATGGGCCTATCGACGCCGTGCGGCCTACACCGACGCCGTGCGGCCTACACCACATGGAAAGAACTCGTTCAAGAAATGCCCGGTATGCCGAGCAAAATTTCCACATAGCGATCATCACGAGGTTTGCGACCTCTGTCTATCGCCGGATCACGACGAGTCGACCTGCACCGCTTGTGCATCCTTCCGATTGAAAAAGACCATCCGGGATCGGAGGTCCCGTTGACACGAAATGAGATCGGCCTCAGCACCGGAGGATATCTTCGACGACTAGGTTCCGCTCGTTCCGGAAGAAGATTCGCCTGATCTCCAGATTATATCAGAGGCAGAGGACTCAGATGACTCTATTCCATCACGTCAACCTGTGAGTACTTCTGCCCCTGCACCACATGCACTGCCCAAGCTAAAGGCGAAGGTCAGCACTCCGCCCAAGGGGCCCAGTCGAGACCAAGTACTTCCTCCTAAAGCCCAGCCTTCGAGCTCGGCTCCGAGGAAAACTGCGCCTTCAGGTGCTTCGGCACAGAGCAAGCCACACGTGCCGATTCCACCACCTCCATCGGCACCGTAACACAAAGACCCTTCGGCACCGAAAGCGAAAGAGGTACAGGCACTGAAAGAAGCTCCGAAGCCGTCCACTTCCAAAACTAAAGAGGGCAAGCCAGCGCCTGACGCCACAAAGCCGAAGAGGCCAGCTTCCGCTCAGAAGACTCCCGCTCCAGTGCCAATACCCACAAAGCCTGATTCCGAGGTTCCTAAGCCCTCGGACACGCCTGCCAAGCCGAAAACAACACCTTCGGCACTGAGAACTTTGCCACAGGACGCTGTAACACCTCACAAGGCAAAACGTCAAAAACGACCTCTGTCGGAACTGAAAAAGTCGACGCTGAAGAAGATTGTAGAGGAAGAACTGTTTAGACCAGATCCTAAACAAAAGAAGATCTACATAAACCCAAAGACTGGACATGTAGGTGCTATACCTCATAAAAAGAGACTAGCAGAAACACCCACCTCCATCTGTGGTTCCTGCCAAGAAGGACTGTGCAACTTCTCGTATGCACCCTCCCTGTCCAGTATCTCCTTCCTCTCCTGTCCCTCCTTTTTTTTTTTTGTGTCCTCATATTTTGCCCTTGGTGACCAACTAGTAGCATGTGGAGAGGACCTTACTGTCTCAGATAAACTGGATGGAGCTCCGAGAGGGGCCGCCCTAATTGTCCCACAGTAAGTAGTGCCATAATCCAACTAAGCCACATTGGACCAACCGTCCGGGACACATGCTGCGTTCATATACCCAGTCTTATATCGATTTCAACTTTATTGGGTATAGTCAAATGTAAGAGAAGGTGCCAAGTAGCGTGATCATTGGACCTTGGAGGAGAAAAAAAAAGATCAAGTTAAAACCCATTACCAATTTAATAGTCTCCAGGAGTTTCTCTTGCTTAGGTTTCCTGATATTAAAAGGTCCAACTTTAATGTTTGTAGCACAGACGTTCACCAATCAAGCAAGGTAGGAGGTAAAGGATCTTTCCATTTCTTACATATTTCTCTCCTAGCCAACAAAATACAAAAAAAGTAGATCTTTTGCTGGCCCATGAAACTCGGGAGAAATACCAAAAATGACAAGAGCAGAACATAATGTTAGTTGGGATCCCAGGGAGGTGGATAACGATATAGAAACTGAATTCCAGAACGGTGATAAGAGTGGGCAGTCAATGTGTAAATCCGAAGCTTCTGCCAAGCCACATTTAGGGCATAAAACAGGCGAATTGTCCGAAAACTTCGACAAACGTTGGGGCGAATAGTAGGCCCTATGTAATGTAAACAAGTGGTTTCGGCGTAACCAAGATGTTTTCACAATGTTCCACATGATCTTGAAAGATTCAAACCACATATTCTCAACGCTGATATTCGTAATGTGTGGACCACAGCAGATCTGGTAACTGGAACTCACCCTCTGCTTCATCCAGTAAGAGATTGTACCAGAGTGAAACCTCTTTCTTGAATGGAGACTTATCTGTTAGGAGGGACACTAATGTACTGTCCCCTCCCAGCTGAAATCTACCTTGAACAGAAATCTGTGAATGTGCCCAGCTTTGTATTTGAAGGTATTTGAACCTGGCGAACAGAGTCCCTATTTTTAAACTCAATATCTCCCACGGCAATAGGCTGCCATCAACAAAGATATCCCACCAAACTACCAATCCTGCCTCTCGTAGTGGTACTGCAAGGCTATCCAAGAGCCAGCTCTGGGAACCAGGTGAGTTCCATAATCGAGCCTTACAGGAGTAGTAGTCGATTCTAATGGTACACCTAAGTTTAGCCCATGTTCTACATGAATCTCTAAGCACCTTTAGTTTTATTTTCTTAAACTTGGGATCCCAAAACTTAAACAAAAGTTCATGATCGGCAACCTTTTCCCCTCTGAGTAATGCAGCAAACATGTGCCCACAACCCAAGTTTATCGGGGATTTTAACAACATCCTAACATGGGACATCTGAATCAATCAATCAAAGACATTTGTAGAGCGCACTACCTACCCATAGGGTCTCGAGGCGCTTGGGGCGGGGGGGGGGGGGGGGGGGCGTTACTGCTCGAACAGCCAGGTCTTGAGCTTCTTCCTGAAGGAGAGGTGGTCTTGGGTCAGGCGCAGGTCGGCCGGGAGGGAGTTCCAGGTCTTGGCGGCCAGGTAGGAGAAGGACCTTCCTCCTGAGGTGGCTCTGCGGATGCGTGGGACGGCGGCGAGGGCGTGGCTGGCGGATCGGAGGTGGCGTTTGGGAGCGTAGAAGTTGATGCGGTTGTTGAGGTAGCTCTGGCCTTGGTCGTGGAGAGCTTTGTGTGCGTGGGTAAGGAGGCAGAAGGTGATTCTCTTGTTGACCGTGAGCCAGTGCAGGTCTCTTAGGTGTCCGGAGATGTGGCTGTGTCGTGGGATGTCGAGGATGAGTCTGGCTGAGGCGTTCTGGATGCGCTGGAGTCTCTTCTGGATCTTGGCGGTGGTTCCGGCGTACAGTGCGTTGCCGTAGTCCAGTCGGCTGGTGACGAGGGCCTGGGTGACGGTCTTCCTGGTCTCTGTGGGGATCCACCAGAAGATCTTCCGAAGCATGCGCAGGATGTTGAAGCACGACGAGGAGACGGCGTTGACTTGCCTGGTCATGGAGAGGGAGGAGTCCAGGATGAAGCCCAGGTTGCGTGCGTGGTCCGTCGGTTTGGGTGCGGTGCCCAGGGCGGGGGGCCACCAGGAGTCGTCCCAGGCGGAGGGCGAGGAGCCCAGGATGAGGACTTCCGTCTTGTCTGAGTTCAGCTTCAGGCGGCTCGTCGTCATCCACTCGGCTACCTCTCTCATCCCTTCGTGCAGGTTGGCTCTGGCGGCGGCGGGGTCGTTGGTCAGGGATAGGATCAGCTGGGTGTCGTCGGCGTAGGAGATTATGTTGAGGTTGTGTTGGCGTGCGATGGCCGCGAGGGGGCTCATGTAGACGTTGAAGAGAGTCTGGCTCAGTGAGGATCCTTGAGGGACGCCGCAGCTGACTTTGGTGGCCTCTGATTTGTACGGTGGTAGGCGGACTCTTTGGGTTCTTCCGTCGAGAAAGGAGACTATCCATTCCAGCGCCTTCTCCTGGATTCCGACGTTGCTGAGGCGTTGCACTAGGGTGCGGTGGCAGACCGTGTCGAAAGCCGCGGAGAGGTCTAGGAGGATGAGGGCCGCTGTTTCCCCGTTGTCCATCAGGGCTCGGATGTCGTCGGTGGCGGCGAGGAGGGCGGTCTCGGTGCTGTGGTTGGCACGGAATCCGGACTGCGATGGGTCGAGGGATCCGTTCGTCTCGAGGAAGGCGGCCAGCTGTTTGTTGATGGTCTGCTCGATGACTTTGGCTGGAAACGGGAGTAGAGAGATGGGGCGGTAATTCTTGAGTTCGGTGGGGTCTGCTGTAGGTTTCTTCAGTAGAGCGCTGAGTTCGGCGTGCTTCCAGCTCTCGGGGAAGGTGGCGGTGTCGAATGAGGTGTTGATGATGTCCCGCAGATGGGGTGCGATGACAGCGTCGGCTTTGTTGAAGACGTGGTGAGGGCAGGGGTCGGTCGGAGATCCGGAGTGGAAGGAGTTCATCGTGTGGACGGTGTCTTCGGTGTTGACCGGGGTCCAGGCGCGGAGGGTGGTGGTGGGTGGTGTTGCTGCGGTCGTGGCGTGCGTCGGTTGAGTGCTGAAGCTGTTGTGTATGTCCGCGATCTTGTTGTGGAAGTAGGAGGCGAGGGAGTTGCAGAGGTCTTGCGAAGGGGTGATGTCGTTGTTTCCGGCGTTGGGGTTGGAGAGCTCTTTCACGATGTTGAAGAGTTCCTTGCAGTTGTGTGCGTTGTTGTCCAGTCGGTTCTGGAAGGCCGTTTTCTTGGCGATGCGGATCAGTTGGTGGTGTTTCCGGGTGGCGAGCTTGAGGGTGGTCCTGTTGTCCGGCGTGGGTTCCTTTCTCCAGGCTTTCTCGAGGGCATGGCAATTCTTCTTGGAGCTCTTGAGTTCGTCGGTGAACCATGGGGCTCTCTTACTGCCGGGTCTGCTGGACGGGGTCCTCAGTGGGGCGAGTTCGTCCGCGCATTTGCTGATCCACTTCATGAGGTTGACGGCGGCCTGGCTGGGGTTCGCTGAGGTGGCCGGAGGGTGCTGGCTCAGGGATGCGGCGAGCTGGTCGGCTGTGATCTTGTTCCAGCTTCTTCGGGCAACCTGTTGCTGGTGGTGGTGGGTCGTCGTTCTTTGGAAGGTGAAGTGCATGCATCTGTGATCCGTCCAGTGGAGTTCTGTGGCGTGGCTGAAGGCGATGTCTTTGCTGGATGAGAAGATGGCGTTGAGTGTGTGTCCGGCGAGGTGGGTGGGGGTGGACACCAGCTGCTTGAGTCCAAGGTTGGCGAGGTTGTCGAGCAGGGTGCCGGTGTGCAGTCGTTGTTGTTCTCCAGGTGGAAGTTGAAGTCCCCCAGGAGGATGTAGTCAGCGGAGGGGAGGGCGTGCGGGCTGACGAAGTCGCCGATGTCCTCGCTGAATTGAGTGCGTGGTCCCGGAGGTCGGTAGATCAGGGTGCCTCTGAGGGTGGTCTTTGGGTCGGTGTGGATCTGGAAGTGCAGGTGTTCGGCGGAGGGTGGGGTGTTGTCGGTGCTGGTCGTGATGCGGATGGTGTTCTTGTGGATGATGGCGATGCCTCCTCCCACCTGGTTGGCGGTGCGGTCCCTCCGGGTGATCTTGTAGCCCTCTGGGATGGTGATGGCGATGTCGGGCGCTGAAGAGGCGTTCATCCAGGTCTCCGTGAGGAAGGCAACGTCAGGGGCTGTGGTGTCTAGGAGGTTCCAGAGTTCGATGGCGTGTCTGTGGACGGAGCGGGTGTTGAGCAGGATGCACTTGAGGTGGTTGCTGCTGGTGTTCGGCTTGGCAGGTGCTGGTGCGGGGCAGGTCCGGATGCAGGTGAACTTGCAGGTGTTGCAGCTGAAGGGTCCGTGGACGCGTCGTGGGGTGGCTCTGCTACATCCTGGGACTCGGCCGGTGTTGAGTGCGATGAGGTTGGCGGCGGTGTACGTCAGGCGGGTCGGTCGGTCGGGGTCCTCGAGGGCCAGGGGTCCTGGCACTGGGCGCGGTCCAGGCGCGGACGGGTGTAGACGGGCTTACCTTTGGCGCGCCTTCGGCGCACAATCGGCGCGCCCGCTGCGCGTGACCGCTGCGCGTTCGCAAGGTCGCCATATAAGGCGAAGTGCGCGGGTGGGCGGGGCAGCTGGGAGGCGGGAGCGGGGAGGGATACAGAAGGCAAAAGGGGCGGGGCTTAGCGGCGTTGGCGGGAAGCGGGGAGGGAGAGCGGAGGTCGGCGAGGTAGGCGGGCAGACAGGAAGGAGAAAGCAAAAACACGGGCACAAAATTAAAATGAGACAGGCAAAAGGATATAAACACAAGATCAGGGGAAAAAAAATGCACAAACAATGATAGCAACCGGTAGGCAAGCACGGACCACGCCGCTCGGAGGAGGGGGCGTGGTCAGCGGCAGCGCGACAGGCAGTGAGGCAGCTAGGCAGGGCAGAGGGGCACACGCAGCAGCTGGTGGCCGTGCGGCGCGCGGGTGTCCCACAAGTGGGTCACACTCACCTGCGTCGCACGGTCGCCATATAAGGCCAAGTGCGCGGGTGGGCGGGGCAGCTGGGAGGCGGGAGCGGGGAGGGATACAGAAGGCAAAAGGGGCGGGGCTTAGCGGCAGTGGCGGGAAGCGGGGAGGGAGAGCGGAGGTCGGCGAGGTAGGCGGGCAGACAGGAAGGAGAAAGCAAAAACACGGGCACAAAATTAAAATGAGACAGGCAAAAGGATATAAACACAAGATCAGGGGAAAAAAAATGCACAAACAATGATAGCAACCGGTAGGCAAGCACGGACCACGCCGCTCGGAGGAGGGGGCGTGGTCAGCGGCAGCGCGACAGGCAGTGAGGCAGCTAGGCAGGGCAGAGGGGCACACGCAGCAGCTGGTGGCCGTGCGGCTCGGGGGTGTCCCACAAGTGGGACACCCCCTGCGCCGCGCAGGCCCACCCATAAAGCTGTAGATCAGGCGCCGCCAAACCTCCCTTCTCTCTACGCCGCCTGATCTTCTTCCGAGCAATTCTCAGGTTACGATTGTTCCAAATAAAAGTACGAATATCGCTTTGGAGCTTAGCTATCATCGTGGGATCAAAAAAAAGGGGAATGGTGTTGAATAAGAATGTAACCTTGGGTAGGATCGTCATTTTGACTGAATTAGATCTACCCAATATAGATAGTGGAAGTGTAGACCATGATTTCATTAGCCTCCGACATTCTTTGGCAATAAGCGAGAAATTTGCTGGAACAATCTCGTCTATATCTTTATATATATATATTTAGACCCAAATTACGAAGGACTGGACTTATCTGGGCCCCTGCCACGGGCTCAGGGTCATTCCAGACCATTATGTCTGTCTTGACAGCATTAGCTTCGTAACCTGATACAGCTCCAAACTCCTTAGCCAACGTAATTACTGCCGGAAATGCCGACCGTAACTCAGATGTAAAAATGAGAACATCGTCCGCATAGAAGGCTACCTTCCTCTCTCATCCCTCAAACACAAAAGACTTGATGTTACTATGGTCTCGGATCTTTTGAGCAAAAGGCTCTATATAAAGATCAAATAAGAGGGGTGAGAGGGGGCAGCCTTGGCGGGTACCCCAAGTGATGTTAAATGGGTCTGATAGTTCTCCGTTGACGAGTATAGATGCTGACGGATTCTTATACAAGAGTTTGACTGTGCGCCTAAATTTTTTGCCGAAGTTAAATTTTCCCAAGACCTCCGATAGGTAAACCCAATTAACTATCGAAGGCCTTGGTGGCATCCAAGGTCATTACTGCCAGAGGACGTGATGCCACCGTCGCCATATCGATAGCACCTATAAGATCATAGGTCAACTCGTACAGCTGATGCCCCCTTACAAAGCCCTTTTGGTCTGTATGCAAGATGTTTGTTGCTACTGCCCCCAACCTATTTGCAAGTACAGATAAAAAAACAGACGTCCCTGGTCGAAACTAGTAACTGAGAAATGGACACTCAACCTTCTAGAAACTAGACCAGAAATCAGCAATGACCCCTCAGATGCTAATGACTGTTATAATCGGTGGCTTGAGGACTCATTGGATCAGACCCTACCCAAGGTTGAGCTTTCCCATCGTATCTGAGCAAATAAAAAAGCCTGGTATACCCCAGAGCTTAGAACTCTTAAACAACTCTGTAAACAGAAGGAGTCTCTCGAGAAAAGACTATCAAGAAACTAGTAAGGATATTTATAGGACTGCTCTAAGCAACTATAAAAAAAATGATTAAATCCACTCAATCCAACTATTACCAGGAAAAAATTGCCTCTGCCTCTAGCTCTTCTGGGGAAATCTTTAAAATATTCAAGTCCTTAGTCACCCCACCTACTCCCACTGCTGATCCCAGTCTTGCACATACTCGCTGTAGGGAACTAGCTAATTTCTTCACTTCTAAAATAACAGACATCTACTCCACTTTCCATGATACCCCTCGGATATCAGTATCTCCACCTAGTTTGGAGATGAACCTTCTTGAGACATTTCCCCCTCTCGACTGCACTGAGGTTCAATCACTACTGATCAACCTGAAATCAGGTTCACCAGTTGATGTTGCGCCCCCCACTATGCTCAACTTGGTCTCTGATGCTGTGGCCCCGGTGATTAAGGAGGTGATCAATACCTCACTTGCAACTGGGGTGGTCCCTCTCCACTGGAAACATGCTAGAGTAAAAGCTTTATTGAAAAAGCCCAACCTCAATCCGGACGACTGGGCTAACTACCGCCCTATCTCCTTGCTGCCTACAATTAGTAAACTGACTGAGAAGTATGTCAATTCTCTGCTCTCCACCCACTTAGAAACCCAGAACTTACTGCATTCAACCCAGACCGGTTTTAGATGTAAACAAGGAACCGAAACGGCTCTGGTGGGAGTTATTGAGGAAGCAAGAAGGATTGTAGATGAGGGTAGTTGTGCAGCCATAGTACTATTAGACCTCAGCGCGCCCTTTTACACCGTTAATCACTCTATTCTGGTTCAAAGGATGGGTGATGTGGGTGTCACTGGGACCACGTTGAAATGGCTGCAATCCTTTCTCTCTGACCGTACTTTCTGTGTTTGAGGATGACATCTCTTCTCCTCCTGTGCATCTTCACTGTGGCGTTCCCCAGGGTTCATCCCTCAGCCCCACATTATTTAATATCTATGAGGCCTTTGGCTGAGGTGGTGCTACCCTGGGGAGTGCAACTAGTGACGTATGCTGATGATGCGCAGCTCATCATCACCCTTTCTGATCAGATGTCATCTTATGATAAACTTTCCTCTTGCCTTAGCAAGGTTCGTGAGTGGGTGGATGTTGCTTTCCTGAAACTCAACGGAACAAAGACGGAGATCATGATGTTGGGGCATGATGCTCCATCCACGGTAGACGGATGGTGGCCTACCACCTTGGGTCACCACCCCTCTCCCAAGAAAAAAATTAAAAGCTTAGGGGTGTGGTTAGATCCAGCTCTCAACTTCTTGGCACAAGCGCAGAAGGTTGCAGCGACCTGTTTTGCCTTGATGAGATCTTTGAGAAAAATCATTGAACTGCTTCCGTTTGAAGCGAGGAGGATATTAGTCCAGGCCCTGATTCGAACACGCCTGGACTACGCTAATGCAGTATACCTGGGAGCACCACTTGGGACACTCGGGGTCCTTCAGACGGTACAGAACTGTGCTGCCCGGATGCTCCAAAAGATACCACGTAGAATGTCCGCCAGACCAGCTCTTCGACAACTCCACTGGTTACCAATACAACAAAGGATCGAATTTAAGGCTATGACCATTGTTCATAAAGCCTTGACCAACACAGCTCCTGGTCTAATTCAACCACTGTTCTGCCCCTACCAAACCAATAGGACCCTGAGATCTAGTAGTAAGAATTTTTTGGCAGTCCCACGAATAAGGAGAACCCGTATAGGCGGCAGGCGTTTTTTCTGTCCAAGCAGCTACATTTTGGAACAACCTGCCTGGCCCTATGCGGATGGAACAGAACCACCTTAGGTTTAGAAAAATGTTAAAAACCTTCCTATTTCTTTAATCTCTCGGGTGATGAATTGGTTCACTGCAGCGCTGGGATGCCCCCGGGTAACCACGCGCTATAGAAATGAGTATTCATCCATTCATTCATTCAGATGTAAAAATTTTATAATCTGTATTTAAAATGGAAATTGGTCTGTAAGACCCACAGCTTGTTGCTGATTTTCCTGGTTTTAGAATCCATGTGATTGAAGCATTCTCCCACGGTTTAGGAGGGGGCATCCCTTCGAGAAGGATCTTGTTGAACAGCTCAGTCAGAAAGGGAATAATAGTTGAAATCGGAGCGTTATAAATTTCAGATGGCAGACCATCCGGGCCTGATGCCCTACCTTTTTTACTACTGGCTACAGCTAACCTGACCTCCTCCTGTGAAATCGGTTCTTCTAGTTTGTTACTCTGTTTTAATGTCAGAGCAGGAAGAGAGACGCCCGCCAGCCAATCTTCAGCCGGCTTTGGCTCAACGTTATTATCTTCACAGTAAATTTCACTGAAGAAGTCACGGAGTGTTCTCCCAATCTCAACATCTGTAGAGAATGTCATTCCACCAGTCGTAATTGCGTTAATATTACGAACTAGCTTGGTCTTCGTTTTCCATGCCAGCAGTTTACTGGCACCTTCACCATACTCAAAATGTGCCAGTTTACTGGCTTCCCATCTCTCTAGGACCCTAGCATTTAATACTGAGCTTAGCTCTCCTTTCAAGATGGTCACTTTATTCTGCCTCTCATGTACTATAGATGAGCAGGCATCAGGGTGCCTAGCAATGTCTGTTTGAAGATTAGCCAACTCCAATTCTAAGGAGGCCACTGCTTCTCTGTATATTTTATTCTTCTATGAAGCTTTGTTATTTATCTGACCCCTTAAGAATGCCTTAAATGCATCCCATGTAACACCTGGAGAGGCAGACCCTATATTTTCATCCAGGAAAAACTGGACCTCTACCTTGAGGGCATCAATGATCTTAGTTGAGGACAATAGTGATCGATCAAAAGACCAATTACTTGATCGATTTTTGGGAAACCCTTCCAAATCTAAAAGAATCGCCGCATGGTCTGAAAGATGAAAAGGTAGATGAGATATCGACTTAACCAGGTGGACTAAGGATTGACTAATCAGAATAAAATCAATTCGAGACTGATGATATCTATAGTTTCGAAATCTGATTCCTCTTTGTAATCCGTGCATTGTTCTCCAAATGTCATTATATCCTAACTGCTTCATGTTATCTTGCAGGTAAGACCTAATTTTGGACAGAACTTTAGCTCTATTAGAAGGTGATTTATCCACTAAGGGATCCAGGACTATGCTGAAATCACCCGCTAAGATAACTGGTTCAGGAAACGAATACAAATGTGAGAAAAAGACCTTCAATGCCGATGGATTGTCCCTCCTTACATATCACCTCAAATCTCTCCTGTCCCCTCTCCTGCATCATCACATTCACCACAAACTGATGAGGAGTATGACTTAGGTGGTGGGGAGGATCCAAATGCGGACCCAAATACATATCCTCTAGATGAGGATGTCTATACTTTTCCACCACATAATGTGCCTGATATCCCTGATCCACAGTTATACCAGTCAAAGCCTTCTCCTCCAGAAGACCGCATTGGTTTAATCACCTCTTGCACAGAGCTGCTCTTTACCACAATGTCACAATACATTCTGATGACATTGAAGAGGATTTTCTGTTAGATACATTTGAGCCATAACACAGGTCTGCTCAAATTATTCCCATGATCAAAGGAGTCATTAAGCATGCTCCAGAAATATTCAAAGATCCTGTACGCACTAAGGTACTTAATCCTAGAATAGAAAAGAAATATAGGCCTGCACCCGCTGATCCCACCTATATTAAAGGACACCCTCCATTAGACTCTTCAGTAGTGTCCAATGCGAGAAAACGAGCGAATTCAGACTTCTGTTGAAACTCCCCCACCTGACCAAGAATCCAAAGTTATTGTTGCGTCGGGTAAAAGAATAGCGGCACAAGCTACAAATATATGGCGCATTGCAAATATGCAAGCCCTTCTACCACGTTATGACAGAGCTTATTACGACCAATTAGAGACACGACTACAACACCTTCCAGATCAGTATAAAGATCAGGCAACAGAGCTCATACAGATAGGCAAATTAATTTCAAATGTATCAATAAAATGTGCCCTAGATGTCGCAGACACAGCTGCTAGACCCGTAAAAATTAGTATTCTACTCAGAAGACCTGCGTGGTTGCGCATTTCCGGGTTCAACCAAGAGGTGCAAACCACTATCAGGAACCAGCCTTTTAACCAAACCCAATTATTTGGCCCAGAAGTAGACACTACACTGGAGAAAATGAAAAAAGACAGACACTGCAAAGTCAATGGGAGCTCTACAGTCCACACAGACTAGAGGTTCTTTTTGTCTCTCCTTTTATAGAGGAGGCTCCAAACAAACTGGAGCAGACACAACATCTTTCAAAACACAAACATCCTCTAACAAAGGATATTTTAGAGGAGGATACAGGGGCAATAATAAGGGAAGAGGACGCGCTAACCACAGCAATGGCTTCTCCACAACTAAACAGTGACTTCCCTCTGCTCCCCCAACAGCGTTCCACTCCTGTGGGGGGCAGATTAACACCGTTCCTGCCTGCCTGTCTGGAACTCCATCACTACGGACAGCTGGGTGAGACAGATTATCCAACATGGCTACTGCCTAGAACTTACAGCAACACCCCCAAATATACCACCCAGGCAGCGTCCTATGTCTACAGATCACCTGACTCTGCTTCAACAAGAAGTTCTAGCACTTCTACAAAAAGATGCTATTCAACTAGTCCCATTCGAGGAACAAGGGACAGGGGTTTACTCGCTGTATTTTCTAATTCCCAAAAAGGACTGGACACTGAGACCAATTCTCTACCTCAGGCCCCTCAATCATTACATACAATCAGATATTTTCATATGATCACCCTGCAACTAGTGCTCCCACTACTGCAACAAGGCGATTTCCTTTCAAAACTAGACCTAAAGGACGCCTATTTTCACATCCCAATACATCCTGCTCACAGGAAGTACTTACAGTTTGTAATACAAAGACAACACTATCAGTTCAAAGTCCTTCCGTTTGGTGTCACAACAGCACCAAGGGTGTTCACAAAGTGCTTAGCAGTAGTAGCAGCACATCTCGGGAGACAACAGATACACTTCTTCCCTGGACAATTGGCTCATAAAAGCCAAGTCATTCCACCAATGTGTACAACACACTCAGCAGACCATTCAACTGTTGCACAGCTTAGGGTTTACGATCAACTACACAAAGTCGCACCTAGAGCCTTCGCACGTGCATCAGTATCTAGGAGCTACCATAAACACATCTACTGCTCTAGCGTATCCCAGTCCAGCCAGGATACAGAGCATTCAAGCCTTAGTCTCCACTTTCCAACACCAACAGTCTCTCCAACCAAGAGTGTTCATGAGGTGAATAGTCCGCCCCAGGCGGCACTATTTTGGGGGTGACGGAACAGAACCACCCCTCGCACTGCAACTGGTAGCGCAGCACGGCAGCAGACAGTGACGTGTCACACGCTCTCCTCTCGTGAGTGGCTGCCAGCACGACTATCACTGGTGGCAGGCCGGACTGGGGTAGCAGACTCAAATTGCCGGCCCGCTGTGACTGACGGCCTGAACCTGCCTGCAGCCAGCCTGCATTTATTCTGGTGAGTTGCAAAAAGCTGTATGTTACTGGTGTCTGCCTCGCAGTGGTGTAACACAGGCCCTCGAGCTGCAGTGGGCCCCCTGAGCAGACTTCCAGAACATGCAAGGGCGGGTGATTTCCATACAGTGCAGTCAGCGAAACGCGCTCTCTGTGCCTTGGCAGTCGAAGCGGGCACTTTGACATTCAATCGACACCTGCAAATCTCGCGTTGAGATTCCGAAGTATGATGAAGCGAACCCCTCCCCATCCCAAAGGTACCTGGATCAGCACTTCCAGCCCCTGACAAACCAGGGCCTCGCTGACGCTATGTTTTTTTTTATTTTAGTGAGTTGAAACCAGTAGCCAGATTTTTCTCTTTAATAATTTTAGCTTTGGGAAATTTAGTAAGGGTGGGCACTGAGTTAATGTAATAAATGTGCCCCTCTGTAAGAACCTCTGTTAGCTAAGTGAAAACATGAGCTTCCTTACGGTTCTTGAACCTGTCAACAGGCATTAATTCAGAAACCTAACTGAGTGCATATATCGAAGTTAGACAGTTAGAGACACGCACAGACACACACACACTAAACACACACTTACTTTACTTTACAATCCCATTAATAAGCCCCATTCAAACAGCACTACTTTCAAACACAGGCATCTCACTGCATACTTTTACTTAGTGAAGTGTGGCATCAGTCTTTTCCATGTTACACATTTTGGGGAAAGCAGTGGAGTACAGGTGATGGAGTACACAAGGAAAACACTCACCAAATCAGGCAGGGATTACAGATCAGGGACAGAAGATATCACAAGCAAAGACAGCGGGTAGGGATGAGGGGCATGGGAGCAGCAGTTAAGTATGGAGTGGTATAAAGAGGAGGAAGGGATACATTTACTTGTGTGTAGCTACCATTTTAGTGCTGGTGGGCCTTCATCAACTGAGACTTGACCTTTGAGGTTTGGTTTTATGCTTACGCCGCAGTTTCACACCCTTTCTTATGCAGTGGACTAGAGTGGTTTCGTAACAAACCCTGCCAATCCACCCCTGCTGCTCGCTGTTTTTCCCCCAGATCCCCCCACCCCGACCCTTCCTGCCGCTACCTGCCATGGGCGGCAATCTGGGGGATAGCCCCGGGCGGCAATCTGGGGGATAGCCCCGGGCGCCAGAAGCTCTAGCTATGCCTCTGTCCAGGGGTTCACAATCAGATAGCGGATCTGTTGAGTCGGCAGTCACAACAGATTCACAAATGGGAGCTACATCCACAAGGTTCGAGGCATGTGGGCTGCTGAATTCATATCTGTGCATGAACTGGTCAGGCAGATTTGCGTATGCTTTTCCACCTCTCCCCCTCATTCCGCTAGTGGTGCGCAAGCTCAAACAATCTCACACTAGTAGCTCCCACATGGGCACGCCAGCCGTGGTTCACCACACTACTAGACCGCTCTCTGGTTCCACATCAAAAGTTACAGCTCACACCTTCGCTGTTAACACAGAACCATGGGAAAATCAGACAACCAGACCCAAACCAACTGAATTTGGCGATCTGGCTCCTGAAGTCTTAGAGTTTGGTTATCTCAACCTACCACCAGACTGCATGAATATCATTGAAGAGGCCAGGAGACCTACTACCAGAGCGTGTTATGCTGCTAAATGAAAAAGATTTGCAATTTATTGCAAACATAATCTCATTGATCCACTGGATGCTTCCATCCAAAATATCATCTGTTACCTTTTACATCTACAAAGGTCTAATTTGGCATATTCTTCCATACGCCTACATCTTGCAGCTAGTTACAAAAAAGGCAACACCTGTCTCTTTTTAGGGTACCTGCAATCAAAGCATTTATGGAAGGATTAAAGAGAATAATCCCTCCCAGGCTGCCACCTTCTCCAGTATGGAACCTAAATCGTGTCCTTACGAGACTCATGGGACCCCCTTTTGAGCCTCTGCACAAATGTGAACTGCAATTTCTCACATGAAAAACTGCTTTCCTTGTTGCCATCCCCTCTCTCAGAAGAGTAAGTGAAATACAATTGTTCACTATACAGGAACTATTCTTTCAAATACATACTAATAAAGTGGTTCTCAGGTCTAATCCAAAATTTCTTCCAAAGGTTATCACACCTTTTCACCTAAACAAATCTGTAGAGTTACCTGTGTTTTTCCAAAACCCTGACTCTGTAGCAGAAAGGGCCTTAAACACTTTAGATGTTAAAAGAGCTCTGCTATACTACATAGATAGAACTAAATCCTTTAGAAAGACAAAACAATTGTTTGTATCTTTCTCTCCTCCACACAAAGGCAAACCTATCTCGAAGGGTGGGATTGCCAGGTGGATTGTTAAGTGTATACAGATATGTTATCAAAAAGCTAAACTCTCACTAACCGTTCCTCCTAGAGCACACTCCACTCGCAAGCTAGGAGCCTCTGTGGCTTTCTTAGGAAATATACCATTAGAGGACATATGCAAGGCAGCAACATGGTCTACACCACACACCTTCACTAAACACTTTTGTGTTGATGTGATGTGCAAGCCAAGCAGCAAGCTGCAGTAGGCCAGGCTGTCCTTGGAACACTATTTCAGACTACTGCAATGGATACAAGCGACCACCGCTAGGGGAGACACTGATGCACAATCGATGCATAGTGTATGATCTGCAGCTCGTATGCCTCGAACGGAAAATGCTACTTACCAGTATGCATCTGTTCTTGGCATGTAGAGCTGCAGAGTCATACACTCCCTCCCGCCTCCCCGAATTTGCATCCATTCCAGTTCTCATCTTACTTAGATGCACACGCATGGACATCCTTTTTTTCTTACTGTATCCCTTCTAACTCCATCATTCGCCATCATGGCGAAAAACAATCTAAGGATGGAGCCGATTCCCATGCGCAGTATTGTCCAAGGCAGGAGTCACCTATATCGTGACTACAAAGACTTCTCCAAGAAGACAACAACCTGCAATCATCCGAGCCCAACACTAGGTGGGGATCTAATGCATAGTGTACGACTTTGCAGCTCTACATGCCAAGAACAGATGCATACTGGTAAGTTGCATTTTCCTTCTCAATACACTGGGGGAAATCCTCAATGGAACCAAAACAGGTGAAGATCTTCCTGGGCGCACAGATCGACACCATTCAGAGGAAGGTGTTCCCCAGCGAGGAGGTAGAGATTAGGGTTTCTGGTGTGATTGGTTGCTGGACTGGTTGTGGGACTAAGAGTAGGGTTAGGCTTTCTATTGGAAGTAGGGACAAGGGCTTCCTGTGCCATTGGTTGCTTGGACTTGGGACTACTGGTAGGGCTAGGGCCTCTATTGTACGTAGAGATTAGGGTTTTTTTAACTGATTGGGTGCTTGGACTAGGGCTAAGATTGGCTGTAAGGTCCTGGTCTCCCATTGGTTTTAGATTTTTAGGGCTAGTTCTGTGATTGGATAGTGTTAGGGCTAGGGTTCCCATTGGCTGACGGGGTCACCTGATTACTAGGGCTATAAAAGGCCAGGCTTAGGGCGTCTCAGCTGAGGGTGGAGAGGACCAAGGCAGGTGCCTGTTCAGGGCAGAGAGGACATGGTCAGTTGCCTGTTTGAGACTGACCAGGGCCAGCAATGCTGCCCAGTATACATACCTCCATTAAGGATCTATATACTTTCAATGTACTTATGGATCTATATTTATTTTATTTATTTATTTTGAAAGTTTTATATAGCGCGAACAAGATCTTTGTATTTATCACTTTCTTCTAATTTAGCATTTCCAATGCACATCCCTATTTCTCAGCATATACTTCGCTCAATATACCCTCTACATTCACTGGCTCATTTAACCCCCATACCACTACTATGATCCCCAAAACAACCCTTTCTAGACTCTCCTACTCTACCCCTCCTTGCATCATCTTACACCTCTTACTATACCGATCTCCCAAAACAAACCTTTCTAAACTCTACCATCTTTCCTACCCCTCCCCAACCAAACTACCAAGCCAATTCTTATACTGGGAAGGAAACAAGCTTCCGGGGACCGGTTTCTGGCATTTCAGCCGACTTTTCCAAAATCGATTTTGTCCACACGAAGTGTGGGAGGGTATACTCAGACGTGAGTCCCTTGCTCATTGCACCATCAGGATTCAAGCAAGCCGGGCCGACGACGGCTGAAATGCCAGAAACCGGTCCCCGGAAGCTTGTTTCCTTCCCAGTATAAGAATTAGCTTGGTAGTTTGGTTTGCCCTGTTCCCATCATGCACTGGGACAGGAACAGACTAATTTGCATGTAGCCAGGTTCTGAGCTGGGATGGTGCAGTGAGCTAAAAAACGGTGATGCATCAAGCCCTGATCTCTTGACTGGGTAGGAGTATTCTGCATCATTCAGAAACTCTGTCCATCACCACCCCCTTTTCCAATATAGAGTACGACACAACATAATTATGGCCTGCTGAGTAGCGTGGCTGGGACGGTCAAGAAAAACTAGGGATGGAGACTGTATAGTGAATAATTTTACCAGTCCGGTACCAGTGGAAAGGATACTCAAGGAAGCAGAGGGAGGTACATCACAGGGAAGACAGGGTATAGTTATACTGCCCCTTGGTTTTTTTTTATAGGCCAGGGTAGTATGACACCTTTAAATACAGGAATACGATACACAGAGCCAAGCCACCACACCCTGGAAGACTAGATGGGTGGGATATTATACCCTCTAGGTTTAACGGAGCCAGGATGGGGAGTGCATCAGGACAACTCACACCTCTGGAGGTCACGAATAGATTTAATGCCCTTTCGGGCCTTAATGATTGCGATTGACTGCGGGATGACTTGCCCAGTTAATCCCCTCCTATTGAACAGTTTACCTTGCTCGTACATCCCACTGCCCCAGTAAGATCCCAGGTATCACATCAGGTAGCTCAGCCATCGGCAATTATCTCATCAGTTAGACAGGGTATCGAACATGTGAATTTTGACCAACACGCGATATTAAGTGTTAAGTTAACACCGCCAGTGCAGGCACAGAACGATTCACCCTCTGTATTGGCTGGAACTTACACAGCCACACCAACTCAGACTATCTTTAGCACCCGCACTTGACCCCAGTAAGATTGATAACTTTAATGTAATCTCATGGAATGTAGCAGGGCTCGCTGATAAGATCATTGACCCCATTTGGACCCATTTTATTAGTAATTTTTTAATTATATGCTTACAGGAGACTTGGCTAGTTGATAACTTTTCTCTTGAAGGGTACAAAGCCTTTTATGTCCCTGCTGTCCCCGCAGCTAGAGGGAGAACTAGGGGAGGTTTGGTAATTTTTACCTCCCTGGCATTAAACTGTAAAATCAGGTCTATCCCCTCTGAATAGTGACATACAGGCCATTGTTCTTGAACAGGGAAATCTTAGCCTTTGCCTAATACATTTTTATAATGCTGTTAATAGGGAAGAAGGCCGTAAGATCTCGGAGCTGGATACATTTGATACGCTGCACTGTGGCCTACAAAGCGAGTATAGTGATCATGGGGGACTTTAATATACACCCATGCGGAACGCCCGGGCTCTCCAAAATGATTGGAATGGGCTGCCCGAAGGTGAAGGGCCCACACTTGGAGCACTCAACACAAGATGATGCACTAAACGATATGCTAGACGATTTTGATCTTTTCCTAGCCCCCAGTCTGTTACCCCCACTGAATATACAAAAGGTACCCACTTTTAAAGGAGGTCATGGTGGGTCATTTATTGACCATATATTTCTACTAATTTCCACACCTCGATAACTGGTTACAAAACCTTGGAAAGCCCCTTTAGTGATCATAACCCCATCTGTGCCAGAATAAGCAATAATCTCTTTCATAGGAAGGAGCTTGTGCAGGCAGTGGGGACCCTTAAAACAACTAATAACAGGCGGCGCCTTAAGTGGACCTAAGTAACTCCCCCATTGTTTTATGAAAATCTGCAAGAATTATGTAAGGCAGAATTCTTGTATTGTTTAGACCCAAAGCCCTCTGCCATGGGCACAATAACTGCCTTCAAAGTCATAATTAGCAAAGTTGGGACCCTGTTAACCGTTGGTGGCCAGAATAAAATCAATAACGATCCAAAATGGTTCGACCACAGTTGTTCAAAAGCTGCCAGGTACCTAAAAGATGCTTTAAAGAGTACCCCTAGGGACCATGTGTTAATCTGCTCTGCTCGAGCTGCATATAAAAAACAGCTAGGTCTTCATAAGAGGGAGGTGAAGGAGGACATACGACGAGAACTCTTAGAACCCCAGACTCTTATCAAGTAGTTCCAGATTCTGGAATATTATTAATAGTCCGTTATTTCCATCTAAAAAATCTGAAGATCTGGGAACGAACATAAGAGGAGGAATGGGTGGACCATTTCAGGGTTATCTTTGAATGCACATCTGTCCCCGTGTTTCAAATAAACTCAGAGCGTGGAAATGATATATTCACAGCACAAGAGGTGGAAAATAGCATTAATAACCTTACGTGTAAAAAGGCTCCAGGCCCTGATGGTGCTCCACCTGATCCCTACAAATCCAATTTATCCCTGTGGGTGCCAGTCTTGGTGTCCGTATTGAATGCAGCAGTAAAGGCTGGATGCCCTGAATCTTGGGGATTGTCTACAATAGTCCCCGTTTAAAAAGGGGGACAAATTGTACAATTAATTATAGACCCAGCTCCCTGATCTATTCAGTCGTGAAAGTTGTAGGCGGAATAGTGTTGAACAGATTGAGTGCTTGGGCCGAAGAAAATAAAATATCAGAAGTGCAGTATGGGTTTCGCCCGGGAAGATCTACTGTGGCCCAATGTGTCAATTTACATCTCATACTGGGAAAATACACTGTAGTCCGAGTGGGAACAATCTACATGGCATTCATGGACCTATCCTCAGCCTTCGACTGTGTTAATCGGGAGTGGCTGTGGGGGTCCATGGCTGCCATGGGGGTTGACTCTAACCTGGTGGATTTCTTGAGAGATCTCCACAAGGAGACCAAGGCAAACGTCAGGTACTCGCAGGATCTAAGGGTCTCGAGAGATTTTAGCACAAAGGGGGGTACGTCAGGGTTTTATCCTAGCCCCCTTTCTTTTTAACCTTTATATAAATGATTTGGACCGAATCTTGCAGGCAACTGTAGTGGCAGACAACGCGGACAACGCAGACAACGCAGTTCTCCTAGCACAAACCCCTAAAAGCCTACAAGTACTGCTAAACACATTTTGGGGGTTTATGGCAGAAAGAGATCTGGCCATAAACAATGCAAAATCTTTTATAATGCAGGTAGGGCCTGGATTCAAGCGCCAATACCCATTAATGGTAAATGGAACAAGAGTGCCAACAACCTCTACCTTCTCGTATCTGGGCGTTCTCCTAGACGAGAGACAAAACTGGGCCCCCTTGATTAAGAAGAACCGGGGGGGGGGTCATCAGGAGCAACGCTGCAATTCTTAACTTTGCGAGCAAGATGGGCAATCGCCCAGTGGCCGCAATGTTGAAAATTTATCAAGCCAGGAGCGTAGCCATAGCCACATATGGGAGTGAGTTGTGGGGGTACACCTGAGCTGAAGGATTCAGGTGGCCGAAAATACCTTCCTAAAACAACTGCTGTGGGTCCCCCAAGGGACATCCAACTTCTCCGTTCACAAAGAAACTGGTGTTCAATAAATCAGCGACACCCTTGGCTTGCGCCCCATGCTCTTCTGGCTAAAAAGTTGGCTAAACAAAGATCTCATTCTTACACACAAAAAATACAGGGATTTGTTGAATTTGGACCACATGCCTGTAATACCAGGGTTCAAATACTTAATGAGATCCTTTATTGAGCTGGGACGCCTGGATCTTTTCTTAACTCCAGAGTGCATAACAAAGGAAGACGTGGCCTTTGTAAAAGAATCCTATTTAGAGCGTAAGCAGATCAAGCGTGAGGAACAGCAACTCCAGAAATCTGGAGCACGCAGACATCTAATGCTCAAAACCTCTCCAGGAATGGAGGACTATCTTGCTTGGCCTCTATCAATGCACGAAAGATTTCTGTTAGTAAGGTGTAGATTGGACTATTTTCACCACTTACTGGCAGTACCTAGGGGGAGCCATAAAGGAAAGGTGTTAGCACCCTGTGGCTGCGACAATCTGTCTCCACAGGATCTGTTACTTTGTCCTTTTTTGCGACTTTTATGCGGCCCCCGTAGATTGTTTTTAAAATCTCTTAAAAAAACGAAATTATTCACAGGCACGCCCAGCTTTGTTTTCCCTGCAATTGTTAAAACCAGACTGTATACCGCTGATTGTAGGGTTTTTAAAATGCTCTTTAAGATACAGAAATGGCCTGGATTTCAACTGACTAGGATAAAATGTATTTCCATGAATTGCTT
This sequence comes from Lissotriton vulgaris, assembly GCF_964263255.1. NCBI lineage: Eukaryota > Metazoa > Chordata > Amphibia > Caudata > Salamandridae > Lissotriton > Lissotriton vulgaris. The sequence continues at coordinate 138,323,160 of NC_141700.1, read as the reverse complement.
TTAACTTTATATATTGCCTTTATACTCTTACTTAATGTGTACCGACCCTATTGAACTCATGTTACCTGATCCGTGATGTCCATTTTTAAATTTGCTTGTTCACTTGTGTAAATGTAACTTTTATGGTTCTCATTTTTGAAGCCGAATAAAGTTTAAATGAAATGAAAAACTGGTTCGCCTCGCAGGTGTAGCTTAAATGCCACGCGGGATTTCGCTGCACTCACCGCATATCGTGTCCCAGAGGCGCGGGCAAACACGAGGGTGCGGCCCTTTAAGGCGCGTGGAATCCCCGGGGCTCTCGTATCTGCAGCCGCCCCTGGGCACCATGTCTGCTGTCACTTCAGGTCGCCGGAACACAGCAGCTGCTCTAGCCGAACCTGCAGGCTCAGCAAGGGGGCATACAGCATATCGTTCCCCTCAGCACCTCTTCATCTATGCCGGGATCAGGCACAATTTAAGCAAAGTAGCCAGTTACTCAGGATAATTGATGGATTTTGTTCCGGACTGCGGGAGCCTCACAGTGCGCCACCATATTTTGGTTGCAGTTATTCCAATGTGCTACTCCAGTTGGCGGGTTCTATGGAATACTCTGTTGGTCCGAAGGTTTGTGCCGTTGACGTTTCGACCCTAATAAAGCCCGATTCGTGGGTCAAGGCGGGTCTTATTCAGGACTAGGGGGTGGGAAATGTGTGATGTCGCCTCTGGGGACCCAGAGGGGGTGCACCCATGCTTGACTTGAGGATTCTTGAAGTCGGTTAACTTTAACTCCAGTGGAGATTGGGTCACTTTATTCCTTCTAGTAATCTTCCTCTGCACAGTTTGTTCAAAGTTGTCTTTTAATGATGAAATTCAAAGAGGGCTGGCACAAATAGTCGTCTCCTCGTTGACCGCATGAAGTCGAAATGACTTGATCATTGACAATCCAGTCAAGCAGGAAGGTCAGTTTGCCCACTGGTGTCTGCAGGATGTTTTGGTCAGATTCTACTACTCATTTAGTCTGCATTTAAGAAATACATCTATGATGCATGTTTTAAAAATGAAAAATCCATGATCAGTAGTATTGATCAGTTACTTACCTACAGTTACTCCTTTTGCTAGATGTCTACTTACCAAAGATTCCTAACTGCCCGTCCACCTAGATGTTATGTGGAGTGGTCTCTTTGCTATCTAAAAAGGTCCCAAATTGGGAATCTGCATACAGAGACAATGATCTTCTCCACATCGGAGTGTGAAAAATCAAAAGCAGACGTCAACGTGCAGCTGTGGCTGTTGTGTGTGGCTTCGCTTGGTCACTTCCAGTGCAGAATGATGTCACTAGTAAGTCACAATGCGCCATCTACCAGCACACTGGAACATTGCTGGGTGACTTTTGCTGATCCAGTCTGGTGTCTAGGGATATTCTGAAAGCAAGTAATCTGAAGTTAAAGTATCTGCCAGAAAGGGGATCACCAAAGTTAAATAACTTGTGGTTCATGAAGTTGCCCTGACTAAGGAAGTAACCAACTGCATCACTATCTTTCGTCTATCTTGCCAAGGAACGCTGCTAGTGTTGTGCACTGTTTCTTAGCACATGCTTTGCAAGAAACATTATTTGGATAGCATTTTGGTGGTGGTCATCTTTTCCTGTGCAGAGGATTTGTATTTCAGTGATTCTTTCTGACCTCTTTCAGGCAAGTATGGCTATGGTTTCAGTGAAACCTCAGGTTGCCACTGTACGCTTTTTGGGAATTACTTTTAAGCACATCTACACACTTCTTTGTAGGAGTAAAAGGTTTTCGGTTTGCACCGTTCAACATGGTTCCATTAAAGAAGAACCTTTTGTGGTTCTGCATCATTTTCAGCCAGTGAGAGTTGTTTGTGGGTTGCATCTATCTGCACATGATCGTATGAAGGTGGTGTGAGATTAGCATGTGGTTGAAAGAAGGATCAATGCATAAGGAGCATAGTAAGGGAAGTGGCTGAATGCTGCTTAGGAGCTTGAAGGGAGCGGACACACTTGAAGGGGAGGCAAGAGCAACTACTCATTCTTTGAAAGTAGCGGTGTAAGCGCAAGCAGCATTCAAGGCAAGGGGTGTGAAGGTTTTGAAGTGTCAAAACATGCTGTCTGTGGCAAAGCCATGAATGTTTGGAGAGTTGTCTCATGTAATTTTGGTATTGGCAATGTTATGCCTTTAGGGGGACTGGTGCTCTTATCAAGGGGAAAATTCCAGAGGCAGTAGTATAGGGGCAGAAACATTAGATGTTCTTGAACACACCAGCAGTCCTGTTCAGTCGGCATATCAAATATTGTGATAGACTTAAGTGTACCCTATAGACTCCTCAAAATGTATGTCACGTAAATGTTGGTAATGAAACAACCAGTTAGAACTCTCTAAAAAGTAAATCTTTAAGTACATAAGCTATTTAACTTATTGATAATGGCAGATTTGGCTTGCACTTGGTGGATTGGTTACTGTTTTATTGCTGCATTTAAAACCATGTATTCAATGTACTGAATATGGTGGGAAAAATAGTACAAAGCATGTGAGGCTGTGATTGGTGCCAATGTTGGAATGCTCTAGTTACATGTACGTTGCTTTTCTGGGGTAAATGGCGGTCATTAAAATATTTGAATTCTAGCGGGGTAAATATGGTGCTCTTAAAGACAGTTTCCTGAAGTTATTCATTATTTTGAGGCTGACCTCCTTCTACCTATTCTGTGAAACTCTGGCAGCTCTTTTGCTTGAGTGATAAGAGAACTAAAATTTGCTAGCAAGACTTCTGTTGCAGATTATAGTTTGTTAGCTGTGGTTACCTACCTACATACAGACTGAGAAGAGTGCTTTGTGTTTTCAGCAGCTACAAGTGTCTGGCAGCACTTTCCATGATCACATTGCAATGCTTAGCCACCAGTGCTTCAATTTCCTTACTTCACGCGTCCAGCATAGTCTTCTTGGCCGGAAGATTCTTGCTGCAATCATCATGAGAAGCTCTGAGGAGGACAATGGCACAGTAATCAGCATTGGAACTGGTAAGATTGCTTCTATGAATTCTTCACATGGACTTTTACAGATTAATCTCTGGGCCTTGCTGTACAATTTCCTAAAATTAATGTATGTTGTGTTTGAAGAGTTGACTGAGGCTGCAAACTCAGATGGGCCATTACATTTCCAAGGAAGCACGACCGCTCAGCTCTGCTTTTGTTGATATATGCCAACTATTCAGATGTGATAAAGGTTCTCTCTGTTAATCTTGAAAAGTGGGTGATTTTGTTTAGATCATACCTCAGTTTGTCTATTTCTGCTCTGAAAGTTTTGTGCTCTGTCTCCTATTGACCCCCTTGAACATTAACTTCCCTTCAAATTAACTTTTTTTTGTAAATATATTTTTTAGGGTATTTCTGGGTGTTTGGTTTTTTTGTGGGTTTTTAGGTCTCGCCTCTCAATGCGCATGCGCATTGAGCAGAGCGAGACTATAGCGTCTTAAACAGACTTTACCTAACTGGGCGATTTGGTGCTGTGCCCGTGGCTTTTAGGTCGATGCGCAAGCGCATTGACCTAAAATGCGCGTGCACATCATCAAATCACCGTCTGTTCCCTCAGCCGCACTCCTCCCACACCTTTTGAAGTGAAGCCTAGCTTCACTTCGAAGGCCCCTGCTGCTTCACACCCTCTCCCCGCTCCGCCCCCTCCCCTGCCCGCCGTGTCGCATTTCTCCTCCCCCCCCGCACCCCACTTCTCTGCCTTCCCTCCGTCTTGTTTCTCATTGTAATTGCATGTGCACAAACCCCAGCCCATCGTTCTACAGGGCGTACCATATTAACTTAAACTACCGACACAAAAGTGACAGCCACTGTCATAAATTAAGGATTCTTTAATAGACGCCTGCAAGTTCCGAGCAGCAGTCACGAGATTGACAGTGACCGCACATACTTCGCAAAATGCAGTGTTCCCCTATCATTAAAGTATACAATATTTTACGAGATACTGAAGAGGCAACCACGTGTAATATTTTAAAAATAGATCAACGCAGTATGTAATCAAAATAGAAAGAATCAGAGCACAGACTTGAGCAGCCAGTGGCAGGCCTGTCCACACCAAATAGAGGGGTCGGACTGCACATGACCCCCCCCCCCCCCCCCCCTTTAAACTCTGCCAGCTGCGGTTGCAGGTTTTCCATAACCCCAATGCTAGATTGCGGGGATACCGGTGAGGATAAGTGGAAAGGGAAAGCAAGAGAAGAGGGATAACTCTGCATACTCTGTACACCCATGTCGAATCCTTACTTGAGCTGTGTATGTAAAAAAAAATAATAATAAATAAATATATAAATATATTTTTTACAAAGGGTGTTCCAGGCGGTGTGCGGTTTCCTTGTTTGCCCCGCGGGCCGTGGCTAACATCTTAATGCCCGATGTACACGGAAGGTCTTGCTGTCCAATACGTGTGTCCACATACAAATCGAGCGAGTAGCCGCTCGTCACACGCCGGTAGGATTAGAGGCAGACAGCTGGGTTTTACCAATGTTTCGCATACCAAGAACGCAGCATATAAACACCAACCCTACCTCTTTTTTGAGGTCCCCTAATCGGTGCTTACTGTGCACAAAAACACACCTCCAGTTCAGATGAAGTGCCATCGTTCCATAAATATTAACCCACATAGGTCCCTCCGTTGTGGCTGACGGTGCCCGTTAACCCCTCACCTGCGCTGCGATCCCGGCTGCCACTCCGGCTCCACAGCTGCCGAGACAGGGCCCCCGCCCTTGCACAGCCTCTCACCCTCACTCAGCCTCACACCCTCACCCCCCCCTCACACACCCACCCCCCACACACCCACCCCCCCCTCACCCTCACACACCCTTACCCTCATCCCCTCACCCTCACACACCCTTGGTCACCCTCACACACCCTTGGTCACCCTCACACACCCTTGGTCACCCTCACACACCCTTGGTCACCCTCACACACCCTTGGTCACCCTCACACACCCTTACCCTCACACACCCTTACCCTCACACACCCTTACCCTCACACACCCTTACCCTCACACACCCTTACCCTCAGTCACCCTTACCCTCAGTCACCCTTACCCTCAGTCACCCTTACCCTCAGTCACCCTTACCCTCAGTCACCCTTACCCTCAGTCACCCTTACCCTCAGTCACCCTCAGTCACCCTCTCATACACACACTCATACACACACTCATACACACACTCATACACACACTCATACACACACTCATACACACACTCATACACACACTCATACACACACTCATACACACACTCATACACACACTCATACACACACTCATACACACACTCATACACACACTCATACACACACTCATTCACACACTCATACACACACTCATACACACACTCATACACACACTCATACACACACTCATACACACACTCATTCACACACACTCACTCACACACACTCACTCACACACACTCACACACACTCACACACACTCACACACACTCACACACACTCACACACACTCACACACACTCACACACACTCACACACACTCACACACACTCACACACACTCACACACACACACACTCACACACACTCACACACACTCACACACACTCACACACACTCACACACACTCACACACACTCACACTCACACACACTCACACACTCACACACACACACTCACACTCACTCACTCACACTCACTCACACACACTCACACTCACTCACTCACACTCACTCACACTCACTCACACACACTCACACTCACTCACACTCACTCACACACACTCACACTCACTCACACTCACACACACTCTCTCTCACACACACTCACACTTCCTCACCCCATTCAGTGCTACAACACAGTGTTACAATAGGTGTCACATTTGCGAAAGATAAAACTATTGGCATTGTAAATAACAAACCTATTAATTTCGCTATTTTCAAAACAAGCGCATAAATAAAAAATGTGTTCTTTACAATACCAATAGCTCAAACTTTCCTAATGCGAGACCTATTGCATTGCTGTGCTTTTCTCCCCTGCTGCACTCTCCTGCTCTCTAGAGATGTGGCCTAACAACCAGAGCTGCAATCTAAGTCACGTAAATACAAAACATGTTGCATTCCAAATGCTATAGGTGTCACATTCGCGAAAGTTATAACTATTCGCATTGTAAATGACAAAGCTATCAATTTAGCTATTTTAAAAACCAACAAATAAAATATTTGTCATTTACAAGACCAATAGCTCCAACTTTTCTAATGCGAGACCTATTGCATTTCCACCACCACCACATCCACCACCACCACCACCACCACCCCATCCACCACCACCACCATCACCGCATCCACCATCACCACATCCACCACATCCACCACCACCACCACATCCATCACCATCACCACCACATCCACCATCACCACCACATCCACCATCACCACCACATCCACCATCACCACCACATCCACCATCACCACCACATCCACCATCACCACCACATCCACCATCACCACCACCGCCACATCCGCCACCGCCACATCCACATCCACCATCACCACCACATCCACATCCACCACCGCCACATCCACATCCACCACCGCCACATCCACATCCACCACCGCCACATCCACATCCACCACCGCCACATCCACATCCACATCCACCACCGCCACATCCACATCCACCACCGCCACATCCACATCCACCACCGCCACAGCCACATCCACATCCACATCCACATCCGCCACATCCACATCCACATCCACCACCGCCACATCGACATCCACCACCGCCACATCCACATCCACCACCGCCACATCCACATCCACCACATCCACATCCACCACCTCCACATCCACCACCGCCACATCCACATCCGCCACATCCGCCACCGCCACATCCACCACCGCCACATCCACATCCACCACCGCCACATCCACCACCGCCACATCCACATCCACCACCGCCACATCCACATCCACCACCGCCACATCCACCACCGCCACATCCGCCACATCCACATCCACATCCGCCACCGCCACATCCACATCCGCCACATCCACATCCGCCACCGCATCACCGCCGCATCCACCATCACCGCCGCATCCACCATCACCGCCGCATCCACCATCACCGCCGCATCCACCATCACCGCCGCATCCACCATCACCGCCGCATCCACCATCACCGCCGCATCCACCATCACCGCCGCATCCACCATCACCGCCGCATCCACCATCACCGCCGCATCCACCATCACCGCCGCATCCACCATCACCGCCGCATCCACCATCACCGCCGCATCCACCACCACCGCATCCACCATCACCGCATCCACCACCACCACCACATCCACCACCACCACATCCACAACCACCACCACATCCACCACCACCACATCTATGTCTGTGGCTCTGTTTGTAGGTGCAAATGCAATGTTCTTGGATTTTCGTCACAATAAAATACACTGAACATAATCTTCACAAGTTATTTACAAACGTTTAAACTATTGCCATTATAAATTACAACTTTTTATTTAAGTATTATTTACAAAATTAAAAGCCATTGTTATTTGTAATATCAAGACATCTAAGTCACGTAAATACAACACACATTGCATTACAAATGCTATAGGTGTCACATTTGCAAAAGTTAAAACTATTGACATTGTAACTGACAAAGCTATTTTTGCTACTTTCAAAACCAACACATAAATAAAAAAAAGTGTCATTTACAATACCAATAGCTCAAACTTTCCTAAAGCGAGACCTATTGCATTTCCAATGCTAATTTAGATATTGTCTCGTAATGGCTGTTGAACAGCAATGGAGAACTACCCTCGTTTTTTGTGCTGTGGCAAACCGTTTGCAAAGGTAGATGATAGCTGGCCAGGCCCTTATCACTTAACTGTTTGGGTGAATGAAAGTGTCCTGGGACTCCTGACACTTGTATCTCGCCTGCATGGAATGCAGGTGGTTCATCCAAGGAGTCCATTTAACTTGCAACTGGCACAGCACTCTTTATATTACGAATTATTGTGCGCCATCAGTTTTGAGTCTTTTTCTACCACTGGTTGTATGGTGAAGACACTGGCTGATTTTACTGATGGTCTGTTGCACTGTGTACAGTTGCAAACTGGGCAGCGGTCACCTACGTAAGGCCTTTTTGGTGAAGGAAAATTAGGATTGCTTATTCCTTTGCTTTGTTCCCCATGACCAAAAAAAAACTGCTAATGAATACGTTTTCTGGTCTCCTAACTGATGTTATATATCCCTTTTGGGTTATATAACATCTGCTTGTGTGTGTGGCTTATATGAGTTGAAGCTGTTAGGGTATCTGTTGGTATGTGGGGTCTGAATGTGGGCATCTGACTGGGTGTCTGGGAGTTTGACTGTGAATGCTGGTCGGTCATTGTATGTTGGCATTTGAGTGGACGTTTGGTGCGTGGGAGCATCTGATTGTGCTTATGTGGTCCTTGGGTGTTTGTGTGGAGCTCTCTGCTGTATGTGTTTGACTGCATTTGATGTGTGGGTATATGATCGTTTATAGTAGAGGTCTTCAAACTTTTGTAGGTTGAGCCCCCCAGCTGAATTTTTTAGATGTATTTACAAGAATCTGTTTAGGAAGCCATCAGGGAAAACAGAGTTGCCTCTATCAAGAAGCCCCTGAAAGGCTGCATTGCAGTGCATGTAAATGTCCTTTTGTAATTTAGGAAGAGAACCTTGATGGGGCACGACATGCCCATACATGTGTACATGGGCGCAACTAGACCCAAACTTCGGGTGGGGGCGAACACTCTGAACCATGGGTGGCCCTAGCACTTTTCGCACACAGTGGAACGGTCTGTTTTGGCGTCCCCTCCCCCATTTCCTCCTCCATGAATTTCCTCACTACTACTCACCAACAATGCACCTCATTTCTCTACAGCACCTTTCTGGCAAACCTTTTTTTTTTTTATAGCATAACTCCTTGTTTACTCACACTCAGTTCTTTGATCTGCATGGTACACGTACTTTGTAGCAGGCACATTAACCCTCTGCGCTGTGTGGGTGGTGGTAGGAGTACTATGTGAGTGAAGGGTGAGCCATGCAACAGTGTGAGTAGGGTAAGAGGAGTGACTGCAGGGTGAGTGAGGTGACATATGAATTTGGGTGCAGATGTAAGTGCAGAGTGGGACGAATGAATGTATGGTTAGTGATGGTCTTATTTGAGTGAGATTGCAGATTGGGCAGTGGGAGGGACAGGTGAGTGAAGTGTAACATGAGTGCAGGGTGAGTAGTGTGCTTGTGTGACTGCAGGGTGAGGTACAGGGCGAACAGCGCAAGTGCATTGTGAGTGCAGAGTGATCACCGAGTACAGGGTAAGCGGGTGAATGGTGTGAGTGCGTCAGGATGAGTGTGAGGGCATTGCAATCGATGTGAGTGCAGGGTGAGCATGAAAGTGAAGGGCGAGAATGAGGAGCGAGTTGTCTGAATGCATGGTGCATTCCCAGACACTTGCAGTAACTCAGCATGCTATTGTCAGCAGTGCAGGGTTTCAGAAATGTTAAACTATTGCTATTATGGCATTAACCAGGGATCAGGGTGGAGGAAATAAATGTGCTGATCTTACAACAAACTTCTAGTTTTATGATTCGCGTTGCCAGGTCCTTATTTTGAAGTCCCAGGAAGCGCAAAAATAAACAGTCACCAAAAGCTGTACTGTCACGACTTGTGTGTGCATACCTTGAACAGCAAATATAAGTAGAAGCACTGTTAAGAGTGTTCTAGGGCTGTTTGAATGATCGATGACTGATAATAAAATGGAACAAAGACAGAAAAGTCACATTACTAATGAATACATACTTGTTTATACGCATATTTAGTGTCAGGACAATGAAGTTGCAGGCTGTTTAAACAACACATGGCTGGCTAGCATTTTTCTTTTGCAACTTGAAGCCCTGTGTGAATTTAAAAGAAACTTTGTCTCCTTTGGCTAAGATTTAACCCTCCCAGGGCGGGGTTAAACTTGTAGAGTTGAAATGCTTCCGCTACGGTGGGAGGCGGAATGTGTGTGTTCTCTTCTAAAACTGAAAGCCAGGAACAGATAGATGGTAATTTCAGCTGCACTGGGAGGCAAGGACTCTCCTGTGCTATGAAATCAAATGTGAAGGAACAGGACTGTGTTTCCTTGCTTTCGTTTTTAGCAGGAGACTCCCAGCCTCCCACTGCAGCTGAAGCACTTCCGCTCTAAGAATTAACCCCCTCCTGGGACAGTTAACTCGGCTCTTTACATCACAAAAGCACGGGCACCTCGTGCCTTTTCTATTTCCCTCCCCCTCCTTCCCCTCTCCAATCCTGTTACCCGAGCTCTGGGTGAAGACTTGCACGCCGGACAGTTAAACACCAACAAAGGGAAGATCTTGGTGTGGAGTGCGCGCCCCCCCCCCTGAGATGGTGTCGCGCCCCCCCCCCTGAGATGGTGTCGCGCCCCATAGAGTGTAGAACTCTGATTAATAGGGACCTGATCACACGGAATGGCGGATGATGATGTGCATGGGAATCTCTTGGTTAGTCTTTTTCAGAAACTATTGCACCAAAATCTATCTTACCATGAAAAGGAGAATTACTAATGCCCTGCCCTCATATCATTTAAAAATGGTCGCTTTTGTTTTGCAGATTCAGACTACTACTACTACTACTACTACAATAAAAAAAATTGCAAACTGATTTTAAATTTAAAGTCATAGGTTTTGCCCAACCATCCCAAAATAACTTGTGAACTATTTGGTCAGTCTTCACTTAATTTGGCACACTGATTTCTTCTAAGTATGATGCAAATTTGTCTCCTCATTGGTCTTTTTCACCTAGTTGTAGTAAGATTTGTTTTGCTGGGGGAAGCGGAGGGGGGGGCCTTGTCGAGTGACTACGTTTCAAGTTGTTTGTAACCTTTCTTCTGATGAATACATCTGCCAGTGATTTCCTCACCTTGTGAATATCCCCCTGCGTCAGCAACATTCGGAAATTCTTTTTGTAGCTTCGCGCCGACGTGAACGACGTCACAGAAGCACGGCATCGCGCGCTGCTCCGCTGACGTCACCGCCTTCATAATAGGCCTACGTTGGCCTGATGACATCAGTTCCCTTTTCTCCGCGTCGTCGCTAACTATTTTCGAGGGATCCTCTGTAGCTGTTTAGTAACTTTGTTACTGTTTTGTTTCCATTCGTTTCTTCTTCCTTCTTTGACTCCTGTCGAAGTCCACGAAGAAGACCGGGTTTAAGCCGTGCGGAGAATGTGGGAAGATGTCGATCACGGACCCGCATGAGAATTGCATTTGGTGCCGGAGTTCAGACCATGATGTTCAAGGGTGCTCTTCCTGCAACAAGATGAACCCTAAGGCCCTTCGCGAAAGAGAGGCGAAGCTTCTGATTGCCAAGTTGAAAAGTAAAAAAGAGAAGAAGTCTTAGAGGTCTCGTTCGAGGCGGTCTAGGTCGAAGACTAGGTCAAGGTCTCGCACGGCGTCGCCTTCGGAGAAATCGTCGGGGCATGCTTCTATATCAGCGAAGAAGCATAAGAGAAGGCACGGATCTCAACATCACTCTGGGAAGGATTCGGAGTAGAGACCGAAGTCGCCAAGTAGGAGACGTTGTAAAGAGATATATCCTTCTCCAGTTGTGGATCCGGTAGGTGAGGTTTCACCTGTGAAGTCGCCGGAGCATTCACCGGCTCCGGTGTCTAATCCCTCTCCGGCACCATCTCGATCTCCTGTTCGAGAGGAAGAAGAGGCTACCTTGCCTGAGGGTTCGACGACTCCGGCTCACCAACCCGAAGAAGAGGAGACTAATCCGGTGCCTCCTCGAGGGCACCCTGTGGGGTCCATACCCACCTTTTCCAGGCTCAGATCAAGACCCTACACAGTATGTCTATTCGAGAGCTATGTACCCCTCTGGAGCACCGGCAGGCCCCATTGGTCCTTTGGCATACAACCTGGGAGTCCCTCAGTCTTATGCTCCAGCTCCGTTTATGCCATTTATGCCAGCGCCGCCTTGGCATTACTCTGCGCCGCAGAGGTCTTCGACGCAGTTACCTTAGTCACCGGCCCGACCTCGAGAGCATCGCCCTGTGCTTCCGGATCCGATCACGACGCCGGCTCCATCGGAGTCGATCGCCTATCCGTCAACACCGTTCTTGAAGGAGAGGTTGAGGAGTGATGCTCAGTGTCTTCTCGAAGAAGGAAGTTACAGAGGCTGAAGTCTAAGGTGTGCTGCAGGAGGATGATTACTTTGATGACCTGAGGGTGGCTAGCGGATTGGAACTTTCTCCAGACTGGGAGCTAACTTCTATTTCGGATGCCCCTTCAAAGGACGTTGCACCATACCATGTGGTCATCAAAAAGGCAGCAGAACTTTTGAATTTGTCTGCCTACTGCTGAGTTAAAGCCTAATTTGTTAACAGAAGTCGTCCATTCCCCGTCTTCTGTTGTGGAACCTATGCTCCCTTTCAATGAGGCTTTGACGGAACCTATTTTGAAAGTATGGAATAGACCTCTCACGGCTTCTGCTGTTGCTTAAGGTGTTGCAAGGAGATACAGGGTGGCGCCTGGTGACCCAGACTTTTTATCATCGCACCCTCTACCGTAGAGTTTGGTAATACAGGCAGCCTGCAGCCTGTTCAAAGAAATCTGTGGGGGCTTTCCCTCAGGTGCCTGGGGACAAGGAGTCGAAAAAGCAGGATCAAACTGCAAAGGAAGTGTTTTCGTCGGCTAGTATGGCTTTAAAGTCAACTAATGCCACATGTCTCTTGGGGAGGTACATACATGCCTTGATGGACTCTGTAAAACAGTTGGCTCCTAAGATTCCAGAGGAGGACAGGAAAAATTTTAATGAGGTGCTGGCTGACACAAGCTGCTGCTCGTCAAGTCATACAACGTGGTCTGGACACTGCTGACTCAGTAGCGAGAGTTATGGGAACTTCAATTGCCACCAGAAGAGCAGCCTGGTTGAAGTCTTCAGAGTTCACTGCGGACATCCAAGCTGCTTTTAGATCTTCCCTTTGATGGCTCTGGTCTTTTTGGGAAAAAAGCTGATGCTGCTTTGGAAAGATTTAAAGACAGCAGGGCTAGAGCCAGATCTTTGGGTCTACAGTCCAGAGGAACTGTGAACAAAATATATAGGGGTTTTGGAAGGTCCTCCTTTCGTCCCTATAAACAGCCTCAGCAGCAAAATCCACTGTATAAGTTATACAGTGGTAGACAAAGAGCTCATCCTTGGACATCAAGCCTCCTCATCGCAGCCCTAGATCCGCCATTCCGAATCATGCGGGTCCTGTAGGGGGTCGGCTTACCTATTTTCTACAGGATTGGGAATCTGTCACATCGTACCTTTTGGGTTCTCAATCGCGTGGAGAATGGGTATGCACTTCCCTTTCGGGAATTCCCTCCGAATTACCCTCCTTGTCAAGGGTTTTTCTCCGAGGACCACCTGCTACTCCTGCAGGAGGAAGTCCTGGCGTTGTTAAGAAAGGGTGTGATAGAGGTGGTTCCGGAGCAGGAAAGGGGTCAGGGATGCTACTCCCGGTATTTCCTGATTCCCAAGAAGGATGGCAGACTTAGTCCAATCCTGGATCTCAGGATCTTGAACCTTTTACTTGAAGCAGGAGAAGTTTGAGATGCGCACCCTTGCGCAGGTTCTTCAAGCGCTGCTGGAAGAAGACTGGATGGTGCCAATCGACTTGCAGGATGTGTATTTTCATATTCCTATTCTGAAGTCGCACAGGAAGTATCTCCGTTTCACGGTGGGGTCGGTCTTACTACTGCGCCTCGAGTCTTCACCAAGGTGATGGGCTGTGGTGGCTGCATATCTCAAAGTCAGGGATTCCAGTATTCCCTTACCTAGATGATTGGCTGATCAAGGAAGAATCGCCAGAGAAGGTGCTCCATCATCTGCAAGTCACAAGTAAATTGTTGTACAGATTGGGCTTTTCGATAAATGTACCCAAATCTCACCTGGTGCCCTCCCAGCGCAACCTGTTCATAGATGGCTTCCTGCATTGTTGTTCAACCATGCACACTGGCACATGAAGGCACCCCAGTGGTGCCTCTGCAGGCAGTGGTATCAGCACAACGGAGATCTCAGGGAGTCGGTCAGGATCTCCAGAGAAGCTGCGGCGGATTGGACTTGGTGGGGTGTGGAAGGCAATCAATCTGTCTCAAGGAAAGCCCTTTCAACTGCCTCCATCGGTGGCAACAGTGATAACTGATGCATCCACTCTAGGGTGGGGTGCTCATCTGGGAGATCTGGAGATCAAGGGTCTTTGGTCTCCAGAGGAAAGGTTGCTTCACATCAACCTTCTAGAGTTACGGGCGATATGTTTGGCACTCAAGGCCTTCCTCCCTTCCCATCGTGGTCAGTCGGTGCAAGTCCTGACTGACAACACAACAGCGATGTGGTATGTCAACAAGCGGGGAGGAGTGGGGTCGCAGTGTCTCTGCAGAGAGGCTCTGCATCTCTGGTCCTGGGTTCAGGACCACCAGATTTGTCTGATGGCAAGTCATCTGGCCGGAGTTCTGAATGTACGTGCGGACACTCTGTCGGCAGTTCTCGGCCGACCACTAGTGGAGGCTCCATCCAGAGGTAGTTCGTTGGGTCTTTCGGACTTGGGGGACTCCTGGTGGACCTGTTTGCCACTCACGAGACTGCCTGTCATTCTGCAGTCTCCAGGAACCGATGCAGGGAGCGTTGGGGGATGCGTTTCAGTTGAGTTGGGACTCAAGACTCCTTTACGCGTTTCTTCCCATACCCTTGATTCCCCGGGTTCTGAGGAAGATTCGCCAAGAAAGGGCCCCAAGTCATTTTGATCGCCCCGGATTGGCCAAGAAGGGTGTGGTACACAGATCATCTGAAAAAGACACGTTAGTGATAGATTCCTTACCTTAGAATATCCCCAGGCGTCAGACTGGATCCGGAAACTTTTGCGTAGCAATACCCCTGCGCGCCGGTAGGCGTCGTCTGCGGCTCCGCGTCCGTCGTCGGCGTCGTGAGCGCCGGGATGACGTCGTCTGAGTACTTAGACGGCGCCCATGCGCGCTGACGTCAGTTCTTCTTTTTTCCGCGCCAGCTAGCGCAGATCCGGAAGAAGCTCTACCCCCAGTCAATTTTTGACTGAAATTTTTGATCCTTTTGATCTCTCTTTTTGTTGAATTCTCGACTATCGGTGCCAGGGATGCCCGGGTTCAAGCCTTGCTCGAAGTGCGGTCGACTCATGACGGTCACGGACCCCCATCGCCGGTGCCTGAAGTGCTTAGGCCTCGACCACGACTATCGATCCTGCTCCGACTGCCGGGCCCTGACGTCGAAGGCTAGGCGGGAGCGGTCCTGCAAGCGTCTCGAGCTGAGGCAGTCGGCCCCGCGCCACTCCAGGTCCCGGTCCCGGTCCCACGGGAGGTCGAGGGACAGGTCGCGAGGTCGGAGTCAACGAAGTGGACACCGATCGTCTGGTTCCAAGTCATCAGGTAAGAGGCATGAGAGGTCGGAGCGACGTCATCGATCCTCCGACCCGCCCCGACGCTCGCACGATGCGGCGGGGACTCGGGCGACACCGCCCACGCGGCTCCGCGAGTCGCAAGCGTCACCGCCTGCCCCACACCTTCGGGTCCCTGGGCACGGCGCGGCGCCGGAGGAGGTCGAGGGGTACTTCATGGCCATGAGCGCCCTCCCTCCTCAGTCGGTTCCCGTGGCGCCTTCGGGCCGATCGGTTCCGTCTGGAGGTCCTTCCGGGTCGGGCGCTTCGGCCCCGACGCCGTCTGGTGCTTCGGCCCCGACGCCGCTGGTGACTTCGGTCTCTGCGCCGCAAGACCTCGCTGGATCCGGTTCCGGATCCGGGACCTCGCCGGTCGACCTTACAACCTCACCGGCGCCGTCCCTTCAGGTGTTGTCCCCGGCAGCCGATGTGGTTGCCGCCCCCAATGTCTCCTGCGGTCCTACTCGGGCGTCGGGAGGGCGCCGATTCCGTCGGCCTTTGGGAATTTTTATCTCCACGAGGAGGCCCTGTCTGCTAATCCTGGTTTCCAGGACACAGGTGACGAGGAGCATTGGGAGGGGTCCGAGGACCCTCTGGCACATGATTGCCAGTCACAGCAGGACTGGACATATGAGCTTGGGGAGGCCAGTGGTATTGACACATTGCCAGACACTGGATTTACATCGCCTCCGACTGTGGCTTCGGAGGCGGGTTCTGCTTACAGCGTAGTGTTGACGAAGGCAGCTAAGGAAATGAAATGGAATGAAATGAAATGAAATGAAATGAATGAAAATGAAAATGCATTTATACAGCGCGATTGATGCCCTGGGGCGTCCAAGCGCTAGGGAACCAGAGGGGGGTGTAGTGAGGCTGACAGACTGGGAGGAGGGGAAGGGGGCTGAAATGATTACGGGGATTTGAACAGATGGGTTTTAAGTTGCTTGCAAAAGGAAGCAAGGTTGGGGTTAGATCTCAGGGGAAGGGAGTTCCAGATTTTTGAGGCGTTGAAGGTGAACATTCTTCCGCCTGCTCTAGACCTTTTAATTCTGGGGACTGTTGCCATAAAAGCCTGACTAGACCGTAGTTCTCTGCCTGGGTGGTATTGGCTAACTAGGCTGCGCATGATTTTTGGGCCCGAGTCCCAAAAGGCCTGATGGGCGATACACATTGCTTTGAAGGTGACTCTTTTACGTACTGGCAGCCAGTGAAGGCTGGTCAGTGCCTCTCTGACTGGGGTTCTTCGTGGAATTTGCAGTAGGGTACGGGCCGCACAGTTCTGCACCAGTTGCAATCTATTCAATGTGTACTCTGGGGCTCCCAGATAAAGGACGTTATTTGAGTCCAGGCGTGATTGTATTATGCCCTGAATAGCTGTTTGTTTAGCCTCCTTTGGGAGCAAGGGGAGGACCTTCTTCAGTGTCCGGAGGAGTCCAAAGCAGGTGGCGGAGAGCTTTGTTAAGAGAAAGATTCCTGTCCAGCCATACCCCCAGGCTTTTGATGTTATCTTTCGGAACGGGGGGGGGGGCCTAGACAGGTGGGCCATAATGATTTGAAGAGGGCCGGATCGGCCGGGCCTAACAGCATGAGCTCCGTTTTGGCCCCATTCAGCTTTAGTGAGGACAGCGTCATCCAGGCATTTGGTTAGGCCCCCCGATGGAGAGTGTTGGGCTTCCTGCGCTAAGGAGACCACCAGCTGTGTCGTCCGCATAGGAAATGATCTTAACTCCATACGGACGAACTACCTCAGCCAGTGGTCTCATATAGATATTAAAAAGCGCAGGGCTTAGAGAGGAGCCCTGGGGGACTCCACACTTCAGGGGTATGCTGGAGGAGACTGCTTGTCCGTCAAACACCTGGAACGACCTATTGCTTAGGAAGGATTTTATCCAGAGCCAGGCCTTGTCCACGATGCCGACGTTTGATATACGGTTCAGTAAGGTGTTATGACTGACCGTGTCAAACGCCGCACTAAGATCAAGGAGGACCACTGCCACTGATCCTCCTTGATCAATGATTTTCCTGGACTCCTCGACGACCATAAGGAGGGCAGACTCTGTTCCATGCTTAGGCCTGAATCCTGTCTGGGTAGGGTCTAACAGCTGATTGCTTTCCAGATAGTTGACCAATTGGAGATTGATGTATTTCTCTGCAATTTTGCTCACCCAAGGAAGTAGTGAGATCGGGCGGTAGTTGGCAAAGTCCGAGGGATCTAGATGAGGCTTTTTTATTAGTGCTCGAACCATTGCCCGTTTCCAGGCAGGAGGAACAGTGGCAGAGTCAATGGATGCATTCACGAGATTCTTGATGATGGGTAGAACCGTCTGGGATGCAAGTAACATAGTCTCTGGGGGGGCCGGGTCGGTTGGTGAGCCAGATTTCACTTTCCGAGCTGTAGATTCAACTGCTTCTAGGTCCATGCAGGGGAAGTGGTCAAGTGTGGGTGAGAAGGTTAGCTCAGGGTCTGACCCTCCGTTGTTGTTATGAGGTAACGGAGAGGCAGTGCTGGTTGAGAAGGAAGTGTATATCTTATTCACTTAGGCCGAGAAGAATTCTGCCAGGTCGTTACATTGGGCGGTTGATTTCTCCTCGTGAACACTGGAAGGGGGTGGTTTGATCAGGGTCTGCAGAGTTTGGAAAATTTGCCTGGGTTTGGAATTTGAGGTTAGGATCTTATTGGAGAAGTATTTTGTTTGTGCAGTTTTTATCTCCTCTTTATAAGTTTTTATTTCTTCCCGATATCGGGTTTTGTCCTCCATAGAGTAGTTTGAGCGCCATTTTCTTTCTGCTTTTCGGCAGTGTCGCTTTTTGTCTCTAAGGGCTTCCGTATACCATGGGGCTGTTTTGTGGGAACGTTTAGCCCATATTTTCTTGAGGGGGAGGATGGTCTCAAGGGAGTGCAGAATCCAGCTTTCGTACTCCTGGTTTGCCAGACAAGGGTCTTCGTTATTTGAGGGGAGATTTTCCAATAGTTAAGATAAGGCCTTAAACCTTCAGCACCCCGTCGCGGCCGTGAGGACTAATCTCCTCACTGAGGTCCTCAAACCGCAGTCAGGCTCCGCGGAGCCCCTGCTCCCGTTCAATGAGGCCTTATGTGACGTTCTTCTGGGCACTTGGTCCAAGCCCGCCACAGGCCCCCCTGTGGATAGGATCGTGGCCAGACGCTACCGCCCGGCCCCGGGCGACCCATGCTTTTTGTCCACCCATCCTACCCCCGAGAGTCTGGTCATCCAGGCCTCAAACTCCCAAACCGCGTTCCCGTCGGCCCCGCCCGACAGGGAATCCAAGAGATATGAACAGTTCGGGAAGAAGATTTTCTCGTCTGTTAGCTTAGGGCTGCGGTCTGTGAATACCGCCCTTCTCTTGGGCCGCTACACCCACACTCTGTGGGACACGGTTGCGGAGGTGCTGCCTAGATGCCCGGAGGAGGTCCAGGCGACACTCGGCCAAGCCCTTGCGGACGGCCGAGATGCAGCGCGATATTCCATCCGGTGTGGGCTGGATACCACGGACTCACTGGGCAGGGCAACGACTGTCGTGGTTCGACGCCACGCCTGGTTGAGGTCCGCCAACTTCTCGGCCGATGTCCAGGCCACCCTCCTGGACATGCTGTTTGATGGCCGTCGCCTCTTCGGCGACAAGGCAGACCATGCGCTGGAACGTTTCAAGGACTCCAGGGCTACGGCCAAGTCCTTAGGCCTCACGGCCCCACGCCAGCAAACGGGTGCCTTTCGCTCCTTTCGTGGCCATGGAAGGGGCGCCCCACCACGTACCGTCAGCCACACACCGCAAAATGTCCAGCAGCGCGGTGGCGGACGTGGGAACCGTTGTGGCGGCGGTCGGGCCAGCGGCGAGGCCAGTCCACACCTCCCTCAGCAGCACCTGCCTCAAAACCTTCCTAGCCCGAGTTTTCAGGCCCATGTGATGCCTGTGGGGGGCGGGGTACGCCATCACCTCTCCCACTGGCATACAGTCACTTCGGACAGGTGGGTGCTGCAGATTGTCCGAAGGAGCTACTCCCTTCCCTTCGAGGCACCCCCTCCATCCATGCCACCACAATACCACCGTGTGTCGGGGGATCACTTGCAACTTCTGCAAGAGGTCACGGCCCTCTTGGCCAAGAGGGCCATCGAGCGCGTTCCTGGGCCAGAAGTAGGGTGTGGATGTTACTCCCACTACTTTCTGGTGCCCAAGAAGGGCAAAGGGGGCCTACGCCCTATCTTGGACTTGCGGAACGTCAACGGCTTCCTCCGGACGGAGAAGTTCAAGATGCTCACTGTGGCTCAGGTCCTGGCTGCCCTGGACCCGGGAGACTGGATGGTAGCGTTGGACCTGCAGGACGCCTATTTCCACATCCCCGTCCTGCCAGCCCACCGGCGTTACCTGCGGTTCACGGTAGGCCAAGAGCACTTTCAGTTTACCGTGCTCCCCTTCGGCCTTACCAGCACCCCACGGGTGTTCACGAAGGTGATGGCGGTGGTCGCAGCTCATCTGCGCAGGCAGGGGGTATCAGTCTTCCCCTACCTCGACGACTGGTTGCAGACAGTCGTCAGCCACCTCCAGACTACGGCCGACCTCCTGCACCTGCTGGGGTTCTCCATCAATGTGCCGAAGTCACACCTGTGTCCCTCTCAGAAGCTCCTCTTCATCGGAGCGGTTCTCGACTCGGCGCAGTTTCGGGTTAATCCACCCGAGCAGCGGGTTCGGGATATTCAGGCTCTGGTTCCCATCTTCCAGCCGTTATCCCGAGTCTCGGTCAGGTTGACGCTACGGCTTCTGGGACTGATGGCCTCCTGCATCCTTCTGGTGCGTCACGCCAGGTGGCGGATGCGGGCTCTGCAGTGGGACCTGAAGTTTCAGTGGGCCCAGCATCAGGGCAACCTGTCCTATCATGTCCTGTTCTCGGAGGGCACTGCGAGACAACTGCAGTGGTGGCTCACGGACCGCGACTGGGTCAGTGGCAGATCCCTCTCCCTACTCCACCCGGAGCACGTAGTTGTGACGGACGCGTCCCTCCAGGGCTGGGGGGGCCACATGGGAGAGGCGGAGATCAGAGGCCTCTGGTCTCCGGCGGAGTCCCGGCTCCATATCAACTTGCTGGAGCTTCGGGCGATTCGTCTAGCACTGAAAGCATTCCTCCCCTCTGTCCGGGGACGTGTAGTGCAAGTGTTCACCGACAACACCACCGCCATGTGGTACTGCAACAAACAGGGCGGGGTGGGGTCGTGGACCCTTTGCCAGGAGGCTCTGCGCCTATGGCAATGGCTGGAACGTCAGGGCGTGACCCTGGTGGTTCAACACCTGGCAGGCTCTCTGAATGCCAGGGTGGACGAACTCAGCCGTCGGTGCATGATGGATCACGAATGGCGTCTGAACTCGGACGTCGCGCAAGGTCTCTTTCAGCAGTGGGGAGAGCCTTGGTTAGATCTATTCGCCACAGAAGAGAACGCGCAATGTCATCAGTTCTGCGCGTTGGAATTTCCAAGGCGGCACTCGCTCGGAGACGCTTTTCGTCGCGAGTGGAGCTGCGGTCTGTTGTACGCCTTTCCGCCTATACCACTTCTGCCCAGAGTGCTGAAAAGATCAGGCGCGACCCGGCCCGGGTTATCCTTGTGGCTCCGGACTGGGCACGAAGATACTGGTATCCCGAGCTACTCAGCATGTCAGTCGATCCCCCGATTCGTCTGCCTCTTCGGGAGGACCTTCTGTCGCAGCAGCAGGGGACGGTCCTGCACCCGAACCTGTCCAGTCTCCACCTACAAGCTTGGAGATTGAGCGGCGGCAGTTGAGGCCATTTGACTTGCCTCCTGAAGTCTGTGATATCATTCTGGCAGCCAGGCGTCCCTCCACAAAGTCGGTATACGCCTGCAGGTGGAACAGATTTGTGGCATGGTGCACAGCAAAGGCTGTGGATCCTCTCTCTGCACCCCTTTCGGAAGTGCTGCTCTTTCTTCTTTCCCTTGCCCAGCAGGGCTCTGCTCTGGGCACTCTTAAAGGGTACCTTTCTGCTCTATCCGCCTTCTTGAGGCTACCAGATCAGCCTTCTTTATTCAAGTCCCCCATTGTAAGTAGATTTCTGAAGGGCATCACACACATGTTCCCTCCTGTTCCCTTCGTGATGCCCCAGTGGGACTTGAATCTTGTTCTCACTTATCTGATGTGTGCTCCCTTTGAGCCACTCCATAACTGTCCTCTCCGTCTTCTCACGTTGAAAACTGCCTTCCTGGTTGCCATCACCTCTGCCAGGAGAGTGAGTGAGCTCCAGGCTCTTTCTTCTTCTCCACCTTTCCTGTCTGTTCATCCTGACAAGGTGGTGTTACGTACACGACCTTCCTTTCTGCCCAAGGTTGTCACGGCCTTCCACATCGGGCAGTCCATCACTTTGCCCACCTTCTTTCCGCCTCCGCATCCCTCGAAAGAGGAAGAGAGGCTCCACCGTCTGGATCCAAAACGTGCGCTCTCCTACTACTTAGATCGCACACGCCAATTCCGGGTGGATGACCAACTCTTTGTTGGTTACGTGGGCGCGAAGAAGGGAAAGGCTGTACACAAGAGGACCATTTCGAGGTGGATCATCTTGTGTATTCAAGCATGCTACTCCATGGCGAGGAAGGAGCCCCCGGCTGGGCTGTGGGCTCACTCCACTCGGGCCACGGCGACAACAACTGCCCTGGGCCGAGGAGTCCCCTTACAGGACATTTGCCAGGCAGCTACGTGGGCCTCGCTGCACACGTTTGCAAGACACTACTGCCTGGACAGTCCAGTCCGGAGGGATGGCTTCTTTGGCCGTTCCGTCCTCCAGGACTTTCTGGTGTGATATTGGTTCGCAGACCCACCACCGGGGTTGGTATTGCTGGGGTATCTATTCTAAGGTAAGGAATCTATCACTAACGTGTCTCTTTCAGATGCACAAGTTACTACTTGTGTAACGATATATCTGTAAGAGACATTAGTTGGTGATAGATTCCTTACCGACCCACCCATCCTCCCCGTTCTGCGAACCGATATCTAGGGTTAAGGTCATCCCCTTTCAGGGCCCTAGTTTCATGGCACCAGTGTTAGTTCTATCATAGCTCTGCGTATCTGGCGCGGAAAAGCTGTGTAATCAGAACTGACGTCAGCGCGCATGGGCGCCGTCTAAGTACGACGACGTCATCCCGGCGCTCACGACGACGACTGACGCGGAGAAGCAGACGACGCCTACCGGCGCGCAATGGTATTGCTACGCAAAAGTTTCTGGATCCAGTCTGACGCCTGGGGATATTCTAAGGTAAGGAATCTATCACTAACTAATGTCTCTCACAGATATATCGTTACACAAGTAGTAACTTGTGCTTCTCCACCTCTCCTCGTGCCTGCCGCTCAGTCTCCCTCTCAGGGCAGATCTTAGATGGAGGGGCAGGTTCTACACCCTCACCTCCATACCTACCACCTTCATGCCTGGAGAGTGAACGGGGCAACCTGAATTCCTTTTCTATCCCACATGATGTGGTGGATCTCATCTTATCGGCCAGGTGTGACTCCACCAAGTCTATCTACTCTTATAGGTGGTCTAAATTTGTTGCTTGGTGTGGAGAGAAGTCCATCTATCCTTTGAGGGCTTGTTTATCTGACATACTTCAGTTTGCGCTTTCTTTGGCTCAGCAAGGGTTTACTGTAGCGACAGTCAAAGGTTATCTATCGGCATTTCTCTGTTAGTCGGATCAGCCGTCTTTATTTAAATCTCCTGTCGTTTTGAGATTTCTAAAAGGCCTTACAAATAAATTTCCTCCTACTCCATTTATTGTACCTCAATGGGACTTAGATCTTGTGCTCACTTTCTTGATGGGTTCACCTTTTGAACCTTTGCACAAGTGTCCCTTGAGATTATTGTCTTTCAAGACTGTCTTTCTGATCGCAATTACCTTGGCAAGGAGGGTAAGTGAGCTTCAAGCTCTTAGTTCAAAGCCCCCATTCTTGACCATTCATGCTGAACGAATGGTTCTCAGGACCAGGGCTGCTTTTCTGCCTAAGGCGGTAACTCCTTTCCATCTAGGGCAGTCCATTACCCTTCCTACCTTTTATCCTCACCCTTCCAAGGAGGAGAGACTTCACCGCTTGGACCCTAAGAGGGCGGTGAGCTTCTACTTGGACAGAACCAGAGAGTTCAGAGTGGATGACCAGCTCTTTGTTGATTTTGCTGGAGCCAGAAGAGGCAAGGTAGTGCACAAGCGCATGCTGTCAAGATGGATTGTCGTGTGTATCAAGATATGCTACTCTCTGGCGGGTAAGGAACCTCCTGAAGGTTTAAGAGCTCATTCCACTAGAGCATGGTCTGCTACATCTGCTTTGTCTAGGGTTGTGCCTGTGGAGGACATTTGTAGAGCGGCAACTTGGGCTTCCCTCCACACTTTCGCGAAGCATTACAGCTTAGATTCCGTAGTGAGGAGGGACGGCCACTTTGCCCGTTCTGTCCTCCAGGATTTTCTGGTATAGGAGAGTGGACACCCTCCTCCGGCAGTGGCGACTCCTGTGGGACTCTATTCACAAGGTGAGGAATCCACTGGCAGTTGTATCCATCAGAAGAACAAGTTACCTTCGGAAACGCTTTTTCTGGTAGATACAGTATCTGCCTGTGGATTCCTCACTGACCCACCCCACCCCCCGTTGTCCACTCTTCTATACCTGATTTATTATAGTGTAAACATTTTAATGTCAAAGTAAATGTTATTTTAATTGCTTTCCTGCTTTGGCTACACACTGTGTGTGTTTTTGATTATTTGTTACTGTGTACATTGTGTGTATATCCACTGTTCCGTCCGTGTACCTCGAAGGCACAGAAAAAAGGGTGGAACTGATGTCATCACGCCGACGTGGGCCTATTATGGAGTCTGTGACGTCAGCAGAGCTGCGCGCGATGCCGTGCTTCTGTGACGTTGTCGGCGCAAAGCTACAAAAAGAATTTCAGAATGTTGCTGACGCAGGGGGATATTCACAAGGTGAGGAATCCACAGGCAGATACTGTATCCACCAGAAAAGCGTTACCGAAGGTAAGTAACTTGTTCTGCATGCTGGCTAGCCCTTTTTGGTTTGCCGACCAGTGATTCTTTTATTGGCTTTCCCTTTCCTTCTTGCAGCGTAGACCATTATAAATTCTGGACAGATTCGGTGTAGCCCACTTTCTGGGGTTAAAGCTGCACTGGGCTGGGTGGATCGTGGATGTTTCCCTGTGGTGGTTGAACCTTAGGATTCTGGAGTTAGAAAGTACATCCATAGTGTAGACTTTGGTTGAAAGGCTTGCATGCACCTCTGCTTGCATTGCCTGTGTACCCTCCCCTGCTCCCTGTACCACGTTTAAGGGGAACCTAATTTGCTACTGCATCCCAACGTGTGTGTGTGTAGTTTACCTTACTGCTGTTCATGGTATATGTTGAATTTGTGTACAATGGAAGCTGACTTCAGCTGTACTGTGTGTGTAATTGACAGATGGATGGAAGATTTAGCAGTTGCTTTGTCTGAGTCAAACGCGCAGTGCAGCTCTGTCTGAAGAAGTCTTACATCTTACGAGCCTGCGGTTTTATTTTTGCCTGAGTGTATAAAAGCTTGCACACCCACTTAGTTTGGGCTTGATGTGTTTATACACAAGTTTGTAGTGATGTTACAAGAATCCCTCAGTCACCCAACAAGTGCAAGTCCGCTGCCAGTCTTCCTTTGTTTGTGTCCTTATGTGTTGCACTTCGACCGCCAGATACCCATTATTTGTACATTACCAAAGCTTGACAACGCCTTTTCATAATAAAAAAAGGCCCACTCTTGTTTTGTAGCCTATTTAACATTGATTAAGGGATGCAAAGATCAAATCTAACCTGTCCTGTCACACCATGTTTGGTTTCCATTTAATGAGGCAATTCTATATGTTTTTTTTTTTTTTTGCACACACCACAGTCCTCCCATAATAATGATTACCCCTTTTGTTATGCTTCTTTAAACATTATCGTCTTTGCCTCAGATTGTCTCTCTGGAACCTTTTAAAGGCCCCTTTCCTCCACATGTTTTAAAGTATCCAGAAAACGATTGCTATAATGGTGCCTGTTATTTCCGATACATCGCATCACCTCAGTGCTAGATTGTGCATCCAAACCTATATTTCTGGTGTCGGAGCACACTGCAAATTCAGTTGAGTAAACTGACACTTGTGAAAATATCTTGGGGTGCTTCATCTGCTATTAAGGAGTGTTCTTGTAGTATGCATCTGTAAAGTGCATACTTAATGCTTGGAACCCTGTATTTGCAGGCAAGTATGTTTTTGTTACTTTGAAGACAAGATAGTAGATAAAGACTTGACTTATTAGCATGTATTATTAGATCATCTTGGACTATTATTTAAAAAAATGTGTTTGCAGGTAACAGATGTGTGAAAGGTGAAGAGCTCAGTTTGAAGGGTGAGACTGTAAATGATTGTCATGCAGAGGTCATTTCTCGAAGGGGCTTCATCAGGTAAGACCTAAGCTCATTTTCCTTTGCTGTTTCACTGTCTTTCTTCTCTATCTGACTTAGTGCTCAAACTCTTCTCCGATCTATTTTTTTTTGTCGAAGCTTTTGCATTCCTTTTACATATACTGTGAACCAGTCCAATGTAGTATTTGTTTGCATTGTATCCTGTCTAAATAGAAACCTTGCACTGTTTTTAATGATTGAAGTCGCATCTCCACCCCTGATTTTGTATTCATGTTTTTAAAACCTTTTGAGAATGTCTGAATGATTATCGTGCTGTCATCTTTCGGCATCCTTTAATGAACCAGTGTGATTCTGATGTCTGAAGGCTTGTATCGAACAGTAACACATGAACAGCCTTTCATGGCATCTAGTCTTCATTAAAAAGAAACACAGAAATCCGTGGTTTCACCATAGTCTTTTCCCTAGTTAGTTCAGGTTCGAGGCATGTGGGCTGCTGAATTCATATCTGTGCATAGATCGCCGCCTAGTGTTGGGTCCGGATGATTGCACATTGTTGTCCTGGAAGAGTCTTCGAAGTATCACAAGATAGGTGGCTCCTCCCCTGGACTACAGTGCGCATGGGCATCGCCTCCATCCCCAGATTGTTTTTATCCGCCATTGGGTTCGGATGTGTTTCGGTTCCCTCTGTCGGAATCGATAGTTGTTTAACTTTCCTAACTTAAGACAAAAGGTCTTTAGGCTTGGCGTCGGTATCGTTTTTCGTTCGGGTTTGACTTTTCTTCAGCTCCGAACTCTTGCTGCTCTTCCGCGTGCTGTCGGCGCGGACGGGCCTACACGACGCTCCAGACATGGAACGAACTCCGTTTAAGAGGTGCCCAGTGTGCACCTCAAAATATTCACACCTCGACGTGCACCCAGTGTGCAACAAATGTCTGTCGCCGGACCATGATGAGGCCAGGTGTATGGCCTGCTCGAAGTTCCGGTGTAAGAAGACTCTCAAGCTTCGTCGGGCCGCTAGACTCCAGGCCCAGTTATCGGCGCCCCCGCCAGACAACATCTTCGAAGAAGACGTTGGAGACGACAATGTCTTTATAGTTTCAGACTCTAGCCCGGCGTCGGAGGAAGAGAACTACGACGCGGGAGACGAGGAGTTTGATGAAGTCGTCGGTGAGGTAGGGGACGACGATGGGGCCATTGCCACCGTGGAGGATAGCTCAGAGGAGAAGCATCCTCGGACTGACTCAGGGGTCAACCCCCATTTTACGGCCCAGGTCGAGGGATCGCCTTCGGGCCTTACCCAAGACCTCGTTAATCGTCCCACGGCCTCGCCTACGGGCCCGGCCACGGACATTTCTGATGTGCCACTCCCGTTGAAGAAAACGAAAGTGAAGCCATCGGGGTCCACACCAACTGTTTCGAAAGTGAAAGTCGCTCTGGTGGGACAGAAGGCTCCAGAGGCCTCAAAGTCTAAAAAATTCAAGATGGCCGACAGCAAGAGCCACGCCAAGATGGCTGACCCGAAGACCCCGGTGTCTAAGCCGAAGGCGAAGACGACCGGCGCGGCCGCGTCGGCGCCGAAGGTGGTCGAGGTCGATGACCCGAAAAAGGCTCCGAAGAAGCGTCAGGACAGCGCCGAAGCTCTGGCTGCGCCGACTCCGGCCGTCAAGGCCAAGGATGGTGATGTGTCGGCTCCGAAGACCGTGCCTTTCGCCGACCCGACTCCGGACTCGGGGAAATCGCTCGAGCCGGTCCAGCCCTCCCCGGCCTTAGCCAAAAAGGTCGTCGAGTCCCTGCAGAGGATTCGGAAGGACGCTGAGGCTCCCGAACCGAAGGATGTGGTGCCAAAGCCTACACCGAAGCCGGCAAAGGCGCAGACGCCTATCCGCTACACGCTGCCGCCGAAGACGACGCCGAAGGCTTTCGCTCCGAAGCATGGGGCCGGGGTGCCTTTGAAGGTGGTGTCAACGCCCAAGGCGTCCTTGGTGGTGCCGAAGCCTCGGCTCCAGCCACTCGCAGATGAGGAACGTCGGGAGGTTATCATCGACGCCAACACCGGGAAGCTCTCTCTCCTCAAACGGAAGATCACCACGGAGCCGGTGTTGGAGCATTATTGTATTCCACTCAAAAACAAGAAGGACTCTGCGGGTACTTCTGCCCCTATAGAGCCTGCATCTCCACATAATTTAGAACTTTCACCATCGCATTCAAACGCTGGAGAAGGTGACGGAGATGAAGAGGACGAGTACAATTATCCAGCATACTCGGATCCAGAGGAGGTACATGAACCTTGGTCTGCCGGAGGCGACCCTGAGGACCCTCAGTCGGGTCATGAACCGCAGCTTTTTGCAGCAAAGACTTCTCCAACAGAGGACTCTGCAGCCTTCAACGCTCTGATTGAGAGGGCTGCAGCTAATCATGATGTCGACCTACATTCAGATCCTGTGGATGTAGATTTTCTGTTTGACACTTTCTCAGTGGCTGAAAAGTCAGTCAAGACATTGCCTATGCTGAAGGGAGTGCTGAAGCATGCGCCAGAGGTTTTCAAGGAGCCCACTCGGGCGCGAGTCATCAATTCTCGTATTGATAAAAAAAACAAGGCAGCGCCCTCGGATCCAACGTACATCAAGGGACACTTGCCACTGGATTCTTTGGTGGTATCCAACGCACGTAAACGGGCGAACTCGCAGACCACGGGTGACGCTCCTCCCCCAGACAAAGAGTCAAAAATATTTGAAGCCTCAGGGAAAAGAATTGCTGCGCAGGCAGCTAATATTTGGCGCATTTCAAACACGCAGGCCCTACTTGCACGCTACGATAGGGCGCATTATGACACCCTAGAAACACTTCTGCAACACTTACCTGATCAGTACAAGGAGGCAGGTGAAATGTTGATTCAGGAGGGGAAGCTGATCACCAACGCTTCCATCAAATGTGCGCTGGACGTGGCTGATACCGCCTCCAGGGCAATCAACACTAGCGTGTTGCTCAGGAGACATGCATGGCTTAGAATATCAGGATTCAAACCAGATATACAGACAACCATCCTGAACCAAACAGTTAATCCTGACCACCTGTTTGGCCCCGAGGTGGATGCGACACTTGAAAAAATGAAAAAAGACATGGACACTGCCAAGTCTATGGGGGCCCTTCAGTCTCAGCAGTTTTGGGGTGGTTCCTTTCGCCGCTCCAATAACAGAGGCACCTCAAGGGGTCAGGCATCACAGTCCACACAGTATTACAAGAGCAACACCCAGACCTCATACACCAACAAGGGTAGAGGTGGTTACAGAGGCAACAACGTCAAAGGCAGGGGACGTGGAAACAGCTCCAGGTCCTCCACCGCCAACAAACAGTGACGCCTTGTCACTGCCCCCCGACCACACAACACAGGTAGGGGGGAGACTCCAGCAGTTCCTGCCCGCGTGGAAATCCATCACCACGGACAGGTGAGTCAAGTCTCTTATCCAGTACGGTTACTGTCTAGAACTTACTTCCACTCCACCGAACATACCTCCAAGAAGCCGTCCTATGTCCGGCGAGCACTTGCACTTGTTGCAGCAGGAAGTTCAAGTCATGCTGCAAAAAGGGGCAATAGAGCTCGTCCCACTGCAAGAAAGGGGAACAGGGGTTTACTCTCTGTACTTTCTGATCCCCAAAAAGGACGGATCCCTCAGGCCCATCCTGGACCTCAGGCCCCTCAACTGGTACATTCTATCGGAGCACTTCCATATGCTCACGTTGCAGCAGGTCCTCCCCCTGCTTCGCCAGGGGGACTTCCTGGCTACGCTGGATCTGAAAGATGCATACTTTCATATCCCCCTGCATCCTTCCCACAGGAAGTATCTCCGATTCACGCTTCAGGACCACCACTACTTGTTCAGGGTTCTGCCTTTCGGGGTTACCACAGCGCCAAGAGTCTTTACAAAGTACCTGGCGACTGTGGCGGCACATCTTCGACGACAGAACGTCCACGTCTATCCCTATCTGGACGACTGGCTCATTCAGGCAAAGTCAGAACAGCAGTGCGCGGACCACGTGTCCCGCACCGTTCATCTCCTGCGCGATCTGGGATTCTCGCTGAACTATCCAAAATCCCATCTCCAACCCGCACATATACGGCAGTATCTGGGCGCGACAATAGACACTCTGGCAGCCACTGCGCAGCCAAATTCAGTGAGAATCGCCAGTATCCAAACGCTGATGCAACGATTCAGCACTCGCTTCCAGCGAAGGTGTTCATGCAGTTGATAGGCATGATGGCCTCCTGCATCTCCATCGTCCCGCACGCGAGACTACATATGCGTCCGCTTCAGGAGTGCCTAGCACGTCAGTGGACTCAGGCTCATGGGCAACTGACAGACCTAGTGTTGGTGAGCGGTCGGGCGTACAACTCTCTGCATTGGTGGAATCCACAAAACCTTTGCAAGGGCCGACCGTTCCAGGAGCCTGTGCCACAGACTATCCTGACAACGGACGCTTCTCTCCAGGGATGGGGAGCGCATGTACTCCACTACACGGTGCAGGGACTATGGACACTACAGCAAAGGAAGATGCACATCAACGTTTTGGAACTGATGGCAATCTTCATGGCCTTAAAGGCATTCAAAGTACATCTGTGCAACAAGGTTGTGTTGATCCGGACGGACAACATGACGGCCATGTACTACATTCAGAAGCAGGGGGGCACACACTCTCCGCAGCTGTCTCATCTGGCTCAGAGCATGTGGAAGTGGGCCATTCAGAGGAACATCTTCCTCATGGCGGAGCATCTCCCGGGCAAGGACAACCAGATGGCGGACCTGCTCAGCAGGCACAGCCACCAAATGCACGAGTGGGAGATACATCCATCAGTACTCCAACCGTACTTCCAAAGGTGGGGTCATCCAGAGATAGACCTGTTCGCCACAAAGGAACGCAAAATGCCAAAGCTTCGCCGCCAGGTTCCCACACCCGCAATCGCAGGGCAATGCGATGTGGATGAACTGGTCAGGCAGATTTGCGTACGCTTTTCCCCCAGCACCTCTGATACCGCTGGTGGCACGCAAACTCAGGCAGCACTCGATGACTCTCATCCTGGTTGCTCCAACGTGGGCTCGCCAACCATGGTACACCACGTTTCTGGAACTCTCCGTGGTACCGCATCAAAGGCTTCATCTCACTCCCAGCCTTCTGACGCAGAGCCATGGCGACATTCAGCACCCAGACCCGCAACAGCTCAACCTGGCGATCTGGCTCCTGAAGTCCTAGAGTTTGGCTACCTCAATCTTCCTCCCGATTGCATGGACATCATTCGGGAGGCAAGGAAGCCCACTACTAGAGCCTGTTATGCGGCTAAATGGAAGCGGTTTGTCATTTACTGTGTAAACCACGATATTGACCCGCTAGATGCTTCCATTCAGAACATCATTTGTTACCTGTTTCACCTGTACCAATGCAATTTAGCGTATTCTTCCATCCGCATTCACTTGTCTGCAATGGCAGCATACCTCCAGAATAGGCAACACCTATCACTTTTTAAAGTCCCTGCTATCAAGGCTTTTCTGGAAGGACTCAAAAGGGTCATTCCACCACGGACGCCACCAGCTCCGGAATGGAACCTCAATGTGGTTCTTACAAGGCTGATGGGTCCTCCCTTTGAGCCACTGCACTCTTGTGAGCTTCAGTTTCTGACTTGGAAGGTTGCTTTCTTAGTAGCAATTACATCGCTACGGAGGGTTAGTGAGTTGCAGGTGCTCACCATCCAAGAACCTTTCTTCCAAGTACACGCTAACAGGGTGGTACTCCGCATTAACCCTAAATTCTTACCCAAGGTTGTATCTCAATTCCACATGAACCAGACAATTGAGTTGCCAGTGTTTTTTCAAAACCCAGAGTCGCTGGCGGAGCGGATGCTCCACACCCTTGATGTTAAAAGAGCCTTAATGTACTACATTGACAGGACAAAAGATTTTCGTAAGACCAAGCAACTTTTCGTTGCATTTGCCTCACACCACAAGGGAAACGCTATCTCCAAAGCTGGGATCGCTAGGTGGATCGTGAAATGCATTCAGATCTGTTACGCTAAGGCTAAACGCACTCTCACAATCCCACCAAGAGCCCACTCCACCAGAAAGTTGGGGGCCTCTATGGCTTTCCTAGGTAACATTCCCTTAGAAGATATCTGTAGAGCAGCCACATGGTCTACCACACATACTTTCACTAAACATTACTGTGTAGACGTGCACTCCAAACAGCAGGCAGCTGTTGGTCAGGCTGTTCTCAAAACACTTTTTCAGACTGCTGCAGCTGGCACGGGCGGCCGCCAATAATGGGAGGACTGCTATGTATTCTATGCACAGATATGAATTCAGCAGCCCACATGCCTCGAACTGCAAATGCTACTTACCAGTATGCATCTGTTCTTGGGATGTAGGGCTGCTGACATTCATATTGCCCACCCTCCTCCCCGGCGCCGGTAGCAGCTGCAGTATTCATATATTTATATATATATATACATATGCTCATAGCATGGGCATCACTCACATACTTCACTCCATCTCTGCCAATGGCTAAAAACAATCTGGGGATGGAGGCGATGCCCATGCGCACTGTAGTCCAGGGGAGGAGCCACCTATCTCGTGATACTTCGAAGACTCTTCCAGGACAACAATGTGCAATCATCCGGACCCAACACTAGGCGGCGATCTATGCACAGGCATGAATGTCAGCAGCCCTACATGCCAAGAACAGATGCATACTGGTAAGTAGCATTTGCATTTTCCTTTTACAGGCAGGCGGGTTGCTTGTTTTCCTGAAACGCTATATTTCTTGCTTTTTTGAAAGATTTGGAAGTATAGTATTGATCTGGGCCATGAAACTGAAAATTTGAGGGATACCGACCTGGGGAGAATTTCTCAGAGCATTATCCGATTTGGTGCAACAAGTTATTTTTCAGACTTTTATAAAAGCAGCCCCCAAAAAGAGGAATGTTGCTTCTTTTCAGGAAAAAGTAATCCCATTTTACTTAAATCAAACATCTACCGATCTTCTTTGGTTCATATTCTTCAGCTTCCAATTGGTTCATTCATTGTCTGATTACGAGATTGCGCCTTGCAAGTCACACACTACTATCCAGGGGGTGAATGTTTTGGTCCAGCTATCATATGCCTCAGGTATCTGAGACCTAAAAGATTTCTGACATCCATAATGCAGCATAGAGCAATTAAACCAGTGGCACTTGCTGAGGTAAATCCAGTGTACTTTCCCGCCCACATATAGTTGGGGATTTTGAGACGGACCCTGCACTTGTTTCTTCCTAACTGATATGTTCCCACCATCCACTTCAAAGTGCTGGCCCTCTGGGACGATGTTTGACTCTTTCTTGAGCTACCTTTTGACACTGGTTTTTAATCACATTTACAGCATTTGGCCTTGTATTATTTTCACCCATTTGTGGAGAGGGGCGCAAACAGCCCTTTCCTTGGTCAGTAAAAAGGCACTGAGTATTTCCAAAATGTTAGTGGCGGCATTTTAGCTAAATCAAAAGATAATTTCCCCATAGATTCCTTTTTAAAAGGTATAACTAAACAGAAATCCCATATTCACTTTTCTGTAGCCAACTCCCCACTTGTCAGATTCATAATACAAAGAAAACGTCCATCTTTCAATGACTGCAAATCAGAAGTCTGTAGAAGCCACTCTAATTTGTAGTAGGCATAAACAACATATTCCTGTGAAGTGTTCTGGAATCCTACTCCTAAAAGTAGCTATTTAGGAATTCAGTAGCGGTTCCCAAGATGGAGAACCATGATAATTTTGCTGACCTTGCCTAGTTTTTTTTACAGTGAGGTGTGCCCTTGTGCCAGCCTCAGCATTGTGTAGCTGGAAGCGGAAATCTCCTGTCCTATTATTTCTCTATTCATTTTTGTCCTTCAGGTGGACTTGCTTGGTCATGTGCCCTCTGTTCTGCAGTTGCTGTTATCTGTAGAACAGATAGTGTCCCGTAATTTTTTTTTGTAACTTTCAGGTTCCTGTTCAGTGAACTCATGAAGTATGATCCAGAATCTTCAGAAGGCATTTTTGAAGAGGCAGAAAGTGGAAAGCTGAAAATAAAGGACCATATTACCTTTCACCTCTACATCAGGTACTTACCAATTGTCTCTAGGGCCACCAGGTACATTTCTTATCCGGTTTTTAATGCCATCCCACTATTGGATCAATCTCTCGGCTACTGCTTAAGAGTATGCATTGAGTTTTTCTCACATTGTTTGCATTGAAGCTGAATCAAAAGTATCTCCACTTGCAAAAAGGTTTACTTGTAATTTATTCACATCATGTGGCAGGGCAGTTTGAGGTTTAATCACAAAGTTAAGCTGTCTCACTGTGTGAGATGCTTGCATGTGGTCTCAAGTTTTGAGGTTAGTCCTTTATCTTCTTTTATGGAAGCCAGTTTAAATATTTTATTTATTTATTGCCCTATGATTTGGTTTAAATTCTAGTAGCCAAGGAACAATCAGAACAGACACTCTGCCTAAAGATTTCTTTGTATAGTGTACTACGTCACTGATCTATACAAAACAGTCCTAGGTGTGGTACCTTTCACATTAATATTACAAAGACCTTGTGCGTTAGGGATATCCTATGCATTTAATTTATTTAATCAACATAGCAAAAAAGAAATACCAGACCACTTGTTCACGAAATAATACAAAACATTCTGAATTGCACATGCATACTCTTTCAAACAAGCAGACATTGACTCCTACTTTCTCAGACATTCCATCACAAGAACAATACATTAAAATGTGCAAAACACTGTCTTATGGTACAAAACAGAGTTTACATCACATAGGATATTCAGGTTGTTTCTCCAAAGAAACCATTGCAAGCAAAGGAAGCACAGTGGCTCCAGAGCCGATACGCGTTTCTGTGTTAGACCCTCGTTCGGATCACACCTTCAGGGCGACAAGATTGTGGTCAAGCAAAGGAGGAAAGAAGTGCCTGGGTTACGATGCCAGGACGGCGGCCACAGTCAGATATATGATACATAAAAATATATGGACATAGGCTTCAAGAGTGCAGTCAGCATGGTGGATACTATCCAGGAGATAGTGGGCCCAGCCATGTCTTCAAAATGCCAGAACCTCCCCGTAGGGTAGATATTTAGACGATGCGGGGCAAGATAGAAAGGCCCCAATGTAGTGCTGTAAAGGCTTCACTATAATGTGATAAGGTCAAATGGGACCGCCGGGTGGGGGTGACAACAGTCTCACAGCCTTTGGGAAGAGATGTGAAGTGAGAGCAGTGTAGTTTACCCGGTGCTAAAATTTGCAAGAAAACAATTAAGTCTTTAAAAAAAATTGTCTGATCAAGGATGAACAGTTCCATTGAAAAAAGTCACCCTTCCAAGCCTTCCCTAACATTGCAGAATATATGTACATTCAGAATGAGAGCAAGAATGAAATGCTGTTCATTGCTAAAAATAAGTAGCTTGATTTCTATATGCGGTTAAGTGAGATGTATTTTGTGTCTTTCTATAGCACTGCACCTTGTGGGGATGGTGCACTTTTCGATAAGTCTTGCTCTGATCCTCCAGCTGAAGAAGGGAGCACAGATCATCATCCAATCTTTGAGAATCCTAAGCAGGGGAAACTGCGCACCAAAGTGGAGAATGGTGAGTTCAGGTCGAGCTGACTAAACATCCCTTTCCCAATCCTTTTAAACATCAGGTGGTAGATGTGGGGTGTTATTCTCCTTTCTAATGTTAATGCCTGGTGGATTTTAAGAACCCTTGGAAATGTGATTTGCTCTGCTGTGTTGGAGTAGTGTGTAGTATTCTCATAACCCTGCATGCAGACATGTGGAGAAATAGAGGTTGGGGCTAAGTCTCCCATGAAACCAAAGAGTTGTTTGAAACCCTCTTTACATTGGTCTGGCAATGTTCATGATAAAATTGTAGTTCTAGGCCAGAATACCCGGGTCTGGGAACCTCTGTGATAAGTGAGGCAAGTGGTTGTGGCCTTGGATTTCCTATTTAGTACCCTAAGGAGAGGAATGCTGTTTGGAACCTTTAATTTCCTTGGTTGGACTATGATGCGACAACTAGAAAACCATTTGTTCGAGGCATGTGAGCTGTAGATCACATTCTTTGCATACTCCTGCCATCTAGTGTTGAGTCCAGATGTTTGCAACGACTTAGAAGAAAAAAAACTTGCAGTCACGAGGTAGGTGACTCCGTTTGGTGATGGTACACATGGGTATCGACTCCGTTTTATTTTTTTCCGCCATTGGGTTCGGACGTGAATTGCTGCGCTCCGGTACGACAGTTTCTCGGGTTCCCCTCGCTGCGCAATCCACTTACCCTTGACTGTATTGTGTTTGTTGCGTATTTCCCTTCTCCGCGTATTTAATAAACCTCTTTTCAATCCGGAAACTCGTGGAAGGCCATTGGGCCCTACCCACGTTGGTTCGCCTCGCAGTCGATGGGACAGACTCCATTCAAATTCTGACGTCCGTGACACGCGAACTTGCTGCGCACAGACTTGCACGAAGTGTGCAGCCTGTGCTTCTCTCCGGAGCGCAACGAAAAAGACTGCGACACGTGTAAATCTTTCCGCTCGAAGAAACCGCACCACGACCGTCGGGCTCGATGTCTCGATAGGCAGTCAGAACCACTTTTTGACCTCTTCTGGGAAGATTCCGAACAAGAAACAGACTATGCCATAGTGGCCAAGGAAGAACAAGAGCACCCTGTCTTCGTCTCAGAGTCCGGCTCCGATGTGGATGAAAATATTCCGCAAAGGTCAGCATATCGTGAGTACCGATCCTCCCTTGCCCCAAGATTCAACTCCGCGGAAGAAAAAGGCTCCGATTCCACCTCTGTCCTCGGGCCATGGTCGGCACTGAACATGTTTCCAACACCCTGCCCTCGGGCTCGGCACCGAAACATAAGTCAAAGCATCCCGGCGTTGTCGTTCACTCAGGCACCAAGCCAAAACCTTCGGGGTCAAAGCATGACCCCTACAGTCCCCAAGTCCATTTTTGGGCATTGTAAGTACAGTGCTGCCATTAAGAGTATATGGTGCTGAGTCATTACGAACTCCAACACCATAATAATGGCTACACTGAAAACTGGGAATTTTGGTATCCAACTTCTCAGCACATTAAACCCACACTGATGCCAGTGTGGGATTTAATGTGACCCACTTAGTGTCCCGACTGAGTGGCTGCTTAGGTTGCCATCAACAGACATGTTTCTGGACCCCTGGGTCGAGCCCCTGCTGCTCTCGGGGGCCTGAAACCAGGCACATCCTGGGACGAGGTGCCAAGCCTACTTGCCCAGGATGGGCAGGGTTCACGAAGACTAAGCTTTAGAGGCATACCACCTTTGTTCGGGCTGGACTGTTCCTTCTGGGTGCAGGGTCATGACTGATTTGCATATGGCTGGGTCTAAACTGTAATGGCACGGTGAGCAAAAAAAGATGGATTTAGGCCCAGATCTCTGTACTGGGGTGAATGTATGGCATTGTTCTGCATTCTGTCCATCAGTTGTTCTTTTTACCTTTTTGAGCTTCCCCAGACCATTTGCTGCTTTCAGCAACTGGTGCCCACTGTTTTTGCCCCCCACTTTGGGCGGGAGAACCGGTGGGGAAAACAAGTGAGGGAGAGAGGTGTGCCCACCTCTGACAACTCCACACCTCAGGTGGGGGAGGCGGGGTGAAGCACAACTCCAAGTCCCTGCCATCTTGAGGATGGGGGGGACCCAACCAACCAGGGACAGGCTCATTCCCCCCCTCCCGCTAGAGGGTGACCTAATAGGGGATGTACCCACCCCAGGAAGGAGACCCATTGGTCCATGCCTTCTACCTACCTGTAACACCCCTAAATCTAGTATTTAGGGGGCACCCTGAACCTTGCTTCTTCAAATCCAGAAACAACAAAGATGAGGACTGAAGAGCCGCGCAGAGCTAACAAAAGGACGACGCCCACTGACTTGTCCCAAGCCCTACATGCCTGTCTCCCCATGATCCTACTCCTGTGAAATCTCGGTGTGTCCTGCAGCCAGCAACCTCAAAGACCCCGAAGGACCTGCCTGCCTTCACTTCCAAAAACTGCTTCTCCCTTGAACACCGGATTTGTTCAACTGCAACCTCTGGCAGCAGCCAGAAACCGCGAATCCGCCACACTCTGCACCCTCCTTTCACAGCCCGAGCTCGAGAGGGCAAACATCACGATATGGTCACCCTGGCGACCACTGACCTACCTCCAGCCGACGCCTGCAGTCTAAATCCTGAAGGCCCCCCTAACTGTGACCTGGAGCTGGTAAGAAGATCCGACCCCAGAAGGCACCCCTGCACCAGGTGCCCCACGGACTTGTGTGCTCAAACCGACGGTGCCTAACCAACCCCTACCTTCCCAACTTACCTGTCAAAGTGGTGGTCGCTCCCAGAAGTTCTTCATCTCCCTGCCTGCAGTGTTTCTGCAAACGGGAGGTTCTCCATTGAAAACAACTGGGCATCCGATGTCGAAACAGCACCCTGGACCCAGCCGCTCTAGTGCCGCAGAGGATGCACCTTTGGTGCTAAATTGTTTACCCATTTGCCCTGAGCTAAAGTTCAGGAGCTTTGCTCCCACAACCCTTTGGCTGCTTGGTAACAGCCACCGACCGGAGACCCCCTATCCTCCATAGGATAACATTGGGCCTCAAAACACTGCACCCGGCCGCGCTAATGCCACTGAGGGTGTAACAAGAGTGCATCACTGACCCTGGGGAAACCCAGAGTCTAACCGCAGAACCTTAACTCCTACAGCCGATAACTTACCTTTGAACTGATAACCTGTTTTTCCTCCATAGGGCCAGTACTTAACCACAGTGTCTCCAACACACTCAAATTACACTGCAGTTACTGCACCAACTGGAGTTCACAGTCAATGTGTTAAAATTGCTTCTTCAGCCTTCCAACACTCAAAACTATCTGAGCCACTTTACTCAAAAAGCTCTGGCTTTCCCCACTGCAGCTAGAATTCACATTTTGCAGCGTGAATCTTTCTGGATTCACTATGCTGTGCATTATTCCGCGGTCTTGTGGTTGGGTCCGGAATCTTAGTAGTCTTTTTTTTTTTTTTTTCGTAGCCCAGGTGGGCGTCTACGTCCCACCTTTTGGTGTATTTCCGGTGACGTCTGCACGCTCTCTGCGGAAGCACCCACTCTTGGGCGCCATCTTCAGATTCTTTTTTCCGCGGTTGGGTCTGGATCGGTTCCGAAAGGGCTCCAGACATTTTTGGGTAAAGAAGAAAACTACACTTACTCCAGTATTGGAACTTTCATAGATTCACATGCCTGAATCATTCTCCGTCGTCGAGACGGGAGTCTCCGGTACATAAAAAAGCAGTGCTTAGTAGTGTAGCAAACTGAAAAGATGCCTAGGCCCTTTTCACTTTTGCAACCCATAGCCTTTGTTATGTAAAAAAGGCCCAAACTTTTCCCTGAAACAATCAGAGCTCCTCACCCTCTAGAACACTCCTGAGAGAACCTTCTGCCCCTCAGATTTTTCTACCGCACGTTGTGCTAGGGGGTCTCCTTTGAGCTCTGCTCAAACTCTTTACTTCTACAGTATTTTGACTTGGATTTTTAGGTTTCTACATCAACCATGTCTGAGAAAGAGAAAAAAGGATTATTTAGAGCTTGTTCAACCTGCTCCAAGAAGGTTGTTTACAAATGCCCCTCACAAGGACTGCATCTACTGTCTCTATCCAGATCATAAGGCAGCAGATTGTAAGGTATGTCGTACCTTTTCAAATAAGACATTAGAGATCGTGAGGGAAGGCTACTGATCTGGCTTCAGAAAGTCAAAGCCAGGAAGGAAATCCTCTCAAGGGAGAGTGAGGAGATATCTGTGGCGGAATCGATAAACTTTCTTAAGACCAAAAGGTCTTCAGTTTTCTTCGTCGGTATAGTCTTGCGTTCGGTGCCTAACTCTTCCAGCTCGGTTCCGAGCCGGATTCCATACACCCGCGTGCTTTCGGAGCGGAGGACCCAGGACCCAGTCTACGCCTCAGACTCTATCGACTGTTCATCATGGACCGAAGTCCGTTCAAGAGATGTCCCGTCTGCAACTCTAAGTATCCCCACATCGACGTCCATCCAGGTGTGCAACAAGTGTCTGTCGCCGGACCATGATGAAGCCAGTTGCATGGCTTGTTCCCGCTTCAGGTCCAAGAAGACGCTTAAGCATTGACGCGCTGCGCGTCAGGAGGCCCAGCACCGGCGCCTGCGGACATTTTCGATGCCGGGGATGTCGAAGAGGAAGCTAACCGGGACATCTGTGACAACCTGTCGAATCCAGCGTCAGACGTCGACTACAACTACGACGCGGACGCCGAAATGTTCGAAGCTGAAGAAGTCGTCGACGAGGTAGGGGACGACGACGGTGCCTTTGGGGCCATGGAGGATAGCTCGGACGATGAGCTACCTCGCACTGACACTGGGGCCGTTCCGATTCATAAGGCTCAGGTCGAGGGATTGCCACTAGGCCTTACCCAAGATCTTACAAAGGGTTCTACGGCCCCGCCTTCGGGCTCGGCCATGGACATTCCTATTGAGCCACACCCTGCAAAATCGAAACCGAAACCAACGGTCTCGACACAAGCAACAGCACTGGTGCCCTTCTCGAAACCGAAAGTGCGCATTACTTTGGTCGGATCCAAGGCCTCGGAGCCCTCGGCGCCGAAGAAGCAGAAGGGTGTTGTCGATAGGAAGGCTCAAGTCAAGGGCGTCGAGACTAAGTCTGCCGCGCCGAAGACTAAAGTCAAGGTGGTCGAGCCGAGTACATCGGTGCCGAAGGCGGTCGACACCAACAAAGGACTCTGTGATCTGAAGGTTCTCGAGACTCCGCGTCAACAAGAAAAGGCCAAGAGCGGCGCACCCACAGAGTCCACACCTAGTGGTGCCTCGAAGGATCCCGTCGACTCAGCGCGGCCGTCCGCCGCTTTCACCAGGCAAGTGACGGACTCCCTACAGCGCATCAAGGAGAAGGCCTCTGCCTCGGCTGTCGGACCAAGAGATCCTCCACCTTCGAAGCCGGTTGAGAAACCTCACAATGCGTCGACGCCAATTCACTTCACGTTGCCGCCGAAGGCTTTCACCCCTGGAGTGGTCGCCAGCGTGCCCGAGAAGGTGTCCTCGGTGCCGAAGTCGTCGACGGTGGTTCCCACCTTGAGGCATCGGATATCTTCAGTAGAAGAGCAACAAGAACATTTTATTGATGCCGAAACGGGCAGACTTTCCCTCCACAAGCGAAAAATTGCCCCGGAACAACCGATGGAGTCCTACAAGATTCCTCTAAAGAAAAAGGACTCTGCTTCGACTCCTGTACTTGTGGAACCACTTTCTCCACAGGCCCATAATGTCTCGCCCACTTACTCTGACGTGGACGCTGGGGAGGGCGATGATGAGGAGGAGTACAGCAATCCTGTCTACACAGACCGTGATGATACCAATGAACCCTGGGCTGCTGGTGCTGACCCAGGTGATCCTCATTCTGCCCCAGACACAACTTTATTCTGTAAAGACATCACCTACAGAAGATTCAGCGGCGTTCAATGCCCTCATTGAACGGGCGGCTAAAAACCACGACGTCCAGCTCCATGCTGACCCCATTGACGTGGATTTTCTTTTTGATACCTTTTTAGTCTCGGAGAGACCTGTCAAGACTCTGCCTATGTTAAAGGGTGTCTTAAAACATGCTGGGGAGATCTTTAAGGAGCCTACCAGAGCAGGGTGATAAACCCTAGGATTGAGAAGAAGTATAAACCAGCGCCTACTGATCCTACTTACATTAAAGGGCAGTTGCCCTTGGACTCTCTTGTCGTTTCGAATGCCCGGAAGAGGGCTAATTCTCAGACAACGGGTGATGCTCCTCCCCCAGACAAAGAATCTAAGGTGTTTAAAGCATCAGGGAAAAGGGTGGCAGCACAAGCGGCCAATATCTGGCGCATTTTCAATACACAAGCGCTTCTAGCGAGGTATGACAGGGCACACTATGACACACTGGAGACCCTGTTGCAGCACCTGCCAGACGAATACAAGGAGGCAGCTGAGATGCTTATTCAAGAGGGGAAGCTAATCTCTAATGCTTCAATTAAATGTGCACTAGACGTGGCTGACACAGCAGCCAGGGCTGTCAACACT
Organism: Lissotriton vulgaris; assembly: GCF_964263255.1. Lineage (NCBI taxonomy): Eukaryota > Metazoa > Chordata > Amphibia > Caudata > Salamandridae > Lissotriton > Lissotriton vulgaris. The sequence continues at coordinate 138,281,088 of NC_141700.1, read as the reverse complement.
AGTGTCATGCTGAGATGACATGCCTGACTGAGAATCTCGGGGTTTAAGCCAGAGATACAGACCACCATTCTTAATCAAACGGTAAATCCAGATCACCTGTTTGGCCCGGAGGTTGACACCACAGTCGAAAAGATTAAGAAGGACACTGACACTGCTAAGTCCATGGGTGCCTTACAGTCCCAGCAATTCAGGGGTGAGTCTTTTCGTCGCTCAAGCACTAGAGGCGTTTTTAGAGGCCAGCTCTCCCAAACCACGGAGTACTACAAACCAAACCAAAGTCGAGGTGGATATCGTGGTAACCGCGCCAAGGGCAGGGGTCGTGGAAACAACAACTCCAGATCCTCTGCCACCAGCAAACAGTGACGCCTTGTCACTGCCCCCCCACACAACACCGGTTGGGGGGAGACTTCAGCAGTTCCTGCCGGTCTGGAAAACCATCACCACAGACAGGTGGGTCACACAGCTTATACAGTACGGTTATTGTCTGGAGTTAACATCCACTCTGTGAGAAGTTGGCCTGATATATAATGTTCACTATTCTAGTGAGCACTTTGTATCGGTCCAAACAACCCTAATTGAGGATTGGTTGTAAGTCAACCTTATAGACCAGCTATCCTAGTAGCATGGATACGAGCAGTCTTCGGGCTAAACTCTAGAGGGCGTGTTAAGCCAGCTGTTATACCATCACATATACCCCTTGAACACCAAGTTAAAGGACACCACACAAGTGTTATGAAAATAAAGTGTATTTATTTAGATCACAACGGCCCTGTACTCTTTATGAGGACAGGGTACTAAGCACAAAACAAAACTCTTCCGAAAATACTTTAAGTTGCACAATTTACACAAATGCCCGAGGGGCACGGAAAACCATATACTACAAAAGTGGAATGCGAAATTACTAGCAGGTAAGTACTGGATTAATAGGCTTTGGAATCGCTAGGACTAAGTTACTGAACCTTCAGATTACTAGTAGGAGGCCTAGGGGACTCTGGTGCAGAGTGTGCACTCTCACACGGGATGCGGGACAAAGTCTATGGAGGCTAGTAAAAGCAAAGTTAGTGTTCTCGGGCGAACCCGACTAGATAGGCTGAAAACGAAAAAGGATCTGGACCCTTGGATAGTGAGGCTATGCTGGGGCACCGAAATGCCGAAGTTACCTAGCCCAGGGGCTGCGGCTGCATAGGTCTGGAAAGACGTCGGGAATCCTCGTTGCAGTCTATGGAGCCTGAAAGAAGTTGCTGGCAGGCGACCAGTGAAGATTGTTCGGTGGATCCAAGCCTGGATCGAAGATGGAAGACACCTGTAAGCAGAGGGGACCAAGTTCTGAATCACTAGCCAGTGATTAGATGGGCACCAGGATGGCACCGGATGGAGTCACCTCGACCAGGTGAGTGGGCGACGCTAGGCTCTGCAGTCTCACGGACCAGGAGGCGTTGTCGGCGACCAGGATGGAGGTGCGAGCTGTCCCACGATGGATGATGCTGTCGACGTCGCTGGACCCAGGATTTGAGGCAACAAGTCTTGGAAAATTCAAGCCCACGCGGTGGACTCAAAATGGCGTCTGGAGTGGACGAGGAGGGTCCCGGGTGCTCCTCTTTCGGAAGGGAGCAAGGCCAGTCTGGAGCAACCAGACCAGCAGTGTTGTTGTCGTCGGTCGTCGTCGGGAAGGCCACAAGCCAGCGGGCTAGTAGCCAGACAACGCGGTGAGCAGCAAAAAGCAGAAGGGCCCTGTAGGAAGGTACCTCCTGACTATGGTTGCCCCCAACTTTTTGCCCTGTGTTTTAGCTGGTTTTGGACATAGTCGACCTGGGATCCTGCCAATCAGGACCCCAGGCCTACTGCTCTCTCTTTAAAATGGATTCCATGTACCCTAGGTACATTTCCAATTGGTACTGGGCCACCTTATCAGACCCTGTAACTCAGGGCATAGGTGTACCCAGGGCTACCAGGGGCTGCAGCATGTATTATGCCACCCCTGGCTGGCCTCCTAAATTTGACACAACTGGCTGCATGACAGCTGGGGCAAAGTCGTGTAATCACCCTTTGCTGTAGGTGTAGTATACCTATACCTAACCCTAAAATGGACACAGATTCCTATCAGTCACTCCTATGGCAGGCCTTGACAATCCTGAAAGCAGAGTGCTTGGAATCATGTGAGATGGTGCTCTGGCATGAGCTGAGCCTGTCTGCAGCTTTCAGAACCAAGTCCTAATAGCTGTTCCATGATATCGCATACCATATACTCTTAAGTGCATTATAATCCTCGCGGTTAAATGCGATCTTTGGTATTGCTTTATCAAAACATGTCGAGTAAGGTGTCATACGAATTGGAATACTAACCCCTCGCCAATTCTGGCGACGGGGTTAGCATTCCACCCTTCTAGAGGGACACGACATGTATGTAACTGTGAACCCCGGTTAAAGTTAACTGAAGCCTCAGCTCCACAAAATGGATGCTGCCACCACAGACACGAGTCTGACCCCCTGCAGCTGGGAGTCCTTCCAGCGAGGGGAACCTGGACAAAGGGTTTCCTGTCAGGGGCGGTGCTAGCACCGTCCCAGACATGGTTTTGTGTATCCTGGGTAGGCAGGGCTTTTCAGGAAGGTGACTGCTGAGTGGCACCCCGGTGCTCACTACGCATAGGCCGGCCAGAACCAGTTCCAGGGGCACACCAGCCCCTGGCCTGGGGAAAGTCCCGCATGGCAGAGGGGTGTAACCACCCCCCTCCTAGTCCCACCCATAGGCAGGACCTAGTCACCGGGTCAGCCCCCTTTTCTAGTATAAAGATGGGAGCGGGCCCCCTGTTCAAATTAGATCATCTTTGGAATCAAGACACGACTTTCTTCGAAAGGACTTCAAGATTTCTTCTTCAAGATTCTCCCTTGTGGCTAAGGAGTAGTCACCCTGCATCAAGCGGGCACCATCCTAAGAACACTGCGGTCTGCTGCAAGTCCTTCTTCACGAATCCGACAACCCAGCTCGACGAGACCCGGCTTCCCTGGCACCTCTGACCTCTACTCACCTCTACAGCAAAGCTGAGAACTGTGAGTGCGACGAGACCTCGAGGGACCGACGATCGCCAAGACTGCACGACTTCTTTGTAACAAGCCCACCGAGTCTTCCACTGGTGAGTGCTTTGGGGTCCGAGAAGCCCCAACCCTGCGCAGCTCCAGCACCCAAGATCAGCCTCCCTGCATCTCCACGATCTGCGTGGGGCCCTTCTGCTGTTTGCTGTGCACCGCGTTGTTTGGCTACTAGCCGGCTGGCTTGTGGCCTTCTGAACGACGCCCGACGACATCACTGCTGCTGGTCTGGTTGCTCCAGACTGGCCCTTGCTTCCTTCTTCAAGAGAGGCACCCCGGACCCTCCTGGTCCACTCCAGACGCCATTTTAGGTCCACCTCGTGGGCTTGAATTTGCCAAGGCTTTGTTGCCCAATCCTGGGTCCAGCGACGCCAACAGCTTCTATCTTCGTGGGACAGCTCGCTCCTCCATCCTGGTCGCCGACAACGCCTCCTGGTCCGTGAGATCTCCGAGCACAGCGTCACCCACTCACCTTGTCGAGGTGGCTACCATCCGGTGCCCTCCTGGTGCCCATTGACTACTGGCTAGTAGTCACGAACTTGGTCCCCTCTGCTTTCAGGTGTCATCTTCCATCGATCCAGGCTTGGATCCACCGAACTTTCTTCACTGGTCGCCTGCCAGCAACTTCTTTCTTCCAGGCTCCTGGTCCGGCAACGAGGACTCCCGACGTCTTTTGAGTCCTATGCAGCTGCAGCCCCTGGGCTAGGTAACTTCGGCATTTCGGTGCCCCAGCATAGCCTCACTATCCAAGGGTCAGAATCCACTTTCGTTTTCCTCCTACCAGGTCGGGTTCGCCCGAGAACACTAACTTTGCAATTCCTAGCTACCATAGACTTTGTCCCGCATCACGCGTGAGAGTGCACACTCTGCACCCGAGTCCCCTGGGTCTCCTAGAAGTAATCTAACGATTCTATAGTCAAGTCCTAGCGATTCCAAAGGCTATTAGTACTGTACTTACCTGCTAGTAATTTCGCATTCCTCTTTTCAAGTATATGGTTTTCCGTGCCCCTCGGGAATTTGTATATACTGTGCTAACTTAAGTATTTTTGTAAGAGTTTTGGTTTGTGCTTAGTACCCTGTCCTCATAAAGAGTACAGGGCTGTTGTGATTCTTAATAAATAACTGTTTATTTTCATAACACTTGTGTGGTGTCCTTTCACTGGGTGTTCAAGGGGTATATGTGTGGTAAACAGCTGGCTTAACACGCCCTCTCGAGTCTTTAGCCTTAGACTGCTCGTATCCACGCTACTAGGATAGCTGGTCTATAAGGTTGACTTACAACCAATCATCAATAAGGGTTGCTGGACTGATACATAGTGTTCACTAGAATAGTGAGCACTGCATATCAGGCCACCTTCTCACAGGCCCCACGCAGATCTGGTGGATGCTGAAGGGCTGAACTTCGGTGCTGGAGCTGCTCAGGGTTGGGGCTTCTTGGACCCCAAAGCACTCACACGAGGATCCCTCGGCGGTCGTGCTGGATAGAAGTCGTGCAGTTCTGATGATAGCCGGTCCCTCGAGGTCTTGTCGCACCTACGGTTCTCAGCTTAGCTTTAGAGGTCAGAGGTGCCAGGGAAGCCGGGTCTCGTCGTGCTGGTCGGTCGGATTCCGGAGGAAGGACGTGCAGCAAACCGCAGTGTTCTTAGATGGTGCCTGTGGGTGCAGGGTGACTACTCCTTAGTCACAAGGGAGAAATCTTGAGAAGAAGTTGAGAGTTCCTTTCGTGGAAAGTAGTGTCTTGATTCAAAAATGATCTGATCTGGAAGGGGGCCCGCTCCTATCTTTATACTAAGAAAAGGGGCTGGCACGCGACTAGGTCCTGCCCATGGGTGGGGACCAGGAAGGGGGGTGGTTACACCCCTCTCACATGCCGGACTTTCCCCAGCTCAGGGGCTGGTGTGCCCCTGGAACTGGTTCTAGCCGGCAGATGCATAGTGAGCACCGGGGTGCTACTTGCAGTCACCTTCCTCTAAAGCCCTGCCTACCCAGGATACACAAAACCCTGTCTGGGATGGTGCTAGCACCGCCCCTGACAGGAAACCCTTTGTCCAAGCTCCCCTCGCTGGAAGGACTCCCAGCTGCAGGGGGTCAGACTTGTGTCTGTGGTGGCAGCATCCATTTTGTGATGCTGAGTCTTGAGTTAACTTTAACCGGGGTTCAGTTACATACATGTCGTGTCCCTCTAGAAGGGTGGAATGCTAACCCCGTCGCCAGAATTGGTGAGGGGTTAGTATTCCAATTCGTATGACACCTTACTCTACATGTTTTGATAAAGCGATACCAAAGATAGCATATAACCGCGAGGATTATAATGCACTTAAGAGTATATGGTATGCGATATCATGGAACAGCTATTAGGACTTGGTTCCGCAAGCTGCAAACGGGCTCAGCTCATGCCAGAGCACCATCTCACACGATTCCAAGCACTCTGCCTTCAGGATTGTCAAGGTCTGCCATAGGAGTGACTGATAGGAATCTGTGTGTCCCTTTTAGGTTTAGATATAGGTATACTATATCTAAAGCAAAGGGTGATTACACCACCTTGCCCCAGCTGTCGTGCAGCCAGTTGTCAGATTTAGATGGCCAGCCAGGGGTGGCATAATACATGCTGCAGCCCCTGGGTACACCTATGCCCTGAGTTACAGGGTCTGATAAGGTGGCCCAGTACCAATTGGAGATGTACCTAAGGTACATGGAATCCATTTTAGAGAGAGCAGTAGGCCTGGGGTCCTGATTGGCAGGGTCCCAGGCCAACTAAGTAAGAACCAGCAAAACACCAGGCAAAAAAAGTTGGGGGCAACCATAGTCTGGTATCCACCTTCCTACACACTCCACCCAACAAACCCCCGAGACACCGGCCTTAATTCCGCCGAGCATTTGCACTTATTGCAGCAGGAGGTCCTAGTCATGCTGCAAAAAGGGGCAATAGAGCTTGTGCCTGTTGAAGAAAGAGGCACAAGAGTTTACTCACTGTACTTCCTGATGCCAAAAAAGGACAGGTCCCTCAGACCCATACAGGACCTCTGACCCCTCAACCAGTACATTCTATCGGAGCACTTTCATATGCTGACCCTGCAGCAAGTACTCCCGTTGCTCAGTCAGGGGGATTTTCTCGCAACTTTAGACCTAAAGGATGCGTATTTTCACATTCCGCTGCACCCGTCACACAGAAAATACCTCCGGTTCACCACCCAAAACCAACATTACCAGTTCAAGGTTTTGCCTTTCGGAGTCACCTCGGCACCCATGGTGTTTACAAAGTGCCTGGCGACGGTGGCGGCGCACCTCAGGAGACAGAACATCCATGTCTACCCTTATCTGGACGACTGGCTCATCCAGGCGAAGTCAGCCCAGCAGTGTGCCGCCCACGTGTCCCACACCATTCACCTCCTTCACAATCTGGGATTCTCACTGAATTACCCAAAGTTCCACCTCCAGCCCGCCCACATACAGCAGTAACTGGGTGCGACGATAAACACTCTGGCAGCCACAGCACAGCCAAATTCAGTGAGGGTCAACAGCATTCAATCGCTGATACGATTCAAACCCCAACACTCGCTTCCAGCGCGAGTGTTCATGCAGTTGATAGGCATGATGGCCTCCTGCATCTCCATAGTCCCGCACGCGGGACTACTCATGCGTCCGCTTCAGGAGTGCTTATCACGTCAGTGGACTCAGGCTCACGGGCAGTTGAAAGACCTAGTGTTGGTGAGCGGTCGGGCATACAACTCTCTGCCTTGGTGGAATCCACGAAACCTTTGCAAGGGACGACCGTTCCAAGAGCCTGTGCCACAGATCATCCTGACGACGGACGCTTCTCTCCAGGGATGGGGAGCTCATGTACTCCATTACACTGTGCAAGGACTATGGACACAACAGCAACGGAAGATGCACATCAATGTTCTGGAACTGATGGCAATCTTCATGGCACTAAAGGCCTTCAAAGTACATCTGTGCAACAAGGTCGTGTTGATCCGGACGGACAACATGACTGCCATGTTCTACATTCGGAAGCAGGGAGGAACACACTCTCCACAGCCGTCTCATCTGGCTCAGAGCATGTGGAGTGGGCCATTCAGAGAAACATCTTCCTCATGGCAGAACACCTCCCAGGCAAGGACAATCAGATGGCGGACCTGCTCAGCAGGTACAGCCACCAAATGCACGAGTGGGAGATACATCCATCAGTACTCCACCCGTACTTCCAAAAGTGGGGTCATACAGAGATAGACCTGTTGGGCACAAGGGAGAACTCAAAATGCCAAAGCTTCGCCGCCATGTTTCTACACCCACAGTCGCAAGGCAATGCGATATGGATGAACTGGTCAGGCAAATTTGCGTACGCTTTTCCCCCAGCACCTCTGATACTGCTGGTGGCACGCAAGCTCAGGCAGCACTCGACGACTCTCATCCTGGTTGCTCCAACGTGGGCTCGCCAACCATGGTACTCCACGTTTCTAGAACTGTCCGTGGTACCGCATCAGAGGCTACGCCTCACACCCAGCCTTCTGACGCAGAGCCATGGCGACCATCAGCATCCAGATCCGCAACAGCTCAACCTGGCGATCTGGCTCCTGAGGTCTTAGTTGGGCTACCTCAACTTACCTCCTGACTGTATGGACATCATCCGGGAGGCAAGGAAGCCCACCACAAGAGCATGCTATGCGGGAAAGTGGAAGCGGTTTGCCATTTATTGTGCAGACCATGACATTAACCCGCTAGATGCATCTATTCAGAACATCATTTGTTATCTTTTACATCTGTACAAATGTAATCTGGCCTATGCTTCCATTCGCATACATTTATCCGCAATGGCTGCTTATCTCCAGAACAGGCAGCACCTCTCACTCTTCAGGGTGCCTGCCATTAAAGCCTTTCTGGAAGGACTCAAACGAGTCATTCCTCCGGACTCCACCAGCTCCTGAGTGGAACCTCAATGTGGTCCTCACCCGGCTGATGGGTCCCCCCTTTGAACCACTGCATTCCTGCGAGATTCAATTCTTGACATGGAAAGTGGCTTTCCTTATAGCGATTACATCGCTGCGACGAGTTAGTGAGCTCCAGGCACTAACTATCCAAGAGCCATTTATTCAAATTCATTCCAACAGGGTGGTGCTTCGCACTAACCCTAAATTCCTTCCTAAGGTAGTGTCTCAATTCCATATTAACCAGACTTGAATTACCTGTGTTCTTCCAAAATCCTGAGTCATTGGCGGAGAGAATGCTCCACACCCTTGACGTCAAAAGGGCCTTGATGTATTACATTGATAGGACCAAAAATTTTAGGAAAACTAAACAACTTTGTTGCCTTTGCGCCACAACACAAGGGTAACCCCATTTCCAAAGCTGGTATAGCCAGGTGGATCGTTAAATGTATTCAGATCTGCTATCTGAAAGCCAAGCGTACTCTCACCATTCTACCGCGGACCCACTCCACCAGAAAGTTGGGGGCCTCCATGGCTTTCCTTAGAAATATTCCTTTGGAGACATATGTAGAGCAGCCACATGGTCTACCACACACACATTTACAAAGCATTATTGTGTTGATGTGCACTCTAAACAGCAGGCAACTGTAGGGCAGGCTGTTCTAAAAACACTTTTCCAAAATGCTGCAGCTGGCAGGGGCGACCGCCGTTAATGGAGGGACTGCTATGTATTCTATGCACAGATATGAATTCAGCAGCCCACATGCCTCGAACCGAATATGCTACTTACCAGTATGCATCTGTTCTTGGCATGTAGGGCTGCTGACATTCATATCGCCCGCCCTCCTCCCTGGCGCCTGTAGCAGCTGCAGAATTCACATATACTTCTAGCATGGTCATCATTCACTTAGTTTCACTCCATCTTGGCCACAATGGCTAAAAACAATCTGAGGATGGAGTCGATGCCCATGCGCACTGTAGTCCAGGGGAGGAGCCACCTATCTCGTGATACTTCGAAGACTCTTCCAGGACAACAATGTGCAATCATCCGGACCAAACACTAGGCGGCGATCTATGCACAGATATGAATGTCAGCAGCCCTACATGCCAAGAACAGATGCATACTGGTAAGTAGCATATTCGATTATCTGTTATTTGTTGCACTTATACAGATGCAATCTGGCATACAGTTCCATTTGTATACATTTATCCGCAATAGCAGCTTATCTTCAAAACAGGCAGCACCTCTCACTATTCAGAGTGCCTGCCATTAAGTCTTTTCTGGAGGGACTCAAAAGAGTGATCCTTCCCAGACACCCACCTTCACCTGTATGGAACCTGAATGTGGTCCTCACCAGACTAATGGGACCACCTTTTGAACCTCTACACTCTTGTGAGATTCAATTTCTTACCTGGAAAGTTGTTTTCCTAGTAGCCATTACCTCACTAAGAAGAGTTGGCGAACTCCAGGCACTAACCATTCAAGAGCCATTCATACAGGTCAGCGCAAATAAACACCCTTGAACTTCATTGGAGTGGACCTCGTTACTACACCTACGTTCATGCCTAAGGTGATTTCGCAGTTCCACATGAACCAAACCATAGATCTGCCTTTTTTCTATCATAATCCAGAAAATGTCGCAGAGAGATCTCTACACACATTAGACGTCAAAAGAGCTCTTATGTACTATATAGACAGAACAAAGGATTTCAGGAAAACGAAACAACTGTTTGTTGTCTTTTCTCCACAGCACAAAGGCAACCCCATTTCCAAGGCAGGAATAGCCAAATGGATAGTTGAGTGTATACATATTTGCTACGCAAAAGCTAAACCCACACTAACCATTCCTCCTAGAGCACACTCCACACGTAAGTTAGGAGCATCCATGGCTTTCCTGGGGAATATTCCTTTAGAAGAGATATGTAAAGCAGCCACATGGTCCACTTCACATACATTTACGAAACACTACTGCGTAGATGTACATTCAAGACAGCAGGCAGCTGTAGGACAGGCTGTTCTCAAAACTCTTTTTCAGACTGCTGCAGCTGGCACGGGCAGCCGCCGCTAATAGGAGGGACTGCTATATAATCTATGCACAGATATGAATTCAGCAGCCCACATGCCTGGAACCGAATATGCTACTTACCAATATGCATCTGTTCTTGGCATGTAGGGCTGCTGACATTCATATCGCCCACCCTCCTCCCCGGCGCCTGTAGCAGCTGTAGCATTCAGAATTACTACGGAGCATGGACATCACTTGCTGTATTACACTCCATCTCTGCCACAATGGCGAAAAACAATCTGAGGATGGAGAGGATGCCCATGTGCACTGTAGTCCAGGGGAGGAGCCACCTATCTCGTGATACTTCGAAGACTCTTCCAGGACAACAATGTGCAATCGTCCGGACACAACACTAGGCGGCGATCTATGCACAGATATGAATGTCAGCAGCCCTACATGCCAAGAACAGATGTATACTGGTAAGTAGCATTTTCGATATTTTGCATGGGAAATTATTTGGTAGCAGCATCACACATCAAATCAAGCAATGCTACATTAGACAGTATCTAATGACCGCTCATCCCCTGCAGCCCATATTGTCATTTTGTATGTGGTAGTTTGCCTTTTTGCACAAATTTCCTTATTAACAGTTTTTATTGAACTCATTGCTTTGAAACAATCTCAGTAAATGTATTTCAAAATTTTAATATGTATGGAATGTATGTCTTTTTATGATTTTACTTAAAATCGAAAAAAGTATTTTGACTGACTGACTTCTTCAAAGAAAAACACTTGCAAGCATCTGGACCCAACACTAGATGGCAGGAGTATGCAAAGCATGTGAATCTACAGCTCTATATGCCAATAACAGATGCTTACTGAGTAGCATTATCCTTTCTTTACTTCATGCCTGCAGGTAGTTGTGATCCTGGAGTTCCTACATCTATAAACTTTCTAAAAGGGATGGAAGAATGGAAGTAGCTTTAGTATGTGGTATTTTGGTGTGTTAGTGGCTGCATTTTTTTAAAGGGTTTGAAAAGGTGTCCTAGCTGTTTGTTGGGAATGAAAATTGAAAATGACTGTGCTGTTTAACACCTCTCTTTTACAACTCCTACAGGAGAAGGTACCATTCCTGTCGAGTCTAGTGACATAGTGCCAACATGGGATGGTATTCAGCATGGGGAAAGACTGCGCACCATGTCCTGCAGTGACAAAATTCTACGTTGGAATGTGCTTGGCCTACAGGGGGCGATCCTCTCTCACTTCATGGAGCCAGTATATCTCAACTCCATCACACTTGGTATGATTTGCTGGCAAGCTTAATGCGTCACAAGTGGGACTGGGAAAGGTTTTTGAGAAACTTATCACTTCAGATCTTGAAAAGAATGCTTTTCCGGTTTCATACCCTTGTGCACAAATCGCCTCTTCTACACTTACATCATTGCATCACTAACCATCACAACAAACTTGTTTATCTATGCAACCACCTTTCTGTCGTCTCATTTCTTAAAAAATATCCCCTTCTTTCAATGAATGTGCTTTAAAAAAAAATCAATTTGGATGAACCAAATAGTTTTTTTCCCTCCTACTTTGAAAGCGGTTTCAAAAAATCCTAAAAGCAGTGCATCATGTTTAGTGGGTTATTCGCCGTTTGACCCTCATTGTTCCTTCATGTGATGTGTGGGGAACTTTGACTGTTGTGCTATCTGTGTAACTTCCATAGAAGGAGTTGTTGCTCAGTCTCCTCTCATTCGACCCGTGGCCATCAAACCGTTTTCTGTGCTTACTAAAGAAAGGTGAAGTGCGAAACATGCCCCTTGTGGCTGTGTCAATTGTGCTGCCTCTTTCTGCTGCCCTTATCTCGTCTTTTGGGCGGTGTATTTGCCAGGCACTCAAATATCGCTTGAGTACCTTCTTTTTGGACATTTTTTTTTAATTATTTTTCAGTTTTCGCAACCTATACAACCACACCCAATTGGCATCGCTCCAATGTTTGTATACAGTTCGACAACCTCATTATCGGCAATTTTATGTATTTATTTATTCGTGCGTTTATATAGCGCATACTTTACCCAAAGGCGTCTGAGCGCTTCACAATAGGAACAGAACTGATACATGAGAACATTACATGTGAACAGATTACAAAAGCAGACATTAAGTTACATGAGGTAAAAGTGACAATTGTGAGCAAACAAAATACATGAGGTAGCAAACAGTGCACAGGAGGAAAAAGTGACAAGTGTGCAGGTTACAAGAGAAAACAAAGTACAATTCGAGGTATAATACTGCAATATATGCTAGACACTCGGGCACAAGAACAAACGTTACGTAGCCAATGGTGGCACTTGTGCAAGTATCAAAGGCAAACAAAATGTGAGGTAGCAAACCGGGTGTTACAAGAGAAAAGTGGCGTGTGCATGTTACAAAAGAGTACCAAACACAGGTACAAGGATAATACTGCAATAATTGGCAAACACTCCCAACCACAAGAACACACTGGGAGGGCACTTCCATAGTCATGGAGAATAGAATTTTCAGTAATGGGAGGTCTTCCTTCAGATAATAGAGAGGGCGTGAATTACTTTTGGAGGTGTCTTTGGGAGATTTTTGAGGTCCGTTTTGAAAGCCTGGGAGGAGGCGGTGGTCCGGAGCTGAGGCGGAAGGGAGTTCCACCACGTTGCCTAATAAGGATTGGGCCATCGATCTTTCCTTAGTGGGAGTTTCAAGCAGTAGATTTTCCGCATTACGTGATGGTCTAGAGCAAGGGTACTCATAGTACGGCCCGCGGGCCAGGGGCGGCCCGGCAAGCCTTCCCTGGCAGCCCGCGGACCTTGCAGACATATAGCCGTGTTTAAATTTTCTTTTTTTGTGTCAGCAAAAACCCCTGCGGCAGCGCGACTCAGACTGCTGCTCTGTGGGGGCCGGGCGATTCCCTTCGTCGTCCGAGTGGGGCTGCAGGGGGGGGTAAGAGGTGACAAAGCCTCATAAACATACGAATTGTCTTTTGAAGACGTGTGAAGTGCTCCGGTGAGGCTGTGTTTGTGGGTGTGCCTGCCCAGAAGCTGTCTCAGCCCGGGCACACACGGGCAAGGTGGAGGGAGGGCGAGAGGGAGGGAGAGGGAGGGAAGGAGTGAGGGAGAGTGATGGCAGGAGAGTGATGGCAGGAGAGTGATGGCAGGAGAGTGATGGCAGGAGAGTGATGGCAGGAGAGTGATGGCAGGAGAGTGATGGCAGGAGAGTGATGGCAGGAGAGTGATGGCAGGAGAGGGATGGCAGGAGAGGGATGGCAGGAGAGGGATGGCAGGAGAGTGATGGCAGGAGAGGGATGGCAGGAGAGGGATGGCAGGAGAGGGATGGCAGGAGAGGGATGGCAGGAGAGGGATGGCAGGAGAGGGATGGCAGGAGAGGGATGGCAGGAGAGGGATGGCAGGAGAGGGATGGCAGGAGAGGGATGGCAGGAGAGGGATGGCAGGAGAGGGATGGCAGGAGAGGGATGGCAGGAGAGGGATGGCAGGAGAGGGATGGCAGGAGAGGGATGGCAGGAGAGGGATGGCAGGAGAGGGATGGCAGGAGAGGGATGGCAGGAGAGGGATGGCAGGAGAGGGAGAGGGATGGCAGGAGATGGATGGCAGGAGAGGGAGAGGGAAGGAGAGAGCGAGGGAAGGAGAGAGCGAGGGAAGGAGAGAGCGAGGGAAGGAGAGAGCGAGGGAAGGAGAGAGCGAGGGAAGGAGAGAGCGAGGGAAGGAGAGAGCGAGGGAAGGAGAGAGCGAGGGAAGGAGAGAGCGAGGGAAGGAGAGAGCGAGGGAAGGAGAGAGCGGGAGCGAAGGAGAGAGCGGGAGCGAAGGAGAGAGCGGGAGCGAAGGAGAGAGCGGGAGCGAAGGAGAGAGCGGGAGCGAAGGAGAGAGAGGGAGCGAAGGAGAGAGAGGGAGCGAAGGAGAGAGCGGGAGCGAAGGAGAGAGCGGGAGCGAAGGAGAGAGCGGGAGCGAAGGAGAGAGCGGGAGCGAAGGAGAGAGCGGGAGCGAAGGAGAGAGAGGGAGCGAAGGAGAGAGAGGGAGCGAAGGAGAGAGAGGGAGCGAAGGAGAGAGAGGGAGCGAAGGAGAGAGGGGAGGGAGTGAGGGGAAAGAGGGAAAGGGAAGGAGGGAGACCGAGGGAAAGAGGGAAAGGGAAGGAGGGAGACCGAGGGAAGGAGGGAAAGGGAAGGAGGGAAAGGGAAGGAGGGAGAGGGAAGGAGGGAAAGGGAAGGAGGGAGAGGGAAACTGAGTGAGGGAGAGGTAGACAGAGATGGAGAGGGAGATACAGAGAGTGAGACATTCAGAGTGAGCGAGACAGGGAGAGAGGGAGTGAGACAGAGGGAGAGAGGGAGTGAGACAGAGGGAGAGAGGGAGCGATACAGTCAGAGTGAAGGAGACAGATGGAGACAGAGACAGAGGGAGGGAGAGTGAGGGAGAGAAAGAACGAGAGAGATGTGTGTATGCCGGGTCTGGTGGCTCAGTGGACAAAGGCGTCCGCTGCGGGGACCTGTGATCAACCTCATGGTCAGTTTTTTTCTTGTTGCTCTAGCCCCGCCCCTTCCCCCACTGACCCCGCCCCCAGTGCGGCCCCCCACTGACCCCGCCCCCAGTGCGGCCCTCGGACATAAACCACACTGTAAATTTGGCCCCCTAGAGAAAGTTTGTGAGTACCCATGGTCTAGAGCCTCGAATGAGTTTCAGTTTATACGCCAGGTAGCGAGGAGAGGTGGACTGCAAGGCTTTGTGGGTGATACAGGCAGTCTTGTAGATAGCTCTAGCCTCAATGGGAAGCCAGCGGAGGGTGGATAACATCGGTGTGATGTTATGTTATGTTACTTTATTTCTTTTATAGCGCACGGCTACTCCAGGGAGCATCCCGGCGCTTTAGCAAAGAATAACAGCATAAAACGGCAGTCACACAACAGAAAAAAAGCAGAGAAAGAAGAGGGTCTATTTCATAAAAAGCCATGTTTTCAGGTCCTTTCTAAAGGCAAGAAGACAGGGAGTCTGTCTCAAGGACAGTGGTAGGTTGTTCCAAACTTTAGGTGTTAAATAGCGGAAAGACAGACCTCCCAATCGTGCGCGACGAATTACAGGAACAGTCATCATAGACAGACCAGATGACCTGAGAGTCCTGCTCGGTGCATACCGGGAAAGACGTTTCCCGATATACTTGGGGCCAATACCATGAAGGGCCTTAAAGGCCACAGTCAGGCATTTGAAAGTAATTCGCTTAGCGATGGGTAGCCAATGTAGAGTGTTCAGTAAGGCAGTGGCACCAGCTCTCCTCGGGAGTCCAAAGATGGTACGGGCTGCCGAGTTCTGGACAACTTGCAAACGGGTCATAAGATATTTTGGAAGACCCAAAAAGAGAGCGTTTGCGTAGTCCAGTCGTGAACCGATCAATGCCTGAACAACTGTTTTCCTGTGGTTAAGTGAAAGTAGAGGAAGAAATTTCCTCAACATCCGTAAAATGCCAAAGCATTTCCCAACAAGAGACAGGATGTGAGGTCTAAAGGATAGTTCACAATCTACTATCACTCCCAAATTCTTGGCCTTAAAAGAGACCTTGTCAGGAGGAAACATATCTTGTGGCCACCAAGATTTCCAATCGGGTTCAGGGGCGCAACCGAAAAAGAGAAGCTCTGACTTGTCTGAGTTGCATTTTAAGCCATGACATCTAAACCACTCAAACACCGCACCCAGGCAATCCCTGATCTGTCTGCCATTGAAAGACCCACCCCTATCACATGTGAACAGGAGTTGGGTATCATCAGCATATGACACGATCTGGGCGCCAAATGATTCCGCGACTTCCGCCAGAGGGGCCATAAAGATGTTAAACAGCATAGGGCTGAGAATGGAGCCCTGTGGGACTCCCACCTCTAGGGGAGCCATATCAGCGGAAAAGGGAGGCGCCCAGATCGTTTGTCGGCGGTCGGCCAGAAAGGATTTTAGCCAATTCCACACCGTTCCGCGAAGGCCACACTCCCAGAGTCTTGCAAGGAGGACCTCATGAGGAACGGTGTCGAAAGCCGCCGACAAGTCAAGCATGACTAACACGGCCTTTCCCCCAGAGGTCCCTACATTTGGCCCCATAAATGAAACGAGCTGCTGAATGGAGAACAGATCTAAGGGTGGACAAGTGGGATTTGGGGAGGCCAGTGTGAGAAGGTGGCCTGATATGCAGTGCTCACTATTCTAGTGAACACTATGTATCAGTCCAGCAACCCTTATTGATGATTGGTTGTAAGTCAACCTTATAGACCAGCTATCCTAGTAGCGTGGATACGAGCAGTCTAAGGCTAAAGACTCGAGAGGGCGTGTTAAGCCAGCTGTTTACCACACATATACCCCTTGAACACCAAGTGAAAGGACACCACACAAGTGTTATGAAAATAAACAAGATATTTATTAAGAATCACAACAGCCCTGTACTCTGAGGACAGGGTACTAAGCACAAAACAAAACTCTTACGAAAATACTTAAGTTAGCACAGTATATACACAAATGCCCGAGGGGCACGGAAAACCATATACTCTGAAAGTGGAATGCGAAATTACTAGCAGGTAAGTACAGTACTAATAGGCTTAGGAATCGCTAGGACTTGACTATAGAACCTTCAGATTACTTATAGGAGGCCTAGGGGACTCGAGTGCAGAGTGTGCACTCTCACGCGTGATGCGGGACAAAGTCTATGGTAGCTAGTAATGACAAAGTTAGTGTTCTCGGGCGAACCCGACCTGGTAGGAGGAAAACGAAAGTGGATTCTGACCCTTGGATAGTGAGGCTATGCTGGGGCACCGAAATGCCGAAGTTACCTAGCCCAGGGGCTGCAGCTGCATATGTCTCAAAAGACGTCGGGAATCCTCGTAGACGGACCAGGAGCCTGGAAGAAAGAAGTTGCTGGCAGGCGACCAGTGAAGAAAGTTCGATGGATCCAAGCCTGGATCGAAGGAAGATGACACCTGAAAGCAGAGGGGACCAAGTTCGAGACTACTAGCCAGTAGTCAGTGGGCACCAGGAGGGCACCGGATGGTAGCCACCTCGACTAGGTGAGGGGGTGACGCTGTGTTCGCAGATCTCACGGACCAGGAGGCGTTGTCGGCGACCAGGATGGAGGAGCGAGCTGTCCCACGATGGATGAAGCTGTCGGCGTTGCTGGACCCAGGATTGGGCAACAAAGCCTTGGCAAATTCAAGCCCACGCGGTGGACTCAAAATGGCGTCTGGAGTGGACCAGGAGGGTCCGGGGTGCCTTTCTTGAAGAAGGAAGCAAGGGCCAGTCTGGAGCAACCAGATCAGCAGCAGTGATGTCGTCGGGCGTCGTGAAGGCCACAAGCCAGCCGGCTAGTAGCCACACAGCGCGGTGAGCACGCAAAAGCAGAAGGGCCCCACGCAGATCGTGGAGATGCTGGAGGGCTGATCTTCGGTGCTGGAGCTGCTCAGGGTTGGGGCTTCTCGGACCCCAAAGCACTCACCAGTGGAGCACACGGTGGGCTTGTTGCAAAGAAGTCGTGCAGTCTTGGCGATCGTCGGTCCCTCGAGGTCTCGTCGCACTCACAGTTGAGTAGAGGTCAGAGGTGCCAGGGAAGCCGGGTCTCGTCGGGCTGGGTCGTCTGATTCGTGAAGAAGGACTTGCAGCAGACCGCAGTGTTCTTAGGATGGTGCCCGCTTGATGCAGGGTGACTACTCCTTAGCCACAAGGGAGAATCTTGAAGAAGAAATCTTGATGTCCTTTCGAAGAAAGTCGTGTCTTGATTCCAAAGATGATCTAATTTGAATAGGAGGCCCGCTCCCATCTTTATACTAAAAAAGGGGGCTGACCCGGTGACTAGGTCCTGCCTATGGGTGGGACTAGGAGGGGGGTGGTTACACCCCTCTGCCGTGCCGGACTTCCCCAGGCCAGGGGCTGGTGTGCCCCTGGAACTGGTTCAGACTGGCCTATGCGTAGTGAGCACCGGGGTGCCACTCAGCAGTCACCTTCCTGTAAAGCTCTGCCTACCCAGGATACACAAAACCCTGTCTGGGACAGTGCTAGCACCGCCCCTGACAGGAAACCCTTTGTCCAGGCTCCCCTCGCTGGGAGGACTCCCAGCTGCAGGGGGTCAGACTCGTGTCTGTGGTGGCAGCATCCACTTTGTGAAGCTGAGGCTTTGCTTAACTTTAACCGGGGTTCACAGTTACATACATGTCGTGTCCCTCTAGAAGGGTGGAATGCTAACCCCGTCGCCAGAATTGGCGAGGGGTTAGTATTCCAATTCGTATGACACCTTACTCGACATGTTTTGATAAAGCAATACCAAAGTTAGCATTTAACCGCGAGGATTATAATGCACTTAAGAGTATATGGTATGCGATATCATGGAACAGCTATTAGGACTTGGTTCCGCAAGCTGCAGACAGGCTCAGCTCATGCCAGAGCACCATCTCACACGATTCCAAGCACTCTGCCTTCAGGATTGTTAAGGCCTGCCATAGGAGTGACTGATAGGAATCAGTGTGTCCATTTTAGGGTTAGATATAGGTATACTATATCTACAGCAAAGGGTGATTACACAACTTTGCCCCAGCTGTCATGCAGCCAGTTGTGTCAAATTTAGGAGGCCAGCCAGGGGTGGCATAATACATGCTTCAGCCCCTGGTAGGCCCTGGGTACACCTATGCCCTGAGTTACAGGGTCTGATAAGGTGGCCCAGTCCCAATTGGAAATGCACCTAGGGTACATGGAATCCATTTTAAAGAGAGAGCAGTAGGCCTGGGGTCCTGATTGGCAGGGCCCCAGGTCGACTATGTCAAAAACCAGCTAAAACACAGGGCAAAAAGTTGGGGGCAACCATAGTCAGGAGGTACCTTCCTACAGCCAGTAAGAAGAGAATTGCAGTAGTCCAGTCTGGAGAGGAACAGCGATTGCACCAGGGTTATAAGGTCCTGCTCCGGGAAGAAGCAACGGATTCCCCAAAGAAGGCGCAGTTGGCATCGAGCAGACTTTGCAATGAAATTGATGTGGGAGATTAGATTGAGTTTTGTGTCGAGTATGACACCAAGGGATTTTGCACTGTCGACAATGATGGGTTTATTAAGTAGATTCATCTGATCCATCCATGATTGAACCGGGGGAGGAGAGAGTGAGGCGGAGAAGAAAAGGAATTCAGTTTTGAAAGGATTCAGAATCAGTTGATGAGTTGACATCCAGTTTTGAATGGAGTCTAGAGTAGAGCTTAGGATGGAGAGATCATGAGTGGAGGCAACCTTGAGGGAGATTTGAGTGTCGTCTGCATAGAGATGATAGTGGATCCCGGATTTACTTAGATTTCCCAGTGGTTCTAAATAGAGATTGAACAATGTGGGTGCAAGTATAGAGCCTTGAGGTACACCTTGACCTACCGCCTCAGGAGATGAAAGACTGTTAGCTATTTTGTTATTGTAGGGAAATTTTCTAGGTTAACAAAAGTTGCCCTTCTGTGTAGGCTGAAGTTTTTTTTCTCCTTCTGTAATATAGGGTAGGTACCACAGATGGATGCTTGGGATTTCCTACGAGTTTGTTAGAGTTGGAGCACTTGAGGGTGGTCACGACTAAGCTCAAGTGGAATAGAAGGTACTTCAACACTAGTTCCCAAAGTCTACCTTGTAGGAAGGTGGATACCTGACTATGGTTACCCCCAACTTTTTTGCCTGATGTTTTGCTGGTTTTCTGACTTAGTTGACCTGGGGCCCTGCCAATCAGGACCCCAGGCCTACTGATCTCTCTCTAAAATGGATTCCATGTACCTTAGGTACACTTCCAATTGGTACTGGGCCACCTTATCAGACCCTGTAACTCAGGGCATAGGTGTACCCAGGGGCTGAAGCATGTATTATGCCACCCCTGGATGGCCATCTAAATCTGACACAACTGGCTGTACGACAGCTGGGGCAAGGTGGTGTAATCACCCTTTGCTTTAGATATAGTATACCTATATCTAACCCTACAAATGGACACATAGATTCCTATCAGTCACTCCTATGGCAGGCCTTGACAATCCTGAAGGCAGAGTGCTTGGAATCGTGTGAAATGGTGCTCTGGCATAAGCTGAGCCCGTTTGCAGCTTGCGGAACCAAGTCCTAATAGCTGTTCCATGATAACGCATACCATATACTCTTAAGTGCATTATAATCCTCGCGGGTAAATGCTATCTTTGGTATTGCTTTATCAAAACATGTCGAGTAAGGTGTCATACGAATTGGAATACTAACCCCTCGCCAATTCTGGCGACGGGGTTAGCATTCCACCCTTCTAGAGGGACACGACATGTATGTAACTGTGAACCCCGGTTAAAGTTAACTGAAGCCTCAGCTCCACAAAATGGATGCTGCCACCACAGACACGAGTCTGACCTGCTGCTGGGAGTCCTTCCAGCGAGGAGAGCTTGGACAAAGGGTTTCCTGTCAGGGGCGGTGCTAGCACCATCCCAGACAGGGTTTTGTGTATCCTGGGTAGGCAGGGCTTTACAGGAAGGTGACTGCAGAGTGGCACCCCGGTGCTCACTACGCATCTGCCGGCTAGAACCAGTTCCAGGGGCACACCAGCCCCTGGCCTGGGGGAAGTCCGGCATGGGAGAGGGGTGTAACCAACCCCCTTCCTGGTCCCACCCCTAGGGCAGGACCTAGTCGCGTACCCACCCCTTTCTTTAGGATAAAGGCAGGAGCGGGGACCCTTCCAAATTAGATCATCTTTGAATCCTGAAACTACTTTCCACGAAAGGAACTCTCGACTCTTCTCAAGATTTCTCCCTTGTGACTAAAGAGTAGTCACCCTGCATCCGCAGGCACCATCTAAGAACTCTGCGGTTTGCTGCACGTCCTTCCTCCGGAATCCGACTGACCAGCTCGACGAGACCCGGCTTCCCTGGCACCTCTGACCTCTACCTACATCTACAGCTAAGCTGAGAACCGTAGGTGCGACGAGACCTCGAGGGACCGGCCATCATCAGAACTGCACGACTTCTATCCAGCACGACCGCCGAGGGATCCTCTGGTGAGTGCTTTGGGGTCCGAGAAGCCCCGACCCTGAGCAGCTCCAGCACCGAAGTCCAGCCTCCCAGCATCTCCACGATCTGCGTGGGGCCCTTCTGCTTTTTGCTGCTCACCGTGTTTGGCTACTAGCCGCTGGCTTGTGGCCTTCTGAACGACGCCCGACGACATCACTGCTGCTGGTCTGGTTGCTCCAGACGGGCCCTTGCTCCCTTCCAAAAGAGGAGCACCCGGACCCTCCTGGTCCACACCAGATGCCATTTTAGGTCCACCGCGTGGGCTTGAATTTGCCAAGACTTGTTGCCCCAATCCTGGGTCCAGCGACGTCGACAGCATCATCCATCGTGGGACAGCTCGCACCTCCATCCTGTTTGCTGACAACGCCTCCTGGTCCGTGAGATCTGCAGAGCACAGCGTCGCCCACTCACCTAGTCGAGGTGACTACCATCCGGTGCCCTCCTGGTGCCACCTGACTACTGGCTAGTAGTCACGAACTTGGTCCCCTCTGCTTTCAGGTGTCATCCATCTTCGATCCAGGCTTGGATCAACTCAAACTATCTTCACTGGTCGCCTGCCAGCAACTTCTTTCTTCAGGCTCCTGGTTCGTCTACGAGGATTCCTGACGTCTTTTGAGACATATGCAGCTGCAGCCCCTGGGCTAGGTAACTTCGGCATTTCGGTGCCCCAGCATAGCCTCACTATCCAAGGGTCAGGATCCACTGTCGTTTTCGATCTACCTTATCGGGTTCGCCCGAGAACACTAACTTTGTCTTTACTAGCTCCCATAGACTTTGTCCCGCATCCCGCGTGAGAGTGCACACTCTGCACCCGAGTCCCCTAGGCCTCCTACTAGTAATCTGAAGGTTCAGTAACGTAGTCCTAGCGATTCCAAAGCCTATTAGTACAGTACTTACCTGCTAGTAATTTCGCATTCCACTTCCATAGTATATGGTTTTCGTGCCCCTCGGGCACCCTGTCTTCATAAAGAGTACAGGGCTGTTGTGATTTTAATAAATACACTGTTTATTTTCATAACACTTGTGTGGTGTCCTTTCACTTGGTGTTCAAGGGGTATATGTGATGGTATAACAGCTGGCTTAACACGCCCTCTAGAGTTTAGCCCGAAGACTGCTCGTATCCACGCTACTAGGATAGCTGGTCTGAGGTTGACTTACAACCAATCACCATAAGGGTCGTTTGGACTGATACATAGTGATCACTAGAATAGTGAGCACTGCATATCAGGCCAACTTCTCACATACCTCATCTTAAAACAACCACCCCAAGAGGGGGAAACTTCTACATAATCTATTGCACAACATGTGAATCCAGAAAAGGATTTGGGCTGCAAAATGAAATAGTAACTCCAGTTGAAGTAGTTTTGCAGCTTGAAGAGTTTTCTAGATTCACATGCGACCCACACACTCCCCTCAGAGGAGGAATGCAAACAGGTGGGGAAAAATCACGTAAATCAAGAACTAACATCTAAAGACAACAGGAGATAAGACATGCTCTAGAATAAAGGGGAAAAATGAATCCAAAGATGGCTACCACACATATGAACTTCCTGGGCGTCTGTCTGACGTCACAAGGAATGGACCTACCACCAAATGGTGGTAGACTCCCCAGAGAGCAAAACAAGACCATTCTGAACCCAACCACTAGATGGTGGAATAATTCACAGCATGTGAATCTAGAAAACTCTTCATGCTGCAAAACTACTACTCCTGGTAAGTAACCATTTTGTTTCCTCTTTCAACCATATGGAGAACAAAAGTCTTACTAAAAGCAGGTCATCCAAATACTGTGACCCAATCTCTATGTGGGCAATCGAATATGAAGCAGAAGCTGGTAAACAAAAAATGTTCAAAAAATAAATGTACAATCTATTTTCCTCAACTTGTAGAGGGTTGCTTGTGGAATAACTCCACAGTTCAGCCCGGGTCAACTACCCAATTTTGTTGTAAATATGAAATTCCCATAGGAATTCCTTTTTATTTTAGCTTCAGCGTTTAAAATCTGTTGTGCCCAGGTACCATTACTCGTAAATAAAACACCTAAGTAGCAAAATGAATTTGATCTGTTAATTGGTGTATCCCCAAAAAAAAGAGTCTACACTTTTCAAATTGTTCCCACATATCATGGTACAAAGTATTGACATCACCATTTTTAGGTCGAGCCTATAGCAGCGCATGCGCTGCTATAGGAAACTGACCTCTTGGAATCGCTTCAGCTTCAGGAGAGGCTCGTGCATGTGGGGCTCACACGCCATTGGCCCTTGCATCTGGCTTTAGCACGCATTTGGCCAAAGGCGTTCGGATGTCCCAGCTTTTTGGAAAATGTTCACTCCCAGAACGTTTTGCTCTCGGGAGCCAGCAGCAGCGCCAGGGGCCATATGTTCTTAATTAGCGTGGTCGGGCTCGTCTCCAACAGTCTCTCTCCCACTTCCTGTTTGTTTATATGAAGTCTGCACTCTCCTTCCGCTCCTTGCATCACGGCCAGCCGCGATTCATGCTCCGTGTAGCAAGCAATAAGCGTGTGAACCACCCCCCTGGTCGAAGTGTGTCCCCACATTTTACATTTTCTACCCTGTAGTTTTTCAAATGCTACTTCATGTAACAGATTTATCTGAAAAAAACAGGTTAGTGTTAGATTACTTACCTTGGAATAACCCCAGGCGTCAGACTGGATCTGGAAAGTTTTGCGTAGCAGTACCCCTGTGCGTCGGTAGGAGTCGGCGGCTCTGCGTCCGTCGTTGGCGCCGGGATGACATCGTCTGAGTACTTAAAAGCCACATCAGTTCTTCTTTTTTCCGCGGCAGCAAGCGCATATTCGGAAAAAACAGTACTCCTTAGTTACTTTTTGAGTAACTTTTTCGATTTATTTATTTATTTATTTTTTTAATTGTTTCGAGTCGTAAGACTATTGGTGCTGGTAGGGATGCCCGGGTTCAAGCCCTGTGCCGATTGCAACCGACTGATGTCGGTTACCGACCCCCATCGCCGGTGCCTGTATTGCCTTGGGGCCGACCATGACGAGAAGTCGTGCCCCGACTGCCGGGCCTTGACGTCGAAGGCTAGGCGGGAGCAGTCCCGTAAGTGCCTCGAGCTCCCGCAGTCCTCATGGCTATGAGGTCGCTCTCTGCTCAGTCTGATCCCGCTGTGGCGCCTTCGGGCCCCGAATGGGAGCCTAAGCGGGCCGGGTGCTTCGGCCTGGCGCCGTCGGGACCGGAGTCTACTGCGCCGAAGCATCTGGCCCGCTTGGGCTCCCATTCGCAGGGCCCCACCGGGTGCAGATCGGGGTCGCCGCTGGTCGACCTTACGACCCCTCCGCCAGCACCGACCCCCAGGGTGTCGCCCCCGACGCCGTCCCAGGACGACGACGTTCCCGGTCCCTCCCTTAGTCTGGATCTGGCGTTGGACCAGCGACGGGGATTGTGAGGGGTCCGATTACCCTCTGGCACGAGAGTGCCAATCGTTTCAGGTCTGGGCAGTGGATCTAGGTGAGGCAAGTGGTTTGGACACTTCGCCGGACACTGGCTTTGTCTCACCTCCTACTGTGGCTACGGAGTAGGGGGCTGCTTACAGCTTGGTGCTGACGAGGGCGGCCAAGGCCTTTGGTCTTGTCCTCCCCGTCGCGGCTGTGAGGACTAACCTCCCTACCGAGGTCCTTAAACCGCAAGCAAGCTCTTCGGAGCCTCTACTGCTGTTTAATGAGATCCTTACTGATGTTCTGTTGGGCACTTGGTCCAGGCTCGCTACAGGTCCCCCTATAGATCGGAACGTGGCTAGGCACCACTGCCCGGCCCTGGGCGATCCTAGCCTTCCTGTCCACCCACCCCACCCCGGAGAGCCTGGTTATCCAGGCCTCTAACTTCCAGACCGCATTCCCGACTGCACCACCTGATCGGGAATCCAAAAGGTATGAGTAGTTCGGAAAGAAGCTGTTCTCACTTAGTTTGGGGTTGCGGTCGGTCAACACCGCTTGCCTTTTGGGCAGTTATACTCTCTCTGTGGGACACAGTCGCGGACATGCTGCCAGTTTGCCCGGAGGAGGCCCGGGTCAAACTCGCTCAAGCACTTGCGGGATGCAGCACAGTATTCTATCCAATGTGGGCTGAATACCACAGACTCGCTGGGCAGGGAGATTTCCACGACGGTGGTGGTTCGCCGCCACGCCTGTCTGAGGTCCGCTAACTTTTCGGCTGATGTCCAGAACTTGAGCTTGAGCGTTTCAAAGAGTCCAGGGCTACGGCCTAGTCGCCGGGCCAGCGCCAGCAGGCTTCTGCCTTTCGTTCCTTTCGTGGCGAAGGAAGGGGCGCCCCCTCACGTTCTGCCAGCCACGGGCCGCAGAATAACATCCAGCGTGGCGGCGGACGTGGTAACTGCTGTGGCGGTGCCAGGGGGACAGCGGCGAGGCCAGTCCACAGCCACCCCCCGCTGCATCCGCCTCAAAACCTTCCTAGTCTGAGCTTTAAGGCCCATTCGACGCCAGTGGGGGGCAGCGTTCGCCATCACCTCCTCCACTTGAGCTCCATCACATCGGACAGGTGGGTGCTGCAAATCGTCCGAAGGAGCTACTCCCTCCCCTTCGAGGCAACCCCTCCAGTCATGCCACCGCAGTGCCAACGCGTGTCGGGGGATCACTCGCAACTTCTGCAAAAGGAAGTTACGGCCCTCTTGGCCAAGGGTTCCATCGAGCGCGTTCCTGGTTCAGAAGTAGGATGTGGTTGCTACTCCCACTACTTTCTGGTTCCTAAGAAAGGCAAAGGGGGCCACGCCCTATATTGGCCCTGCGGAACTTCAACAGCTTCCTCCGGAAGGAGAAGTTCAAGATGCTGACTTTGGCTCAGGTCTTAGCTGTCCTAGACCCAGAAGACTGGATGGTAGCATTGGACTTGCAGGATGCATATTTTCACATCTCCGTCCTGCCGGCCCACCGGCGTTACCTGCGGTTCACGGTAGGCCGCGAGCACTTTCCGTTTACCGTGCTCCCTGTGAGAAGGTGGCCTGATATGCAGTGCTCACTATTCTAGTGAACACTATGTATCAGTCCAGCAACCCTTATTGATGATTGGTTGTAAGTCAACCTTATAGACCAGCTATCCTAGTAGCGTGGATACGAGCAGTCTAAGGCTAAAGACTCGAGAGGGCGTGTTAAGCCAGCTGTTATACCACACATATACCCCTTGAACACCAAGTGAAAGGACACCACACAAGTGTTATGAAAATAAACAGTTATTTATTAAAGATCACAACAGCCCTGTACTCTTTATGAGGACAGGGTACTAAGCACAAACCAAAACTCTTACAAAAATACTTAAGTTAGCACAGTATATACAAATGCCCGAGGGGCACGGAAAACCATATACTCTGGAAGTGGAATGCGAAATTACTAGCAGGTAAGTACAGTACTAATAGCTTTTGGAATCGCTAGGACTTGACTAGGGAATCGTTAGATTACTTCTAGGAGGCCTAGGGGACTCGGGTGCAGTGTGTGCACTCTCACGCGAGATGCGGACAAAAGTCTATGGTAGCTAGAAATTGAAAAGTTAGTGTTCTCGGGCGAACCCGACCTGGTAGGGAGAAAACGAAAGTAGATTCCGACCCTTGGATAGTGAGGCTATGCTGGGGCACCGAAATGCCGAAGTTACCTAGCCCAGGGGCTGCAGCTGCATAGGTCTGAAAAGACGTCGGGAATCCTCGTAGACGGACCAGGAGCCGGAAGAAAAGATGCTGGCCAGTGACCAGTGAAGAAAGTTCAGTTGGATCCAAGCCTGGATCTCGAAGATAGATGACACCTGAAAGCAGAGGGGACCAAGTTCGAGACTACTAGCCAGTAGTCAGTGGGCACCAGGAGGGCACCGGATGGTAGCCACCTCGACTAGGTGAGTGGGTGACGCTGTACTCGAAGATCTCACGGACCAGGAGGCGTTGTCGGCGACCAGGATGGAGGATCGAGCTGTCCCACGAAGATAGAAGCTGTCGGCGTCGCTGGACCCAGGATTGGGCAACAAAGCCTTGGCAAATTCAAGCCCACGCGGTGGACTCAAAATGGCGTCTGGAGTGGACCAGGAGGGTCCGGGGTGCCTCTCTTCAAGAAGGAAGCAAGGGCCAGTCTGGAGCAACCAGACCAGCAGCAGTGATGTCGTCGGGCGTCGTTCAGAAGGCCACAAGCCAGCCGGCTAGTAGCCAAACAACGCGGTACACAGCAAACAGCAGAAGGGCCCCACGCAGATCGTGGAGATGCAGGGATGCTGACCTTGGGTGCTGGAGCTGCACAGGGTCGAGGCTTCTCGGACCCCAAAGCACTCACAAGTGGAGGACACGGTGGGCTTGCAGTAAAGATGTCGTGCAGTCTTGGCGATCGTCGGTCCCTCGAGGTCTCGTCGCACTCACGGTTCTCAGCTTTGCTGTAGAGGTGAGTAGAGGTCAGAGGTGCCAGGGAAGCCGGGTCTCGTCGAGCTGGGTCGTCGGATTCGTGAAGGACTTGCAGCAGACCGCAGTGTTTCTTAGGATGGTGCCCGCTTGATGCAGGGTGACTACTCCTTAGCCACAAGGGAGAATCTTGATGAAGAAATCGTGAAGTCCTTTCGAAGAAAGTCGTATCTTGATTCCAAAGATGATCTAATTTGAACAGGGGGCCCGCTCCTATCTTTATACTAAACAAGCATTTGCAATGCAATAGGTCTCGCATTATTTAAGTTTGAGCTATTAGCATTGTAAATGGCAATTGTTTTTTGCTTTGTGCTATAGTTATTTTTTTACATAAAAAGCTATATATAAAATATGTTTTATTAAAGTTATTTATGCAGTATCTAAATTTTGTTTGCATAAAAGAGTACAATAATATCTTAGTAAAAAAGTCAAATATTTTAATGGTAATTCACCAAATGTTCATTTATGTGTTGGTTTTGAAAATAGCTAAATTAATAGCTTTGTCATTTACAATGCCAATAGTTATAACTTTCGCAAATGTGACACCTATAGCATTTGTAATGCAACATTTGTATTTACGTGACTTAGATGTATTGATATTACAAATAACAATGGCTTTTAATTTTTTTTAATACTTAATAAAAGTGATTGTAATTTATAATGGCAATAGCTTAAACTTTTGTAAATAACTTTTGTGAAGATTATGTTCAGTGTATTTTATTGTAACGAAATCCAAGAACAGAAGTGAAATATTAACATCTTTTTGTGACATTTGTAATAAAGCTTGAAACATTGAGAGAACATATTTGTGCTGTGGTGGTGCTGAGTGATGCTGTGGTGCTGCTGAATGGGGCTGTGGTGGTGCTGAATGGGGCTGTGGTGATGCTGAGTGATGCTGTGGTGGTGCTGAGTGGTGCTATGGTGGTGCTGTGGTGGTGCTGTGGTGGTGCTGAGTGATGCTGTGGTGGTGCTGAGTGGTGCTGTGGTGGTTCTGAGTGGTGCTGTGGTGGTTCTGAGTGATAATGTGGTGGTGCTGAGTGACTGTACTCACTGTCACTCTGCACTCACTGTCACTCTGCACTCACTGTCACTCTGCACGCACTCTGCACTCACTGTCACTCTGCACGCACTCTGCACTCACTGTCACTGCACGCACTCTGCACTCACTGTCACTCTGCACTCACTGTCACTCTGCACGCACTCTGCACTCTGCACGCACTCTGCACTCACTGTTTATGCACGCACTCTGCACTCACTGTCACTCTGCACTCACTGTCACTCTGCACTCACTGTCACTCTGCACTCACTGTCACTCTGCACTCACTGTCACTCTGCACTCACTGTCACTCCGCACTCACTGTCACTCCGCACTCACTGTCACTCTGCACTCACTCTGCACTCACTGTCACTCTGCACTCACTGTCACTCTGCACTCACTGTCACTCTGCACTCACTGTCACTCTGCACTCACTGTCACTCCGCACTCACTGTCACTCCGCACTCACTGTCACTCTGCACTCACTCTGCACTCACTGTCACTCTGCACGCACTCTGCACTCACTGTCACTCTGCACGCACTCTGCACTCACTGTCACTCTGCACGCACTCTGCACTCACTGTCACTCTGCACGCACTCTGCACTCACTGTCACTCTGCACTCACTGTCACTCTGCACGCACTGTCACTCTGCACGCACTGTCACTCCGCACTCACTGTCACTCTGCACGCACTCTGCACTAACTGTCACTCTGCACGCACTGTCACTCCGCACTCACTGTCACTCTGCACGCACTCTGCACTCACTGTCACTCTGCACGCACTCTGCACTCACTGTCACTCTGCACTCACTGTCACTCTGCACTCACTGTCACTCTGCACTCACTGTCACTCTGCACGCACTGTCACTCTGCACTCACTGTCACTCTGCACTCACTGTCACTCTGCACGCACTCTGCACTCACTGTCACTCTGCACGCACTCTGCACTCACTGTCACTCTGCACGCACTCTGCACTCACTGTCACTCTGCACGCACTCTGCACTCACTGTTTCTGCACGCACTCTGCACTCACTGTCACTCTGCACTCACTGTCACTCTGCACTCACTGTCACTCTGCACTCACTGTCACTCTGCACTCACCCTGCACTCACTGTCACTCTGCACGCACCCTGCACTCACTGTCACTCTGCACGCACTCTGCACTCACTGTTTCTGCACGCACTCTGCACTCACTGTCACTCTGCACTCACTGTCACTCTGCACTCACTGTCACTCTGCACTCACTGTCACTCTGCACTCACTGTCACTGCACTCACTCTGCACTCACTGTCACTCTGCACTCACTCTGCATTCACTGTCACTCTGCACGCACTCTGCACTCACCCTGCACTCACTGTCACTCTGCACGCACTCTGCACTCACTGTCACTCTGCACGCACTCTGCACTCACTGTTTCTGAACGCACTCTGCACTCACTGTCACTCTGCACTCACTGTCACTCTGCACTCACTGTCACTCTGCACTCACTGTCACTCTGCACTCACTGTCACTCTGCACGCACTCTGCACTCTGCACACACTCTGCACTCACTGTTTCTGCACGCACTCTGCACTCACTGTCACTCTGCACTCACTGTCACTCTGCACTCACTGTCACTCTGCACTCACTGTCACTCTGCACTCACTGTCACTCCGCACTCACTGTCACTCCGCACTCACTGTCACTCTGCACTCACTCTGCACTCACTCTGCACTCACTGTTACTCTGCACGCACTCTGCACTCACTGTCACTCTGCACGCACTCTGCACTCACACATGCAACAGTAATGTAAAGCTCTCAATGGACCTTAATCGGAGCGCGTTTCTGATTTAAAAGGCTGGCATGAAATAAATTAAGCGCATGTAAATTAGAAAGGAAAAAAAAACGAAAAAGCTATTAATATTGGGATAGAGTTTACGACATGCAGAAACCACACAGATTAAAGATGCAATCTGGCTGGGGACAAATGCCCACAGGCAAGACAGCAAACTAGAGAGCGCTAGAGTAAGAGTCTTCAAGGAACAAGAGCGGACGCACCGTAATCTCTTGGTGCTCACAGCTGCTTGGAAACTGTAATCAACGAACACGGGGAAATTCTCCGCATCACTGCCTGTAATTCTCTCCCAGCCTTCCACCAGCCCATCCTCTATGCACGTATGCTCATGTTACGCTTAATAAAATATTGACCTTCTATTCAATAAAAAGTGGTGCTATGTCCTTTATACAGCCACTCCATGTAGGCTCTGCGTCCCCACGCTCCAAGAGAAGCAAGGCACAAAATGTGCACTGCATTCAGAAATAATTTTTTTTTAAACATGCCCTAGCTGCGTAGTTGAGGTTCATTTCCGTCATAATGAAAACAAAAAACCCAACATGAAGATAAATCCTTCAGAAAGAATAACCTTAGCAATTGTGTGCAAATGGTGTGTGATAATTAATAGGAAATGTAATATAATATTAGGAGTGTGCGATATTTGCGTAAATTCTTTTGCAAAAAATACATGGAATTCTTCAATAAGTACACGAAATAACAAAAAAACATCGGTCCAGCATTTGGCAGCTGTTTTGCCATGTACATCCTCGCATTCATTCTTGGATACAAGGACATATTTTGCACTAAGAAAAAGTCGCAAAATCACGCGTGCACGAACAGCATCTGCACACGTTCTCTTTGCAAACCTTGTTTCCTGTGTTTATGCCATGGGATATTGACCCGAACAGAAGCTTCTTTACTTGATCTGGTCACGGTGTAATCACGTAATTGCCATGATTTCATCACAAATGTAAAGCAAATGCCAGAAATTAACTGAGATTACACTGTGTAACAGAAATTTCACCAGGACATACATAAAACCACAGAATTAGCGATAGCATCATAAGCGTGTCCTTTCACTGCAATTGCTTAATCCTCTGCATGTACACGGAAATCATTTGTCAAATATCAGGAAATGTAATCAAATAATGGAACAAAACAATTAAATGGAAAGGATAGCAAGGGTTATGAAAACATGTTCTTTGCTCACATAGATTGATTATGCACTCAGCTGTCTGTTGTACGTGCACCACAATATGCTTACAACGTGTGCAGTCTCCGAAGCTGTACGTCGTTACCGAAAGCACAGTGACAGTCCAGTATGCAAATAAACACAGTGCTAGGTGCTTGTGTGCTGACAAAATGGCCGTCTCTTCATCGCGGGCGCACTCTGGAAGTCAGGCAGCCTTTGTTTGGACGTGGGCGGGGCTCGTCAAAGAAACAGGAAGTAACTGCCGAGGAGGACGTCCGAAACATGCAGGCTTCACGCTGAAGTCCCGGGGCGCTTCAGAGAGACCGGGCGAAAGAGCGAGGGCAGACTGCATGGTAACAGAGGCAACACGGGGCTCCCGAGTGGTGAGGAGACCCCTGCGGCGTGCCAAAAGACGGCCCAGGAACCTGCACACCGAGCCGGTAAGTGAGAGCTTGCAGGCGGGGCGGGGCGGGGGGATTGTCTGTGCGTGTACTCTCGTGTGTGGGCGGCGGCGGCTGGGGGGGCGGGGGCGGCGGCGGCTGGGGGGCGGCGGCGGCGGCGGGCGGGGGGGGGGGCCGCCTGGGGAGGTGTAGTGTGTGTCTGTATGTGTGCGCTAGTGTCTGCCTGCGTGTGCATGTGTTGTGAACAGCCTGCTCTGTGTGTGTGTGTGTAGGTGCGGCGGCGGCGGCGAAGGGGGGGGGAGGGAGGAGGTGTGGCTGTGACTGTGATGTGCGCGGCTGTGATGTGCGCATGCGTGAATGTTGACGCGCGTGCACGCAGCTCAATCCACGCTCGTCACAGTTTTGTGTCCCTCATTCCCCGGTGTCAGGCAGCTATAAGTCTCCGACCCTGGACGCATCCTTCGGATGCGAATTCCAGGGCGAGACCTAAAAAGGGGGCTGACCCGTTGACTAGGTCCTGCCTATGGGTGGTGTGAGAAGGTGGCCTGATATGCAGTGCTCACTATTCTAGTGAACACTATGTATCAGTCCAGCAACCCTTATTGATGATTGGTTGTAAGTCAACCTTATAGACCAGCTATCCTAGTAGCGTGGATACGAGCAGTCTAAGGCTAAAGACTCGAGAGGGCGCGTTAAGCCAGCTGTTTACCACACATATACCCCTTGAATACCAAGTGAAAGGACACCACACAAGTGTTATGAAAATAAACAGTTATTTATTTAAGGATCACAACAGCCCTGTACTCTTTATGAGGACAGGGTACTAAGCACAAACCAAAACTCTTACAAAAATACTTAAGTTAGCACAGTATATACAAATGCCCGAGGGGCACGGAAAACCATATACTCTGAAAGTGGAATGCGAAATTCCTAGCAGGTAAGTACAGTACTAATAGCTTTTGGAATCGCTAGGACTTGACTAGGGAATCGTTAGATTATGTCTAGGAGGCCTAGGGGACTCGGGTGCAGTGTGTGCACTCTCACGCGAGATGCGGGACAAAAGTCTATGGTAGCTAGGAAATAGAAAGTTAGTGTTCTCGGGCGAACCCGACCTGGTAGGGAGAAAACGAAAGTAGATTCTGACCCTTGGATAGTGAGGCTATGCTGGGGCACCGAAATGCCGAAGTTACCTAGCCCAGGGGCTGCAGCTGCATAGGTCTGAAAAGACGTCGGGAATCCTCGTAGACGGACCAGGAGCCGGAAGAAAAGATGCTGGCCGGTGACCAGTGAAGAAAGTTCAGTCGGATCCAAGCCTGGATCTTGAAGATAGATGACACCTGAAAGCAGAGGGGACCAAGTTCGAGACTACTAGCCAGTAGTCAGTGGGCACCAGGAGGGCACCGGATGGTAGCCACCTCGACTAGGTGAGTGGGTGACGCTTGACTCGAAGATCTCACGGACCAGGAGGCGTTGTCGGCGACCAGGATGGAGGATCGAGCTGTCCCACGAAGATAGAAGCTGTCGGCGTCGCTGGACCCAGGATTGGGCAACAAAGCCTTGGCAAATTCAAGCCCACGCGGTGGACCTAAAATGGCGTCTGGAGTGGACCAGGAGGGTCCGGGGTGCCTCTCTTGAAGAAGGAAGCAAGGGCCAGCCTGGAGCAACCAGACCAGCAGTCGTGAAGTCGTTGGGCGTCGTTCAGAGGGCCACAAGCCAGCCGGCTAGTAGCCAAACAACGCGGTGCACAGCAAACAGCAGAAGGGCCCCACGCAGATCGTGGAGATGCAGGGGGGCTGATCTTGGGTGCTGGAGCTGCGCAGGGTCGGGGCTTCTCGGACCCCAAAGCACTCACCAGTGGAGGACACGGTGGGCTTGCAGTAAAGATGTCGTGCAGTCTTGGCGATCGTCGGTCCCTTGAGGTCTCGTCGCACTCACGGTTCTCAGCTTGGCTGTAGAGGTGAGTAGAGGTCAGAGGTGCCAGGGAAGCCGGGTCTCGTCGAGCTGGGTCGTCGGATTCGTGATGAAGGACTTGCAGCAGACCGCAGTGTTCTTTAGGATGGTGCCTGCGGATGCAGGGTGACTACTCCTTAGCCACAAGGGAGAATCTTGAAGAAGAAATCGTGAAGTCCTTTCGAAGAAAGTGGTATCTTGATTCCAAAGATGATCTAATTTTAACAGGGGGCCCGCTCCCATCTTTATACTAAAAAAGGGGGCTGACCCGGTGACTAGGTCCTGCCTATGGGTGGGACTAGGTGGGGGGTGGTTACACCCCTCAGCCATGCCGGACTTCCCCAGGCCAGGGGCTGGTGTGCCCCTGGAACTGGTTCAGACCGGCCTATGCGTAGTGAGCACCGGGGTGCCACTCAGCAGTCACCTTCCTGTAAAGCCCTGCCTACCCAGGATACACAAAACCATGTCTGGGACGGTGCTAGCACCGCCCCTGACAGGAAACCCTTTGTCCAGGCTCCCCTCGCTGGAAGGACTCCCAGCTGCAGGGGGTCAGACTCGTGTCTGTGGTGGCAGCATCCATTTTGTGGAGCTGAGGCTTCAGTTAACTTTAACCGGGGTTCACAGTTACATACATGTCGTGTCCCTCTAGAAGGGTGGAATGCTAACCCCGTCGCCAGAATTGGCGAGGGGTTAGTATTCCAATTCGTATGACACCTTACTCGACATGTTTTGATAAAGCAATACCAAAGTTAGCATTTAACCGCGAGGATTATAATGCACTTAAGAGTATATGGTATGCGATATCATGGAACAGCTATTAGGACTTGGTTCCGCAAGCTGCAGACAGGCTCAGCTCATGCCAGAGCACCATCTCACACGATTCCAAGCACTCTGCCTTCAGGATTGTCAAGGCCTGCCATAGGAGTGACTGATAGGAATCTGTGTGTCCATTTTAGGGTTAGGTATAGGTATACTACACCTACAGCAAAGGGTGATTACACGACTTTGCCCCAGCTGTCATGCAGCCAGTTGTGTCAAATTTAGGAGGCCAGCCAGGGGTGGCATAATACATGCTGCAGCCCCTGGCAGCCCTGGGTACACCTATGCCCTGAGTTACAGGGTCTGATAAGGTGGCCCAGTACCAATTGGAAATGTACCTAGGGTACATGGAATCCATTTTAAAGAGAGAGCAGTAGGCCTGGGGTCCTGATTGGCAGGGTCCCAGGTCGACTATGTCCAAAACCAGCTAAAACACAGGGCAAAAAGTTGGGGGCAACCATAGTCAGGATGTACCTTCCTACACAACCCCCCCCCAAACGAAAGGAGATAAGGCTATCCTTGTCCAGGTAAGCCTCTATTACCTAAGTGGCCATATAAGGAAGGACCAGCTCTGGCTTGGTTTCCCCCTGTGTCATGGTCCACTAGGCAACCCCTCACCCTAAGGGTATCTGAGGGTCTCCACCATAGGGAATCTCTGTCTCTGGTGTGTCTTGGGAAAGAAGAAGGCTGATGCTGGGATGGAGTACTGAAGTGAGGCTCCTCTACCTTTGGGCTCAACTTCCTCCAATCACCATCCATCATATGTGCCTTTCTTTCTTTAGCTGAGATGCACTGAGCTCTCAGGGTCAGCCTCTGGCTACCTAAAGCTGGAGGCTGGGTCCCTCTGTTTGGCTTACTGGAGGGACAGGTCAGGTCTGGGGTTTTTAGGCCCCATGTTTGGCTGCGCCCAACAGTGTCCAGCTGTGGGAGTTCCCTAACTACTTTTAAGGGGGATCCCTCAGGAGTCTGCTCTATTTTCACTTGGCTAGGTTTACCAGCTTCAGTGATCCTA
Source organism: Lissotriton vulgaris (assembly GCF_964263255.1). Classification (NCBI taxonomy): domain Eukaryota; kingdom Metazoa; phylum Chordata; class Amphibia; order Caudata; family Salamandridae; genus Lissotriton; species Lissotriton vulgaris. The sequence goes on along the minus strand of NC_141700.1, from coordinate 138,245,384 downwards.
ATCTGCTGATTAAGGGGTTCTTTTGGACAGGGGGCCCTTTGGGGTCCACCACTGGCCTCCCTGGTCTCTTCAGCCCTGGGCTGACTGAGGCAGGGTAGAGAGGTGCAGGTTACCTGCTCCAGACTGGGTCCCACCTGGGAAGGGTCCACTGCCATCAGGGGCTCTGCCAGGCTAGGCCTGACTACCTCTGGGGCAGTTCCTTCAACAGGGGTAGAGTCAGTTCCCTGAGGAGGCTGGCTCTCACCTAGTGTCTGGGAGGGGGAAGACTCTTCTTCCTCCTCAATGCTCTCTGTTTGAGTGGAGTGATCCATTGTTTCAGGCTTCACAACCTCACTATCTGTCTGAGTAGAGGCTGAGACCATTTCAACCTTGCCAACCTTTTCAGGAGGGCACTCAGTCTGTGTTTGGGCTGTGACTGTCACAGCCCTCCTATCCTGTTCTGAAAAGTCTGTCTGAGCCTGGGCAGTGGCTACCACTGCCCTTCCAACCTTTTCAGGGAGGAATGGTGCTTGGACTGGGGCTGTAGCTATTACTGCCCCACTAACCTGTCTGGATAGGCCTATCATTCTGGAATGAGTTTCTTGTTCCACCTCAGCCCATGCTGAGAGTTCCAGGTCATTCCCCAGTAAGCAATCTACAGGTAGGTTATCTGTCACTGCCACTCTCATGGGCCCTGTGACATTACCCCAGCTGAGCTTGACTACTGCCATGGGATGCCTTCTCTTCATTCCATGAATGTCTGTCACCTGATAAGTAAAACCAGGGGTCAGTTGAGCAGAGGGGACCAGATGGTCACTCACCATGGTGAGGCTGGCCCCTGTGTCTCTGAATGCCTCAACTTTCTGACCATTCACTAGAACTTCTTGTCTATACTTGCCCAAAATGTGGGGTCCAGTAGTGAAGTTGGCAAACCCCATGCCAGTCTCACAGACAAGAGTGTGGTCAGGGAACCTGGCTAAGCCATAGTCCTCCTGATTGCCCAAAGTAATGCCCACCACATTCTTGGGGGCACTCCCACCACCTGGGGGATTACCACTAGTGGTAACAGGAGGTTTAGGAGTATTACCTGGGGGTATATTTCCCTTATTGCCATTTTTAGGGCAACTGGCATCACTTTTGTAATGGCCCACCTGTTTACAGGTATGACAATAAGGTTTCTTTTGCTCTGAAGGAGTGTTCTGGGACCCACCACCCTTGTTGGAGTTTTGGGGCCCTTGGGAAGTCTTCTCTGTGGATTTATCCCCACCCTTCTCTTGAGGCTTGGTTGATTCCTTTTTCTGGTCACCACCCTGGTTTTTAGGCCTAACCCTGGTTCTGACCCATTTGTCTGCCCTCTTACCCAATTCCTGTGGAGAGGTCAACTCAGAGTCTACCAGGTGCTGATGTAATAGCTGGTTCTGACAATTATTTAAGATTTGCTCCCTCATAATTAGATTATACAATCCTTTAAAATCAGTAACCTTACTACCCAGTAGCCAGCCTTCAAAAGCCTTAGTGGCACAATCAACAAAGTCAGTCCAATCTTGAGACTGAGTTTTCTGGGTGTCTCTGAACAGCATCCTGTATTGTTCAGTGGTTAAACCAAACCCATCAACCAGTACATTCTTCAAGACTTGGTAATTGTTAGCATCCTCCACCCTTGTGGTGAGGAGCTTATCTCTACCTTTACCATCAAAGGAGAGCCACAAGATAGCTGCCCACTGACTTTGGGGAACACCCTGCACAGTGCAGGCTCTCTCCAAAGCAGTAATCCATTTGTGGATGTCATCCCCTTCCCTAAAGGGGGGCACTATCTTATTCAGGTGCTTTTTATCAAAACTCCTTTCCCTATTGCTAGGTTTATTGCTGCCACCAGTGGGAGCTAGCCCACATAATTCTTGCTCTCTAGCAAGGGCAAGTCTCTCTTTGGCCAGGGCAAGTTCTTCCCTTTCAATCCTCAGTTTGACTGCCCTTTCTTCAGCTTCATACACTCTCCTCTTAGGGGAAGACATTCCTCTGTGAGAAGAGTTGAGAGAGCCATTGGTTCGAAAGGATCTGCTAGAGCCTCTTGATAGAGACCTAACTCGTCCATTCCCAATGTTAAGCTGACCTGAGAGTGGGCCCAGGAGTCCCCCAGTACCAAGCTCATGTCTGCTTAAGTTGGACCTGCTTAGTCTACTGACTTCTAGCTGTCCCTTATCTGCCTCATCCCCAGACAACTCATCCTCCTCCTCAGCATCATCTGCCTCATGGAGGGGATGGATATCAAAGGGACCCTGTAAGGAGGGCATACTTCCTTCTGGATTAGAAGGGTCTGGGTTACCAGCCCTACTGGCATCATAGGCCTCTAAGAGACCAATCAGAAAGGAAGTGGTGGGGTTAGACCCCTGTTTTAGTTTCCTGAGAGTACACACTTGTCTCATCTCATGGAAGCTAAGAGCAGTATATTTTGAAGGGATGACCTGTGGAGGGTCAACTGACACAAGGGGAGACTCAGTGTTTCCTCCTGTGACCGACATACTGCTTCTAGTGTGGTGTAAGTGATGCACCTACCTACACTATGTGTTACCTACTGGTCCCTTGCTAGAGTTGTAGCCAAGGTGTGCTAAGCCTTGAGGAGCTACAACAGCTGGTTCAGTAGAACTCAGAGTATTCTAAGCTTTAGTTATATGTACCTAACAGTACTTATGTGATCTTTCAACAAGATATTCTTAGGATACGTGTGGTAAAACAACAGCAAGCTCAAATCCCAACCGCTGCCCACCAATGTGAGAAGGTGGCCTGATATGCAGTGCTCACTATTCTAGTGAACACTATGTATCAGTCCAGCAACCCTTATTGATGATTGGTTGTAAGTCAACCTTATAGACCAGCTATCCTAGTAGCGTGGATACGAGCAGTCTAAGGCTAAAGACTCGAGAGGGCGCGTTAAGCCAGCTGTTTACCACACATATACCCCTTGAATACCAAGTGAAAGGACACCACACAAGTGTTATGAAAATAAACAGTTATTTATTTAAGGATCACAACAGCCCTGTACTCTTTATGAGGACAGGGTACTAAGCACAAACCAAAACTCTTACAAAAATACTTAAGTTAGCACAGTATATACAAATGCCCGAGGGGCACGGAAAACCATATACTCTGAAAGTGGAATGCGAAATTCCTAGCAGGTAAGTACAGTACTAATAGCTTTTGGAATCGCTAGGACTTGACTAGGGAATCGTTAGATTATGTCTAGGAGGCCTAGGGGACTCGGGTGCAGTGTGTGCACTCTCACGCGAGATGCGGGACAAAAGTCTATGGTAGCTAGGAAATAGAAAGTTAGTGTTCTCGGGCGAACCCGACCTGGTAGGGAGAAAACGAAAGTAGATTCTGACCCTTGGATAGTGAGGCTATGCTGGGGCACCGAAATGCCGAAGTTACCTAGCCCAGGGGCTGCAGCTGCATAGGTCTGAAAAGACGTCGGGAATCCTCGTAGACGGACCAGGAGCCGGAAGAAAAGATGCTGGCCGGTGACCAGTGAAGAAAGTTCAGTCGGATCCAAGCCTGGATCTTGAAGATAGATGACACCTGAAAGCAGAGGGGACCAAGTTCGAGACTACTAGCCAGTAGTCAGTGGGCACCAGGAGGGCACCGGATGGTAGCCACCTCGACTAGGTGAGTGGGTGACGCTTGACTCGAAGATCTCACGGACCAGGAGGCGTTGTCGGCGACCAGGATGGAGGATCGAGCTGTCCCACGAAGATAGAAGCTGTCGGCGTCGCTGGACCCAGGATTGGGCAACAAAGCCTTGGCAAATTCAAGCCCACGCGGTGGACCTAAAATGGCGTCTGGAGTGGACCAGGAGGGTCCGGGGTGCCTCTCTTGAAGAAGGAAGCAAGGGCCAGCCTGGAGCAACCAGACCAGCAGTCGTGAAGTCGTTGGGCGTCGTTCAGAGGGCCACAAGCCAGCCGGCTAGTAGCCAAACAACGCGGTGCACAGCAAACAGCAGAAGGGCCCCACGCAGATCGTGGAGATGCAGGGGGGCTGATCTTGGGTGCTGGAGCTGCGCAGGGTCGGGGCTTCTCGGACCCCAAAGCACTCACCAGTGGAGGACACGGTGGGCTTGCAGTAAAGATGTCGTGCAGTCTTGGCGATCGTCGGTCCCTTGAGGTCTCGTCGCACTCACGGTTCTCAGCTTGGCTGTAGAGGTGAGTAGAGGTCAGAGGTGCCAGGGAAGCCGGGTCTCGTCGAGCTGGGTCGTCGGATTCGTGATGAAGGACTTGCAGCAGACCGCAGTGTTCTTTAGGATGGTGCCTGCGGATGCAGGGTGACTACTCCTTAGCCACAAGGGAGAATCTTGAAGAAGAAATCGTGAAGTCCTTTCGAAGAAAGTGGTATCTTGATTCCAAAGATGATCTAATTTTAACAGGGGGCCCGCTCCCATCTTTATACTAAAAAAGGGGGCTGACCCGGTGACTAGGTCCTGCCTATGGGTGGGACTAGGTGGGGGGTGGTTACACCCCTCAGCCATGCCGGACTTCCCCAGGCCAGGGGCTGGTGTGCCCCTGGAACTGGTTCAGACCGGCCTATGCGTAGTGAGCACCGGGGTGCCACTCAGCAGTCACCTTCCTGTAAAGCCCTGCCTACCCAGGATACACAAAACCATGTCTGGGACGGTGCTAGCACCGCCCCTGACAGGAAACCCTTTGTCCAGGCTCCCCTCGCTGGAAGGACTCCCAGCTGCAGGGGGTCAGACTCGTGTCTGTGGTGGCAGCATCCATTTTGTGGAGCTGAGGCTTCAGTTAACTTTAACCGGGGTTCACAGTTACATACATGTCGTGTCCCTCTAGAAGGGTGGAATGCTAACCCCGTCGCCAGAATTGGCGAGGGGTTAGTATTCCAATTCGTATGACACCTTACTCGACATGTTTTGATAAAGCAATACCAAAGTTAGCATTTAACCGCGAGGATTATAATGCACTTAAGAGTATATGGTATGCGATATCATGGAACAGCTATTAGGACTTGGTTCCGCAAGCTGCAGACAGGCTCAGCTCATGCCAGAGCACCATCTCACACGATTCCAAGCACTCTGCCTTCAGGATTGTCAAGGCCTGCCATAGGAGTGACTGATAGGAATCTGTGTGTCCATTTTAGGGTTAGGTATAGGTATACTACACCTACAGCAAAGGGTGATTACACGACTTTGCCCCAGCTGTCATGCAGCCAGTTGTGTCAAATTTAGGAGGCCAGCCAGGGGTGGCATAATACATGCTGCAGCCCCTGGCAGCCCTGGGTACACCTATGCCCTGAGTTACAGGGTCTGATAAGGTGGCCCAGTACCAATTGGAAATGTACCTAGGGTACATGGAATCCATTTTAAAGAGAGAGCAGTAGGCCTGGGGTCCTGATTGGCAGGGTCCCAGGTCGACTATGTCCAAAACCAGCTAAAACACAGGGCAAAAAGTTGGGGGCAACCATAGTCAGGATGTACCTTCCTACAGGTGGGACCAGGAGGGGGGTGGTTACACCCCTCTCCCCTGCCGGACTTCCCCAGGCCAGGGGCTGGTGTGCCCCTGGAACTGGTTCTGACTGGCCTATGCGTAGTGAGCACCGGGGTGCCACTCAGCAGTCACCTTCCTGAAAAGCCCTGCCTACCCAGGATACACAAAACCATGTCTGGGACGGTGCTAGCACCGCCCCTGACAGGAAACCCTTTGTCCAGGCTCCCCTCACTGGTAGGACTCCCAGCTGCAGGGGGTCAGACTCGTGTCTGTGGTGGCAGCATCCATTTTGTGGAGCTGAGGCTTTGCTTAACTTTAACCGGGGTTCATAGTTACATACATGTCGTGTCCCTCTAGAAGGGTGGAATGCTAACCCAGTCGCCAGAATTGGCGAGGGCTTAGTATTCCAATTCGTATGACACCTTACTCGACATGTTTTGATAAAGCAATACCAAAGATAGCATTTAACCGCGAGGATTATAATGCACTTAAGAGTATATGGTATGCGATATCATGGAACAGCTATTAGGACTTGGTTCCGCAAGCTGCAGACAGGCTCAGCTCATGCCAGAGCACCATCTCACACGATTCCAAGCACTCTGCCTTCAGGATTGTCAAGGCCTGCCATAGGAGTGACTGATAGGAATCTGTGTGTCCATTTTAGGGTTAGGTATAGGTATACTACACCTACAGCAAAGGGTGATTACACGACTTTGCCCCAGCTGTCATGCAGCCAGTTGTGTCAAATTTAGGAGGCCAGCCAGGGGTGGCATAATACATGCTGCAGCCCCTGGCAGCCCTGGGTACACCCATGCCCTGAGTTACAGGGTCTGATAGGGTGGCCCAGTACCAATTGGAAATGCACCTAGGGTACATGGAATCCATTTTAAAGAGAGAGCAGTAGGCCTGGGGTCCTGATTGGCAGGGCCCCAGGTCGACTATGTCAAAAACCAGCTAAAACACAGGGCAAAAAGTTGGGGGCAACCATAGTCAGGATGTACCTTCCTACACACCCCTTCGGCCTTACCAGCGCCCCTCGGATGTTTACAAAAGTGATGCCGGTGGTCGCAGCCCATCTGTGGAGATTAGGGGTGTCAGTCTTTCTCCATTTCGACGACTGGTTGTTGAAGGCAGGCTCGCCCCAGACAGTCATTAACAACCTCCAGACTACGGCCGACCTCTTGCACCTGCTTGGGTTCTCCATCAATGTGCTGAAGTCACACCTGTGTCCCTCTCAGAAGCTCCTCATCATCGGAGCGGTTTTGGACTCTGCGCAGTTTCGGGTTCATCCTCCCGAACAGCGGGTTTGGGATCTTCGGGTCCTGATTCTGATCTTTCCGCCTTTATCCCGAGTCTCGGTCAGGTTGAAGCTGCAGCTTCAGGGGCTGATGGCCTCCTGCAACCTTCTGGTGCATCATGTCAGGTGGGGAATGCGGGCTCTGCAGTGGGACCTGAAGTTTCAGTGGGCCCAGCATCAGGGCAACCTGTCCGACCACGTCCTGATCTCGGAGGGCACTGCAAGACAGTTGCTATGGTGTCTCACGGACCGCGATTGGGTCCACAGCAGATCCCTCTCCCTACCCCAACCGGAGCACGTAGTAGTGACTGTTGCGTCCCTCCTGGGCTGGGGGGGCCACATAGGAGAGGCGGAGATAAAGGCCTCTGGTCTCCGGCGGAGTCCCGGCTCCATATCAACCTTCTGGAGCTGAGAGCGATCAGACTTGCACTGAAGGTATTCCTTCCCTCTGTCCGGGTAAGTGTAGTGCAGGTGTTCACGAACAACACCACTGCCATGTGGTACGGAAACAAACAGGGCGGGGTGGGGTCGTGAACCCTTTGTCAGGAGGCTCTGCGCCTCTGGCAATGGCTGGAACACCAGGGCGTCACCCTGGTGGTTTAACACCTGGCCGGTTCCCTGAACGCCTGGGCGGACGAACACAGCCGCCGGTGCATGATGGTTCATGAATGGCGTCTGCACTCAGACATGACGCAAGGTCTCTTTCAGTGATGGGGAGTGTGAGAAGGTGGCCTGATATGCAGTGCTCACTATTCTAGTGAACACTATGTATCAGTCTGTAGGAGAGTAGGGTCTGCAATCCTATGATCACCCAGATTTTTTGCTTTTGTTTCACTGGTTTACGACTTTCTCTGGCTGTGGGCCTGCCAATCAGACCCACAGCCTGGCTGTTCTCTTTCTAAATTACCTCATGTACCCTAGGTGCATCTACCAATTGGTACTGGGCCACCTTATCAGACCCTGTAACTCAGGGCATAGGTGTACCCAGGGCTGCCAGGGGCTGCAGCATGTATTATGCCACCCCTGGCTGGCCTCCTAAATTTGACACAACTGGCTGCATGACAGTTGGGGCAAAGTCGTGTAATCACCCTTTGCTGTAGGTGTAGTATACCTATACCTAACCCTAAAATGGACACACAGATTCCTATCAGTCACTCCTATGGCAGGCCTTGACAATCCTGAAGGCAGAGTGCTTGGAATCGTGCGAGATGGTGCTCTGGCATGAGCTGAGCCTGTCTGCAGCTTGCGGAACCAAGTCCTAATAGCTGTTCCATGATATCGCATACCATATACTCTTAAGTGCATTATAATCCTCGCGGTTAAATGCTAACTTTGGTATTGCTTTATCAAAACATGTCGAGTAAGGTGTCATACGAATTGGAATACTAACCCCTCGCCAATTCTGGCGACGGGGTTAGCATTCCACCCTTCTAGAGGGACACGACATGTATGTAACTGTGAACCCCGGTTAAAGTTAACTGAAGCCTCAGCTCCACAAAATGGATGCTGCCACCACAGACACGAGTCTGACCTCCTGCTGCTGGGAGTCCTTCCAGCGAGGGAGGCCTGGACAAAGGGTTTCCTGTCCGGGGCGGTGCTAGCACCGTCCCAGACATGGTTTTGTGTATCCTGGGTAGGCAGGGCTTTTCAGGAATGTGACTGCTGAGTGGCACCCCGGTGCTCACTACGCATAGGCCAGTCAGAACCAGTTCCAGGGGCACACCAGCCCCTGGCCTGGGGAAGTCCGGCAGGGGAGAGGGGTGTAACCACCCCCCTCCTGGTCCCACCCATAGGCAGGACCTAGTCACCGGGTCAGCCCCCTTTTTTAGTATAAAGATAGGAGCGGGCCCCCTGTTCAAATTAGATCATCTTTGGAATCAAGATACCACTTTCTTCGAAAGGACTTCACGATTTCTTCTTCAAGATTCTCCCTTGTGGCTAAGGAGTAGTCACCCTGCATCAAGCGGGCACCATCCTAAAGAACACTGCGGTCTGCTGCAAGTCCTTCATCACGAATCCGACGGCCCAGCTCGACGAGACCCGGCTTCCCTGGCACCTCTGACCTCTACTCACCTCTACAGCCAAGCTGAGAACCGTGAGTGCGACGAGACCTCGAGGGACCGACGATCGCCAAGACTGCACGACATCTTTACTGCAAGCCCACCGTGTCCTCCACTGGTGAGTGCTTTGGGGTCCGAGAAGCCCCGACCCTGCGCAGCTCCAGCACCTAAGGTCAGCCTCCCTGCATCTCCACGATCGGCGTGGGGCCCTTCTGCTGTTTGCTGTGCACCGCGTTGTTTGGCTACTAGCCGGCTGGCTTGTGGCCTTCTGAACGACGCCCGACGACAACTCTTCTGCTGGTCTGGTTGCTCCAGGCTGGCCCTTGCTTCCTTTTTTAAGAGAGGCACCCCGGACCCTCCTGGTCCACTCCAGACGCCATTTTAGGTCCACCGCGTGGGCTTGAATTTGCCAAGGCTTTGTTGCCCAATCCTGGGTCCAGCGACGCCGACAGCTTCTATCTTCGTGGGACAGCTCGATCCTCCATCCTGGTCGCCGACAACGCCTCCTGGTCCGTGAGATCTTCGAGCTCCAGCGTCACCCACTCACCTTGTCGAGGTGGCTACCATCCGGTGCCCTCCTGGTGCCCACTGACTACTGGCTAGTAGTCTCGAACTTGGTCCCCTCTGCTTTCAGGTGTCATCTATCTTCGAGATCCAGGCTTGGATCCAACTGAACTTTCTTCACTGGTCACCGGCCAGCATCTTTTCTTCCGGCTCCTGGTCCGCCTACGAGGATTCCCGACGTCTTTTCAGACCTATGCAGCTGCAGCCCCTGGGCTAGGTAACTTCGGCATTTCGGTGCCCCAGCATAGCCTCACTATCCAAGGGTCAGAATCTACTTTCGTTTTCTCCCTACCAGGTCGGGTTCGCCCGAGAACACTAACTTTCTATTTCCTAGCTACCATAGACTTTTGTCCGCATCTCGCGTGAGAGTGCACACACTGCACCCGAGTCCCCTAGGCCTCCTAGTCGTAATCTAACGATTCCCTAGTCAAGTCCTAGCGATCCCAAAAGCTATTAGTACTGTACTTACCTGCTAGGAATTTCGCATTCCACTTTCAGAGTATATGGTTTTCCGTGCCCCTCGGGCATTTGTATATACTGTGCTAACTTAAGTATTTTTGTAAGAGTTTTGGTTTGTGCTAAGTACCCTGTCCTCATAAAGAGTACAGGGCTGTTGTGATCTTTAATAAATAACTGTTTATTTTCATAACACTTGTGTGGTGTCCTTTCACTGGGTATTCAAGGGGTATATGTGTGGTAAACAGCTGGCTTAACACGCCCTCTCGAGTCTTTAGCCTTAGACTGCTCGTATCCATGCTACTAGGATAGCTGGTCTATAAGGTTGACTTACAACCAATCATCAATAAGGGTTGCTGGACTGATACATAGTGGGCACTAGAATAGTGACCACTGCATATCAGGCCACCTTCTCACACAGTCCAGCAACCCTTATTGATGATTAGTTGTAAGTCAACCTTATAGACCAACTATCCTAGTAGCGTGGATACGAGCAGTCTAAGGCTAAAGACTCGAGAGGGCGTGTTAAGCCAGCTGTTTACCACACATATACCCCTTGAACACCAAGTGAAAGGACACCACAGAAGTGTTATGAAAATAAACAGTTATTTATTAAAGATCACAACAGCCCTGTACTCTTTATGAGGACAGGGTACTAAGCACAAACCAAAACTCTTACAAAAATACTTAAGTTAGCACAGTATATACAAATGCCCGAGGGGCACGGAAAACCATATACTCTGAAAGTGGAATGCGAAATTACTAGCAGGTAAGTACAGTACTAATAGCCTTTGGAATCGCTAGGACTTGACTATAGAATCGTTAGATTACTTCTAGGAGACCCAGGGGACTTGGGTGCAGTGTGTGCACTCTCACGCGAGATGCGGGACAAAGTCTATGGTAGCTAGAAATTGAAAAGTTAGTGTTCTCGGGCGAACCCGACCTGGTAGGAGGAAAACGAAAGTGGATCCTGACCCTTGGTTAGTGAGGCTATGCTGGGGCACCGAAATGCCGAAGTTACCTAGCCCAGGGGCTGCAGCTGCATAGGACTCAAAAGACGTCGGGAATCCTCGTTGCCGGACCAGGAGCCTGGAAGAAAGAAGTTGCTGGCAGGCGACCACTGAAGAAAGTTCGGTGGATCCAAGCCTGGATCGATGGAAGATGACACCTGAAAGCAGAGGGGACCAAGTTCGAGACTACTAGCCAGTAGTCAGTGGGCACCAGGAGGGCACCGGATGGTAGCCACCTCGACTAGGTGAGTGGGTGACGCTGTGCTCGAAGATCTCACGGACCAGGAGGCGTTGTCGGCGACCAGGATGGAGGATCGAGCTGTCCCACGAAGATAGAAGCTGTCGGCGTCGCTGGACCCAGGATTGGGCAACAAAGCCTTGGCAAATTCAAGCCCACGCGGTGGACCTAAAATGGCGTCTGGAGTGGACCAGGAGGGTCCGGGGTGCCTCTCTTGAAGAAGGAAGCAAGGGCCAGTCTGAAGCAACCAGACCAGCAGCAGTGATGTCGTCGGGCGTCGTTCAGAAGGCCACAAGCCAGCCGGCTAGTAGCCAAACAACGCGGTGCACAGCAAGCAGCAGAAGGGCCCCACGCAGATCGTGGAGATGCAGGGAGGCTGATCTTGGATGCTGGAGCTGCGCAGGGTTGGGGCTTCTCGGACCCCAAAGCACTCACCAGTGGAGGACACGGTGGGCTTGCAGTAAAGATGTCGTGCAGTCTTGGCGATCGTCGGTCCCTCGAGGTCTCGTCGCACTCACGGTTCTCAGCTTTGCTGTAGAGGTCAGAGGTGCCAGGGAAGCCGGGTCTCGTCGAGCTGGGTCGTCGGATTCGTGATGAAGGACTTACAGCAGACCGCAGTGTTTCTTTAGGATGGTGCCTGCGGATGCAGGGTGACTACTCCTTAGCCACAAGGGAGAATCTTGAAGAAGAAATCGTGAAGTCCTTTCGAAGAAAGTCGTGTCTTGATTCCAAAGATGATCTAATTTGAACAGGGGGCCCGCTCCTATCTTTATACTAAAAAAGGGGGCTGACCCGGTGACTAGGTCCTGCCTATGGGTGGGACCAGGAGGGGGGTGGTTACACCCCTCTCCCCTGCCGGACTTCCCCAGGCCAGGGGCTGGTGTGCCCCTGGAACTGGTTCTGACTGGCCTATGCGTAGTGAGCACCGGGGTGCCACTCAGCAGTCACCTTCCTGAAAAGCCCTGCCTACCCAGGATACACAAAACCATGTCTGGGATGGTGCTAGCACCGCCCCGGACAGGAAACCCTTTGTCCAGGCCTCCCTCGCTGGAAGGACTCCCAGCAGCAGGAGGTCAGACTCGTGTCTGTGGTGGCAGCATCCATTTTGTGGAGCTGAGGCTTCAGTTAACTTTAACCGGGGTTCACAGTTACATACATGTCGTGTCCCTCTAGAAGGGTGGAATGCTAACCCCGTCGCCAGAATTGGCGAGGGGTTAGTATTCCAATTCGTATGACGCCTTACTCGACATGTTTTGATAAAGCAATACCAAAGTTAGCATTTAACCGCGAGGATTATAATGCACTTAAGAGTATATGGTATGCGATATCATGGAACAGCTATTTTGGTTCCGCAAGCTGTAGACAGGCTCAGCTCATGCCAGAGCACCATCTCACACGATTCCAAGCACTCTGCCTTCAGGATTGTCAAGGCCTGCCATAGGAGTGACTGATAGGAATCTGTGTGTCCATTTTAGGGTTAGGTATAGGTATACTACACCTACAGCAAAGGGTGATTACACGACTTTGCCCCAGCTGTCATGCAGCCAGTTGTGTCAAATTTAGGAGGCCAGCCAGGGGTGGCATAATACATGCTGCAGCCCCTGGCAGCCCTGGGTACACCCATGCCCTGAGTTACAGGGTCTGATAAGGTGGCCCAGTACCAATTGGAAATGTACCTAGGGTACATGGAATCCATTTTACAGAGAGAGCAGTAGGCCTGGGGTCCTAATTGGCAGGATCCCAGGTCGACTATGTCAAAAACCAGCTAAAACACAGGGCAAAAAGTTGGGGGCAACCCATAGTCAGGAGGTACCTTCCTACAGGGAGAGCCTTGGTTAGATCAATTCGCCACCGAAGAGAATGTGCATTGTCATCAGTTCTGCGCTTTGGAATTTCCAAGGCGGCACTCTCTCTGAGACGCTTTTTGTCGAGTGTGTGAGAAGGTGGCCTGATATGCAGTGCTCACTATTCTAGTGAACACTATGTATCAGTCCAGCAACCCTTATTGATGATTGGTTGTAAGTCAACCTTATAGACCAGCTATCCTAGTAGCATGGATACGAGCAGTCTAAGGCTAAAGACTCGAGAGGGCGTGTTAAGCCAGCTGTTTACCACACATATACCCCTTGAACACCAAGTGAAAGGACACCACACAAGTGTTATGAAAATAAACAGTTATTTATTAAAGATCACAACAGCCCTGTACTCTTTATGAGGACAGGGTACTAAGCACAAACCAAAACTCTTACAAAAATACTTAAGTTAGCACAGTATATACAAATGCCCGAGGGGCACGGAAAACCATATACTCTGAAAGTGGAATGTGAAATTCCTAGCAGGTAAGTACAGTACTAATAGCTTTTGGAATCGCTAGGACTTGACTAGGGAATCGTTAGATTACGACTAGGAGGCCTAGGGGACTCGGGTGCAGTGTGTGCACTCTCACGCGAGATGCGGACAAAAGTCTATGGTAGCTAGGAATTGAAAAGTTAGTGTTCTCGGGCGAACCCGACCTGGTAGGAGGAAAACGAAAGTAGATTCTGACCCTTGGATAGTGAGGCTATGCTGGGGCACCGAAATGCCGAAGTTACCTAGCCCAGGGGCTGCAGCTGCATAGGACTCAAAAGACGTCGGGAATCCTCGTTGACGGACCAGGAGCCTGGAAGAAAGAAGTTGCTGGCAGGCGACCAGTGAAGAAAGTTCGGTGGATCCAAGCCTGGATCGATGGAAGATAGATGACACCTGAAAGCAGAGGGGACCAAGTTCGAGACTACTAGCCAGAAGTCAGTGGGCACCAGGAGGGCACCGGATGGTAGCCACCTCGACAAGGTGAGTGGGTGACGCTTGAGCTCGAAGATCTCACGGACCAGGAGGCGTTGTCGGCGACCAGGATGGAGGATCGAGCTGTCCCACGAAGATAGAAGCTGTCGGCGTCGCTGGACCCAGGATTGGGCAACAAAGCCTTGGCAAATTCAAGCCCACGCGGTGGACTCAAAATGGCGTCTGGAGTGGACCAGGAGGGTCCGGGGTGCCTCTCTTCAAGAAGGAAGCAAGGGCCAGTCTGGAGCAACCAGACCAGCAGCAGTGATGTTGTCGGGCGTCGTTCAGAAGGCCACAAGCCAGCCGGCTAGTAGCCAAACAACGCGGTGCACAGCAAACAGCAGAAGGGCCCCACGCAGATCGTGGAGATGCAGGGAGGCTGACCTTGGGTGCTGGAGCTGCGCAGGGTCGGGGCTTCTCGGACCCCAAAGCACTCACCAGTGGAGGACACGGTGGGCTTGCAGTAAAGATGTCGTGCAGTCTTGGCGATCGTCGGTCCCTCGAGGTCTCGTCGCACTCACGGTTCTCAGCTTTGCTGTAGAGGTGAGTAGAGGTCAGAGGTGCCAGGGAAGCCGGGTCTCGTCGAGCTGGGTCGTCGGATTCGTGATGAAGGACTTGCAGCAGACCGCAGTGTTCTTTAGGATGGTGCCCGCTTGATGCAGGGTGACTACTCCTTAGCGACAAGGGAGAATCTTGAAGAAGAAATCGTGAAGTCCTTTCGAAGAAAGTGGTATCTTGATTCCAAAGATCTAATTTGAACAGGGGGCCCGCTCCTATCTTTATACTAAAAAAGGGGGCTGACCTGGTGACTAGGTCCTGCCTATGGGTGGGACCAGGAGGGGGGTGGTTACACCCCTCTCCCCTGCCGGACTTCCCCAGGCCAGGGGCTGGTGTGCCCCTGAAACTGGTTCTGACTGGCCTATGCGTAGTGAGCACCGGGGTGCCACTCAGCAGTCACCTTCCTGAAAAGCCCTGCCTACCCAGGATACACAAAACCATGTCTGGGGCGGTGCTAGCACCGCCCCTGACAGGAAACCCTTTGTCCAGGCTCCCCTCGCTGGAAGGACTCCCAGCTGCAGGGGGTCAGACTCGTGTCTGTGGTGGCAGCATCCATTTTGTGGAGCTGAGGCTTCAGTTAACTTTAACCGGGGTTCACAGTTACATACATGTCGTGTCCCTCTAGAAGGGTGGAATGCTAACCCCGTCGCCAGAATTGGCGAGGGGTTAGTATTCCAATTCGTATGACACCTTACTCGACATGTTTTGATAAAGCAATACCAAAGATAGCATTTAACCGCGAGGATTATAATGCACTTAAGAGTATATGGTATGCGATATCATGGAACAGCTATTAGGACTTGGTTCCGCAAGCTGCAGACAGGCTCAGCTCATGCCAGAGCACCATCTCACACGATTCCAAGCACTCTGCCTTCAGGATTGTCAAGGCCTGCCATAGGAGTGACTGATAGGAATCTGTGTGTCCATTTTAGGGTTAGGTATAGGTATACTACACCTACAGCAAAGGGTGATTACACGACTTTGCCCCAGCTGTCATGCAGCCAGTTGTGTCAAATTTAGGAGGCCAGCCAGGGGTGGCATAATACATGCTGCAGCCCCTGGCAGCCCTGGGTACACCCATGCCCTGAGTTACAGGGTCTGATAGGGTGGCCCAGTACCAATTGGAAATGTACCTAGGGTACATGGAATCCATTTTAAAGAGAGAGCAGTAGGCCTGGGGTCCTGATTGGCAGGGTCCCAGGTCGACTATGTCCAAAACCAGCTAAAACACAGGGCAAAAAGTTGGGGGCAACCATAGTCAGGATGTACCTTCCTACAGCTCCTCCCCTGGACTACAGTGCGCATGGGCATCGCCTCCATCCCCAGATTGTTTTTTTCCGCCATTGGGTTCGGATGTGTTTCGGTTCCCTCTGTCGGAACCGATAGTAGTTTTGCGATTCGACTTGAGACCAAAAGGTCTTTAGGCTGGGCGTCGGTTTTGTTTCGTTCGGGTTATCTTCTTGTCAGCTCCGAACGCTTCCTGCCCCTCCGCGTGCTCTCGGCGCGGACGGGCCTACTCGACGCTCAAAAGTTCCTGAACATGGAACGGACTCCATTGAAGAGGTGCCCGGTGTGCACCTCCAAGTATTCACACCTCGACGTGCACCCTGTGTGCAACAAGTGTTTATCACCGGACCATGACGAGACCAGGTGTATGGCCTGCTCGAAGTTCCGGTGCAAGAAGACCCTGAAGCATCGTCGGGCCGCTCGACTCCAGGCCCAGTTGGCGGCACCCCCTGCTCCCTTGCCGGACAACATCTTTGAAGGATTTGAAGACGACAAATGTCTTTCAGGTTTCGGACTCTAACCCTGCGTCGGAGGGAGAGGACTAAGACGCAGAAGATGAGGAGTTTGATGAAGCCGGCGACGAGGTAGGGGACGACGATGGGGCCATTGCCACCGTGGGGGATAGCTCAGAGGAGGAGCACCCCCAGACTGATTCGGGGGTCAATCCCCAACATACGGCCCAGGTCGAGGGATCGCCTTCGGGCCTTACCCAAGACCTTACTATTAGTCCAACTGCCCCGCCTCTTGGCCCGGCCGCGGACATTTCTGAAGAGCCACTCCCGTTGAAGAAAACGAAAGTGAAGCCATCGGGATCTACACCATCGGTTTCGAAACCGAAAGTGAAAGCTCCACTGGTGGGGCAGAAGGCTCTAGAGGCGTCAACACCTAAAAAAGTCAAAATGGCCGACTTGAAAGGCCACGCCAAGATGGCCGACCCCAAGGCCTCGGGGTCGACGCCGAAGACTAAGGTGTCCGACGCGGCTACGTCGGCGCCGAAGACGGTCGAGGTCGACGACCCGAAAAAGGCTCCGAAGAAGCACCAAAGCGACCCCAAGGCTCCGGTGGTGCCGGTTCCTACTGGGGGAGCCAAGGAGGGCAAGGTGTCGACTCCGAAGACGCTGCCCCCGGCAGACTCGACTCCCGACTCAGGGAAATCGCTCGAACCAGTCAAGCCCTCTCCGGCCTTTACGAAGAAGGTTGTCGAATCCCTCCAACGGATCCGAAACGCTGAGGTTCCCGTATCTGAGGGAGTGAAGCCGAAGCCCGCATCGAAGCCGGCGAAGGCGCAAACGCCTATCCGCTACACCCTGCCGCCAAAGTCGGCGCCGAAAGCCTTCGCTCCGAAGCAGGGGACGGACGTGCCTTCGAAGGAGGTGTCGACGCCCAAAGCATCGCTGGGGGGGTCGAAGCCTCGGCTCCAGCCACTCGCTGAGGAAGAGCACCGTGAGGTCTTCATCGACGCCAATACGGGGAAATTGTCCCTCCTCAAACGGAAAATCACCACGGAACCAGTGCTGGAACATTTTCGGATTCCTCTAAAAAACAAGAAGGACTCGGCGGGCGCTTCGGCCCCTTTGGGACCTTCGTCTCCCAAACAAGTGGAACGTTCTCCTACGCGTTCTAACACGGGGGAAGGTGACGATGATGAGGAGGTCGAGTACAACTATCCGGCGTACTCGGATCCGGAGGAGGAACATGAACCTTGGTCGGCCGGAGCCGACCCAGATGACCCGCAATCGGGTCAGGAACCGCAGCTCTTTGCGGCAAAGACCTCGCCAACGGAGGACTCTGCAGCCTTCAACGTCTTGATTGAAAGGGCCGCAGCTAACCACGATGTTGAGCTCCACTCGGATCCTGTGGATGTGGACTTTTTGTTTGACACTTTCTCGGTGGCTGAGAAGTCGGTCAAAACTTTGCCAATGCTCAAGGGAGTGCTAAAGCACGCGCCAGAGGTATTCAAGGAGCCCACTCGGGCGCATATAATTAACCCTCGAATTGATAAAAAATATAAGGCAGCACCCTCGGATCCAACATATATCAAGGGACACCTGCCACTGGACTCTTTGGTTGTATCCAACGCTCGGAAGAGGGCGAATTCACAGACAACTGGTGACGCTCCTCCCCCGGACAAAGAGTCAAAAATATTCGAGGCCTCAGGAAAAAGGATTGCTGCACAGGCAGCTAACATCTGGTGTATTTCTAACACGCAGGCCCTACTTGCACGCTACGATAGGGCTCACTATGACACCCTGGAGACACTGCTGCAGCACTTACCTGACCAGTACAAGGAGGCTGGTGAGATGCTAGTTCAGGAGGGCAAGCTAATCACTAACGCTTCCATTAAATGTGCGCTAGATGTGGCTGACACTGCCTCCAGGGCAATCAACACTAGTGTGTTGCTGAGAAGACATGCATGGCTTCGCATATCAGGCTTTAAACCAGATATCCAAACCACCATACTCAACCAAACAGTTAATCCTGACCACCTGTTTGGCCCCGAGGTGGATGCGACACTGGAAAAGATGAAAAAAGACACGGACACTGCTAAATCTATGGGGGCCCTCCAGTCTCAGCAGTTTCGGGGTGGTTCCTTTCGCCGCTCCAATTCCAGAGGCACCTCCAGGGGTCAAGCATCGCAGTCCACCCAGTATTATAAAGGCAATACCCAGACCTCATACACAAACAAGGGTAGAGGTGGCTACAGAGGCAACAATGTCAAGGGCAGGGGACGTGGAAACAATAGCTCCAGGTCCACCACCGCCAACAAGCATTGACGTCTTGTCACTGCCCCCCGACCACTCAACACCGGTCGTGGGGAGACTCCAGCAGTTCCTGCCCGCGTGGAAATCCATCACCACGGACAGGTGGGTGAGATCTCTTATCCAGTACGGTTACTGTCTGGAACTTACTTCCACTCCACCAAACATTCCTCCAAGGAGCCGTCCTATGTCCGGCGAGCACTTGCACTTGTTGCAGCAGGAAGTTCAAGTCATGCTGCAAAAAGGGGCAATCGAGCTCGTTCCACTGCAAGAAAGGGGAACAGGGGTTTACTCCCTGTACTTTTTGATCCCCAAAAAGGACGGATCCCTCAGGCCCATCCTGGACCTCAGGCCCCTCAACTGGTATATTCTCTCGGAGCACTTCCATATGCTCACGTTGCAGCAGGTTCTCCCTCTGCTTCAACAGGGGGACTTCCTGGCCTTACTGGACCTAAAGGATGCGTACTTTCATATTCCCCTGCATCCTTCACACAGGAAGTATCTCAGATTCACAATCCTAGACCAGCATTACCAGTTCAGGGTTCTGCCGTTCGGGGTCACCACAGCGCCAAGAGTCTTTACGAAGTGCTTGGCGACTGTGGCGGCGCATCTGCGACGCCAAAACGTCCACGTTTATCCTTACCTGGACGACTGGCTCATACAGGCAAGGACAGAACAGCAGTGCGCAGACAACGTGTCCCGCACTATTCATCTCCTGCACGATCTGGGATTCTCGCTGAACTATCCAAAATCTCATCTCCAGCCCGCCCATGTACGGCAGTATCTGGGCGCGACGTTAGACACGCTGGCAGCCACTGCGCAGCCAAATTCAGTGAGAATCGCCAGCATCCAAACTCTGATCCAACGATTCAGACCTCAGCACTCGCTTCCAGCGAAGGTGTTCATGCAGTTGATAGGCACGATGGCCTCCTGCATCTCCATCGTCCCGCACGCGAGACTACATATGCGTCCGCTTCAGGAGTTCTTGGCACGTCAGTGGACTCAGGCTCATGGGCAACTGACAGACCTAGTGTTGGTGAGCGGTCGGGCGTACAACTCTCTGCATTGGTGGAATCCACTGAACCTTTGCAAGGGCCGACCGTTCCAGGAGCCTGTGCCACAGATTGTCCTGACGACGGACGCTTCTCTCCAGGGATGGGGAGCGCATGTACTCCATTACACCGTGCAGGGACTATGGACACTACAGCAGAGAAAGATGCACATCAACGTTCTGGAACTGATGGCAATCTTCATGGCTTTAAAGGCATTCAAAGTACATCTGTCCAACAAGGTTGTGTTGATCCGGACGGACAACATGACGGCCATGTACTACATCCAGAAGCAGGGAGGCCCACACTCTCCGCAGCTGTCTCATCTGGCTCAGAGCATGTGGAAGTGGGCCATTCAGAGGAACATCTTCCTCATGGCGGAGCATCTCCCGGGCAAGGACAACCAGATGGCGGACCTGCTCAGCAGGCACAGCCACCAGATGCACGAGTGGGAGATACATCCATCAGTACTTCAACCGTACTTCCAAAGGTGGGGTCATCCAGAGATAGACCTGTTCGCCACAAAGGAGAACGCAAAATGCCAAAGCTTCGCCGCCAGGTTCCCACACCCGCAATCACAGGGCAATGCGATGTGGATGAACTGGTCAGGCAGATTTGCGTACGCTTTTCCCCCAGCACCTCTGATACCGCTGGTGGCTCGCAAACTCAGGCAGCACTCGATGACTCTCATCCTGGTTGCTCCAACGTGGGCTCGCCAACCATGGTACACCACGTTTCTGGAACTCTCCGTGGTACCGCATCAAAGGCTTCATCTCACCCCCAGCCTTCTGACGCAGAGCCATGGTGACATTCAGCACCCAGATCCGCAACAGCTCAACCTGGCGATCTGGCTCCTGAAGTCCTAGAGTTTGGTTACCTCAATCTTCCCCCCGATTGTATGGACATCATTCGGGAGGCAAGGAAGCCCACTACTCGAGCTTGTTACGCAGCCAAGTGGAAGCGTTTTGTCATGTACTGTGTAAACCACAATATTGACCCACTGGACGCTTCCATACAGAACATTATTGGCTACCTGTTCCACCTGTACCAATGCAATCTGGCGTACTCTTCCATCCGCATTCATTTGTCTGCGATGGCAGCATACCTTCAGAATAGGCAACACCTATCCCTTTTTAAGGTCCCTGCTATCAAGGCTTTTCTGGAAGGACTCGAAAGGGTCATTCCACCGCGGACACCACCAGCTCCAGAATGGAACCTCAATGTGGTTCTTACAAGGCTGATGGGTCCTCCCTTTGAGCCACTGCACTCTTGTGAGCTTCAGTTTCTGACTTGGAAGGTTGCTTTCTTAGTAGCAATTACATCGCTACGGAGGGTTAGTGAGTTGCAGGCGCTCACCATCCAGGAACCATTCTTCCAAGTACACGCTAACAGGGTGGTGCTCCGCACCAACCCTAAATTCTTACCCTAGGTGGTATCTCAATTCCACATGAACCAAACAATTGAGTTGCCAGTGTTTTTTCAAAACCCAGAGTCACTGGCGAAGCGGATGCTCCACACCCTTGATGTTAAAAGAGCCTTGATGTACTACGTGGACAGAACTAAAGATTTTCGTAAGACCAAGCAACTCTTTGTTGCTTTTGCCTCACACCACAAGGGAAATGCTATCTCCAAAGCTGGGATCGCTAGGTGGATAGTGAAATGCATTCAGATCTGTTACGCTAAAGCTAAACGCACTCACAATTCCACCAAGAGCCCACTCCACCAGAAAGATGGGGGCCTCTATGGCTTTCCTAGGTAACATTCCCTTAGAAGATATTTGTAGAGCAGCTACATGGTCTACCACACATACCTTCACTAAGCATTACTGTGTAGATGTGCACTCTAAACAGCAGGCAGCTGTTGGCCAGGCTGTTCTCAAAACGCTTTTTCAAACGGCTGCAGCTGGCACGGGCGGCCGCCGCTAATGGAGGGACTGCTATGTATTCTATGCACAGATATGAATTCAGCAGCCCACATGCCTCAAACTGCAAATGCTACTTACCAGTATGCATCTGTTCTTGGCATGTAGGGCTGCTGACATTCATATCGCCCGCCCTCCTCCCCGGCGCCTGTAGCAGCTGCAGTATTTTCTTTACACATATTTTCATACTCTTAGCATAGGGCATCACTCACATATGTCACTCCATCTCTGCCAATGGCTAAAAACAATCTGGGGATGGAGGCGATGCCCATGCGCACTGTAGTCCAGGGGAGGAGCCACCTATCTCGTGATACTTCGAAGACTCTTCCAGGACAACAATGTGCAATCATCCGGACCCAACACTAGGCGGCGATCTATGCACAGATATGAATGTCAGCAGCCCTACATGCCAAGAACAGATGCATACTGGTAAGTAGCATTTGCAGTCCATCTGCTCGGCGTTCCGCGTCAAAGCAGCCACCGTCGACCGGAGCTCCAGGGAACGGGGAGACTCTAATTCAGGGAATGTCTCCACTACAAGAACACAGGAGAGGTCACCCTTGAGGCAGGTGGTGCAAGAGATGGAGAGTCAATCTTTGGGCCAGCCTCAGGCCCTGATGTTTCAGCAGGTTTCCCCAGGGTCAGCATCGGCTGCGGAGGTGGAACAATCCCAGATACAGGATCCTCCCATCAAAAGGAGAAGGGTCTCGGATGAGAGAAGTCGGTTGAGGTCTTCCTCTAGAACAGAGGTCTTCAAACTTTTTGATGCCGAGACCCCCTTGTAAAACCTTTTTAGGTGTAAGGACCCCCTTCCGACAAAAGTTTCTAGAAACTGGTACTCCTCATCATCAACTTTTGACAACCATAAATGCGCCTGTTAGGCCTCATCACATCCCTCCATCATTCATCCACCCACACTTTCACACATCCATCCACCCTTTCATCCTTCCATCCATACATCCATCCTTCATCCATCCATCCACCCTTTCATCCTTCCATCCATACATCCATCCTTTACCCATCCACATTTCTTTCCATCCACCCATCATTCATCCACCCACCTTTTCACACATCCCTCCATCATTCATCCATGCAACCTTATATCCATCCACCCACCCTTTCATCCATCCATCCACCCACCCTTTCATCCATCCATCCACCCACCCTTTCATCCATCCATCCACCCATCATTCATCCCCCCACCTTTTCCCACATCCATACATACATCCTTCATCCGGCCACCCTTTCATCCTTCCATCCATACATCTATCCTTCACCAATCTATCCTTCATCCGGCCACCCTTTCATCCTTCCATCCATACATACATCATTCATCCATCCACCCTTTCATCCATCCATTCACCCACCATTCATCCACCCATCTTTTTACACATCCATACATCCTTCATCCATCCACCCATTCATCCATCCATCATCCCTCCACCCTTCATCCCTCCACCCTTTCATTCTTCCATCCATACATCCATCCTTCATCCATCCATCCACCCTTTCATCCTTCCATCCATACATCCATCCTTTACCCATCCACATTTCTTTCCATCCACCCATCATTCATCCACCCACCTTTTCACACATCCCTCCATCATTCATCCATGCAACCTTATATCCATCCACCCACCCTTTCATCCATCCATCCACCCACCCTTTCATCCATCCATCCACCCACCCTTTCATCCATCCATCCACCCATCATTCATCCCCCCACCTTTTCCCACATCCATACATACATCCTTCATCCGGCCACCCTTTCATCCTTCCATCCATACATCTATCCTTCACCAATCTATCCTTCATCCATCCACCCTTTCATCCTTCCATCCATACATACATCATTCATCCATCCACCCTTTCATCCATCCATTCACCCACCATTCATCCACCCATCTTTTTACACATCCATACATCCTTCATCCATCCACCCATTCATCCATCCATCATCCCTCCACCCTTCATCCCTCCACCCTTTCATTCTTCCATCCATACATCTATACTTCATCCATCCATCCACCCTTTCATCCTTCCATCCATACATACATCATTCATCCATCCATCCACCCTTTCATCAATCCATTCACCCTTCATTCATTGACCCATCTTTTACACATCCATCCATCCATCATCCGTCCACCCTTTCATCCTTCCATCCATATATACATCATTCATCCATCCACCCTTTCATTCATCCATCCACTCATCATTCATCCACCCACCTTTTCACATATCCATCCATCCTTCAGGCTTTCATGGGAAACATCCTTAACAACGCGGGCATTACCCCGCACTGCTATTACGACGCTGCCTTTACAACGCAAGTCGTTACGACGACTTGCGCTGGAGGGCGCTATTGGATAGGGAATAGTTCATTTTCTATTCCAACACCTTCCCTACTGTAACGTGGGCTGGAGTTGGAATAGAAATTTAAACTATTCCACCATCCAGCCCTTACAGCGCAAGTCGTTGTAACGACTTGTGTTGTAAAAACAGCGTTGTAACGGCACGCGGTGTAAATGCCCGCGTTGTAATGCCGTACATCCGGCTTTCATCCATCCATCCACTCATCATTCATCCACCCACCTTTTCACACATCCATCCATCATTCATCCATGCAACCTTTTATCCATCCATTCATACATCCATCCACCCTTTCATCCTCCCATCCATATATCCATCCTTCATCCATCCACCCTTTCATCCTCCCATCCATACATACATACATCCATCCTTCATCCATCCACCCTTTCATCCTCCCATCCATACATCCATCAACCCTTTCATCCACCCACCCACCCTTTCATCCATCCACCCATCATTCATCCCCCCACCTTTTCACACATCCATCTATGCATCATTCATCCATGCAACCTTTTATCCATCCATCCATCACTCCACCCTTTCATCCTCCCATCCACCCTTTCATCATCCCATCCACCCTTTCATCCTCCCATCCACCCTTTCATCCTTTCATCCTCCCATCCATACATCCATCCTTCATCCATCCACACTTTCATCCTTCCATCCATACATCTATCATTCGTCCATCCACCCTTTCATCCATCCACCCTTTCATCCATCCACCCTTTCATCCATCCACCCTTTCATCCATCCACCCTTTCATCCATCCACCCTTTCATCCATCCACCCTTTCATCCATCCACCCTTTCATCCATCCACCCTTTCATCCATCCACCCTTTCATCCATCCACCCTTTCATCCATCCACCCTTTCATCCATCCACCCTTTCATCCATCCACCCTTTCATCCATCCACCCTTTCATCCATCCACCCTTTCATCCATCCACCCTTTCATCCATCCACCCTTTCATCCATCCACCCTTTCATCCATCCACCCTTTCATCCATCCACCCTTTCATCCATCCACCCTTTCATCCATCCACCCTTTCATCCATCCACCCTTTCATCCATCCACCCTTTCATCCATCCACCCTTTCATCCATCCACCCTTTCATCATCCACCCTTTCATCATCCACCCTTTCATCATCCACCCTTTCATCCATCCACCCTTTCATCCATCCACCCTTTCATCCATCCACCCTTTCATCCATCCACCCTTTCATCCATCCACCCTTTCATCCATCCACCCTTTCATCCATCCACCCTTTCATCCATCCACCCTTTCATCCATCCACCCATCATTCATCCACCCATCTTTTTACACATCCATCCATCATTCATCCATCCTTCATCCGTCCACCCTTTCATCCTTCCATCCATACATACCTCCATTATTCATTCATCCACCCACCTTTTCACACATCCATCCATCCTTCAGCCTTTCATCCATCCACCCACCTTTTCGCACATCCATCCGTCCTTCAGCCATACATCCATCCATCCACCCACCCATCATTCATCCACCCACCTTTTCTGTGCCTCTCTCATGGGCGGCGGGGGGGGGGTATGGATCAGTATCTCTCTGAGTCGTCTTCCTTCTTCTTTACCGCTCATGTGAGGGCATCTCTGTGCCTCCCTGTTGGGGGCGGGGGACGTGTCACAGGACCCACAGCTCCAGGTGCGCAACATCCATTGAACTCAAAGGGCTACACTACAGCCACTCCCCCAGCCCCCCCCCCCCCCCCCCCTCCCCCCAGCTCGTGTATGTGAGCCCGACTGTAACAGCTTCAGGGACACACACACAGCCACACCCGAGTACTTGACAGGCCTTTAAAAGACCTTTTACTAGTTAATGAGGCGTTGATGTTTTTCACACCTCGGTGTGAATTAGGCCTCCGCTGTGAGCACCCTCGATCAGCCCAATGCCAGGAACTGCACTCTGCAGAATCTGCGACCCCCCCTTCCCAGGACTCCACGACCCCCCTGGGGGTCGCGCCCCACAGATTGAAGACCGCTGCTCTAGAAGGACTCTGGTGAGCCTGTCCTCATCCTCCTCTGCATCTCGCAGTGACAGATCTTCAGATGGAGAAGTCAGCTCTTTGGATAGGGAGAGGTCCAAGTCCCCTGCAAGGTCGCAGCAGGAACAAGCGGATCAACCTCCGCCTACACGTTCGCCAGTGAGGGATCGCACCCAAAAATCTCCTCCTGTTCGTCTTTCCCCAAGGTGGTACAGACCTCTTTGTAGGAGAGTAGGGTCTGCAATCCTATGATCACCCAGATTTTTTGCTTTTGTTTCACTGGTTTACGACTTTCTCTGGCTGTGGGCCTGCCAATCAGACCCACAGCCTGGCTGTTCTCTTTCTAAATTACCTCATGTACCCTAGGTGCATTTACCAATTGGTACTGGGCCACCTTATCAGACCCTGTAACTCAGGGCATAGGTGTACCCAGGGCTGCCAGGGGCTGCAGCATGTATTATGCCACCCCTGGCTGGCCTCCTAAATTTGACACAACTGGCTGCATGACAGCTGGGGCAAAGTCGTGTAATCACCCTTTGCTGTAGGTGTAGTATACCTATACCTAACCCTAAAATGGACACACAGATTCTTATCAGTCACTCCTATGGCAGGCCTTGACAATCCTGAAGGCAGAGTGCTTGGAATCGTGTGAGATGCGCTCTGGCATGAGCTGAGCCTGTCTGCAGCTTGCGGAATCAAGTCCTAATAGCTGTTCCATGATATCGCATACCATATACTCTTAAGTGCATTATAATCCTCGCGGTTAAATGCTATCTTTGGTATTGCTTTATCAAAACATGTCGAGTAAGGTGTCATACGAATTGGAATACTAACCCCTCGCCAATTCTGGCGACGGGGTTAGCATTCCACCCTTCTAGAGGGACACGACATGTATGTAACTGTGAACCCCGGTTAAAGTTAACTGAAGCCTCAGCTCCACAAAATGGATGCTGCCACCACAGACACGAGTCTGACCTCCTGCTGCTGGGAGTCCTTCCAGCGAGGGAGGCCTGGACAAAGGGTTTCCTGTCCGGGGCGGTGCTAGCACCGTCCCAGACATGGTTTTGTGTATCCTGGGTAGGCAGGGCTTTTCAGGAAGGTGACTGCTGAGTGGCACCCCGGTGCTCACTACGCATAGGCCAGTCAGAACCAGTTCCAGGGGCACACCAGCCCCTGGCCTGGGGAAGTCCGGCAGGGGAGAGGGGTGTAACCACCCCCCTCCTGGTCCCACCCATAGGCAGGACCTAGTCACCGGGTCAGCCCCCTTTTTTAGTATAAAGATAGGAGCGGGCCCCCTGTTCAAATTAGATCATCTTTGGAATCAAGATACCACTTTCTTCGAAAGGACTTCACGGTTTCTTCTTCAAGATTCTCCCTTGTGGCTAAGGAGTAGTCACCCTGCATCAAGCGGGCACCATCCTAAAGAACACTGCGGTCTGCTGCAAGTCCTTCATCAAGAATCCGACGACCCAGCTCGACGAGACCCGGCTTCCCTGGCACCTCTGACCTCTACTCACCTCTACAGCCAAGCTGAGAACCGTGAGTGCGACGAGACCTCGAGGGACCGACGATCACCAAGACTGCACGACATCTTTACTGCAAGCCCACCGTGTCCTCCACTGGTGAGTGCTTTGGGGTCCGAGAAGCCCCGACCCTGCGCAGCTCTAGCACCCAAGGTCAGCCTCCCTTCATCTCCACGATCTGCGTGGGGCCCTTCTGCTGTTTGCTGTGCACCGCGTTGTTTGGCTACTAGCCGGCTGGCTTGTGGCCTTCTGAACGGCGCCCGACGACTTCATGACTGCTGGTCTGGTTGCTCCAGACTGGCCCTTGCTTCCTTCTTGAAGAGAGGCACCCCGGACCCTCCTGGTCCACTCCAGACGCCATTTTGAGTCCACCGCGTGGGCTTGAATTTGCCAAGGCTTTGTTGCCCAATCCTGGGTCCAGCGACGCCGACAGCTTCTATCTTCGTGGGACAGCTCGATCCTCCATCCTGGTCGCCGACAACGCCTCCTGGTCCGTGAGATCTTCGAGCTCAAGCGTCACCCACTCACCTTGTCGAGGTGGCTACCATCCGGTGCCCTCCTGGTGCCCACTGACTACTGGCTAGTAGTCTCGAACTTGGTCCCCTCTGCTTTCAGGTGTCATCTATCTTCGAGATCCAGGCTTGGATCCAACTGAACTTTCTTCACTGGTCACCGGCCAGCATCTTTTCTTCCGGCTCCTGGTCCGTCTACGAGGATTCCCGACGTCTTTTCAGACCTATGCAGCTGCAGCCCCTGGGCTAGGTAACACCGGCATTTCGGTGCCCCAGCATAGCCTCACTATCCAAGGGTCAGAATCTACTTTCGTTTTCTCCCTACCAGGTCGGGTTCGCCCGAGAACACTAACTTTCTAATTCCTAGCTACCATAGACTTTTGTCCGCATCTCGCGTGAGAGTGCACACACTGCACCCGAGTCCCCTAGGCCTCCTAGAAGTAATCGAACGATTCCCTAGTCAAGTCCTAGCGATTCCAAAAGCTATTAGTACTGTACTTACCTGCTAGGAATTTCACATTCCACTTTCAGAGTATATGGTTTTCCGTGCCCCTCGGGCATTTGTATATACTGTGCTAACTTAAGTATTTTTGTAAGAGTTTTGGTTTGTGCTTAGTACCCTGTCCTCATAAAGAGTACAGGGCTGTTGTGATCTTTAATAAATAACTGTTTATTTTCATAACACTTGTGTGGTGTCCTTTCACTTGGTGTTCAAGGGGTATATGTGTGGTAAACAGCTAGCTTAACACGCCCTCACGAGTCTTTAGCCTTAGACTGCTCGTATCCATGCTACTAGGATAGCTGGTCTATAAGGTTGACTTACAACCAATCATCAATAAGGGTTGCTGGACTGATACATAGTGTTCACTAGAATAGTGAGCACTGCATATCAGGCCACCTTCTCACACTCTTCACCACTAGGCCAAGGACAAAGAGACGGCGGATCGTTTGAGGGCGTATCGAGAACAAGCCTCCCGCCACAAAGAGCGGTCTCGCTCTAGAGTGCGCTCAAGTAAGAGAAGATCTAGGTCCAGGAGCGGAAGGCGGACTCGTAGTTCAAGTTCATCGAGGACCCACTCTCACAGGAATTACTTTCCGACTCTAACAGACAGCCCACAATCGAGAATATCTCCAACTGAGGATATTTTCTCGTTCCAAGACATCTTGGGCAGGGGAGCCCTGAAACTAGGAGTTCCTATGACAGCTCCGCAGGTCAAGACGACGGTCATCTTTGAAACCCTGCAGCACAGATCGGCACCCAAACCTTTATTGCCGTTGGTCCCGGGTATCATGGATCCGTTGAATGAGGTCTTCCTGACTCCGGCTACGGTGAAGTCAGTCCCAGCGAGGATTCTCAAGAAATATCGCTCTCCTGAAGAGGATCCCCTGTTCCTCAAGACGACCCACCACCAGATTCAGTAATCATTGCGGCGGCTAAAAAATCCAATGCGGTGGCCTCCTCATCCACGGTACCGCCGGATAAGGACCGCAATTTACAAGACTCTTGGGGGAGAAGAGTGTGTTAAACCTCAGCCTCTTTCCTCAAGGTCGCCAATGCGAAAGCTCTACTGGGCAGATATGATAGATCTCTGTTGGACTCGCTTTAGAGGTTTTCTGCAAAACTTCCTCAGGAAGATAGAAACGTCTTTGAGGAGATTCTGATGGAGGGCAGTCAAGTCTCCAATCAGATTATAGGGGCGGCGGCAGATGGAGCTACTCTGGTTGCGCATGGAATCACAGCGAGGAGATCTAGAGGATACAAGCTACAAAGTTACTTTAAAAAAGGACATGGCTACAAGTCCTCTCTACCCTATCCCTTAGTCCCTTCAACCACCTGCACCCCTACCAGGCCCAAACCCCTTAGATCTCACACCAGTGTTCTCCACATACCCAGCCTGATAAAGAGGAGGGGGAGCATAATAGTCCACCACCTATGGATCCAGTGAATTAGTATAAAATTGATCAACCTATGGATAATAATCCTGATTTATTCCAGGCAAAACCATCACCTCCTGAGGACAACCCAGCATACTAGGAGCTAATTTGAAGGGCAGCCTGGAGTTACACTAACCAAGAAATCTTTAGAAGGAGATTTTTTATTCTGAAACACTTGGTTTGAGGCATGTGGGCTGCTGAATTCATATCTGTGCATAGATCGTCGCCTAGTGTTGGGTCCGGATGATTGCACATTGTTGTCCTGGAAGATTCTTCGAAGTATCACGAGATAGGTGGCTCCTCCCCTGGACTACAGTGCGCATGGGCATCCTCTCCATCCTCAGATTGTTTTTTTCCGCCATTGGGTTCGGATGTTACTATCTTAGCTCAAGTTAGGAAAACTTTCTACGAAGCCAAAAGGATTTCGACCGCGTCGGTATTGTTTCGTTCGGTACCGATAACTTTGCTTCGAGAGGACATCGAGGAATCAGACTGGTTTTCTTCCACATTCGACCCGATCTTCGATCTACGATGGAAAGAAGCCCATTCAAAAGGTGTCCACTTTGTAATGCAAAATACCCACACATCGATGTCCAACCGGTGTCCAACAAGTGCCTGTCCCCGGATCACAGCGAAGCCAACTGTATGGCCTGTGCCTGGTTCAGGTCGAAGAAAACTCTTCGGATTCGACGCGCGGCTCGATTGGAGTCGCAGAAATCCGCGCCTGTTCCAGAAAACCTCTTCGGGACCGAAGACTAAGAGGTCGTTGATCTGGAGGATCGGGAAGAACTCTCAGATCCAGTTTCGGGCCATGACTCAGAGTATGACGCCGAAGACTAAGACGTATTAGAAGAAGACAAATGTCGTCGAAGAGGTAGGAGACTACGCCGAGTCCCTTGGGGCTGTAGAAGATAGCTCAGGCGAGGAGCTAGGCCCAACCGGCTATACGGGTGCCGACGATGCACTCAATAAGGCTCAGGTCGAGGGATCGCCACAAGGCCTTACCCGAGATCTACCGACTCGTTCTACAGCCCCGCATAAAGGCCCGGCTTCGAACATGTATAAAGAGCCATCGGTTTCGAAACTGCCATCGGTCGATCCAAGGAAATCGAAACCGAAAGCGTCACTGCCAAAACCGAAACCAAAAGTGCAGCTGGCTCTGGTCGGCTCCAAGACCTCAAACCCCTCGGAGCCAAAGAAACAGAAAAAGGCTGTCGATACCGAGAAGCTCAAGAAGGTCATTGAACCAAAGGTTGGGACACCAAAGACCAAAGTCAAGGCTGTCGAACCGACGAAGCCTACGCCAAAGGGAGTCGACACACACTAAAGGCCCGAACCAAAAGAAGGGTTCGATCCTCGGTCGAGGCCTGCGGACAAGACAAAGACTGGCTCCAAGGACCCTGTCGAGTCGACGCAGCCGAGTCCATTCATAGTCAAAGAGGTGTCTGAGTCACTCCAACGCATCGGAGAAGGCTACAGCGGTCGGGCCGAAGAAGGCCCCAACACCAAAGCTGGTCGGAAGCGTTCAGACCGCATCGACACCAATCAAGTTCGGGTTGCCACCGACGGTGCGTCCGAAGATGTTCGAACCAAAGAAAGGTATCGGAGCCATTAAAAAAGTGTCTAT
The DNA here is from genome assembly GCF_964263255.1 of Lissotriton vulgaris. NCBI lineage: Eukaryota > Metazoa > Chordata > Amphibia > Caudata > Salamandridae > Lissotriton > Lissotriton vulgaris. Next base: position 138,213,908 of record NC_141700.1, on the reverse strand, counting down.
GGAAGTGGAGCTTACGGAGGAGCCTGAATAACAGGAGTCGAGGCAGTTCATCGACTCGGAAACTGGTAGACTGTCCATATATAAAAGGAAGATCATACCAGAAACACCCATGGAGTCATTTAGGATTCCCTTAAAAAAAGAGGGATTCAACAACATCGCCAGTTCTTGTGGAACCTCTCCAATCCTATGGACAAGAGCCTCTGACTTTTTCACCCACATTCTCATATGTGGATGCAGGGGATGATGAGAATGAGGATGACACTTATCATGTGGACACTGATCCCGATGATCAAGACCAACCATGGGCAGACCCAGCTGAGCCAAAAGATCCGCAGACTGCCCCTGACACACATGTATACAGTGTAAAAACATCTCCCACTGAGGACACTACTGCTTTTAACGCTTTTATTGAAAGAGCGGCAAGTAACCATGACGTGCAACTACATGCTGACCCTGTGGAGGAAGACTTTCTGGTCGACACATTTTCCACTTAAGAAAGAACAGTCAAGACCCTCCCCATGCTAAAAGGGGTCCTTAAGCATGCTGGTGAAATTTTTTAAGGAAACCGCCAGGGTATTGAACCCAAGAATTGAAAAGAAATATAGACCGGCACCTGTGGACCCCACTTATATAAGAGGACAGTTGCCAATTGACTCATTAGTTGTTTCTAATGCACGTAAGAGAGCAAACTCCCAGACTACAGGTGATGCTCCTCCTGACAAAGAGTCGAAAGTACTGGAAAGTTCAGAAAAAAGGGTGGCAGCGCAGGCAGCTAACATCTGGCGCATTGCAAACACTCAGGCACTCTTAGCCAGATATGACAGGTCCCATTATGATACCCTTAAGACACTGTTGCAACACCTACCAGATCAGTACAAGGAGGGTGCAGAACTACTAATCCAAGAAGAAAAGCTTATAACCAATGCTTCCATCAAGTGCGCGCTAGACGCAGCTGACACCGCAGCCAAGGCCATTAACACTAGCTTCATGTTAAGGAGACACGCCTGGTTAAGAATCTCGGGATTCAAACCAGAAATTCAAACTTCTATCCTCAATCAGCCAGTTAACCCGGACTACTTATTTGGACCTGAGGTTGACACCACCCTTGAAAAAATTAAAAAAGACACCGAGACTGCAAAGTCTATGGGGGCTCTGCAGTCCCAGCAGTTTTGGGGTGGCTCCTTTCGTCGCTCCAATACTAGAGGACCTTTAAGAGGCCAATCCACACAGCAGACACAGTACAATAAAGGAGGTACACAATCCACCTACAATAAGAACCGGGTGGATATTGTGGAAACAACATCAAGGGCAGAGGAAGAGGAAACAACAGTTCCAGATCCTCTGCCAATAACAAACAGTGATGCCCTGTCACTGCCCCCCGACCATATAACACCTGTCGGGGGAAGACTATAGCAGTTCCTGCCAGTCTGGAAATCCATCACTACAGACAGGTGGGTGAGAGACATTGTTCAGTACGGGTATTGTCTGGAATTAACATCCACCCCACCCAACATACCACCAAGACACCGTCCTATGTCCGCAGAGCACTTACACTTATTGCAGCAGGAGGTCGTCGGCATGCTGCAAAAAGGAGCCATAGAGCTCGTGCCTGTAGAAGACCAAGGCTCAGGGGTGTACTCTCTGTATTTCTTTTTATTTCTTTTTATTTTTTTTTTAAACCTTTATTGATGCATTGAAGTATTGCAAGCGCCTGCCTACACCCACAGGGGCCGGCCGCAAAGTCAGCAATTCAAAATAGGATTTATGCATCTATCATCGACCCTGGCAACAGCTGCGAAGAGATTACAGCGTATGATTGAATGCGCCGCCAGTACAAAGGGTATATCAAAGGTTTTGTTTTTTTCTTTTTGAAGAAGCAGTAGTGGCATTACTGTAGGAGGCGTCACACCATTTTATAAGAAGGAATAAGAGATGAGGGGATGTACCACGCACTGCAGTCAAGAACAGGTAACGAATAATACAACCTTAGTCAGACAACAGACAAGGAGTAAAGTTGATCTATTAGCAAGCGATCAAGTGCGAGCACCCTCCAGAAAACCCACCCTTAATAGACAAAGTAGAAGCTGGTATAGACTCCCAATAAAGCAAGAACCTTTTTCCTGGATCCGAAAACTCCTGCGGAGAAGGTCTTACATTCTCTGGATGTGAAACAGTGCCTGAAGTTTTATCTTCAGAAGACAAAGGACATCCGCAAATCTAAACAACTTTTTGTTGCTTATGGCAAAGCCACCTTGGGTCAAGCTGTCACAAAAGCAACTATTGCTAGGTGGTTGTCTTCTGCAATTACTTTCTGTCATGACAAGGCCAACAGACCTTTATCAGGGAAAGTCAAGGCGCATTCCACAAGAACAATGTCAGCGTCTAAGGCCCTTTTCCCTGGAGTGACGCTGGAGAACATTTGCCGAGCTGCTACTCGGAAAAGTGTACACACTTTTACCGAACATTACTGTCTGCAGTCGGCGATTCATGATGATACAGCAGTTGGTGATGCGGTGCTGCAGCATCTTCTTCACTAAGGTTGGATAACTTATGGTCTTTTATTCTTCTTTTAAAGTTTAAGTATTTATAATGCTGTCCTATCAATGATGTTTTATGAAGGTTTTGATGCATGTTATGTTAACAAGTTTGTACTCTATTACCTTCCTAGTTGAGTGGGGATAGATATAAGATTTCTTTGTCTCCCACCATCCTCTATCGACAGACATGATGTTACTGCTTGCTACTCTGATTCAGGCATGTGAATCTATGAAAGATACCCTAATACTGGATAAGAAAACGAGTTACCTGTAACTACGGTTATCAAGTATTGGTATCTTTCATAGATTCACATGCACCCACCCTCCTCCCCGGCAGGGCAGTTCTATTCTATGGATACTCATTCTCACTTGTGCTGGGAAAATCTGAGGAGAACTGCCTGAGCTGGGAAGGTTCTAGAGGGTGAGGACAGCTGATTGGCTGAGGCTACTATTTCAGGTCTTTTTACATAATGATGTAGATAGGCTGCTAAGTTTTAAGGCCTAGTTAGGCCTTGGGGCTTTTCCAGCCTACTACAAGAAATTTTTAGGCACTGCTATTGTATATATTTTTACCGTGGGACTCCCGCCTCGACGTCGGGGAATGATTCAGGCATGTGAATCTATGAAAGATACCAATACTGGATAACCGTAGTTACAGGTAAGTAACTCGTTTTCTTCAACTTCATAAAGATGCGATCCTTCATCTAAACCCTAAATTCCTTCCAAAAGTAGTTTCTGCGTTTCATATAAACCAATCAGTTGAGTTACCTGTGTCCTTCCCTTAACCTGATTTAATAGCAGAAAGGGCTGTACACACACTTGATGTGAAAAGAGCATTGTTCTGCTATATTTATAGGACGAAAAAAAATGTTCGCAAAATTTTTTTGTTGTTGCATTTGCTCCACTTCATAAACGAAATCCGATCTCTAAATCTGGTATTTCTAGGTTGATTGTCAAATGTATCCTAACATATGATAAAGCTAAAAGAACCTTATCTATGTCTCCTAGGGCACACTGCTCTCAAAAAAGGAGCATCTATGGCCTTTTTAGGTAACATTCCCATAACTGACATATGTAAGGCAGCTACGTGGTCTACACCACACACATTTACCAAACATCATTGTGGATGTCTTGGCATGTCAACAAGCTAATGTAGGACAAGCCGTGATAAAAACACTTTTGCAGCGTGAATCTTTCTGGATTCCTTATGCTGTGCATTATTCCGCGGTCTAGTGGTTGGGTCCGGAATCGTAGTCTTTTCTTTCTTTTTTTTTTTTTCTTTCTGTAGCCCAGGTGGCTGTCGTCGACTCACCTTTTGGTGTACTTCCTGTGACGTCGGTACGCTTCCTGCGGAAGCTCCCACCATTGGGCGCCACCTTCAGATTCTTTTGTCCGCCGTTGGGTCTGGATCATCACCGAGAGGCTCCAGAGTTTTTGGAGGAAAGAAGAAAAAAGCAATATTTTTCACAGAAATATTTGGAGAATATATCGAACAAGATCACCATGCCGGGACGACGGAGGAGAACTTCGAGATCTTCGACGTCCAACGAAGAATGCGCACACAGCGGGCCCCCTGAGTGCAGTTAAGGACAAAACAACCTTTTAATTCTGCCGTAACTGCCACCACAAATACGCGCAGAAGGACCAGCACCCAGTCTGCAACCTCTGCTTACCGGTCGACCACGAGAGCAAGGATTGCAACGCCTGCTCCCCCTTCACCCCGAAGACACTCGGGGTTAGAGAGAGACAGAGGAGATTCAACTCCACCATGCAAGGCAAAGGCCAATCTCCGTCGCTTCGGGACTTGGGCCTCTCCAGCGACGAAGAGGACAACATTGCCGAGGGACCAGATGGTCGTAGAGACCGACAAGAAGGCATCTAAAGAGGTAGGAGAGACGTCGACCCCTAAACCCCCAACTGACTCGAAAGCCCGATCAGGACTCTCGAAAAACAGTTTAAGTCCTCGAAGGGAGCACTGGCACCGAAAACCTCAACGGCTGCAGCTGAGTCCAAGGGCAAACAGCCCTGCAGATCTTTCGAGAAGGACTCCCAGGCGGCGAAGGCCAGCAAAAGCCAAGGTTGTCGAAGCACGTCCCCTAAAAGGACCGCTCTACTTCCAAGGAGAAGGACCCGAAGGTCGCTTCGAAGACTTAAGTCGAAGACATCGGCTGAAACGCTCGACGCCGAGCATGCCGATGACATGGAGAGGAAAAAGAGGCTCGAGGCTGAAATGGAGAAAATCCTGCAAAGGAAGAGCGAGTTTGATGAGAAAATGAAAAGGCTCACAATTTCATCGAAACCGCCGATGACGATCGTCGAAATAGAAAAGGAGTTTGACACCGAAGGGCTGCCAAACTCCCGAGCCCCAGGAATACCTGGAGGAAGAGGGCCTATACTATGAGGAAGAAGGCGACGATGACCAGTGAACGACTTTCAGCTTGGCATTCTCAATGACACAGGGCCTGGAATGGCAGGACCTCGACTCCGAAAACCTGGAAGAGCCCGTGGAGACTTAACCATCGAGGCCTTCGCCACCAGATGACATTGGCCTATGGAGTCCAACTGGAGGAGGAAAAACCAAAGGCATGTTTCCTTTTAGAGACCCTGCTCCCCACTCAAACAAAGTCAGTTCCTCCCCCTGCTCCCGAGTGTCATAGACACTGTTACGCATCTCGCGTGTGAGTTCACACTCTGCACACGCTTTCCGTGGGCCTACTATTACCTACCTAGAGTTAGTATAGCGTGGTCCCAGCGATCCTACAGCCTCTGGACAGCTCCATTACTTTTATAGTCTTTCACATTCCACTTACTTAGTATATGGTTTGTCGTGCCCCTAGGGCACCATTGTAATTTGTGCAACTTAAACGTATTTTTCCTAAGAGATTGTCATGTGCTTAGCCCTCTGATCGTATAAAGAGTTCAGAGGTGTATGTTAGTTAATAAATACTTGTTTATTTTCATAACAACCTGTGTGGTGTCCTTTCACTTGGTATTCAAGGGGGTTATATGTGGTAAAACAGCTGGCTTCACATGCCAAAAGAGTTTAGCCTAAGACTGCTTTGTCCATGCTACCATTAGGATAGCTGGTCTATAAGGTTGACTTACAACCAATCACCATAAGGGTTGTTTGGACTGATACAAGGTGATCACTAGAACTAGTGAACATCATATATCAGGCCAACTTCTCACCGTACTTGTTTAAACTTTCTTTAAACTTTCTTTGACTATTTATATAGAGAATATATATATATATATATATATATATATATATATATATATATATATATATATATATATATATATATATTTTTTCATTAAAAGCAAACTCCGACCACTTCACACTAACGTTGTGCGAAGGAGGCTCAGACCACAGCTTGTCAGGTGAGTTTTCTTTATTCAAAGATTAGCAGCCTGCAACGACGCGTTTCGGGCCAACAGCGGGCCCTTGATCACATTCAGCGTAAGCTGCACCATTTTTTAACTTTTATAATGCTTGTTGTGTGCACACCCACACTTCCACTGATCATGTGTACATAGGCATAAAGAAAATACTACATTCCTTTCGTGGAGAATAAGCTTATACACTTTGCATAATGCATGTTTGCTTATTTTATTAAAAAATATAGTTTTAACAGAAAACAACAATTACATTAACATGTTATTTAATTTAAATACATTAATTCAGTCCTTTATATGTATAGACAAAAAAAAGAAAATTGCTGCGAATTAACTGGATAAATCCATTAGCATTAACCAGATTATTGTGTAGTCATGCCTAATGATATTGTCTCCACCCCCTATTTGTGCTATGAATATCACAATTTATCAATTGGATCAATCCCAAATTCATATTCTAAATAGTATCAAAGTGTTAATAATTTACAAAGTGCAAATGCTATATTCCAGTGCAATACAGAAATGTGCAAAACTATTTTTTTAATACTATATATATATATATATCTATATATATCTATATATATCTATATATATCTATATATATCTATATATATCTATATATATCTATATATATCTATATATATCTATATATATCTATATATATCTATATATATATCTATATATATCTATATATATATATAAAATCTACTGCTATTTTATGTACCGTTGGACTCCCACTTCGACGGCGGGGAATTATTCAAGCATGTGAATTTATGAAAGACGCCAATACTGGAGAACCACAGTTTACAGGTAACGTTTGTTCTTTCACCTGAACCAAACAATACAGATACCAAGTTTCTTTCAGAAACCATCCACAAGCGCAGAGGGCACTGCACACTCTGGACGCTACAAGAGCAGTGATGCATTACATGGAAAGAACAAAGGAGCACAGAAAAACAAAGCAGTTCTTTGTGTCCTTCGCAAGCAGTTTCCTGGGTAGACCAGTAACAAAGGGAACCATTGCACGATGGATCACACAAACTATACAGTTCTGCCACAAACAGGCCAAGAACTAGCAGAAGGGGCAAGAGCCCACTCTACCAGGAAGAAGGAAGCCACAATAGTCTTCCTGGCTAACACACCCATTCAAGACATATGCCTGGTGGCAACATGGGCTTCGGTGCACACGTTCACTAAGCACTACTGTGTGGATATACAAATGAACAAGGAACCACAAGTAGGACAGAAGGTGCTTCAACATATATTAACCAATGCTGCAAAACGAATAGTTTCTTCCCTGTCGGTGTAGTTTTGCAGCTTGAAGATCTTTCTGTATTCACTAACTAACCCACCCACCTGTGGTAATACAAGGACAATATAGAAACAGGCACCTTAGGGGACAAAGCGGAAAAAAACACTTACTTGAAGAAGAAATAGAAAACATTGCCAAAGGATTCACAAACGGAACACAAAAACAAGAAAAAAGAATCCGAAGATGGCGCCCAAAGGTGGGAGCTTCCGCAGGAAGCGTGCAGACGTCACAGGAAGTACACCAAAAGGTGGGACGTAGATGCCCACCTGGGCTACGAAAAGAAAGAAAAGGCTAGGATTCCGGACCCAACCACTAGACCGCGGATTATGCACAGCATAGTGAATACAGAAAGATCTTCAAACTGCAAAATTACACAGACGGGTAAGAAACTTTGTTTTTCAAACAAATGCAACACCCACTGGTTAGCCACTGCTTTCAGGGGGTACTGCTATACAATCTATGCAAAACATGTGTAGCTACAGCACACATGCCGCAAATGGATTGTTACTTACCCTGTAAGGATCTGTTCTTGTTATGTAGAGCTGTAGATCAACATGCCCCCTCCCTCCTCCCCAGACACCTATGGTTGTTGCAGTTATTATTGTTCACATTGCATATACATGGGCATCTCTGTACTACACTTACTCCATTCTCACCCTCTTGTGGGAAAATAATTGACCAATGGAGTCCATGCCCATGCGCACTATCACAGAGCGGATCAGTCACCTTACCTCACGACTGGAAAAGACTTCTTCAAAGAAGCAGAAGTATGCAAAGCATGCAAATCTACTGCTCTGCATGCCAAGGACAGATGTTTACAGGGTAAGTAACAATCCTTTTAGCTGTTTTTATTATTTAGTGCTGTTTTGGGATAAGCTTGGTGTTCTGTCTTACATTTGAGGATCCAATGATACAGAAAGAAATGGTACTTTAAAGGCTCGTTCTGAATCCTAGGGATTTTTACAGAAGTTATCAATAACCCATCCTCCATCCCGGCTGTTAATTATTTAAACAGCAAATTAAAGTGCTAGTTCAAATATTTTGTGCAACTCCTTCAAATAGAACGTAGGTTAAGAGGCAAACTTCAAGTGCACTGCATGCTGGGAGATGTCATCTGCTTGCTTTTTTTATATTTAGTTATATATTTATTTTTTCTTTTGAAAAAGTTTTTATTGAACATTTGGCACAGAACAATCATTAGGCGATACAATAATTGAAGAGTTTTTGCATACATCAGTGATAGTCCAGGAGAATACAGATAGGACATAGGAGTGTGTATAAAAATTCCAACTACCTCAACCCCGCCTTGTCGCATGGTGAGCAGAGTGTGGCTGACCCTCCCTTAGTGTGGTATGTACGTCCGTCACTATCGTCTGATTCTTACTCCAGCAGGGGAGGTTCGCATATGTCACTCCAGAAGTGATTCCACTTGCCCCAGAATCTGTATGTAGACAGACTTCTCCGTTACCATTGTGTGGTCCATATCTTGACAACACTGCTGCGGGGTCAGGGACTGATCCGAACCCCATCGCTGCGCTATGTTTCGTTTGGTTAGTGTTATCCCCAGTTTTACCCAGGCTTGGTCTGTAAGGTTAAGATCTGTGGGTTCCCAGATGTTGAGTAGGCAGCATTTGGGCTCTGGTGGAACAACCACGCCAGAGACCTGGGACATGGTGCGCAAAACTGAAGTCCAAAAGGAAGCAATCCTCGGACATTCCCAGAGTGTGCTAGAAAGTCCCCTCGGTCCCACAATTGCGTAGGCAGTAGGGAGTGTCAGCTTTTCCTATTTTGTATAGCAATGGCAGTGTAATATTCATTTTGTGTAGAATTTTTTGTTGGAATAACCTGAGGGTAGAGGGTATTGCGACCTCCCTAGGGGACTTCCGGGCCATCTGCCAGTCTTCCTCATCTAAGTCTCTCAACTCTGCTTCCCATCGTTGCTTCAGGACTGCTGTTGTGTCTGGTAGATTGTTTTTTTCTGGTAGGTCAATGAAATGGCTTTCATTTGAAGATGGTCCGTCAGTAATCTGTCCTCTAACGGCGAGGATTTGGACAGTTGTGTATTTACTGGGATTGCCGCTTGTAGTGCGCGACGTATTTGAGCGTACCTGTAAATTTCAGTGTCAGTCCGTATGTTTGTTGCAACTGAGCAAAGGGCACCATTCCCCCCTTCTGCCACAAATCTACATCTGCTTGCTTTTTAAAGAAGTGTAGTTTTTTCAGCCTTGTGGACTTTTCTACAGACAGGTTCCTTTTCCTTCATGTTCGTCTTTCATCAATGGGTTTCAAGGACTTCACTTAGTTTCTACTAAATCCTTCAATGTTATTTAAAATGGTTATTGCTTGAGAGAAACCTGACCTGCTTGTTCTGTGTAGGTAGGGCCTGCACCATTGAAACTAGCAGCTTTTACCTCCATTTCAAGACATGAATGATGTTTGTTACTTTAGGAAGGAAAAAAAGTGTTATTTTCTCCTTCATAAGTAACTTCGGCAATCCGATCCTTACATGTTTTTTGTAAGTAATCACAGTCCTCCCATATAAAAAGTAACTAGTCCTAGCTTTTCAGATTTTGAGAAGTCAGCCTGGTGGTGGTGCATGCAAGGGTGAGAGTTCAGTAATGTAAATGGATCAAAGGCATGCACACACTATCCCTTCTGCAATTTGTTTCACAAGATTGACCTGTTCATAACTTTGTGGAACTATTTCCTTGCATTGCTAATGAATAAAATAAGGTTTCTTGTAGAGATGGTTATAAAAAAAAATCTGTTTCCTAAAATGCATTTAAGTGGAAATTAATAATGTGATATAGAGCTGTTTATTATTTTCAATGCCATGAAGCACCCAACAAAATGTCTGTTTCCTTAGTAGGGGATCTCTGTGTATAGTCCTAATCTGTGAATAGTCCCGCCTGTGTGAGTCGACCCCGGAGCATTCAAAATAGTCTCTTAAGTTGTCCTCTTCTGCAGTACTGCATAGACACTTAAGAGAAAATGAAAGACCAATAATGCAGCCTTATATTAACAAGGCTACATTGGCCAGCACTTCATCCTGAAGTGAAAAAGGATAGACAAATAATATAGAAAGTTACACATTTTACAGAGTTTCACACATAGAGAAACTCCTTCTCAAAAATCCTTTGTCATGATCAAGAGGAAGGGTTGGACAGACAAGCCCCACAAGCTGCCATTATGTGTCTGGAAAAGGGTACCGTGCCTTACTACTCCTTCATTAGTGAAACAGCAAACTAATCTGTATTGGATATCTCTTCTCTATGAGCTTCTGTTACGCAGTGACTGAAGAATATATTTGGCAAAATGATTTCTAAAGCTGCCACTTTATTTTCTTAATTCGACAGTTGTATCTTTTGGTACTTGTTTTCTCTAATTGTAATTGATTTTTATTTCTTAGGTTACTTGTACAGCCAGGGTCACTTGACACGAGCAGTCTGCTGCCGCTTGTCGAAAAATGGAAATGCTTTCCAGGAAGGGCTTACAGCACCGTTCATTCTTAACCATCCTATGGTAAGGTTACTTGCTTTGGCGCATGCATTCATTATTGTAGTTACATTGCTGGGGTTGCATCTTAAGTCTTTTTCAAAAAATGCTAAGGTGAGCATTGAGGCGGGTGATTAAGAAACCAAATAATTCCTCGCACTCATTTAGTAAAATCAGTTGTGCAATAAATAGAATTTTCTGCACAGCATTAGTGATAGGAAAAGAAAGATGACTAGGAACCATAAGTCTGTTTCATAATAATGTTGCATTAGCTACAGACAGTTTAATTTACTTTTTAATTGTTCTTTCATAGAAAGGTGATTGGGGACCCAATGACTAAGAGCAACGGCTGAGCTTGAAATGGAATGGGAAACCTATTTATAGGACAATGCATCAGTGAGAACTGCAAAAAAAATATGCAATATTGATGAGAATTCAAATGGCTTTAGCTAGTCACTAAATTAGCGTATTTGAATATTGTAGGAAGCTGGCTCTGTATATACTACACCAAAGTAAGGTATAGGGTACCCTTAGTCCAGTGGAACCCCTAAGGTAGGCTGAGGTAAAAGTAGATAATACCTTACTCTCTATTTGTGGTAGTGTGGGCGAGCAGTGAGGCTTTATCAGAGGGTAGTGCTAAGCATTTATTGTACACATTCCGGCACTCAAAGACTGAACTCAGACCAATTTTGGTTGTATACATTTTTTTTGTTATTCTAGCACCTTGGGTGCTTGAGATATTTTCCTCCTGTGCTGCATTCCCTGAATTCCCATTGTTCATGACGAGCTCAGCTAGTCATGAGCACAGCTCAACCGTGCCTCATGACGGGCTGAGCTCGTCATGAGCATCGAAGGGGTTATTTCTAGAACCAAGTAAGGCCTGTTGCAGGATAGTGAAATAATAGTTTGCAAGATTTATGAAGTAAATTACAATTGAATGCAGGTGGTTCAATTACAGGTACGTTACTAATCCGAATTACTTTTCAGTTACTTTGTAGATTACAATACACACTACTTTTTGGATTACTTTTCAAGATATTTTTGCTAATCAGTGTGATATGCCTAGATATCACACTGAGACATCTCCTAGACAAAAGGTAAGTAATTCACTTTTTTCATGTATTCAGTTTTTCAAGCTTTCATACAAACCAACTCCACACAAAAGATTTTTCAAGGAAAAGCAGTCAATCCTATGGGTGGAAATGAAGTTATCGGTGTGAGAAGGTGGCCTGATATGCAGTGCTCACTATTCTAGTGAACACTATGTATCAGTCCAGCAACCCTTATTGATGATTGGTTGTAAGTCAACCTTATAGACCAGCTATCCTAGTAGCATGGATACGAGCAGTCTAAGGCTAAAGACTCGAGAGGGCGTGTTAAGCCAGCTGTTTACCACACATATACCCCTTGAACACCAAGTGAAAGGACACCACACAAGTGTTATGAAAATAAACAGTTATTTATTAAAGATCACAACAGCCCTGTACTCTTTATGAGGACAGGGTACTAAGCACAAACCAAAACTCTTACAAAAATACTTAAGTTAGCACAGTATATACAAATGCCCGAGGGGCACGGAAAACCATATACTCTGAAAGTGGAATGTGAAATTCCTAGCAGGTAAGTACAGTACTAATAGCTTTTGGAATCGCTAGGACTTGACTAGGGAATCGTTAGATTACGACTAGGAGGCCTAGGGGACTCGGGTGCAGTGTGTGCACTCTCACGCGAGATGCGGACAAAAGTCTATGATAGCTAGGAAATAGAAAGTTAGTGTTCTCGGGCGAACCCGACCTGGTAGGGAGAAAACGAAGATAGATTCTGACCCTTGGATAGTGAGGCTATGCTGGGGCACCGAAATGCCGAAGTTACCTAGCCCAGGGGCTGCAGCTGCATAGGTCTGAAAAGACGTCGGGAATCCTCGTAGACGGACCAGGAGCCGGAAGAAAAGATGCTGGCCGGTGACCAGTGAAGAAAGTTCAGTTGGATCCAAGCCTGGATCTCGAAGATAGATGACACCTGAAAGCAGAGGGGACCAAGTTCGAGACTACTAGCCAGTAGTCAGTGGGCACCAGGAGGGCACCGGATGGTAGCCACCTCGATGAGGTGAGTGGGTGACGCTGTAGCTCGAAGATCTCACGGACCAGGAGGCGTTGTCGGCGACCAGGATGGAGGATCGAGCTGTCCCACGAAGATAGAAGCTGTCGGCGTCGCTGGACCCAGGATTGGGCAACAAAGCCTTGGCAAATTCAAGCCCACGCGGTGGACCTAAAATGGCGTCTGGAGTGGACCAGGAGGGTCCGGGGTGCCTCTCTTGAAAAAGGAAGCAAGGGCCAGCCTGGAGCAACCAGACCAGCAGAAGAGTTGTCGTCGGGCGTCGTTCGGAAGGCCACAAGCCAGCCGGCTAGTAGCCAAACAACGCGGTGCACAGCAAACAGCAGAAGGGCCCCACGCAGATCGTGGAGATGCAGGGAGGCTGACCTTGGGTGCTGGAGCTGCGCAGGGTCGGGGCTTCTCGGACCCCAAAGCACTCACCAGTGGAGGACACGGTGGGCTTGCGGTAAAGATGTCGTGCAGTCTTGGCGATCGTCGGTCCCTCGAGGTCTCGTCGCACTCACGGTTCTCAGCTTGGCTGTAGAGGTGAGTAGAGGTTAGAGGTGCCAGGGAAGCCGGGTCTCGTCGAGCTGGGTCGTCGGATTCGTGAAGAAGGACTTGCAGCAGACCGCAGTGTTCTTTAGGATGGTGCCCGCTTGATGCAGGGTGACTACTCCTTAGCCACAAGGGAGAATCTTGAAGAAGAAATCGTGAAGTCCTTTCGAAGAAAGTGGTATCTTGATTCCAAAGATGATCTAATTTGAACAGGGGGCCCGCTCCTATCTTTATACTAAAAAAGGGGGCTGACCCGGTGACTAGGTCCTGCCTATGGGTGGGACCAGGAGGGGGGTGGCTACACCCCTCTCCCCTGCCGGACCTCCCCAGGCCAGGGGCTGGTGTGCCCCTGGAACTGGTTCTGACTGGCCTATGCGTAGTGAGCACCGGGGTGCCACTCAGCAGTCACCTTCCTGAAAAGCCCTGCCTACCCAGGATACACAAAACCATGTCTGGGACGGTGCTAGCACCGCCCCGGACAGGAAACCCTTTGTCCAGGCCTCCCTCGCTGGAAGGACTCCCAGCAGCAGGAGGTCAGACTTGTGTCTGTGGTGGCAGCATCCATTTTGTGGAGCTGAGGCTTTGCTTAACTTTAACCGGGGTTCACAGTTACATACATGTCGTGTCCCTCTAGAAGGGTGGAATGCTAACCCCGTCGCCAGAATTGGCGAGGGGTTAGTATTCCAATTCGTATGACACCTTACTCGACATGTTTTGATAAAGCAATACCAAAGATAGCATTTAACCGCGAGGATTATAATGCACTTAAGAGTATATGGTATGCGATATCATGGAACAGCTATTAGGACTTGGTTCCGCAAGCTGCAGACAGGCTCAGCTCATGCCAGAGCACCATCTCACACGATTCCAAGCACTCTGCCTTCAGGATTGTTAAGGCCTGCCATAGGAGTGACTGATAGGAATCTGTGTGTCCATTTTAGGGTTAGATATAGGTATACTATATCTACAGCAAAGGGTGATTACACGACTTTGCCCCAGCTGTCAAGCAGCCTGTTGTCAAATTTAGGAGGCCAGCCAGGGGTGGCATAATACATGCTGCAGCCCCTGGCAGCCCTGGGTACACCCATGCCCTGAGTTACAGGGTCTGATAGGGTGGCCCAGTACCAATTGGAAATGTACCTAGGGTACATGGAATCCATTTTAAAGAGAGAGCAGTAGGCCTGGGGTCCTGATTGGCAGGGTCCCAGGTCGACTATGTCCAAAACCAGCTAAAACACAGGGCAAAAAGTTGGGGGCAGCCATAGTCAGGATGTACCTTCCTACAATCGGTTTGCAGGTAAGTACTTTGTTGTGGGAGTTGGGTTTCTGGGATTAGAACTAGGGCTCCCCCAGGGTAGAGAATGCACTCTCAAAGCACCCTCAGCGGCACTAGGGCGGCTGGGTGCAGAGTGCTGAGGCCCAGTGTTATCCAATGGGTAAAAGGGGGACGTCCAGTTGGTGGCTGCTCACGGGCGGGCCACAAGGTTGTGGGAGCAGAGTTCTGGTGTTAGGCTCAGGGCAAAGGGGGATCTGGTGTAGCACACTAAGTGCACCCGCAGCGGCACAGGGGCGGCTGGGTGCAGGGTGCTGTTTTGGCATTGGGTGCCCTGTGATTTTAATGGGGATTCTCCGGTTGCAGAAACACTGCAGGCTCGGGAACAAAGATCTTCTGGAGGCGGCCACTGGTTGGATATGTAAGTTGGGATGCCTGGGGATGATGGGACACTGTCGGTTGGGCCACACAAGGCTGTGGGATGTCGGTGCAGGGGTATCTTTAGGTGTTGTGTGTTCGAGGCATGTGGGCTGCTGAATTCATATCTATGCATAGATCGCCGCCTAGTGTTGGGTCCGGATGATTGCACATTGTTGTCCTGGAAGAGTCTTTGAAGTATCACGAGATAGGTGGCTCCTCCCCTGGACTACAGTGCGCATGGGCATCGCCTCCATCCCCAGATTGTTTTTTTTCCGCCATTGGGTTCGGATGTGTTTCGGTTCCCTCTGTCGGAATCGATAGTTGTAAAACTTTTCTAACTCGAGACCAAAAGGTCTTTAGGCTGGGCGTCGGTATCGTTTCGTTCGGGTTTTTGTCTGTTCTCAGCTCCGAACTCTTGCTACCCATCCGCGTGCTCTCGGCGCGGACGGGCCTACTCGACGCTCCAGACATGGAACGAACTCCGTTCAAAAGGTGCCCGGTGTGCACCTCCAAGTATTCACACCTCGATGTGCACCCTGTGTGCAAAAAATGTTTGTCACCGGACCATGATGAGGCCAGGTGTATGGCCTGCTCGAAGTTCCGGTGTAAGAAGACTCTCAAGATTCGTCGGGCCGCTAGACTCCAGGCCCAGTTATCGGCACCCCCGGCGCCCCCGCCGGACAACATCTTCGAGGAATTTGTTGAAGACGACGATGTCCTACAGGTTTCGGACTCTAGCCCCGCGTCCGAAGGGGATGCCTACGACGCGGGAGACGAGGACTTTGGCGAAGCCGGCGACGAGGTAGGGGACGACGATGGGGCCATTGCCACCGTGGGGGATAGCTCGGAGGAAGAGCATCCCCAAACTGACTCGGGGGTCAACCCCCTTCATGCGGCCCAGGTCGAGGGATCGCCTTCGGGCCTTACCCAAGACCTCGTTACTAGTCCAGCAGCCCCGCCTCCGGTCACGGACATTTCTGATGCGCCACTCCCGTTAACAAAAACGAAAGTGAAGCCATTGGGATCCACGCCTCCGGTTTCGAAACCGAAAGTGAAAGCTGCACTGGTGCAGAAGGCTCTGGAGGCATCGACTTCCAAGAAAAGCCACGCCAAGATGGCCGACCCGAGGGCCTCGGGGTCGACGCCGAAGGCGAAGTCGACCGACGCGGCCGCGTCGGTGCCGAAGATGGTCGAGGTCGATGGCCCGAAGAAAGCTTCGAAGAAGCGTCAAGGCGATTCCACAGCTCTGGCTTCGCCGGCTCCGGCAGTCGGGGACAAGGAACGTGACGTGTCGGCTCCGAAGACGGTGCCTCTCGCCGACCCGACTCCCGACTCGGGGAGATCGCTCGAGCCGGTCAAGCCCTCTCCAGCCTTAACGAAAAAGGTTGCGGAGTCCCTGCAACGGATTCGGAAGGACGCTGTGGTTCCTGAACCAGGGGATGTAGTGCCGAAGCACACACCGAAGCCCACAAAGGCGCAGACGCCTATCCGCTTTACCCTGCCGCCGAAGTCGACGCCGAAGGCTTTCGCGCCGAGGCATGGGGCAGGCGTGCCCTCGAAGGAGGTGTCGACGCCCAAAGCGTCGTTGGTGGTGTCGAAGCCTCGGCTCCAGCCACTTGCAGAGGAAGAGCGTCGAGAGGTCATCATCGACGCCAATACCGGAAAACTGTCTCTCCTCAAGAGGAAGATCACCACGGAGCCGGTGTTGGAACATTTTCGTATTCCTCTCAAAAACAAGAAGGATTCTGCGGGTACTTCGGCCCCGATAGAGCCTGCATCTCCACAAGCCTTAGAACATTCGCCAACGCGTTCCAACGCAGGGGATGGTGACGATGAGGTCGAGTACAACTATCCGGCGTACTCGGATCCGGAGGAGGAACATGAACCTTGGTCTGCCGGGGGCGACCCAGAGGACCCGCAGTCGGGTCAGGAACCGCAGCTCTTTGCGGCAAAGACCTCACCGACGGAGGACTCGGCAGCCTTCAACGCTTTGATTGAGAGAGCTGCAGCTAACCATGATGTCGAGCTGCATTCGGATCCTGTGGATGTGGACTTTTTGTTTGACACTTTCTCAGTGGCTGAAAAGTCAGTCAAGACCTTGCCAATGCTCAAGGGAGTGCTAAAGCACGCGACGGAGGTCTTCAAGGAGCCCACTCGGGCACGTGTCATCAATCCTCGCATTGACAAAAAATATAAGGCAGCGCCCTCGGATCCAACATACATCAAGGGACACTTGCCACTAGACTCTTTGGTTGTATCCAACGCACGCAAGAGGGTGAACTCACAGACCACTGGTGACGCTCCTCCCCCAGACAAAGAGTCAAAAATATTTGAGGCCTCAGGGAAACGGATTGCTGCGCAGGCAGCTAATATTTGGCGAATCTCAAACATGCAGGCCCTACTTGCACGCTACGATAGGGCTCATTATGACACCCTAGAAACACTGCTGCAACACTTGCCTGACCAGTACAAGGAGGCAGGGGAAATGTTAATTCAGGAGGGAAAGCTCATCACGAATGCTTCCATCAAATGTGCGCTGGACGTGGCTGATACAGCCTCCAGGGCAATCAACACTAGTGTGTTGCTGAGAAGACATGCATGGCTTAGGATATCCGGTTTCAAACCGGATATACAGACAACCATCCTAAACCAAACAGTTAATCCTGACCACCTGTTTGGCCCTGAGGTGGATGCGACACTGGAAAAAATGAAAAAAGACAGACACTGCTAAGTCTATGGGGGCCCTCCAGTCTCAGCAGTTTCGGGGTGGTTCCTTTCGCCGCTCCAATACCAGAGGCACCTCAAGGGGTCAGGCATCGCAGTCCACACAGTATTATAAAAGTAATACCCAAACCTCATACACCAACAAGGGTAGAGGTGGCTACAGAGACAACAACATCAAAGGCAGGGGACGTGGAAACAACAGCTCCAGGTCCACCACCGCCAACAAGCAGTGACGTCTTGTCACGGCCCCCCGACCACACAACACCGGTCGGGGGGAGACTCCAGCAGTTCCTGCCCGCGTGGAAATCCATCACCACGGACAGGTGGGTCAAGTCTCTTATCCAGTACGGTTACTGTCTGGAACTTACTTCCACTCCACCAAACATACCTCCAAGAAGCCGTCCTATGTCCGACGAGCACTTGCACTTGTTGCAGCAGGAAGTTCAAGTCATGCTGCAAAAAGGGGCAATAGAGCTCGTCCCACTGCAAGAAAGGGGAACAGGGGTTTACTCCCTGTATTTTCTGATCCCCAAAAAGGACGGATCCCTCAGGCCCATCCTGGACCTCAGGCCCCTCAACTGGTACATTCTCTCGGAGCACTTCCATATGCTCACGTTACAGCAGGTACTCCCTCTGCTTCAACAGGCGGACTTCCTGGCTACGTTGGATCTAAAAGATGCATACTTTCATATTCCCCTGCATCCTTCCCACAGGAAGTATCTCAGATTCACAATTCAAGACCAGCACTACCAGTTCAGGGTTCTGCCGTTCGGGGTCACCACACCGCCAAGGGTCTTTACAAAGTGCCTGGCGACTGTGGCGGCGCATCTACGACGCCAAAACGTCCACGTCTACCCTTATCTGGACGACTGGCTCATTCAGGCAAAAACAAAACAGCAGTGCGCCGACCACGTGTCCCGCACCATTCATCTCCTGCACGATCTGGGATTCTCTCTGAACTACCCAAAATCCCATCTCCAGCCCGCCCATGTACGACAGTATCTGGGCGCGACAATAAACACTCTGGCAGCCACTGCGCAGCCGAATTCAGTGAGAATCGCCAGTATCCAAACGCTGATCCAACGGTTCAGGCCTCAACACTCGCTTCCAGCGAAAGTGTTCATGCAGTTGATAGGCATGATGGCCTCCTGCATCTCCATTGTCCCGCACGCGAGACTACATATGCGTCCGCTTCAGGAGTGCCTAGCACGTCGGTGGACTCGGGCTCATGGGCAACTAACAGACCTAGTGTTGGTGAGCGGTTGGGCGTACAACTCTCTGCATTGGTGGAATCCACAAAACCTTTGCAAGGGCCGACCGTTCCAGGAGCCTGTGCCGCAGATTATCCTGACAACGGACGCCTCTCTCCAAGGATGGGGAGCTCATGTACTCCACTACACAGTGCAGGGACTATGGACACTACAGCAAAAGAAGATGCACATCAATGTATTGGAACTGATGGCAATCTTCTTGGCCTTGAAGGCATTCAAAGTACACCTGTGCAACAAGGTCGTGTTGATCCGGACGGACAACATGACAGCTATGTACTACATTCAGAAACAGGGAGGCACACACTCTCCGCAGCTGTCTCATCTGGCTCAGAGCATGTGAAAGTGGGCCATTCAGAGGAACATCTTCCTCATGGCAGAGCATCTCCCAGGCAAAGACAACCAGATGGCGGACCTGCTCAGCAGGCACAGCCATCAGATGCACGAGTGGGAGATACATCCATCGGTACTCCAACCGTACTTCCAAAAGTGGGGTCATCCAGAGCTAGACCTGTTCGCCACAAAGGAGAACGCAAAATGCCAAAGCTTCGCCGCCAGGTTCCCACACCCGCAATCACAGGGCAATGCGATGTGGCTGAACTGGTCAGGCAGATTTGCATACGCTTTTCCCCCAGCACCTCTGATACCGCTGGTGGCACGCAAACTCAGGCAGCACTCGATGACTCTCATCCTGGTTGCTCCAACGTGGGCTCGCCAACCATGGTACACCACGTTTCTGGAACTCTCCGTGGTACCGCATCAAAGGCTTCATCTCACACCCAGCCTTCTGACGCAGAGCCATGGCGACATTCAGCACCCAGATCCGCAACAGCTCAACCTGGCGATCTGGCTCCTGAAGTCCTAGAGTTTGGCTACCTCAATCTTCCCACCGATTGCATGGACATCATTCGGGAGGCAAGAAAGCCCACTACTAGAGCATGTTATGCGGCTAAATGGAAGCGATTTGTCGTCTACTGTGTAAACCACGACATTGACCCGCTGGATGCTTCCATTCAAAACATCATTTGCTACCTGTTCCACCTGTACCAATGCAATTTGGCGTATTCTTCCATTCGCATTCACTTGTCTGCAATGGCAGCATACCTCCAGAATAGGCAACACCTGTCACTTTTTAAGGTCCCTGCTATCAAGGCTTTTCTGGAAGGACTCAAAAGGGTCATTCCACCACGGACACCACCAGATCCGGAATGGAACCTCTATGTGGTTCTTACAAGGCTGATGGGTCCTCCCTTTGAGCCACTGCACTCTTGTGAGCTTCAGTTTCTGACTTGGAAGGTCGCTTTCTTAGTAGCAATTACATCGCTACGGAGGGTTAGCGAATTGCAGGCGCTCACCATCCAAGAACCTTTCTTCCAAGTACACGCTAGCAGGGTGGTGCTCCGCACTAACCCCAAATTCTTACCCAAGGTTGTATCTCAATTCCATATAAACCAGACAATTGAGTTGCCAGTGTTCTTTCAAAACCCAGAGTCGCTGGCGGAGCGGATGCTCCACACCCTTGACGTGAAAAGAGCCTTAATGTACTACATTGACAGGACAAAAGATTTTCGTAAGACCAAGCAGCTTTTTGTTGCTTTTGCCTCACACCACAAGGGAAACGCTATCTCCAAGGCTGGGATCGCTAGGTGGATTGTGAAATGCATTCAGATCTGTTACGCTAAAGCCAAGCGCACTCTCACAATTCCACCAAGAGCCCACTCCACCAGGAAGCTGGGGGCCTCTATGGCTTTCTTAGGTAATATTCCCTTAGAAGATATCTGTAGAGCAGCCACATGGTCTACCACACATACTTTCACTAAACATTACTGTGTAGACGTGCATTCCAAACAGCAAGCAGCTGTTGGTCAGGCTGATCTCAGGACACTTTATCAGACTGCTGCAGCTGGCACGGGCGGCCGCCAATAATGGGAGGACTGCTATGTATTCTATGCACAGATATGAATTCAGCAGCCCACATGCCTCGAACTGCAAATGCTACTTACCAGTATGCATCTGTTCTTGGCATGTAGGGCTGCTGACATTCATATCGCCCACCCTCCTCCCCGGCGCCTGTAGCAGCTGCAGTCTTCATACATATATATATATATTCATATATCTGCTCGCAGCATAGGCATCACTCACATACTTCACTCCATCTCTGCCAATGGCTAAAAACAATCTGGGGATGGAGGTGATGCCCATGCGCACTGTAGTCCAGGGGAGGAGCCACCTATCTCGTGATACTTCGAAGACTCTTCCAGGACAACAATGTGCAATCATCCGGACCCAACACTAGGCGGCGATCTATGCACAGATATGAATGTCAGCAGCCCTACATGCCAAGAACAGATGCATACTGGTAAGTAGCATTTGCATTTTCTTACCGGCTCTGGTCAAGGTCAGGGGGATCCTCCAGAAAGGGGCTGCAGGCGTCAATTGGAGATTCGAGGCAGGTCAGAGAACACCAGATCTCAGGTTAGGATTACCAGGGAGACCTCCTCGTGGTGTTGGGCCACTCTAACTCTGGACGTGGGTGCTTGGTGCAGACTAGCAGATTTGGCCAGAGCCAGCGTCTGTGGGTGAGTAAATCCGGTGCTCACAGGAGTCTTGGTTTGGGAAGGCAAGGCAGGTCCTGTGGGTTCTTGGGGGCTGCTGGCTGCAGAACACGCTGTGATTTTGCTGGAGCAGGTTTGCAGTTGGGACAGGCCGTTAGGGCTGGAGCCAAGTCAGTGGGTGTCCTCTCTTACTTCAGCACAGCTTCTTCAGTCCTTCTCTCTCCTTGTCGGACCTTGTCTGAGGAGGCAAGGTTTGGAATTGCCCTAAAGGTCTGGACTAATGGGTCCCGTCCTTGGGGTGGGTAAACGCACTTATGCCGCCCTCCAGTGGAAGGGGGGCATATGCCGCACTCTTTTTGGCTGGGTTCCACATCTGCAAGATGGCGGGGACTGAGGTTTATGCTTCAACTCTCCTCCCTCACCAGAGGGGTGGGGTTGGCAAAAGTGGGCACACTGCTCCTCCTAACCTGGTTTTCCTGCTGATTCTCCTGCCCAAAGTGGGGGTCAGAACGATAGGGGCCAGTTGCTTCTCCCTTGTGGACCCTGCCCATCCTGGGGGAGGAGGCTTGGCACCACGTCCCAGGATGTGCATTGGTTCGAGGCATGTGGGCTGCTGAATTCATATCTGTGCATAGATCGCCGCCTAGTGTTGGGTCCGAAGACTCTTCCAGGACAACAATGTGCAATCATCCGAAGTATCACGAGATAGGTGGCTCCTCCCCTGGACTACAGTGCGCATGGGCATCGCCTCCATCCCCAGATTGTTTTTTTCCGCCATTGGGTTCGGATGTGTTTCGGTTCCCTCTGTCGGAATCGATAGTTGTTTAACTTTTCTAACTTGAGATCAAAAGGTCTTTCGGATTTGCGTCGGTATTGTCAATCGTTCGGGTTGGTTTATTCATCGGCTCCGAACACTTGCTGCCCTTCCGCGTGCTGTCGGCGCGGACGGGCCTACACGACGCTCCAGACTACTCAACATGGAACGAACTCCGTTTAAGAGGTGCCCGGTGTGCACCTCAAAATATTCACACCTCGACGTGCACCCAGTGTGCAACACATGTTTGTCGCCGGACCACGATGAGGCCAGGTGTATGGCCTGCTCCAAGTTCCGGTGCAAGAAAACTCAAGCTTCGTAGAGCCGCTAGGCTCCAGGCCCAGTTATCGGCACCCCCGCCGGACAACATCTTTGAGGAAGATGTTGATGACAACACCGTCCTACAAGTTTCGGACTCCAGCCCGGCGTCGGAGGATGACAACTACGACGCGGGGGACGAGGAATTTGAGGAAGTCGTCGGTGAGGTAGGGGACGACGACGGGGCCATTGCCTCCGTGGAGGATAGCTCGGAGGAGGAGCATCCTCAGACTGACTCGGGGGTCGATCCCCATTATACGGCCCAGGTCGAGGGATCGCCTTCGGGCCTTACCCAAGACCTTACTACTCGTCCCACGGCCCCGCCTACGGGCCCGGCAACGGACATTTGTGATGCGCCACTCCCGGTACAGAAACCGAAAGTGAAGCCATCAGGGTCCACACTGTAGGAAGGTACATCCTGACTATGGTTGCCCCCAACTTTTTGCCCTGTGTGTTAGCTGGTTTTTGACATAGTCGACCTGGGATCCTGCCAATCAGGACCCCAGGCCTACTGCTCTCTCTTTAAAATGGATTCCATGTACCCTAGGTACATTTCCAATTGGTACTGGGCCACCCTATCAGACCCTGTAACTCAGGGCATGGGTGTACCCAGGGCTGCCAGGGGCTGAAGCATGTATTATGCCACCCCTGGCTGGCCTCCTAAATTTGACACAACTGGCTGCATGACAGCTGGGGCAAAGTCGTGTAATCACCCTTTGCTGTAGGTGTAGTATACCTATACCTAACCCTAAAATGGACACACAGATTCCTATCAGTCACTCCTATGGCAGGCCTTGACAATCCTGAAGGCAGAGTGCTTGGAATCGTGTGAGATGGTGCTCTGGCATGAGCTGAGCCTGTCTGCAGCTTGCGGAACCAAGTCCTAATAGCTGTTCCATGATATCGCATACCATATACTCTTAAGTGCATTATAATCCTCGCGGATTAATGCTATCTTTGGTATTGCTTTATCAAAACATGTCGAGTAAGGTGTCATACGAATTGGAATACTAACCCCTCGCCAATTCTGGCGACGGGGTTAGCATTCCACCCTTCTAGAGGGACACGACATGTATGTAACTGTGAACCCCGGTTAAAGTTAACTAAAGCCTCAGCTCCACAAAATGGATGCTGCCACCACAGACACGAGTCTGACCTCCTGCTGCTGGGAGTCCTTCCAGCGAGGGAGGCCTGGACAAAGGGTTTCCTGTCCGGGGCGGTGCTAGCACCATCCCAGACATGGTTTTGTGTATCCTGGGTAGGCAGGGCTTTTCAGGAAGGTGACTGCTGAGTGGCACCCCGGTGCTCACTACGCATAGGCCAGTCAGAACCAGTTCCAGGGGCACACCAGCCCCTGGCCTGGGGAAGTCCGGCAGGGGAGAGGGGTGTAACCACCCCCCTCCTAGTCCCACCCATAGGCAGGACCTAGTCACCGGGTCAGCCCCCTTTTTTAGTATAAAGATGGGAGCGGGCCCCCTGTTCAAATTAGATCATCTTTGGAATCAAGATACGACTTTCTTCGAAAGGACTTCACGATTTCTTCATCAAGATTCTCCCTTGTGGCTAAGGAGTAGTCACCCTGCATCAAGCGTGCACCATCCTAAGAAACACTGCGGTCTGCTGCAAGTCCTTCTTCACGAATCCGACGACCCAGCTCGAAGAGACCCGGCTTCCCTGGCACCTCTGACCTCTACTCACCTCTACAGCAAAGCTGAGAACCGTGAGTGCGACGAGACCTCGAGGGACCGACGATCGCCAAGACTGCACGACATCTTTACTGCAAGCCCACCGTGTCCTCCACTGGTGAGTGCTTTGGGGTCCGAGAAGCCCCGACCCTGCGCAGCTCCAGCACCCAAGGTCAGCCTCCCTGCATCACCACGATCTGCGTGGGGCCCTTCTGCTGTTTGCTGTGCACCGCGTTGTTTGGCTACTAGCCGGCTGGCTTGTGGCCTTCTGAACGACGCCCGACGACATCACTGCTGCTGGTCTGGTTGCTCCAGACTGGCCCTTGCTTCCTTCTTGAAGAGAGGCACCCCGGACCCTCCTGGTCCACTCCAGACGCCATTTTGAGTCCACCGCGTGGGCTTGAATTTGCCAAGGCTTTGTTGCCCAATCCTGGGTCCAGCGACGCCGACAGCTTCTATCTTCGTGGGACAGCTCGATCCTCCATCCTGGTCGCCGACAACGCCTCCTGGTCCGTGAGATCTTCGAGCACAGCGTCACCCACTCACCTAGTCGAGGTGGCTACCATCCGGTGCCCTCCTGGTGCCCACTGACTACTGGCTAGTAGTCTCGAACTTGGTCCCCTCTGCTTTCAGGTGTCATCTTCCATCGATCCAGGCTTGGATCCACCGAACTTTCTTCACTGGTCGCCTGCCAGCAACTTCTTTCTTCCAGGCTCCTGGTCCGTCAACGAGGATTCCCGACGTCTTTTGAGTCCTATGCAGCTGCAGCCCCTGGGCTAGGTAACTTCGGCATTTCGGTGCCCCAGCATAGCCTCACTATCCAAGGGTCAGAATCCACTTTCGTTTTCCTCCCACCAGGTCGGGTTCGCCCGAGAACACTAACTTTGTCTTTACTAGCTACCATAGACTTTGTCCCGCATCACGCGTGAGAGTGCACACTCTGCACCCGAGTCCCCTGGGTCTCCTAGAAGTAATCTGAAGATTCTATAGTCAAGATCTAGCGATTCCAAAGCCTATTAGTACTGTACTTACCTGCTAGTAATTTCGCATTCCACTTTTCAAGTATATGGTTCTCCGTGCCCCTCGGGCATTTGTATATACTGTGCTAACTTAAGTATTTTTGTAAGAGTTTTGGTTTGTGCTTAGTACCCTGTCATAAAGAGTACAGGGCCGTTGTGATTTATAATAAATATCTTGTTTATTTTCATAACACTTGTGTGGTGTCCTTTCACTTGGTGTTCAAGGGGTATATGTGTGGTAAACAGCTGGCTTAACACGCCCTCTCGAGTCTTTAGCCTTAGACTGCTCGTATCCACGCTACTAGGATAGCTGGTCTATAAGGTTGACTTACAACCAATCATCAATAAGGGTTGCTGGACTGATACATAGTGTTCACTAGAATAGTGAGCACTGCATATCAGGCCACCTTCTCACACATACTGGTAAGTAGCATTTGCATTTCAGGACACCGAGAGTGGCAGGCTCTCGACCCAGGGGTCCAGAAACTTGTCTGGTGGTGGCAGCTGACGAGCAGCCACTCAGCCAGGACACTAGAGTTAGGTCGCTTTTCATGGGGCAAAATCTAAGATGACCTTTGAGTGCATTTTTCATTAAATCCCACACTGGCATCAGTGTGGTTTTAATGTACTGAGAAGTTTGATACCAAACTTTGCAGTTTTCTCTAAAGCCATCATGTTGCTGTGTGGTTCGTAATGACAAATTCCCAGCACAATATACTCTTAAAGGTACTGCACTGACAATGACTAAGAATTGACTCGGACATGGTAGGCGCACAGGACTCATGCACCTGTACTCTCACCACCCGTATAGTGCACCCGCTAGAGGTGTGGCTTACCTATGCTAGGGCAGGGACTTGTAGATATGGCACACAGGGATGTGTCCCATGTCGACTCTTCACTTTGTTCTGCATCAAAACTGCAGCCTGCAAGGGCGGTTTGTAGGTGTCGATGTGTGTAGGTAGGTAGGTAGGTGTGTGTGTAGGTAGGTGTGTGTAGGTAGGTGTGTGTAGGTAGGTGTGTGTAGGTAGGTGTGTGTAGGTAGGTGTGTGTAGGTAGGTGTGTGTAGGTAGGTGTGTGTAGGTAGGTGTGTGTAGGTAGGTGTGTGTAGGTAGGTGTGTGTGTGTGTAGGTAGGTGTGTGTGTGTGTAGGTAGGTGTGTGTGTAGGTAGGTGTGTGTGTGTGTAGGTAGGTGTGTGTGTGTGTAGGTAGGTGTGTGTGTGTGTAGGTAGGTAGGTGTGTGTGTAGGTAGGTAGGTGTGTGTAGGTAGGTAGGTAGGTGTGTGTGTAGGTAGGTAGGTAGGTGTGTGTGTAGGTAGGTAGGTGTGTGTGTAGGTAGGTAGGTGTGTGTGTAGGTAGGTAGGTGTGTGTGTAGGTAGGTAGGTGTGTGTGTAGGTAGGTGTGTGTGTGTGTGTAGGTAGGTAGGTGTGTGTGTAGGTAGGTAGGTGTGTGTGTAGGTAGGTGTGTGTGTAGGTAGGTGTGTGTGTAGGTAGGTGTGTGTGTAGGTAGGTGTGTGTGTAGGTAGGTGTGTGTGTAGGTAGGTAGGTGTGTGTGTAGGTAGGTAGGTGTGTGTGTAGGTAGGTAGGTGTGTGTGTAGGTAGGTAGGTGTGTGTGTAGGTAGGTGTGTGTGTAGGTAGGTGTGTGTGTAGGTAGGTGGGTGTGTAGGTAGGTGGGTAGGTGTGTGTGTGTAGGTAGGTAGGTGTGTGTGTGTAGGTAGGTGTGTGTAGGTAGGTGTGTGTAGGTAGGTAGGTAGGTAGGTGTGTGTAGGTAGGTAGGTGTGTAGGTAGGTAGGTGTGTGTAGGTAGGTAAGTGTGTGTAGGTAGGTAGGTGTGTGT
This sequence comes from Lissotriton vulgaris, assembly GCF_964263255.1. Classification (NCBI taxonomy): domain Eukaryota; kingdom Metazoa; phylum Chordata; class Amphibia; order Caudata; family Salamandridae; genus Lissotriton; species Lissotriton vulgaris. The sequence continues at coordinate 138,186,613 of NC_141700.1, read as the reverse complement.
GTAGGTAGGTAGGTGTGTGTGTAGGTAGGTAGGTGTGTGTGTAGGTAGGTAGGTGTGTGTGTAGGTAGGCAGGTGTGTGTGTAGGTAGGTAGGTGTGTGTGTAGGTAGGTGTGTAGGTAGGTAGGTGTGTAGGTAGGTGTGTAGGTAGGTAGGTGTGTAGGTAGGTAGGTGTGTGGGTAGGTAGGTAGGTAGGTAGGTGTGTGGGTAGGTAGGTAGGTGTGTGGGTAGGTAGGTAGGTGTGTGGGTAGGTAGGTAGGTGTGTGGGTAGGTAGGTAGGTGTGTGGGTAGGTAGGTAGGTGTGTGGGTAGGTAGGTGTGTGGGTAGGTAGGTGTGTAGGTAGGTAGGTGTGTAGGTAGGTAGGTGTGTAGGTAGGTAGGTGTGTAGGTAGGTGTGTGTAGGTAGGTAGGTGTGTGTAGGTAGGTAGGTGTGTGTAGGTAGGTAGGTAGGTGTGTGTAGGTAGGTAGGTGTGTGTAGGTAGGTAGGTGTGTGTAGGTAGGTAGGTGTGTGTAGGTAGGTAGGTGTGTGTAGGTAGGTAGGTGTGTGTAGGTAGGTAGGTGTGTGTAGGTAGGTAGGTAGGTGTGTAGGTAGGTGTAGGTGTGTAGGTAGGTAAGTGTGTGTAGGTAGGTAAGTGTGTGTAGGTAAGTGTGTGTGTGTGTAGGTAGGTAGGTGTGTGTAGGTAGATGTGGGTAGGTGTGTGTGTGTGTAGGTAAGTGTGTGTAGGTAGGTAGGTGTAGGTAGGTAGGTAGGTAGGTGGGTAGGTAGGTAGGTAGGTGTGTGTAGGTAGGTAGGTAGGTGTGTAGGTAGGTAGGTGTGTAGGTAGGTAGGTGTGTAGGTAGGTAGGTGTGTAGGTAGGTAAGTGTGTGTAGGTAGGTAAGTGTGTGTGTGTAGGTAGGTAGGTGTGTGTAGGTAGGTGTGTGTAGGTAGGTGTGTGTAGGTAGGTGTGTGTGTAGGTAGGTGTGTAGGTAGGTAGGTGTGTAGGTAGGTAGGTGTGTAGGTAGGTAGGTGTGTAGGTAGGTAGGTGTGTAGGTAGGTGTGTAGGTAGTTAGGTGTGTAGGTAGGTGTGTGTGGGTAGGTAGGTAGGTAGGTGTGTGTAGGTAGGTAAGTGTGTGTAGGTAGGTAGGTAAGTGTGTGTAGGTAGGTAGGTGTGTGTGGGTAGGTAGGTAGGTGTGTGTAGGTGTGTGTGTAGGTGTGTGTAGGTAGGTAGGTGTGTGTGTAGGTGTGTAGGTAGGTAGGTGTGGGTAGGTAGGTAGGTGTGTGTGTAGGTGTGTAGGTAGGTAGGTGTGGGTAGGTAGGTAGGTGTGTGTGTAGGTGTGTAGGTAGGTAGGTGTGGGTAGGTAGGTAGGTAGGTGTGTGTGTAGGTGTGTAGGTAGGTAGGTGTGGGTAGGTAGGTAGGTAGGTGTGTGTGTGTAGGTAGGTGTGTGTAGGTAGGTAGGTGTGTGTAGGTAGGTAGGTGTGTGTAGGTAGGTAGGTGTGTGTAGGTAGGTAGGTGTGTGTAGGTAGGTAGGTAGGTGTGTGTAGGTAGGTAGGTGTGTGTAGGTAGGTAGGTGTGTGTAGGTAGGTAGGTGTGTAGGTAGGTAGGTGTGTGTAGGTAGGTAGGTGTGTGTAGGTAGGTAGGTGTGTGTAGGTAGGTAGGTGTGTGTAGGTAGGTAAGTGTGTGTAGGTAGGTAAGTGTGTAGGTAGGTAAGTGTGTAGGTAGGTAAGTGTGTAGGTAGGTAAGTGTGTAGGTAGGTAAGTGTGTAGGTAGGTAAGTGTGTGTAGGTAGGTAAGTGTGTGTAGGTAGGTAGGTAAGTGTGTGTAGGTAGGTAGGTGTGTGTAGGTAGGTAGGTAAGTGTAGGTAGGTAGGTGTGTGTAGGTAGGTAGGTGTGTGTAGGTAGGTAGGTGTGTGTAGGTAGGTAGGTAGGTGTGTGTGTAGGTAGGTAGGTAGGTAGGTGTGTGTGTGGGTAGGTAGGTAGGTAGGTAGGTGTAGGTAGGTAGGTGTGTAGGTAGGTAGGGGTAGGTAGGTGTAGGTAGGTAGGTGTGTAGGTAGGTAGGTAGGTGTGTAGGTAGGTAGGTGTGTAGGTAGGTAGGTGTGTAGGTAGGTAGGTGTGTAGGTAGGTAGGTGTGTGTAGGTAGGTGTGTGTAGGTAGGTAGGTGTGTGTAGGTAGGTAGGTAGGTGTGTGTAGGTAGGTAGGTAGGTGTGTGTAGGTAGGTAGGTGTGTGTAGGTAGGTGTGTGTGTGTAGGTAGGTGTGTGTAGGTAGGTGTGTGTGTGTAGGTAGGTGTGTGTAGGTAGGTAGGTGTGTGTAGGTAGGTAGGTGTGTGGGTAGGTAGGTAGGTAGGTGTGTGTAGGTAGGTAGGTGTGTGTAGGTAGGTAGGTGTGTGTAGGTAGGTAGGTGTGTGTGTGTAGGTAGGTAGGTGTGTGTAGGTAGGTGTGTGTAGGTAGGTAGGTAGGTGTGTGTAGGTAGGTAGGTGTGTGTAGGTAGGTAGGTGTGTGTGTGTAGGTAGGTAGGTGTGTGTAGGTAGGTAGGTGTGTGTAGGTAGGTAGGTGTGTGTAGGTAGGTAGGTGTGTGTAGGTAGGTAGGTAGGTGTGTGTAGGTAGGTAGGTAGGTGTGTGTAGGTAGGTAGGTAGGTGTGTGTAGGTAGGTAGGTGTGGGTAGGTAGGTAGGTAGGTAGGTGTGTGTAGGTAGGTAGGTGTGTGTAGGTAGGTAGGTGTGTGGGTAGGTAGGTGTGTGGGTAGGTAGGTGTGTAGGTAGGTAGGTGTGTAGGTAGGTAGGTGTGTAGGTAGGTAGGTGTGTAGGTAGGTAGGTGTGTGTGTAGGTAGGTAGGTGTGTGGGTAGGTAGGTAGGTGTGTAGGTAGGTAGGTGTGTGGGTAGGTAGGTAGGTGTGTGGGTAGGTAGGTAGGTGTGTGGGTAGGTAGGTAGGTAGGTGTGTGTGTAGGTAGGTAGGTGTGTGTGTAGGTAGGTGTGTGTGTAGGTAGGTGTGTGTAGGTGTGTAGGTAGGTAGGTGTGTGTGTAGGTAGGTAGGTGTGTGTAGGTAGGTAGGTGTGGGTAGGTAGGTAGGTGTGGGTAGGTAGGTAGGGGTGGGTAGGTAGGTAGGTGTGTGTAGGTAGGTAGGTAGGTGTGTGTAGGTAGGTAGGTGTGTGTAGGTAGGTAGGTAGGTGTGTGTAGGTAGGTAGGTAGGTGTGTGTAGGTAGGTAGGTGTGTGTAGGTAGGTGTGTGTAGGTAGGTGTGTGTAGGTAGGTGTGTGTAGGTAGGTGTGTGTAGGTAGGTAGGTGTGTAGGTAGGTAGGTGTGTAGGTAGGTAGGTAGGTGTGTAGGTAGGTGTGTAGGTAGGTAGGTAGGTGGGTGTGGGTAGGTAGGTGGGTGTGGGTAGGTAGGTGGGTGTGGGTAGGTAGGTAGGTGGGTGTGGGTAGGTAGGTGTGTGTACAGGGCCTCTTAAGGGTGGCACAATACATGCTGTAACCCATAGATGCCTTCCCTGGCCAGAGTGCCCTTGGTACCTATGGTACCAGTTACAAGGGATATGTGGCCAAAGAATGTGAATTGGGTTTTTCATCAGTACATTTTTGGGAAAGAACATATTCCCTGGGTACCTGGTTGACAGAAACCCGGGGCACACTCATTCAACGTACATATACAGTTTAGGGAAAAAGTGGGTTCAACCATGTAAAGAGGGGCTCTAACCTTTCCCTATAGAGCTTCACACGTGCGTGTAATGAAAGTCAGGGCCCGGACAGCAGCGACCTGGAATGACATGGAATGAACTTAGAGTGCACTGAAACCCCTGTTAAAACGTAGGCACTATCTAAACAGAATGAGTAAGTATGCTGCTGGACATGTTTATCAGCAGTGATCTATTATTAAAATGATGCCCTCTGCACTCACACCACATACAAAATGTCATACATGCATACAAAATCAAACAGAAGTAAAAATAAAAAAAAAGCTGGGTTCATTATCGGACGCGTGGCTTGTAAAATACAGTAAAGGCCATGCAAGTCACAGGAGGAGACTGCAGCGATCTGCCCACCAGAGCCAGCAGCTGTCTAGACCCCCCCCCAAATCCTGAACAAATGGGCGCTTTTTTATCTGTAAAAGGCGACCGCTTGAGAGAAATATCACACTGCAGCGTCGAAGGAGGCTGGTGAGAGGGGGGCTGACGGGGATGACTGATGGAGTGAAGGGGGAGCGAGGCGGTAATTAATTATAGCCCCCTCCCGTAGTTACTATCCTTCCTAAAATGACCATTTTCGAGAACCACACTTTACAATGCTCATTTACAATAAACCTGTCGGCATTTAAAACGGATGGCTGATTCAATTGAGCTCTTCATCCTTTCAAAGTAGATACACCGGCACCAAGCAATTCAATACCGTAAAAGCCATTACACCAAACACATTATGGTCCAATCGGTATTTAACCACATTTTTATATTGTTTGTGGTTACCTTTCTTCAGGTAACTCTAGTGTGTAATATCTTACTAACTGGCACAAGGTAGTGACATATCGGTGACGTGTATATGTTTAAATTCCTGTCGGTCTTCTTGGTTGGTCAACTGAGGAGCCCCAAAGTCCGGTGCCGCACCTTATACACGCTCGTGGGAAACAAAGTGTCTACATTGTAAATAAACCAAATATACATAGCTTCATGTTGTTTAATAACTAAAAAAAACTAAGATATCTGTGTTTGTTGTAGGAAAAATGGCCACATAAAATGCCGCAAAATTGCAGCTAAATTTGCGTTTCCATGCCGCTATATCCTGGGGGGTCTGATAAACACACAGATTGTCATCAAGAAGAATTTCAGACGCAAACACTTAAGTTACTAGTTTTGTCAGTCCCAGATGGACCAGAAAAAAACTGGTCTTCACACCCGGTATAGGTTGTACTGGCTGTAGTAGGCTGCACTGATTGTGTGATTGTTTGACCTATTTTTTTGTAGAACTGAGATATCACTGGTTGCAGCTGCAGTCACTTATTTAGTGTGCACAATTTTTTTAAATGCCTTTATTTGATTGGACATTATTTTTGGGGCATTTAAGGTCTACATTTTTGGGACTTTTTTTATGTTGGTCCCCTTTTTAGTCAACCTTGTAGTATTAGAGAGAGGTCCATGGTCTCTTTTGCCCACCATTACAGACCTTTGTCGCAGTTTAGCTTTGTCTAAGAACCATAAACCTCAATGCTTCAGAAGATCCCCAACCAAGCCCTGTTAACACTGGAATTGAAGAAAACAGCAGTTGGATTTTAGTGCTAAGGAGGCATTAATTGGGTTGTATCTCTGCCCTAAAAGATGCTAATCCTTCATATGCACTTTTGACAAATGTCTCTGTATTGTCTTCTTGACAAATTGCCAGAGGATTGTTGAGATCATGGCAAATATGTATTGAAAAATAGAGTAAGCTAATCACCTCAACACTTCAGTAGATGCAGTCATCACCTATTAGGTGGCCAACCAATGGATCTTCTATGAGAATGTACAGATGGTTATCAGTCCATGCTCCAGGCCAGAGCTATAATCCTTTATTCAGGATATGTTGGTTGATAAGAAAATCGAGTTTTGTTGAAACTTTGACACTTGGTTGACATCGAAATAGCAAAGTACTTTAGATCCTTTAAAAGAACAGTGCCCAAATGCGAGGAGAATGCCTATATGCTCTACTTTACTATGTTCTTTATTTCTTGACTACATAATAATGGGCTTTTGGACAGTTTCACATTTTTTATTAGTTGATTCAAAAATACCCTTTTTTTTAAAGAACATTTTCCAACATAAAGAATATATGTTGAAAAATGAGTTCCAAGATTTTGCATTTAACCCATGATATTTTTATGTTTATGAATACACAGAAGGTACCCATTATGGCAAACTTTTGTTGTGATGTACTTTGTGTTTTTGTGCGAACATGAATCTTTCTGTCAATGTTGGTGTTTTTGATCATTTTAAAGCAGCAGTGAAGCAATAATGTAGGCAATAAATACTGTTTTTTTTCTTTTTCTTTTACCATTATTCAGGTTGGCCGAGTTAGTGTGTATGACTCTACGCGACAAACTGGGAAGACCAAGGAGTCAAGTGTGAATTGGTGTTTGGCCGATGACACTTCTGTGGAAATCCTGGATGGAACAAAGGGCAAAGTAGATGGGTAAGTTTTCTCTACCAATAAAACATTTATTGAGGTGTCTATTATGGTCACCTCAGGCAATTCGCTTTATTGGAACATTATGTTCGAGGCATATGGGCTGCAGATGGTACATTTATGAATGGATCGCCATCTGGTGTTGGGCTCGGATGATTGCACTTGTTTTTCTCTTGGAGAAGTCCTTTGTCATCACGAGACCAATGACTCCTCCTTTGGGTGCGAGTGCGCATGGGCACGGCTCCATCCTTAGATTGTTTTTTTCCGCCAATGGGTTCGGATGAGGATCGAAGCGCTCCGAATCGACTTCGAGAAAAGTGATATTTTGGCGCGTATTCCCTTTCCAATTCGACGGTATTGTTATCGAGCGAGAGTTCATTTCCATTTCGATGCGCTTCGACGTCAATAACAAAATTTCAAACTTCTACGTCGACTAGACCGGGAGGCCTATCTCGACGTAGTCCAGCCCGGAGTCCATGGAAAGGACTCCATTCAAAAGATGTCCAACGTGTGGTGCTAAGTTCCCACACAAGGACCTACACGAGGTGTGCAACCTCTGTTTATCACCTGAACACGAATCCAGGGACTGTGAAGCCTGCGCAGCATTCTCCTCCAAGTCGACGATTAGAAACAGTCGAGCCCGAAGACACGAGGTGTCGAGAATGCAGTCAGAGGCAATCCCGGAGCTGTTCGAGGCCCAGCACCCCGAAGATGAAGAAGATGAGGACGAGTCTGGTTTGGAAGTGGACGACTCGGACGTCGTAGAAATCGACGTTCATCAAACCGTGAGTGACGACGTCCCCTTACTGAAAAACGACCCCGTTTGGTGTCGACCTCTCCTTCGAGCCCGGTCAGACTACCGAAAAAAGTTTCCGACGCCCTGCCTTCGGGCTCGGCATGGAAACCGAAACCCTCGGCCTCCCACCATGTCGGATCCGAGAAGCGGTCGACATAGACATAGACACCGAAGCTCCATACAAAGGAAGGCTCGCAGTCTAAACATTCCATGTCGAAACCGAAACATGCTTCGACGTCTAAGACTTCCTCGACACCGAAAAAATCTGATTCGAGCAAGCACTCTGTGCCGAAAACACAAAACACTGACGGTCAGAAGCAAAGGCACCTTTCGGAACCAAAAACTTCGGTACCGACACAGGAGCATCAGACAGATCCAAAACAAGACTGTTTATCGATCCACAAACTAGCAAGGTGGTGACAAAACTAACTAAAAAGAGGAAGAATGAACAGTTGGACGACAAAGCTCCTCCTCCTAAAAAGAGAACAAAGGGGACAAATACATCTCCTCCCCTTTCTCCTCAACCCTCTTCTCCTCACACTCTGCCAGCTATTCCTCCACCTTCTACACCACGACCATCTACACCTCAAACAGATGTAGAAAGTGACACAGGGGAGGGAGAACTTCCTAGGGATGACAACACTGTCCCCGATGAAGCAGACCCATGGGAAGATTATAACGCAGGGTCAGATAATCATAATGACCCTAAACTGTATCCCTCAAAAACTTCGCCACCTGATGATAATACAGGTTTTGCACAGTTAATTAATAGGGCAGCAAAATACCACAAGGTAGACTTACATACAGAACCTCAAATAGAGTATTTACTTTTAGAAACACTACCTGCTGCACAAAGAACATCAGGAACACTACCAATGCTTAAGGGTCTCCTCAATCACACATCAGACATATTCAAAGACCCTGTGAGGGCTAGGGTATTAAACCCAAGAATTGATAAAAAATATAAGGCAGCCCCAAAGGACCCAATATTTATCAAAGGACAAATACCTCTGGACTCGCTAGTAGTCGCAAACGCTTGTAAGAGAAAACATTAACTACAGCAGAAGCTCCTCCTCCTGACAAGGAGTCCAAGTTAATAGATGCCTCTGGCAAAAGAGTAGCATCCCAGGCGGCAAACAGCTGGCGCATAGCTAATACGCAAGCGCTACTTGCACGTTGTGATAGAGCTCATTATGATGAGTTAGAAAAACTCATTACACATCTCCCTAAGGAACATCAAAAAAGGGCAGCTTATACAAGAAGGGAAGATGATAACCAACACTTCCATTAAGTGTGCCTTAGACGCAGCAGACACTGCAGCAAGATCCATAAACACCAGTATCATGTTGAGAAGACATGCATGGCTCAGAGTCTCAGGGTTCAAACAAGAGGGTCAAACATCCTTATAGAACCAGCCTTTTGATGAGAACACTTTTCGGCTCTGGTACAGATGAGACGTTAGCTGTTTCTGTGTCCTTTTTCATCTTTTCTAAGTCAATGGGAGCATTGCAACAGCCAACTCAAAGGGGTTCCTTTCGTAGGTCCAACTATAGAGGCGGATCAAAGAATGCAGGCACAAGCCAGCAATCTACCTCTTTTACACCAACATCACCCAGAGGTAATTCTAGAGGCAGTTACAGAGGTAACAACAACAAAGGTAGATGTCTCGGAAATAACAACCGCAACTCCCCTACCCCAAAACAGTGACTTCATACAGCTCCCCCCAGACCATATAACACCGGTCGGGGGACGTCGATCACAGTTCCTACCTGTCTGGGAAAACATCACATCAGACAGGTGGGTGAGACAAATTATCCAACATGGTTATTGCCTAGAACTCACAGCTACCCCACCAAACATCCCCCCCAAACAGCGTCCAATGAGTGAAGATCATTTAAGATTGTTAAAGCAGGAAGTACTATCACTGCTACAAAAGCATGCCATAGAGAAGGTTCCAAAACATCAGCAAGGGACAGGAGTATACTCTCTATACTTCGTAATCCCCAAAAAAGACGGGTCTCTAAGACTAATCTTAGACCTCTCAATGCGTACATAAACTCGGAACATTTCCACATGGTCACGCTCCAACAAGTACTTCCTTTACAGAAGAAAGGGGACTTTCTTTCTACACTGGATCCAAAAGACGCTTACTTTCATATCCCAATTCACAAAGCCCACAGGAAATACCTCCGGTTTGTCGTAGAAGGACAACATTACCAGGTCAAAGTCCTTCCATTTGGGGTCACAACAGCACCAAGGGTGTTCACAAAATGCCTAGCAGTGGTTGCAGCTCACCTAAGTAGACAACAAATACATGTCTTCCCTTACTTGGACGACTGGCTAATAAAGGCCAAATCACAAAAAGAATGTCTTCAAAACACACAAAAAACCATTCAGTTGCTGCACCAGCTAGGGTTTACGGTGAACTACACAAAATCACACTTGCAACCAAACAGAGTTCAACAATATCTAGGGGCTACTATAGACACAGATAAAGCCAGAGTATACCCTAATCCAGTCAGGATTCAAACAATGCTCACATTGATTCAAAGATTTCAACCACAACACTCACTAACAGCTCGAGTGTTCATGCAGCTATTAGGGATGATGTCTTCTTGCATACTGCTAATACCATATGCCAGACTACAGATGCGTCCGCTGCAAGAATGTCTAGCAACATAGTGGAATCAGGCTCAAGGTCAGATTACAGATCTGGTGTTGGTAGACGACCGCACACATCGCTCTCTGAAGTGGTGGAACACAACAAACATTTCCAAGGGGCGGTTGTTCCTAGAACCAATTCCACAAGTGATACTAACATCGGATGCATCGCTCTCCGGATGGGGAGCGCATATGGAGAAATGTACAGGGAAGATGGAGTGTACAGCAAAAAACACTGCACATCAATCATCTAGAACATGGGTACTCACAAACTTTCTCTCGGGGGCCAAATTTACAGTGTGGTTTGTGTCCGAGGGCCGCACCGGTGGGGGCGGGGTCAGTGGGGAAGGGGCGGGGCTAGAGCAACAAAAAAAACTGACCATGAGGTTGATCATAGGTCCCTGCAGCGGACGCCTTAGTCTACTGAGCCACCAGACCCAGCATAGACACACATCTCCCCCTCTCTTTCACTCCCCCTCTCTTTCACTCCCCCTCTCTCTCACTCCCCCTCTCTCTCTCTCTCACTCCCCCTCTCTCTCTCTCTCTCTTTCCATCCCTCTCTCTCCCTCCCTCTCTCTCCCTCTCTGACTCTGTCTACCTCTGACTCTCTGTCTCCCTCTGACTCTCTGTCTCCCTCTGGCTCTCTGTCTCCCTCTGGCTCTCTGTCTCCCTCTGGCTCTCTGTCTCCCTCTGGCTCTCTGTCTCCCTCTGGCTCTCTGTCTCCCTCTGGCTCTCTGTCTCCCTCTGGCTCTCTGTCTCCCTCTGGCTCTCTGTCTCCCTCTGGCTCTCTGTCTCCCTCTGGCTCTCTGTCTCCCTCTGGCTCTCTGTCTCCCTCTGGCTCTCTGTCTCCCTCTGGCTCTCTGTCTCCCTCTGGCTCTCTGTCTCCCTCTGGCTCTCTGTCTCCCTCTGGCTCTCTGTCTCCCTCTGGCTCTCTGTCTCCCTCTGGCTCTCTGTCTCCCTCTGGCTCTCTGTCTCCCTCCCCCCTCGCTCTCCCTCCCCCCTCGCTCTCCCTCCCCCCTCGCTCTCCCTCCCCCCTCGCTCTCCCTCCCCCCTCGCTCTCCCTCCCTCCCTCGCTCTCCCTCCCTCCCTCGCTCTCCCTCCCTCCCTCGCTCTCCCTCCCTCGCTCTCCCTCCCCCCTCGCTCTCCCTCCCTCCCTCGCTCTCCCTCCCTCCCTCGCTCTCCCTCCCTCCCTCGCTCTCCCTCCCTCGCTCTCCCTCCCCCCTCGCTCTCCCTCCCTCCCTCGCTCTCCCTCCCCCCTCGCTCTCCCTCCCTCGTAATGGAATTCATTTTTCATGTGGTTTTGTCTGTGTTTAATCCTTAAAACACAAGCAATCACTGGCAGTGGCGCAAGGCTAATAGCTTGTTTTTAAACTTGTTGAAAGATGCGGAAGATGCGTTCCTTCTCTCACCCTCACCTCTCCCCCAAAAACACACAAGCTGCTCTCTCGGGACCCGATCTCCCATGTCAGTGCTTTAGTGGATGGAAAAGGTGGTGGTGTCTCCAAAAGGGGTATTTAGGTGTAACTAGGAAATCTTGGAAAAATTATGGGTTGGGCCTAAATGGGACCTAAACTCTGCATGCCACCTGACAAGTATTCAAGGCACCTTTATGTGTGATGTCTGGTAGTGCTTATAAAACCATCATACTTCAGGTAACACATAACCTAAAACATGCCCGATCCATTACCTGTACCAATGCTTGTTAGCACAGATTTTTGTTCTATGTCACATGAAGGAGTAACTCACTTTCTTCCTGTCACATCACTTCCTGCTGCAGCACAACCTGTGCTCCACTCATCTTTTTGAAGTCTCTCCAACCACATATTTCACGCCATCTGCACCACTGTCTTTCACTCTCTCCTACACATCCTTCCTTATAACTCCTCCTCCTCAGCATCGCCTCTCACACGCCCCACATTTTCTTTTCCATTGGCACTGTCCCTATTTTGACAGCTGCATACCACCATACACTTTCCCATAGAATCGCCATTACAATTGGCCCACATGTGGCCATCGTTCTGGGCGCCCAGCAGAGAGGCCAAGGATTGGATGAGCATTTAGTTAGAACACCGTTATGCGAGTCTCTGTCAGAAAGTCGAACTGCCTTCAGCCTCAGCTGCAGTTCTCAATCATGCCCAGTCATGAACAGTCACCCACACCCTGAACTCACACAGACACCTTGAGGTGACCGGGCTTGCAGTGCGGTTATGCAAGATTCATGCAACATTACTGAAACCTATCTGAGATATGAACATATTCTAAGGAAATAGAGGCGCACACATAGTTCACCATTAAATAAAGCGAACGAACTTTAACAGGGACCAACTGGGGGCATCTGGAAGGCTGAGGACTTCTACAGGTTCACGAAGCTAGCCACGTGGTCTCTAGGCTCTGAAGTGAGGCGGGTGTAAACTCGGGACCCCCCCTCCCGCACCTGCTATCACCCCATACTCTCTCACCCTGGAGTTATCGTATCCCGGCATCTCTTGAGTGACTCTACCATGCCAGTTTACACGTGCTCGTGTTGTTAGCGGAGGGCTCGCTGTACTGCACCGTGTCTCCTAGCAGAGCCAGCCTGGGCTTCGGGCATAATTAGTCGTGTGCTCTGCGCCAAACCCCAAAAGGGGTATCTGTGCCAGTTTACAGTTGTCGCCTGTAGGGGGTATGATAGAAGTTCATTAGTGGGAAGGCGCACCTGCTCGCTGGACTTGCCCACATCGCCATCTCGTGATGACTTCTTTGCCCACTTTAGAATGAAGTACCCCAGGGCAAGAGTGGCACGTATGACCTTTTAAAGTGCCCCATGGAGCACGCAGTGCATACGAAGAGTGGGAGCTGGTTCACTGCCCTGTTGAAATGACCGTTGGCACTGCCAACTTTGTACCATATACAAAAGGGTGAGCAACCCAATATACCCTTGCGGGCTTGGGCAAGGTTTGTAGAAAAAAATGGCCAGCAAGGGATTTTGTTTTTTCTAAGATCTTTACAGCACCGTTAGGACTTGTTATTTAATCACAGTACCTAAGCAAGAATTCAATCCGTGGCTGTTAAATTCAATTACAATAAGCATAGGATGTTACCACACTAACATCACGATAGAGCATGAATGATCAATAAAACAAGGAACCAGGGATTATTGTCTGCAGGTTATTATTAAACTTCAAGGCAAAATATATAAATTTCTGTACAAAAACAATGAATAATCATAAAACACAGGGTGCATACATGGATATATAATAAGGATATTCAAGGCCTTGGTTGCTTTTCCTTGGACATATCCAAATTTAAGTCCAGACTGCTGCGTCACAGTGGTTGATTCCAATCCTTGCCCATCACTAGACGCCTCTGCCAGCTAGAGACGTGCCCCCCTTCATGGAGCTGGCGCCTGGGTTGCCGTGGTGACCCCGCGCCCAGCCTCCTGGTTCCCGAAGACTGTGGTCGCAGGCTTGTTGCAGCCACGGAGCTGGTGGGCACTTGTACACGTCCTCCTCGGCGGGCTGGGCCCTGGTAGACGTCTCTGCTTATTCTAAGCTAGCACCGCTACATTCTCAAGTGCCGCGAAGCAGCTCCCGGCTGTACGTGGCACTATACCAAAGGAATGATATAAACGGGCGCAGTAAGGAGAGGGCTGAAATGGTGATGTGGTGGGGCCAGAGATGCCCCATGACATTGTGCGTGTGGTAGTGCCGAGGGCACCCTTTCCAGGAGGTGGGTATCAGCGGAGAGGGCAGAGGCATCTGCGCCAGGGTTACGGGGAGCTCGGGAGAAGGGAACCTGAGCTCCCCACTGACGTCCTCCGTTTTTACGACTTTTCTTACTTTTTGGCCTCGCTGTTTCTTTTTAGGCGCTCCGAGACCCCCGTGTGCCATGTAACGCTATGTACAATTAAATGTAGTTATTAACCTGTTGCTAATGCCTGCCTGTGCCTCATTCAGTCCCTCCACCTTTTCTCTGACTGCCTCCTTCTCGTGACCCTGCCTGTGTGTCTCCCCCCACACCCCTCTGTGACAGCTTCCAGGCGCGCGCACACAGCCGCACCCAAGGTCTTCAAAAGACCATTAGCATGTTAATGAGGCTATTTTCACCTCACAGCGCTCCTGCAGCCCCACTTTGACTACGGCGGAAATCGCCCGGCCCCCACAGGCAGCAGAGTCTGAGTCGAGCTCTGGTTGCAGACAGCCTTTAATAAAAATTTTAAAAAAACTCGGGTACGATGTCTGAAAGGTCTGCGGGCTGCCAGGGAAGGCTTGCCGGGCCGCCAGCGGCCCGCGGGCCGTACTAGGAGTACCCCTGATCTAGAACTACAAGCAGTGTTTCTAGCATTAAAAGCTTTTCAAATGCAGATTCTCAACAAAGCAGTCCTGATCAGAACAGACCACATGACAGCAATGTATTATATTCAAAAACAGGGGGTGGGGGGGGGGGGGGGGGAGAGACACGACACTCTCCAACTATCCAGACTAGCGCAGGAGATTTGGAGATGGGAAATTCCTCAAAACATCAATCTGTTAGCCGAACACCTACCAGCAGTTCCAAATCGGATAGCAGACATCTTAAGCAGAGAGTCCGAACAAATACACGAATGGAAACTGCACGACCAAATACTGCAGCCATTCTTCCAAAGATGGGGACAGCCAGAGATAGATCTCTTTGCCACTCATCAGAACGCAAAATGCCAAAGCTTTGCATCCATGTACCCACACCACCTGTCGCAGGGCAATGCATTATGGATAAATTGGTCCAACAAATTTGCATACGCTTTTCCCCCTCACCCACTAATTCCATTAGTGGTTCGAAAACTGCAACAACATTCAATGACCATGATACTAGTAGCACCCACGTGGGCACGACAGCCGTGGTTCACCACGCTCCTGCAACTCTCACAGGTGCCACATCAGAAGTTAAGAATATTACCCATGCACCTTACACAGAACCATGGAGAAATAATGCACCCAGATCCCAAACAATTGAACCTAGCGATCTGGCTCCTGAGGTCATAGAATTTGGATACTTGGATTTACCTCCAAACTGTATGGAAATCATTAAGCAAGCAAGGCGTCCTACCACCAGAGCATGCTATGCAGCAAAGTGACAAAGGTTTGCTGTATACTGTAACAGTAACATCAACCCTCTGGACGCATCCACAAAAAATATTATTTGCTACTTACTACACTTACAGCAATGTAACCTTGCTTACACCTCCATTAGAGTACATCTTGCAGCTATAGCAGCGTACCTGCAAAACAGGCAACATCTATCCCTGTTAAGAGTGCCAGCAATAAAAGCCTTCATGGAAGGCCTCAAAAGAGTCATTCCACCAAGACTACCGCCTTCCCCGGTCTGGAATCTCAACATAGTACTCACCAGACTAATGGGACCACCTTTCGAACCTATGCATAAGTGTGAAATACAATTCCTTACATGGAAGGAGGCCTTTCTTATAGCCATTACCTCCCTCAGAAGAGTGAGTGAATTACAGGCATTCACAATACAAGAACCATTCCTACAGTTACACCAGAATAAAGTGGTTCTTAGAACAAACCCAAAATTCTTGCCTAAAGTAATTTCAGCATTCCACATCAATCAACCAGTGGAACTACCAGTCTTCTTTCCAAAACCAGACGGTAGCAGAAAGGGCCCTACATACATTAGATGTCAAAATGGCAATATTATATTACATAGAAAGAACACAAACTTTCAGAAAAACCAAACCACTATTTGTAGCGTTTTCCCCAACAAAGGGCAATCCGATCTCTAAAGCAGACATTGAGGAACACTTCCGCAAAGAATTAGCCAATCTCAAAAGTGGCTCCCCCTCTGACCCTATGCCCATCCATATTCTTAAACGGATTGCTCACACCATCTCCCCGCGGGCTACGGACCTTCTGAACGCCTCCGGCGGCGGAGAAGTTCCCCCCCAGCTGGAAGAAGGCGATGGTTAAGGCTCTTCCTAAAAAGGTGGGACTTGACCTGGACGACCTGGCGAATTTTCGCCCAATTTCTTTGCTGCCAGGCTTGAGCAAAATTGCAGAAAAGGTTGTCAATCGCCAGCTGTCCTCATTCCTAGAAGGTCATAACCTGCTCAAGAACTCGCAAACAGGCTTTCGCCCTGGGCAGAGCACTGACTCTGCCCTGATTGTAGTAGTAGAGGAAGCCAGACGCATTCTGGATGCAGGAGGTTCCGCAGCTGTGGTCCTTCTTGACCTCAGCGCGGCATTTGATACCGTCAACCATGGTATCCTCATTCAACGCCTTACTAGGATGGGAATATCCGGCCAGGCCTTAAGCTGGATAACTTCCTTTCTGAATGGTCGGTCCTACCAGGTCTGCGATGATACGAACCTCTCAGAGTCGATCCCCCTCCAGTGCGGAGTCCCGCAGGGCTCTTCGTTGAGCCCGACTCTTTTTAATATCTATATGGCCCCACTGGAGGATGTGGTTTCACCCTTCGGGGTGAAAATAGTGACCTACGCGGACGACACCCAGCTTGTCGTCTCGCTATCCCACCATGAAAACGCGGCAGAAGGATTCGGGTGTTGTCTGACAAGTATCATGGCGTGGATGACGGAATCACGGCTGAAACTCAACGGGTCCAAAACGGAACTTATGATGTTGGGTAATCTTTCCACCTCCCTTCCCAAAACCATGTGGCCCCCCTGCCTGGGGGAGGCGCCCCAACCTAAGAATGAAATTAAGAGCCTGGGGGTATGGCTGGAGCCCGACCTAACGTTCAGAGTACAAACTAAGAAAGTGGCAGGGATCTGCTATGGTCTGTTACGCTCTGTCTGGAAGGTGTTGCCTCTTCTGCCCTTTAGCTCTAGGAAACTTCTGATCCAGGGGCTAATACTGTCTAGGCTGGATTATAGCAACGCCTTGCTGCTCGGTGCCACTGAATCAGCCATTAACTCCCTTCAGTGAGTACAAAATGCGGCGGCCAGAGTACTGACCGGCACGGCGAAAAGAACCTCAGCCAAACCCGCTCTCAGAGCTCTCCATTGGCTCCCCATCCGTGAGAGAATTAAATTCAAGGCCCTTTCCATCGCCTTCAAGTCTCTCCAGGGAATGGGTCCCCCTATTCTCAGGGACCTTATATGCCCCTACAAATCCACCCGTGCCCTCCGCTCTGATGGGAGCAATTTATTGACCATCCCCAGAGTGAGGAGAGCACGTTCAGGAGGGCGGTGGTTCTCTGTGAATGTTGCCAAGACCTGGAATGGTCTTCCTGCTGCCCTCCGTCTCGAGCCCTGCCTCCAGAAGTTTCGGAAATCTCTAAAGACATTCCTTTTTCCAAGAGGAGGATGAGTCCGCTGTTTGAGGTCATGGAAGCTTGTGGTGTGTACTAGCGCTGGGACGCTCTTGGGCAGCCATGCGCTTAAGAAATCTATTTTCATTTCATTTCATTGCCAGGTGGTTTGTAAAATGTATACAAATATGTTACATAAAAGCAAAGAGGACATTAACTGTTCCTCCTAGAGCTCACTCTACACGTAAACTAGGGGCATCTATGGCATTCCTAGGAAACATTCCCCTAGATGACATTTGCAAAGCAGCAACTTGGGTTACACCGCATACCTTCACAAAACACTACTGTGTTGATGTGCAGGCAACACAACAGGCTAGAGTGGGCCAGGCTGTACTAAAAACTTTATTTCAAACTGTTGCAACAGACACTAGTGACCACCACTAGGGAGGTAACTGCTGTATAGTCTATTCATAAATGTACCATCTGCAGCCCATATGCCTCGAACGGAATATGCTACTTACCCAGTATGCATCTGTTCTTGGCATAGAGGGCTGCAGAGTGGTACATGCCCTCCCTGCCTCCCCGGGAACCTGTGTCTGTTCCAACACTATCTTATTTAGATACACTTACATGGGCATCTCTTTCTGTATTCTATCATGCTACTCCATCTAACCCTACTATGGCAAAACAATCTAAGGATGGAGCCGATGCCCATGCGCACTAGCAACCGAAGGAGGAGTCATCGGTCTTGTGACGACAAAAGACTTCTCCAAGAGAACAACCAGTGCAATCATCCGAGCCCAACACCAGATGGTGATCTATTCATAAATGTACCACTCTGCAGCCCTCTATGCCAAGAACAGATGCATACTGGTAAGTAGCATATTCCTTATTGCTTTTAGGCCACCAGCTGTGTCTTAAAGGATGGCAAACCTGTTATATGAGGAGCTTTTTGTATATTTGACAATGCATTGTTCTTTCCTCTAGACCAAAACTTGAAGTTTCAAGGGTATCCAAGCAAAATATTTACCAGTTGTACCAAGAGCTCTGCAGAAAGACAAGTCGTGACGACCTGCTGTCTTTTACCTCCTACAGTGATGTCAAAGAAGCCGCTCTGGACTATAATGCCAACAAAGAACACTTTGTTCGATCTTTGGCAGACCTAGGGTATGGCAACTGGATCTGTAAACCACAGGAGGAGAAGAGCTTTACTGTCACTGTTGACTAATATGTCTGTTTCTCGATGTTTTCTTTTTTACAATGAACCAGGATTGTTATCTAGACATGAGAGATATTACAATGCTGAGATTTTAAATATTTTTTTGCCTGTCCTCCATGACAAAATAAGTGGGATTAGGACTTTGCAACATAACTTCATTTCTGATGTTTCTCAATTGACGGTCAACTGCTCCTGATCAAATTTGGACAGATATGAAACAAGTATGTTATAAATTGAAAAGCGATGTCCTGTTTTCCAAAGTTAACACTGCTATCTAGGTCAAAATATAATTTTAATCAGTTTTAAAAAGTTTTTGCCTGCTTTTTTTTTTCTTTTTAGATTGTGGTCATACATTTTTACTTTAATGTAACTTTACCATTTTGGATACTGGAGCACTATTGCGGTCATTATTTTTTTACTTTCATGTAATTTTACCATTTTGAAAACTGGGGCGCTTTCAGTAGCATTGTGAAAGTCTTTATTCTCCTGTTCTCTTGGCGCCATTCATAGGTTGACATGTTTAGAAGTGACTTAAACCCAACATATTTGTGATTTGGAAAAAGGTGGTACGGAAAAGTACTGCAGTTGTAACATGGCCATGACATTAACTATTTCTTTTGATGCCTACGTGGTCTGAGTAAAAGGTAATTATGAAGTGCATTCCTTGCAAGTGTCTTGGTTATATCCCGTCATGGGTGGAAATCATAATGTTTGTCAATAGTAATGTTGTAGTACGGTTATCCTCATGTGGTACCTTCCTTTAACTGGCCTGGCTAGATTCCACTTCCACAGTCTTTAAGGGCATTCTCACCTTATTTTGTGCAGTTGCCAGAGGAGGAGACTGGTAGTTGAATTCATCCTTGACATGATGGTAGAGTAGAGGGTCATTGGTGTCCGATTTTAAGCTGTCTTTTAGTTTATGTTGAAGTTTGCAGTCAAGGAAATTAAATCAGTACTGCAGTCCAGACTGAAATCTCTGAAGCGGACTGTTGAGATGCTCTTGGTAAAGGAATTTTTATTTCCAGGGCAGATTAAGTCTAGCATGTAAGGTATACCCTGTTTTTTCGACTTTGAAACTTTTAGATCTCTGCTGACCTATGCATGCACTGTTTCTTCTGTCACAATCATGTTTGCATGGAGTCCTACAAACCGCACACTCTGACCTTCTGAGAGTTGCTGCTCCTAATGCTTTAAACCGGCCAATTTATTTAATAATTTTAGGTGCGGAAGGCTGGATGTGATGCATTATCCTAAGATCACAACAATCAAAAGAATGCAGGGTCTAAAGCTGTGGTGTTGCTTGTTTGGTTAAACCCATTTTGATAGAACAATCCCTTGTGGTTGAAAAGACTAGAATGGAGAAAAGCCTTAAAGAAGACATGCTCTTTAGAAAAAATAAATTGCGTTATTTCTTACTGTATTACCTTTTGTGGACTTGATAAGCTTTTTTTCTTTATCCTCCATCATGTTAAACTGTTTTAACTTTTAATGCTGGAAATGAATTCAGGAGACTGGAAGTACAATCTTCATAGCCATTGTAGCAGCGTAGATGGCAAATGAAATGTTGCATTTTCTTGATGGGAAATACAAAAAAATGCAACCTTTTATCTTGATACATATTTTTCAACAGATCCCCAAAGACAATGCAAAGCACTCATGGATATGCACCATTTATTATATATATATATATATATACACACATTATATATATATATATATATATATATATATATATATATATATATATATATATATATATATATATATATATATATATAATTTTTTTTTTTTTTTTTTTTTTTTTTTCAAAGAACTGCTTTGCCGACTCCAACCTCCGCGGGGCGTTGATGAAAGGCACAAACTCTTTTTGGTTTGGCGAGATTTAATAAATAAAGCTCACATTGAAGTAGTACTTATACTTTACTCCAAAGTCCTTTCTTGTTTTAAAGGTTGAAGTTGGCTATCAAAATGGAGGGTGTTAGTAATTAAGAGACTTCCCAAAAGGTTAGGAAGAAGTTTTTCCATTTACAAATGTGACAGTAGTTAAAGCATTCATAGTAAAGCACATCTTTTTGTTCATGAGAAAGGTGTATGAACTCTATAGTTTTATTGACAATGTAGGTCAGCAAAGACTGGAATCCTCCTGCTTGGTTGGTTTGGGAGATCAAAGGTTTTTTGAAGACTGACATTGGGATCAGTGCTCCATATGAACTAGCAATTCAAAACATCGAAGGAAACTTTAAAGGATCTGAACCAGGCTGCACATGGAAATAATGCTTGTTTTCTTTGAAGCTTGGCAATGAAAACCTGAAGTATATTTTTTTTTCTGTTGGTTTGTTCTGCTTGTTTGCTTTTAATTTTGAAAATTGACTTAATATGTACTAATGTGCCACTAAGAAAATTAGACGGGGCCTGTAATTAATTTTATATTTTTGAGAACAGTGGGGTGGAAGCTTGTTTCGTTTTTCACCTCTCATAATGTATACAAAGTAGAGGCATTGGAGTGAGATCTGTTCTGCTCATTGTCAATGAAGGAAGCAGTTATGTTTTGTGCTTAGATTCATTTCTGTTTATACACTCTGGCTATGGAGAGCAGTGGTCCTTTCCCTGGATCGTCAGCTCATGGTGGTAAGTCACACTTTTTGCTGACAGGGATTTAGTCATAGTAATTTGCCAGTGGGTTAATATGAGTTGCTAAAAACTAGGGAAAAGCACGAGTGCCCATGATGTTTAAGTAATGTTTATTCTGTGCTAGGTAACCAACCACACCTTGAGACTTCCAGGCCAGCCTCAATCCCCATTATGGCCACAATATAACATTCCTCTGTTTAAATAAACTGAACATGTTTTTCTGTACTTAGTTGTGTGTTCTTTCAGTCATGGAAATGTCGTCGAACAAAGATGTAGCTGACTGAAGAATCTTGATAGAAGACAAACCTAAAAACTGGTTTGCTCGGCTTCATTAATAAGGAGGGTTTTGCATCATTATTTCCTCACAGGCCACTGATATGCGCATGCCAAATTTCTTTCTAAACGGGACAGCTTAGTGAGGTTTTGTTTTTTTAATGGTTATTTTATTATTGTTTGTGTGATTATGTTGAACAGCATAATTGTTTTACAAAGACTTCTAGTTCATTTGAACCATTCCACTTGAGCTAGAAGGCTAGGTTTGAGTTTTTCCAGTGAATGGTTATGCTCTAATGAAGGGTTCACTTACTTTTTTGTTAGGTCACTCTAGTTGTTCCTTCTCTTGACATTAACACTCAATCAATTACTAAAATATTCTAGTTCAGGATCAGTGCAACTTGATAGCCATTGATCAGTCTCATAATGCCATTGTTGTTGGGTAATTGGTAGATCATATTGATACCCATCGGTCCAAACACTTTGCAGTCAGAGTATTTGGAACCTACTTCACTAGTTTGTATTCCAGCAATAAAAGTAGCCCTGTCTTTACACTTCTAGAGAGAATTTCTTTCCCTCCCTGCAAATCGAGCAGTCGACTCCTCCAAAAGCTTATCTTCCTGGATAAATTGAACTCCGAATCATTGAATTTCATAGAAGTAATGATGTTACTGTGGACCACAACAATTAAAATAAAAACTTTAACAATGGATTCTCTTTTCAAGATTATCATTGACATGTCAATTTCATGCCTTTTTATCACAAGTTGTAGTAAACTTAAATTATAAATTTATGAGATTTTATTGTTGAAGCATCCTTGCTTTTATTGGGGCTGTAAAGGTCATCTAGCACAATATTATTGCTGCCATCCTTTGTATTTTTGACTACTGGGGTATAGGATGGTGGCTACACTCTAGCTACCAAGAATGGAGGTTTGGCCTCACTTGACAACAGTCTCTCGGTCTACTCACTTGCCTATGGCCTTCAACATAGACGAATCTACTTCTTGGATGTCTCTTGCCCATGGTGTAGGAATGACAGTTTGCATGACTGGTTTAACATTTTCCTCATTAATGACTCTTGCATCCAATCCCCTTTTGTTCCAGACTCAGTGGATATCCTCCGCATAGGGCTAAAATGTGTTAATTCTTACCAAGCATACATTTATTATGCCTCTCCCCCCCTTTGATATGCGACCCAAGGCTTCTCGAATACTGAGGAAATGTCACCTCCTGCCCTAGCCCATCTGTCACCAGCACAGGTGGGAAAATTAGCGAGTCAGGAGGTGTGCCCCCCTCCCCTCAGGCTAGTACCTGATTTGGACTCCACTTTTAGAATTCCACCATCTTAGTTTTGGTGTAATTGAGCTCGCCAGGTGACGGTGTTTGTCACTAGCTACAGGAGTGGCCCTATAGAGGGTTTAGACACCTTAAAGGTACGTCACCCTTTGGTATCTACCGGTAATTCCCCTTAATGACCCTAAATTGAGTATTTAGGTGGCACCCCTGACACCATGAATTCAGATTCTATGGATCAAGAAGAGAGGACAAAAGAGAACTGAAGACTGCTGCAGAGTTTTGGTACCAAACCCCTGCCTGCTTGTACCAGCCTCTACAATCGTGACCAGCGACGCATCCTGCAGCTGACCAGCTTCCAAGAAACCCCAGGAGACTGCCAGCCCTTCCCAAATTGCTAGCAATCTCCTTGGGAGTAGAGGAGCTACTCCTCTGAAGGCTGCTTGCACCGAAAATGCAAAGTCTGGTTCACCAAGTTTCCACTTCCCAGCCATCCCGACACAGCCACCTCCTAGGAAGGGGACCCAGTGCCCCAGAAGGTCAGATCGGTTTCTCCCCCCAGTGAGAGGATAGCAGGACTAACCAGAGCCGCACAGGACCAATAACTGGAGCACTGTACCCCTTTCAGCAAACTGAGACCGCGAAAGGCTAGTCCAGACCCCCCACTGCACTGAGACCGAACAGCCTTCAAGGGACGTCTGCACCGAAGAAACCAACTTCCAGAGTAGCCCAGCTATCATGATTTTGCACACCCAAACAGTGAAGACCGACAAATGCAAGGCCCTAGGACACACTGAGCCTAGCCGACCTTGCTAGTCTGCACCCAAACACCTCAGCCTGGGCTTTGTCCACTTGTCCTGAGGATCCTTGTGAACTAAGCCCCCAGTTGAGAACTCCCGGACTTTTCTCCAGTTGACCTCTGCAGCCTGTTGTAGGAGAGTAGGGTCTGCAATCCTATGATCACCCAGATTTTTTGCTTTTGTTTCACTGGTTTACGACTTTCTCTGGCTGTGGGCCTGCTAATCAGACCCACAGCCTAGCTGTTCTCTCCCTAAATTGACATGTGTACCTTAGGTGCATTATCCAATTGGTACTGGGCCACCTTATCAGACCCTGTAACTCAGGGCATAGGTGTACCCAGGGCCTACCAGGGGCTGAAGCATGTATTATGCCACCCCTGACTGGCCATCTAAATCTGACACAACTGGCTGCACGACAGCTGGGGCAAGGTGGTGTAATCACCCTTTGCTTTAGATATAGTATACCTATATCTAACCCTAAAAATGGACACACAGATTCCTATCAGTCACTCCTATGGCAGGCCTTGACAATCCTGAAGGCAGAGTGCTTGGAATCGTGTGAGATGGTGCTCTGGCATGAGCTGAGCCCATTTGCAGCTTGCGGAACCAAGTCCTAATAGCTGTTCCATGATAACGCATGCCATATACTCTTTAAGTGCATTATAATCCTCGCGGTTAAATGCTATCTCTGGTATCGCTTTATCAAAACATGTCGAGTAAGGTGTCATACGAATTGGAATACTAACCCCTCGCCAATTCTGGCGACGGGGTTAGCATTCCACCCTTCTAGAGGGACACGACATGTATGTAACTGTGAACCCTGGTTAAAGTTAACTCAAGCCTCAGCTCCACAAAATGGATGCTGCCACCACAGACACGAGTCTGATCCCCTGCAGCTGGGAGTCCTTCCAGCGAGGGGAGCTTGGACAAAGGGTTTCCTGTCGGGGGCGGTGCTAGCACCATCCCAGACAGGGTTTTGTGTATCCTGGGTAGGCAGGGCTTTACAGGAAGGTGACTGCAAGTGGCACCCCGGTGCTCACTACGCATCTGCCGGCTAGAACCAGTTCCAGGGGCACACCAGCCCCTGGCCTTGGGAAAGTCCGGCATGGGAGAGGGGTGTAACCACCCCCCTTCCTGGTCCCACCCCTAGGGCAGGACCTAGTTGCGTACCCACCCCTTTCTTTAGGATAAAGGCAGGAGCTGGGACCCTTCCAAATTAGATCATCTTTGAATCAAGAAACTACTTTCTACGAAAGGAACTCTCGACTTCTCAAGATTTCTTCCTTGTGGCTAAGGAGTAGTCACCCTGCATTCGCAGGCACCATCTAAGAACTCTGCGGTTTGCTGCACGTCCTTCCTCAGGAATCCGACCGACCAGCACGACGAGACCCGGCTTCCTTGGCACCTCTGACCTCTACCTACCTCTACAGCTAAGCTGAGAACCGTAGGTGCGACGAGACCTCGAGGGACCGGCCATCATCAGAACTGCACAACTTCTATCCAGCACGACCGCCGAGGGATCCTCTGGTGAGTGCTTTGGGGTCTGAGAAGCCCCGACCCTGAGCAGCTCCAGCACCGAAGTCCAGCCCCCCAGCATCTCCACGATCTGCGTGGGGTCCTTCAGCTTTTTGGCTGCTAACTGCGTTGTCTGGCTACTAGCCCGCTGGCTTGTGGCCTTCTCGACGACTATCAACGACGACAACACTGCTGGTCTGGTTGCTCCAGACTGACCCTTGTCCCCTCCGAAAGAGGAGCACCCCGGACCCTCCTGGTCCATCCAGACGCCATTTTAGGTCCACCGCGTGGGCTTGAATTTGCCAAGACTTGTTGCCCCAATCCTGGGTCCAGCGACGTCGACAGCATCCTCCATCGTGGGACAGCTCGCACCTCCATCCTGGTCGCCGACAACGCCTCCTGGTCCGTGAGACTGCAGAGCCCAGCGTCTCCCACTCACCTGGTCGAGGTGACTTCGCCCGATGCCATCCTGGTGCCCACACAATCAATGGCTAGTGATTAAGAACTTGGTCCCCTCTGCTTTCAGGTGTCATCCATCTTCGATCCAGGCTTGGATCACTCAACAATCTTCACTGGTCGCCTGCCAGCAACTTCTTTCTTCAGGCTCCTGGTTTGTCAACGAGGATTCCCGACGTCTTTTCAGACCTATGCAGCTGCAGCCCCTGGGCTAGGTAACTTGGGCATTTCGGTGCCCCAGCATAGCCTCACTATCCAAGGGTCCAGATCCACTGTCGTTTTCGACCTACCTTATCGGGTTCGCCCGAGAACACTAACTTTGCTTTTACTAGCTCCCATAGACTTTGTCCCGCATCCCGCGTGAGAGTGCACACTCTGCACCCGAGTCCCCTAGGCCTCCTACTAGTAATCTGAAGGTTCAGTAACGTAGTCCTAGCGATTCCAAAGCCTATTAGTACAATACTTACCTGCTAGTAATTTCGCATTCCACTTCCATACTATATGGTTTTCCGTGCCCCTCGGGCATTTGTGTAAATTGTGCAACTTAAAGTATTTTCGTAAGAGTTTTGTTGTGTGCTTAGTACCCTGTCCTCATAAAGAGTACAGGGCTGTTGTGATTTAAATAAATACACTGTTTATTTTCATAACACTTGTGTGGTGTCCTTTCACTTGGTGTTCAAGGGGTATATGTGATGGTATAACAGCTGGCTTAACACGCCCTCTAGAGTTTAGCCCGAAGACTGCTCGTATCCACGCTACTAGGATAGCTGGTCTATAAGGTTGACTTACAACCAATCACCATAAGGGTTGTTTGGACTGATACAAAGTGCTCACTAGAATAGTGAACATTATATATCGGGCCAACTTCTCACATTGGTGAGCAGCGGTTGGGATTTGAGCTTGCTGTTGTTTTACCACACGTATCCTAAGAATGTCTTGTGAAAGATCACATAAGTATTCCAGGTACATATAACTTAGCTTAGAATACTCTGAGTTCTACTGAACCAGCTGTTGTAGCTCCTCAAGGCTTAGCACACCTTGGCTGAAACTCTTAGCAAGGGATCAGTAGGCAAACAAATAGTGTAGGTAGGTGCATCACTTACACCACACTAGAAACAGCATGTCAGACAAAGGAGGAAACTCAGTCTCCCTTTGTGTCAGTGGACCCTCCACAGGTCACTTCCAGATATGCTGCTCTTAGCTTCCAGGAGATGAGACAAGTGTGTACCTCCAGGAAACTAAAACAGGGGTCTAACCCCACAATTCCCTTTCTGATTGGTCTCTTAGAGACTTATGATGCCAGGAGGGCTGGTAACCCATACCCTTCTAATCCAGATGGGACTATGCCTCCCCTAGAGGGAACCTCAGGTGACCCTGACCTTATCCATCTCTCTGCAGAAGGTGAAGAGGAGGATGAGGATCTAGAGCGATCTGAGGACGAGGCAGACAAAGGTCAAGAAGTAGTTAGCTAGCTAACTAAGGCCAACTTAAGCAGGCATGAGAATGGTACTAGGAGACCCCTGGGGCACCTCTCAGGCCAGCTTAACATTGGGAATGGACGAGCTAGGTCTCTATCCAGAGGCTCTAACAGATCCATTCGAACCAATGGCTCTCCGACCTCTTCTCATAGAGGGATGTTATCCCCTAGGAGGAGAGAGCATGAAGCAAAGATGAGGGAAGCCAATCTGAGGATTGAAAGGGAAGAACGTGCCCTGGCCAAAGAAAGGCTTGCCTTTGCTAGAGAGCAAAAGTTAAGTGGACTAGATTCCATTGGTGGCAGCATTCCCCCAAGGGAAAACAGGAGTTTAGATACTAGGCACCTGAGTAAGATAGTGCCCCCCTTTAAACAAGGGGATGATATCCACAAATGTATAACTGCTTTTGGAGAGGGCTTGCACTGTACAGTGTGTCCCCCAGAGTCAGTGGGCAGCTATCTTGTGGCTCTCCTTTGAAGGTAAAGGTAGAGACAAGCTCCTCACTACTAGAGCTGAGGATGCTAATGATTACCAAGTCCTGAAAAATACACTGATAGATGGGTTTGGCCTAACCACTGAGCAGTACAGGTTGCTGTTCAGGGATACCCAGAAAACTCAGTCTCAGGATTGGTCTGACTCTGTAGATTGTGCCACTAAGGCTTTGGAGGGCTGGTTGCTGGGCAGTAAGGTTACTTATTACACAGGATTGTATAATCTGATCATGAGGGAACAGATTTTAAACAATTGTCAGAACCAGTTGTTGCATCAGCATCTTGTTGACTCAGATCTGACCTCTCCCCAAGAATTGGGAAAGAAGGCAGACCGATGAGTCAGAACAAGAGTTAAGCAGAACCAGGGCCAGAACCAGGGTGGTCAGAAGAAAGCAGACCATAAGGGTAAAGATACTAAAGGTGAACAAAATGACCAGAAGTCTTCGACAGGTCCCCAACAAACCAAAGAGGGTGGGGGTCAGGCTTCCCAGAAGAAGACTCAAAAAGGCCAGTCAAAAAGGTGGTGCCAGTACTGTAAAAGTAAAACTCACTGGTTTAGTGAGTGCACCAAGAAAGGAGGGCAGGCTCCTACCACTGCAGCCCCTAAGGCACCTGTGCCCCCTAGTACAGCCAGCAGTAGTAGTGCACCTCCCAAGGGACTAGTTGGGTTAACCTTGGGTTCTGAGGGGTATGACAACTTAGTTGGCACACTCACTCAGGCTGTCCTTGTCTGTACAGGGGATATGGATATATCCCCTGATGTCAGTCCCAATACTTTAGCCAAATACAGGCAGACACCTTTAATAAATGGAAGAATGGCTCAGGCCTATAGGGACACTTGTGCCAGTGTCACAATGGTGACACCTAACTTTGTGGACCCTGGACCGATCATGCCAGGTACAGATTTCCTGGTGACCAATGCCAGCAACGTCACTACCAGTCATAGTATGGCGATTGTTGCTTTCTCCTGGGGAGGGGTAAATGGCAAAAAAGAAGGTTGTAGTTAGTTCAGACCTCCCAGTGGATTGTTTGTTGGGCAATGATTTGGAGTCATCACAATGGTCAGAAGTGGAGCATAGGACTCACATGGAGATGTTAGGTTTGCCAGCACATGTGCTTGCTGTGACTAGGTCACAGGCCAGAAGATGCCCCACTGAACAGGTGCTGGATCCTGGAACAATGGACCAGACACCTTCCAAGGAGAAGAGCAGTAGGGTTAAGGCATTGCCTTCCCCCTTGCCCCAGGTTGAGGATCAAGTCTCAGAGGAGGCTGACCTACAGGAACTGAGGGAAACTGAGCTTAAAGAATTTGAACTTGATCAAGTTGAATTCCTGGGCTCAGGGGGACCCTCAAGAGAAGACCTGGGGAAGGACCAATTAGACTGCCCTTCCCTTGAACCCCTCAGATAGCAGGCTGCTGCTGAGGCTGCTGGGAACGCCACAGGTACCCACAAGGTATACTGGGATGATGGACTCCTGTACACTGAGGCAAGAGACCCCAAGCCTGGCATGGCCAGGAGGCTGGTTATCCCCTTGTCTCAGAGAGGTTTACTTCTTACCTTGGCCCATGAGATTCCCTTAGCAGGACACTTAGGCCAGACAAAGACTTGGGACAGACTTGTCTCACACTTTCACTGGCCTCACATGAATGAGGATACAAAGGAATTTTGTCGCTCCTGTGTCACTTGCCAAGCCAGTGGTAAGTCAGGTGGCACAACAAAGGCCCCCCTTATACCAATGCCTGTGGTGGTGGGGGGGCCTTTGAAAGAGTGGGGATTGACATTGTTGGTCCAATGGAACCCCAGACAGCATCAGGGCACACGTTTATACTGGTGGTAGTGGATCATGCCACCAGGTATCCTGAAGCTATTCCCCTTAGGACCACTACAGCACCTGTTGTGGCAAGAGCCCTAGTTGGAGTGTTCTCCAGAGTGGGCTTCCCTAAGGAGGTTGTCTCTGACAGAGGTGCAAACTTCATGTCAAGCTACTTAACTGCTATGTGGAAGGAATGTGGTGTCAACTAAAAGTTCACTACACCCTATCATCCACAATGCAATGGGCTTGTTGAAAGGTTCAACAGGACCCTAAAAGGGAAGATTCATGGACTACCTGAAAAGCTCAGGCGTAGATGGGATGTCCTGATTCCCTGCCTTTTGTTTGCTTACAGAGAGGTCCCACAGAAGGGGGTTGGCTTCAGCCCTTTTGAACTTCTGTATGGGCATCCTGTGAGAGGACCCCTGTGTTTGGTTAAGGAAGGATGGGAGAGACCTCTCAAAAAGCCTGCAACCAGCATAGTGGACTATGTACTTGGTCTCCGCTCCAGGATGGCTAAGTATATGGAAAAGGCATCTGAAAACCTTAAGGCCAGCCAAGAACTCCAAAAAGCTTGGCATGACCAAAAGGCTGTCCTGACTGTATCAGCCTGGACAGAAGGTGTGGGTGTTGGAGCCAGTGGCCCCAGCAGCACTCAGAGGTCACCTACCTGGTGGACCTTGGAACTCCCAGGAGCCCCCACAGGGTGCTCCATGTAAACAGGCTCAAAGCATATGTCGACAGGAAGGACATGAGCTTGCTCATGGCCATAGATGAGGGACAGGAGGAAGGAGTGACCCTCTCCCAGACCTGCTCACTCAGAATCCTGATGATGGATCAGTGGATGGTGTTCTTTTGTGGCAGCCTCTCTGAACATCAACAGAAGGATTGCAAACAAGTTCTTCAATCCTTGAGGCATATGTTCTCTCTAACACCCAGCCAAACCAATTGGTGTACCCATGAGGTTGACACTGGTGACAGCTTGCCAGTTAAGAGTAAAATCTACAGGCAGCCTGATCATGTTAGAGGCTGCATCAAAACAGAAGTGCAGAAAATGTTGGAGTTGGGAGTCATTGAACCCTCAGATAGCCCTTGGGCTAGTCCAGTAGTTCTAGTGCCAAAGCCTCACACCCAGGGTGGTAAGAAAGAGATGAGGTTTTGCGTAGACTACAGGGGTCTCAATGCAGTCACTAAGACTGATGCCCACCCAATACCAAGGGCAGATGAGCTTATAGATAGATTGGCTTCTGCCAACTACTTAAGTACATTTGACCTGACAGCTGGGTATTGGCAAATCAGGTTAGCTGAGGATGCCAAGCCCAAGAAAGCATTTTCAACCCCTGGTAGACATTATCAATTTGTGGTAATGCCCTTTGGTCTGAAAAATGCACATGCCAACTTCCAAAGGCTGGTGAATCATGTTCTCACTGGCCTGGATGACTTCTGTGCAGCATATCTTGATGATATAGCTGTCTTTAGCCCCACCTGGGAGGATCACCTGGTCCACCTGAGGAAAGTTTTAGAGGCACTGCAAGCAGCAGGTCTCACTATCAAGGCCACAAAGTGCCAGATAGGGCAGACACGGGTTGTATACTTGGGCCACCTTGTAGGTGGAGGCCAAGTTCAGCCACTGGAGAGCAAAATACAGTCAATCAGGGACTGGGCTCCTCCAACCACCCAGACTCAGGTTCGAGCTTTCTTTGGCCTGACTGGTTACTACAGAAAGTTTGTCAGAAATTATGGATCAATTGTGACTCCACTTAATGAACTGACAAGTAAGAAAATGCCAAAGAAGGTTCAGTGGACAGCAGGCTGTCAAAAAGCATTCGATGACCTAAAGCAGGCCATGTGCACAGCACCTATCCTCAAGAGTCCAGACTACTCCAAACCATTCATTGTCCAAACAGATGCTTCTGAGTTGGGTGTGGGAGCTGTGCTATCTCAACTGAATTTTGATGGTAATGACCAGCCCATTGCTTTTATAAGCAGAAGGCTGATCCCCAGAGAGAAAAATTGGTCAGCTATTGAGAGGGAGGCCTTTGCTGTGGTTTGGGCCCTGAAGAAACTGAGGCCATACTTGTTTGGCACTCATTTCAAGATTCAGACCGACCATAAGCCCCTCTTATGGCTAAATCAGATGAAGAGTGAAAACCCCAAACTGCTTAGGTGGTCCATTTCTCTACAGGGGATGGATTTTACAGTGGAGCATAGACCTGGCACTGATCATGGCAATGCAGATGGGCTTTCCAGGTATTTCCACTTAGAGCAAGAAGACTCACCTGGTCAAGGTTAGTTTATTGTCCCAAAGTTTGGGGGGGGGGGTCATGTAGGAGAGTAGGGTCTGCAATCCTATGATCACCCAGATTTTTTGCTTTTGTTTCACTGGTTTACGACTTTCTCTGGCTGTGGGCCTGCTAATCAGACCCACAGCCTAGCTGTTCTCTCACTAAATTGACATGTGTACCTTAGGTGCATTATCCAATTGGTACTGAGCCACCTTATCAGACCCTGTAACTCAGGGCATAGGTGTACCCAAGGGCTGAAGCATGTATTATGCCACCCCTGGCTGGCCATCTAAATCTGACACAACTGGCTGCACGACAGCTGGGACAAGGTGGTGTAATCACCCTTTGCTTTAGATATAGTATACCTATATCTAACCCTAAAAATGGACACACAGATTCCTATCAGTCACTCCTATGGCAGGCCTTGACAATCCTGAAGGCAGAGTGCTTGCAATCGTGTGAGATGGTGCTCTGGCATGAGCGGAGCCTGTCTGCAGCTTGCGGAACCAAGTCCTAATAGCTGTTCCATGATAACGCATACCATATACTCTTAAGTGCATTATAATCCTCGCGGTTAAATGCTACCTCTGGTATCGCTTTATCAAAACATGTCGAGTAAGGTGTCATACGAATTGGAATGCTAACCCCTCGCCAATTCTGGCGACGGGGTTAGCATTCCACCCTTCTAGAGGGACACGACATGTATGTAACTGTGAACCCCGGTTAAAGTTAACTCAAGCCTCAGCTCCACAAAATGGATGCTGCCACCACAGACACAAGTCTGACCCCCTGCAGCTGGGAGTCCTTCCAGCGAGGGGAGCTTGGACAAAGGGTTTCCTGTCAGGGGCGGTGCTAGCACCATCCCAGACAGGGTTTTGTGTATCCTGGGTAGGCAGGGCTTTACAGGAAGGTGACTGCAAGTGGCACCCCGGTGCTCACTACGCATCTGCCGGCTAGAACCAGTTCCAGGGGCACACCAGCCCCTGGCCTGGGGAAAGTTCGGCATGGGAGAGGGGTGTAACCACCCCCCTTCCTGGTCCCACCCCGAGGGCAGGACCTAGTCGCGTACCCACCCCTTTCTTTAGGATAAAGGCAGGAGTGGGGACCCTTCCAAATTAGATCATCTTTGAATCAAGAAACTACTTTCTATGAAAGGAACTCTCGACTTCTTCTCAAGATTTCTCCCTTGTGGCTAAGGAGTAGTCACCCTGCATCCGCAGGCACCATCTAAGAACTCTGCGGTTTGCTGCACGTCCTTCCTCAGGAATCCGACCGACCAGCACGACGAGACCCGGCTTCCCTGGCACCTCTGACCTCTACCTACCTCTACAGCTAAGCTGAGAACCGTAGGTGCGACGAGACCTCGAGGGACCGGCCATCATCAGAACTGCACGACTTCTATCCAGCACGACCGCCGAGGGATCCTCTGGTGAGTGCTTTACGGTCCGAGAAGCCCCGACCCTGAGCAGCTCCAGCACAGAAGTCCAGCCCCCCAGCATCTCCACGATCTGCGTGGGGCCCTTCTGCTTTTTGGCTGCTCACCGCGTTGTCTAGCTACTAGCCCGCTGGCTTGTGGCCTTCTCGACGACGACAACACTGCTGGTCTGGTTGCTCCAGACTGGCCCTTGCTCCCTTCCAAAAGAGGAGCACCCCGGACCCTCCTGGTCCACTCCAGACGCCATTTTAGGTCCACCGCGTGGACTTGAATTTGCCAAGACTTGTTGCCCCAATCCTGGGTCCAGCGATGTCGACAGCATCAACCATCGTGGGACAGCTCGCACCTCCATCCTGGTCGCCGACAACTCCTCCTGGTCCGTGAGACTGCAGAGCCCAGCGTCGCCCACTCACCTGGTCGAGGTGACTTCGCCCGGTGCCATCCTGGTGCCCACACAATCAATGGCTAGTGATTAAGAACTTTGTCCCCTCTGCTTTCAGGTGTCATCCATCTTCGATCCAGGCTTGGATCACTCAACAATCTTCACTGGTCGCCTGCCAGCAACTTCTTTCTTCAGGCTCCTGGTTCGTCAACGAGGATTCCTGACGTCTTTTCAGACCTATGCAGCTGCAGCCCCTGGGCTAGGTAACTTCGGCATTTCGGTGCCCCAGCATAGCCTCACTATCCAAGGGTCCAGATCCACTGTCGTTTTCGACCTACCTTATCGGGTTCGCCCGAGAACACTAACTTTGCTTTTACTAGCTCCCATAGACTTTGTCCCGCATCCCGCGTGAGAGTGCACACTCTGCACCCGAGTCCCCTAGGCCTCCTACTAGTAACCTGAAGGTTCAGTAACGTAGTCCTAGCGATTCCAAAGCCTATTAGTACAGTACTTGTAAGTACTATCCGCCCCATACCTTGTGCTGTTACTCTGCCGCTTTTTAACTTACTTGTTTCTGCCGCTTTTCTAACTTACTCGTTTTAAAAAAATAAATTATTTCATTTAATTGTATTGCCGCCTCAGCGCGAGCTTTGTATTAACTTGTATTAACTTGCCTACCTTCTCTGCCTGGGTCCATTGCACGCTGCTCTTTAGAATTGCGTTTTTTGCACATTCTGACCAGCGCTCGGCCCCAGCGGTTCCCGGAAGTGAGGCGGGACCGCATTGCACCGGGGTTGGCGCTCTAGTCTCCTGCCTCGCCCGCCCCTACTTATTTGGAGCAGGGAGGCCAGTGCTACACTATGTAAGTACTATCCGCCCCATACCTTGTGCTGTTACTCTGCCGCTTTTTAACGTACTTGTTTCTGCCGCTTTTCTAACTTACTCGTTTTTAAAAAATAAATTATTTCATTTCATTTTATTGCCGCCTCAGCGCGAGCTTTGTATTAACTTGTATTAACTTGCCTACCTCCTCTGCCTGGGTCCACTGCACGCTGCACTTTAGAATCGCGTTTTTTGCACATTCTGACCAGCGCCGCCCTCAGCGCTCGGCCCCAGCGGTTCCCGGAAGTAAGGCGGGACCGCATTGCACCGGGGTTGGCGCTCTAGTCTCCTGCCTCGCCCGCCCCTACTTAACGTAGCAATGCGCCGAGCGCGCAGCGGTCGCGCGCTGCGGGCTCGCCGTCTGCGCGCCGAAGGAGCGCCAAAGGAGGGCCCGTCTGTGCCCGGACGGGCCCAGGGCCGGGGCACCCTCTTACCTCCCTCGCTGCTCTCAGGCTGGCTCTCTGAGGTATTCTTCTGAGGAGCTGTGTGCCCTCAATACCTACAGCTGCGATGCTGCCAAATCTTGGGAGGTGCTAGAGGCTTTGCATCGCCGATGCCCGGCATGTGGGTTCTGCTTTGCTAGCCGTCAATCTCCTGGCGGTGCGACTAGGACCAACTTAGATACTATTAAAGCCGGCCTGATCAATGCTAGATCAATGGTCAGACACGCGGCTGATATATTTGAGCTGCTTGATGAGAAGGAGTTTGATCTCCTTTTCGTCACTGAAACTTGGCTTTCTGAGTCCTGTATGCCGGTGGTTGAACTTGCTATACCACGCGGCTTCAGGATGGATCGACCGACGGGTAGGGGTGGCGGTTTGGCAGTAATTTGCCGGGACCACTGGACAGTGTTGAGGGAACCGCCCGACCTACTTGGCGAGACAGGAATGTTACACTTCGCTGTGGTCCTCTCCCCTCATTTCACCCTGGGAGGTACTTTGCTTTACCGCCCCCCTAGCTATGCGGGTTGTTTTGCTGATAATATTGAGGAGTTCATTGTCCCCCGCGCCCTTAAATTCTCTCTATCTTCTTCTGGGGGATTTTAATATTCATATGGACGCGGTGGATTTACCGGAAACGATCAGCTTGGCAGAAGTCTTTTCGTTGGCGCATCTTACACAATGGGTGAACTTCCCCACCCATGCGGCTGGCCATTGGTTAGATCTGGTCTGTTCTAACTTTGAGATCACTATGTTACCCCCTAGGAGGGTCATTTGGTCGGACCACGCCTTAATTCTGTTCACCTGGCCCATAAATTCAAAAGGGCCGAAGGAATTTTCTGCCTCTCAAGCTCATGCCCAGCGAATACATTTGTCTACCTTTTCGGACTCTCTTATGTCTAACCGGCCGACCCTGCCATTAAATCTTGATTCTGCGGTGGAATCATTCAACGCTTGGGTTGAACAAAGTGCCGTTCTACATACTAATAAGAGTGGTAGCAGGCGGACAAGGTCGTCTCCCTCCAAACCCTGGTTCTCCCATGCTCTTAGAGAACTCAAATTAGGGTGCAGAAAGCTAGAGCGAGCCTGGCGCCTTGAGTTCTGCCCTGAACTTAAGAGCAAGCTGCGGAGGGCGCAGAAGGTATATTATGCTGAAATCAAGGCTGCTAAAAGTAGCTACTTTTCAGGAAGGATTGAGAAGGCGGATAACAATGGCAGAGAAGTCTTTGCCATTGTTCAGAGCTTCCTCTCTCCATGTGCTGCCTCCCCAGCTCTCCCGGCTTCCGATCTGTGGTGTGAGGAACTGTCATGTTTCTTTGATAATAAGATCGCTAAAATTCAAGAGGAGCTCTTAAACTCCGGTGGTCCTCTTCTGGTTTCACCACCTATCATTGATATGGGGGTGAAGCAACATGTCAGCCAATTTTCCACCTTTGAGCCAGCTCAGCAAGCCGATGTGCTGTCCATTTTGGAGTCGCTTAAGTCTGGTTCACCCTCTGACCCGTGCCCTGCTAGGGTTTTGGGGGGAGCGGCTAGCCTGGTGTATCAGGAGGTAACCCAGGTTGTTAACATGTCTCTGGCTTCTGCCTCAGTACCTCTCTGTTGGAAACAGGCGAAAGTGAGTGAAAAAGTTGTTTTTAGGCAACTGAATAGTTTCATTTAGTCTTCTCAGGCCCTGCACCCGGCTCAATCGGGGTTCAGGGCTGCTTTTAGCACTGAAACTGCTCTGGTGGAAGTTTCAGAGGCCATTAGGGAGTGTCTCGACGGAGGCGGCAGAGCGGTCCTGGTTTTGCTGGACCTATCTGCCGCCTTTGATACGGTACCCCATGCCCAGTTGTTGACTAGGCTGGCAGAGGTGGGGCTGTCGGGTGCGGTTCTGGCCTGGCTGTCTTCATTTCTGTCTGAGCGGTCGCAGCAAGTATGGATGCCCCCATTTGCCTCATTACCCAAGAAGCTCACCACCGGGGTACCACAGGGCTCGACGCTAAGCCCACTGCTGTTCAACGTTTATATGACCCCGTTGATCTATCTGGCTGAGCAGTGGGGAGCCAAAATAATGTCCTACGCCGATGACACGCAGCTGTTTACCTGGTCTAAGGACTGCTTAGACGCTTGGGCTGTCTGTTCTTGTTTGACCCATGTTTTCCGATGGCTTGTCTCAGCCCAGCTCAAATGCAACGAGGACAAGTCAGAGCTACTATTTTATGGCAATTTTCCGGCCAATTTTAGGGAACTTATTTGGCCGACTGATTTTTGCATGTCCTAGCTATCACGGAGGCCCGGCCAAAAACCTGGGGGTCTGGTTTGGACAGGATCTTAAGTTTGAAGCTCATCTAAAAAAACTTAATGCGACCTGTTTTGCGACCCTCAAGTCACTCAAGAGATTCCTTCCACTTCTCCACAGGGAGGCGAAGGAGACTGTTTTGCGTGCTTTGATCCTGTCAAGGCTCGATTATGCCAATGCTCTCTACAGTGGTCTCCCTAAATACCTTATAAAGCGAATGCAGATCATTCAGAATGCGGCCGTGCGACTTCTGTTCCATCTTCCACGAAGAACTAGTGCACGTGCCCATCTTCGAGAGCTCCACTGGCACATCGCATTATGTTCAAATCATTGGTTCTGGCCTTTCGGGCCTTGCATCAGCAAGGCCCACAATACTTGCACAAGAGGTTTACCTTTTACACTCCTCATCGTGCTCTTCGATCGGCCAATCTCCGTCTGATGTCTATGCCCAAAGTCAGATATGCGAGACTGGGTGGTCAGTCAATTTCTGTCCAAACAGCACGGTCCTGGAATGCCCTGCTGCTTTTTCTGAGATCATCAGCTACATTAGCGGGATTCAAGAAAGGGCTAAAAACTCATCTTTTTAATCTCAGTATTTAGTTCTCTGTTTCTTTCTTTTTGGATTGGGTCAGTTTAGTGCTTACATATCGCGCCAGGATACTCTGTAGTAGCAGAGCGTGTAATAAAATGTTTTATAACATAACATAACATAACATACTTACCTGCTAGTAATTTCGCATTCCACTTCCATAGTATATGGTTTTCCGTGCCCCTCGGGC
The DNA here is from genome assembly GCF_964263255.1 of Lissotriton vulgaris. Classification (NCBI taxonomy): domain Eukaryota; kingdom Metazoa; phylum Chordata; class Amphibia; order Caudata; family Salamandridae; genus Lissotriton; species Lissotriton vulgaris. The sequence goes on along the minus strand of NC_141700.1, from coordinate 138,149,347 downwards.
ATTTGTGTAAATTGTGCAGAGAAAAGGAGACTCCCAGAAACCGATTGCAAATAACTGTATGCAACATATGCTTTTTTTCTCTGATAGGGAAGCATTACTGCGTAAAGATGCATTTAAGTGATCCATTTAGTTACCTCTAAAAGGTCACTTTTTTTCTCCAGCCACTGTCGAGCCCCATTTCTGAGCTATCTCGTTTTGCTATTAATATGCCCATCGTGGCCCACGTCTGCCCCGGACTGGTGAGATCGTTCGGATTCCACACATTCAGCAGGCAGTTACAAGGCTCGGGTACTAGAGATTGTCCCAGTGTCTGGGACATAGTGCGCATTATTCGTCTCCAGAATTCCATTATATGGGGACAATCCCAAATGGTGTGCAAAAATGTTCCCTCATCTCCACAGCCACGCAGACAGTATGGATGTTGAGCCCGCTTTATATTGTATGTCGATCTTGTGTAGTAAACCCTGTGTAGGATTTTGAGCTGCACTAGGCGGAGTTTGGCCGATATGCCCACCTCCCTCTGAGACGCCAGTGCCTCATTCCATTCGGACTCATCCATTTCCCCCACCTCCGCCACCCATTTCTCCTTCAGTTTTCCGGTAGGATCTGGTAGGTTACTAAGCAGCTTACTATAAATGAATGATGTGGCCTTTTGTTGCATGTATTCCGTGAGGCGGTGGTCTTCCAGAGGGGATGCCTCCGGGACCTCTGCGTCAGGTGGAAGGACTGTAAGCAGTGCGTGTCAAATTTGTACATATCTGTATGTTTCTGTCACCCTCAACTCATACTGTTGTTGTAACTGCGCGAAGGGTATCACTGTGCCTTTGTCCCATAGATCTCCTACCTTTGAAATCCCAATGTCGTCCCATTTTGTGAAACCCTTACATTGCCTCAGATTCCCCAGCGCTTTAGTGTCCCACAGTGGGGTGAGCTTAGTGATTTTCCCCTTCCACCCTAGTTTAGACTGTGCTGTGTGCCACAGTGTGGTTGTAAGCCTAGTGGGCCCTACCAATTTGGTGACAAGGCTTTTATCGTAAAGGGGTGCCAGCATAATGTTGGTTCCTAGCTGCATCCTGTCGGCTTTACAGGGCGGGTCATCCTGGGAGACGTGCAGCCATTGGTTGATGGGTCTCAGTTGGGCCGACCAGTAGTAGAGCTGCAGGTTCGGCAGCGCTATCCCCCCATCATACCAACTCCTATGTAATTTGGCCTGTGCTATGCGTGGTGGGAGGTTGCTCCATAGCAGATTGGACACCAGCGCCGATACCTGCCGAAAGTATCCAGGAGGTACCGGATACGGCGTGTTGTCAAGAACATACAGAAATCTCGGCAGCGACATCATTTTGTAGAGTGCCGCTCTGCCCAGCAGGGGCAGGGTTGCCCAGTATTTGACATCATGTTTCAGTTGCTCTAACGGTGGTGTCAAGTTTTTATCAAGGAATTCTGCCGGGTCGCGTGAGACATGAATGCCAAGGTATTTGAAAGAGGATCCTGCGATTTTTAATGGACCGTCGGCTGCAAGCACAGGAGGTGGTCCTCGCAACACATACAGTTCGGACTTTGCCCAATTTATAGTGTAGCCCGAGACCTCCCGTGTGAGTCTCATAATGCCAACAGTTTCGGAATGCCGTTGTCTGGGTCTTAAAGGTAGACTAGCATGTCGTCTGCGTAGAGCGAGAGGCGGTCTCCCCACCCCTCTGTCCATGTGATTCCTCGCAGCCGAGGGGTCGAACGTATTTGGATTGCTAGAGGTTCCAGCGCTATTGCAAAGAGCAGCGGAGACTGGGGACATCCCTGTCAGGTGACCCAAGCTAAAGGAAAAACAGGAGATAGGTGACTGTTCGCCACCACCTGTGCCACCGGGTTGGTATACAACAGGCGGATCCAGGCTACGAATTTAGGGCCAAACCCCATATGTGACAGAACCTCAAAGAGGTATTGCCATTCTAAGTCAAAAGCCATCTTAGCGTTGAGTGCCAAAGTGACCGCTGGGCTTGTGTGTGATTGTGCCTTGGCCAGCACCCCATGCACCCTTCGCAAATTAAGGGCAGTGTTTCTGTGAGGCATAAAGCCAGATTGATCTGGGTGTATCAGCTGAACGAGGGGTGGGAGGAGCCTGTTGGCCAAGAGTTTTGCCAGAATCTTAGTCTCCGCATTGAGTAGGGAGATGGGGCGGTAGGACGCACATTCCGCCGGTGGCTTTCCGGGCTTGGGGATTGCCGCGATGGTGGCAGTCCGCTGATCTAACGGGAGTTCCGCCTTGCTTAAACTCTCAGTAAGCATGGCCAGTAGGGGCCTACTTATGTGGTCAGACATAGATTTATACCATTCAATCGGGATGCCATTAGGCCCCTGTGATTTCCCAGATTTCACAGCGTGTATTGCTTGTCTGACTTCTTCGACCGTAACGTCCGCCTCCAACTCTGTGACTGTCTGAGGCGTCAGCGTTGGCATGGTGATGTGGCTGATTGAAGCTCGCGCCGCTTCCGCCGACACTATTTTCTCCGGAGTGTATACCGCCTCGAAATGTTCTGCCAGTGCCCTTACTATCTCCTCTGGGCGTGTCATCGCCAATCCCTCATTATTGTATACCTGTTGTATCCCTTTAGCGCTTCCCCCTCTTTTGTCTAGCCAGGCCAACATCTTCCCAGCCTTATCGCCTATGTCATATACTCTTGCGCAGTAGCAGTAATTTGCTCGGCAGTCTAGTGTTGTAGGTGTTTCTTATACTGTTGTTGACGTAGAAGCAATGTGTGTGATGTTGCTGGCGTCTGGTCCACCGTGTGGGCCTCGTTCGTGTCCTGCAGTGCTAGCTCCAACTGTGATGTTTCTAGCGGTCTCTCACGCTTATATCCTGTAATTGAAGCGATCGCCTGTCCACGCAATACCGTCTTGTATGCCTCCCATAAAACAGTCGAAGACTGCACTGAGTTTTCTGCAAAATAGTGTTTTGTTGAGTTCCTGAGAGCCTTACTGATCTTTGGGACCTTTAGATAGGATGCGTGAATGGGGTATATCTGATTACGAAATTTCTCCTGTGTGGAAAGGGACATAATCCCCGGCAAATGATCAGATACTCCCCTGGGTGGATCTCAATAGAGTCTACCTGTTGTACACCATTACCCAACGTTAGGAAGTAGTCAATCCTTGACATACTATTGTGGACCGTGGAGTGGAAGGTATATTGTTTAGCAGAGGGATGTGTGTCTCCACACGTCTACTAACCCCATGGCCTCCAGAAAGTTACTGAAGCGAGAGGGTCCGGCTGTCTGGGACCTGACCGGGAATCTATCCGTTAAGGCATCAACGGTTGTGTTAAAATCCCCTCCAATAATTATGTCTCCCTCAGGTAGGGAAAGAAGGAAGTCACCCAGTTCTGGGAGCTTAACTGAGTGGAGTGCCGGAGGGACATACACAGATACTACGTTTAGTAGTCTTCCCTCCCATTGTCCCTGTATTGCTGCGAAACAGCCCTGTCCGTCGACCTTAGAACTCAATACTATAAATGGGAATGATTTCTTAAGTAGAAAGCCCGTTCCCCTGGAGCCCGAGGTGAAGTCCGAATGCACCACCATCATATAACCTCTTCTATCTAGTGCTTTGGACACCCCTCTGGTGAGGTGTGTTTCTTGCAGAAGCGCCAATGCATTACTAAACCCCGCTTAATTTTGTCCCCCAACCCTCACATTCCAAGTCATAATCCGCAGTGGGTTGACCTAGGCAACTCCCTTTCAGGGGTGCCTGATTGTTCGATGTGAGGGTTCGCCATCATGACCATCTGTTTACCTATCTTGCCCCATCGCCCATTTGTCGCCCAACCCCGCAATCCAAGTTGAGTGTGTGCCGCCCTGTGTCTGTTACTAACCTGCATAACAAAGTGAACTTCAAAACTGCCCCACATACCGCCTGCCTTTCTGCTTAGCTAACCTGAAACCGCCCGCCTCCCCAACTTAGCAGAATGCTTCCCCTTTCTTATGAACAGTGTACTTGCTTGCTGGGGTGAAGTGTACTCTGGAGCAGGCGCCTCCCCTGCCCTCAGCGAATTCCCCCAGGTCCGTGTCCAAGCCCGATCCCGCCATTCTTGCCATTGTTACTTATCAGTGTGCCGGGAGCTCATGAGTCTTTGCCTCCCTCCTCCACAAATTGGTCCTGAAGTGGTGTCTCCGCCGTGTCTTCCTTGCCTGATGTCTGCGACCCCGTGAGACTGTCTCCCTGTTAGCTCCGATTAGTTCTGTCGGTTCGACGGGGCGGACCACCTTGCCTCCATCCCTCTAGCCAGTCGCGCGCCGCCCCTGGATTGTCGAAGATCCATACTTTGTTATCCGCCACTACTCTCAATCGCGCCGGGAATAACATAGAATATGGCAGTTCCCTTGCTCCTAAGTCTTTTTTTGATCTCAAGGAAGGTTCTCCTCCGTCGAGCAACCTCTGCAGTGTAGTCCGGAAAGAGCGTGAGTGTTGAGTTCTGAACTTTGATCGGCGGAGACACCCTCGCAGCCTGCAAGGTGGCGTCCTGGTCTCGAAAGTTGAATAGTTGTGCAAGTATAGGTCTCGGTGGGTCCCCGAGTTTGGGCTTCCGCCCGGGCACTCTATGCGCCCGCTCCACCGAAAAGTAGCGCAAGAGCCCTCTAGGCTGAAGCGGCGACTTAATCAACTCTTCCACATATAGGTCAGTAGCACATGTACCTTCCGATTCCGGAACCCCAAGAATCCGGACGTTGTTCCTCCTCGAGCGTCCTTCCTGGTCGTCCAGCTTCTCCTTGAGCATTTTCTTCTCTGCCTCCACTCGCCCCATCGCTATTTGGAGTTCTGCAACGTCCTCGACCAAGGATTTCGCGACCATTTCGACCAGTTGCACCCTCTCGTGAAAGTCCGCGCGTAGTAGGGTGAGCTCAGTAGCCGTGGACACCACCGTTGCTTGTACCTGCGCCAATGCTATTTTTTTTTTACATCTTCAAACGTTGGCTTCTTGGGGCCTTCTTCATTTGGTGTTTTCCCCGTGGAGGTACGGGGCTCTGTTTGTGGTGGATTGTTTGTCGTATGCATATTTGTCCAACTTGGATTGCGTGGAGCGTCTTTGCCAGTCATGGTGCACCTCTGTTAATGCCCTTTCGCCTCAGCCTTTGGTATCCGGAACCCTGAGGTGCACCCTTCAGCTCGGTTTAGAGCTTGCTTTTGTGTCTTGGCGCTTCTTTCCACCCCGATGTTCGCACACCTTGCTTTCAGGGAATCATCGCAAAAGTGTTCACAGTTGATACCCCTTCGCGGGTGTGTGTTTGTAACTGTGGCTTTCGCAGCTCTGGAGGTCACTGAATTCGCCCCTCACTTTAGCGGAACCGGTTATGTACTTGGCGTTGGGTATTTTCACCTCGTTATCGTGGAACCACTGTCACTGAGGACTGATGGACCATGCACCGCTGCCAATCGACTTCGGTTCCCACTGCAGGTGGACCCACACTTCACCCTGACACGGTCTCACTGCTTGCCAAATTGTGTCCAACTTGTAGGCAGCCGTCCACCGCACATTCCTCCCGGTTCCGTGTATGTCAATGTGCAAATCCCACTTGCAGGCATGTGTTATCACCAGGATTGGAGTTTGGAGCTCTTTCTAGTCAGCCACAGGCAGCACGCAAAGGTGTGATCAACCCTGTCTTTGTTTCAACGCCGCCAGCACTCAGACAGACTGCGAGGGTCGGTGTTTATTTTATGTCCTGCTGGGTTCCCCCTCCGGGTTGCGCAGTGTATAGCATCGCCTGCGGCGTTATCCTCGTGCGCACTTGATGGGCGCCTCTGCCCTGCCGGAGCTGGGTCGGAAACCTCACCCCAGCACTCCTCTCCGTTTCCGCATCTGCCACTCCTCCAGACGGCGAGGCCACTTGGCGGGGCAAGGATCCCCTTTCGTTTCGCCTTCTGTTGTGGGATGATTTTTTCATTCAACCGGCTCTTCCGGTGAGTCTCCTTCGCGTCTCTCGCACTTCCGCCCGGCCTATGGGGTCTCCTTCACCCGGTGCTTCACGCTGCGGCCAGGCCCTCAGGTACCGGATCTTGGTTAGCTGCGTCCTGACCCACAGAATCTGTCGATTTTTCTTCGGTCAGATCACGCTAGGTCTTAGACCCAGGTTCCTCCTCTACGAGGCTTTGGGGTGTCTGATAAATAATCGGATTGTCGTGGGAGGCTGCCTCACACCCGAAGCCCTTCGATTAAGCTGCCGCCATGTTCGGCTGCTAGCCACGCCCCCCAAAAGTTCACATTTAAGCAAATACTTGATAACGAAGTTCTTGGTATACAACACATTTTTAGCACTACTGGATAAGCCTAAACATGCTCGTCCACACTACCACAAAGGAGAGCAATTTGTGTTATCATTTTTGCCTCTGTAAATCAATAAGGGTTGCCTGGAATCTTTACACAGTGTATCTCATTTTGGTCCACTATATAAAGCTCCAGCTTCCTACACCAGACAGTACTCAAACCGTTCCTCTGATAAATTGCCCATTTTCATGACTTGATTAAGTGGGTGTAAATGAAATCGGGATCACATGCCTGTTTTTAAAAGCTAGTTGCTCACACAGATTGTTTAAATGAGCCTTCTCCCTAGACCAGTTCCATACGATTTCAACCTTCACTGCTCTTGGGTACATATTCATGATGCTTGATGTTGATTGTGGTTCTGCACGGCTTCCCTGGACAACAGTTTCTCTGCTGTTTCAGATACCTTCAAGGGTTCAGGACACAAAAGGCTGAATAAAATGTAAATTAATAAATAACCGCCTTGAACAGCTGTAAAATAAATTTCCATATCCTCAGAATAGGAGTGCTAATTGTAGCTCCATCAAACAGAACTTTACTGATGGCAAGTCATTTTTTTCTTTGAATATGTACTGGCAGAGTCCTTTAACCCCTCCCCTGCTGGTGACGGAACCACTCCGTCATCAGCAGCGGTCGCGCTCTGCTGATGACTGAGCGGTTCTGTCACGGCCCGCTCGGCACGCCTGCGCGGCGCGGATTCCGCACCTGTGCTGAGCGTTCCATTGAGCGGGCAGGGCAAGACGGAACCGCTCCGTCATGAGCACAGCGCAACCGCGGCTGGTGACGGAGCGGTTCCGTCACCAGCATGGGCGCGCCGCGCGGCCCTCCCGCCCCCGTAGCACTGCGGCGGAATAGCCGCCGCAGTGAAGAGGTTAATAGCAAACTACTAAAGCATCCTTCATAGGAGTTGTGCTATCGACTAGCCTTAATGTCTTCAAATCATGTTGCCCTGAAGTATCACTTTTCCAAATTGAAAATGAACACATCTGGACAGCATGT